>NC_090320.1:220806045-221460293 GCF_040869045.1 Eurosta solidaginis
AAGTTTAGCAAGAATATGTCTTTATATAAGGAGACATTTTTATATAGAGGAAGTGCTTAAAATGTTTGTATTTTATTTTTATTATAGAACATTTTAAAGCCCTTTCTCCAGTGAATTCGTTGAAGCAAACAATCACGTTTTTTCTTTTTATTTAAAAAAAAACGTATATTTTTTTTAGCTAGATACTTCCAATTACCGTTTTACTAATTATCAAATCATCTATGAAGTATTGTATTGCTGACTGCTTGGGCTTCTTGCATTAATTCCCGCTAAGTTGACTAACTGTATATTTATCGCTATTGATAAGAAAACCTTCGAATCAAAAATTGGCAAAAATTTATCGAACCTCACGTATATATTTCGTCGTTCCTAATAAACTATTAGCTTTAGCCTTGAATATGATAGGGAAATTTTTATTTTACAGCTTGATTTTAAACATTTTATTTTTTAAAGTTTTTATAAATTATTTTATTTTTTGATATTAATTTTTATAAGTTTCTTTAAAAAATATATTGCTAATTTAAAATTGTGTAAGCCGTTAAACGTTTATACATATATAACATATAAACGTACAGTTAATTTGTTGACAAAAAGATATCTATCGTCGACATATTTTGTATAAACGCCTATCGATCAATTGCAAAACTGTTTATATGACGGTAAATTTTTTAAATTAATTGTGGAAACAATCGAGTAACAACATACAGGCTTATACATTTGAATTGGAAAATAATATAAATAAATGGATTCTTCTGAATTTTTGACTTTATGTCCCATAATTACAGTTCAACCCTTATTAAAATTTCAAAATTTAGTAAATTTGGTGGATCTTTGTAATAACAAAAATATTTATTATTTTTCGCAAGACAGTCGATGAAATTATGAAACGGACTGATACTGAAAGAAAAAAGAGAAAATGCATGATGGAATAAAGCCAGACAGGTGAAGTCAGTAGTACAGCAACAAACATTTGGCGACCTTCATATTCCAGTTAGGAATATCAAGATAGTAAGAAGCGGCACTTTTTATACACAGCGTGCATTGGATACAGAGTATAATAACTTTGCGAATATAACGGTTGGTTGTACAGATATAAAGGAGTCGATATAGATATAGACTTCCATATATCAAGATCATTAATATCGAAAAAAAATTTATAAGCCATGTCCGTACATACGTCTGTCCGTCCGTTAACAAGATAACTTGAGCAAACACAGAATAGATCCGTATTGAAAATGAGTGAAAGCGGATGATAAGCACGCCCACGTTTTATGTATATATGATTTTGGAAAACACAAAAAACCTGATTATTTCGTAAATAATACACCTAGATTGTTGAAAATTGCTGAGTGGACTGATATTGAGACTCTTGATAAAAATTTGTAAACATTTTTTAAAAAGGGCGTGGCGCCGCTACTTGTAATAAAATCCATATCACAAATAGGTTTAATCATAAATTAAGAACCGTTAAACCTATCATAACAAAACTTAGCAGAAAGCTTGCCTTTACTATAAGAGATCCTTTCGAAGAAAAATTAAATAAATCGGTTAAGGACCACGCCCACTTTTATATAAAAGATTTTTAGAGGGGCGTGTACGAATAAAATAAGCTATATCTTTGCAAAAAAGAGCTTTATATAAATGGTGTTTTATTTTCCAAGTGGAAAGAAATAGGGAAAAAATAAATTTTTTGAAAATGGGCGTGGCACCGCCCCCTTTTATGACTAAGCAATTTTCTATATTTCGGGAGCCATATCTAAAAAAAAAAAAAAAAAAATACCGGATCATGATAAAATTGAGTACATGTATTTTCCTTATATCAGGAAATATTTCTAGAAAAATAGACCAGATCGGTTAAGGACCACCCACATTTATATAAAATACCTTTAAAAGGGTCGTAGAGGAATAAAATAAGATATACCTTTGCGAAAAAGAGTTTAACATTAATAGTATTTTACTTTCTAAATGGAATTATAACAAAAAATTAGAAAATATTAAAATTTTATTAAATGGGCGTGGCACTGCTCATTTTTCGACTAAGTAATGTTTCGGGAGCCATGACTCGAAGAAAAATTAACACATAGTTATAAAATTGGGTACATATATTTCTTTATAGCACGAAATATTTCTAGGAAAAATGGACGCGATAGGCTAAAGACCAGGCCTACTTTCATATATCAATGATATGTCACTTACTAAATTTTATTGTAAGAGGAAATTGGAAGACATTTTTTTAGATGCGCCGTGTCACTTTGGAGAGTTTATATAGGTTGGAGTTGTCTTTTTTCCCTTGAACATGTTCTGTGGAGAGACTAGCTGTACACTCAGAGAAAAACGCCGTTCTAAAATCCAGCACCGCCGGACACATTTCAAGCTTTTCTTGTTCTTACTATTTTGTTCTTGAAAAACGAACGACCTGTTCTCAAAACAAAAACCTTGTGCTTGAACTGACAACCATGTTCTTGAATAGAGAACGGTTGGTCTTAAAATATGAACAGATGTTCTATTAATGAGAACGATGTTCTTAAATTAAGCACAATGTTCATAAATTCAGTTCAAGAAAAAAGAAACGGTACAATTCGTGTGCACTACAATGTTAAATACAACATTTGGCACAAGATATCAAGCAGTTGTAGTGGCCCAGCGGCTATGACGTTACGGTTGCGATCGTGTGCGGCGAGTTCGATCGTCGTCAAACTAAGAAGTTTTTTTAAAAACAATTTTCTTTATATTCTATTTTTTTAACTCTCTTTTTTCGTTCAGTTCCATTCAGGTAATTCTAAAACTTGTTATGAAATGTTTTAAATATATATTCAGATTGCATCATCAAGTAAGAAAAATTTCTCGATAAGAGAAATATGTGGAAAAATGTATATGATGCGTTTTTTTCAAACCTTTTGGCTTTTAGTAATAGTTTTTTTTGTTATTATATGTTTTATTAATAACAAAAAAATTATTTATTAATAAAAATTAAAAAATAAATAAATGGGTAATAATTAAAAAATTGCCTTCCTCCCACCAATGATCAAGCCCAAACCGTTCTTGAATTGAAACCGAAAACTGTTAAATCGACCACAAAACGTTCTCGAAGCGTGAGAACGAAAAATCGTAAACCAAGCCCAAGTAGTGCTTGAAATGAGCACAGAAGGTTCACACATCAATACCAAAGTGGTCATAAAATACGAACGGTGTGCTTGGAAAAACTGTTCCTAAAACAAGCCGATCGGTCACGAGTTAAGAAAAAACGTACTTACCAGACTTTTGTCAACGAATGTTCTTAATTTTGAACGTGTTTCGTTCGCTTTTCTCTGAGTGTACCTGTTTATGCCTAAATGAGTAGTGTTTCTATTTAGCCCCTAGCTCCTGCGGGTACGGTCTCTTTATACCTTCACGGGTATTGTTGATATGTTGATCTTTGTACCCCAAAGGGTATTATTCGACACGTCCTCTTTGCGCCCTTACAAATACTGTCAGACAGATCATTTTTATAAAAAAAAATAAATAAATGTAAGGCGCGATAACCTCCGAAGAGATCTAAGGCCAAGCTTCTCTTCCAATTTGCGTCGTGCTCCTCTTGATTTTCCCGAAAAATTGGCCGGACGGGACCTACATGATTTTATGCCGACTGCGAACGGCATCTGCAAGGCCGATGAGTTTTCACTGAGAGCTTTTCATGGCAGAAATACACCCGGAGCGCTTGCCTAACACTGCCGAGGGGCGACCCCGCTTAGAAAAATTTTCTTCTAATTGAAAAACCTTATTTCTAAAATTTTGTGATGTTACTTTGCGCGGTGTTTGAACCTAGGGCATCCGGTGTGGTAGGCGGAGCACGCTACCATCACACCACCGTGGCCGCCATTTTTATACTCTCGTATATATCCTTACGGGTTCTGTTCAACGCATCCTATTCGTACCCCTAAAGGTAGTGTCGGAAGGGCCATCGTTGTTCCCCAAGGGTAGTGTCAAAGGGGTTCCCTTTATATTTGTTGTCTTTCAGTGAGTTTTACAGCTCCGGCTCACGCTCACTTCTCACGGGAATTCTCTGGATCATTGAGAGACTTGAAAAGCAGATGTCGCGAAATTTTCGCACACGTGAAATGTGATAGGCAGATGTCGCCGCTGTTTTTCATTTAACTCATACGGCGAAAGGCTAAGCAGCGACATCTATTTTTGAAAAAGTAGGTTTATTAAAGGCCGCGTTGCCAAACTAAAAAGAAGTAATTAACAAATTATCTGGCTCACAAATTGAACCAGACTTCTATCTGGATTTATCTGGCTCAAATCGTTGTTGTTGCATTTACATGCAAAATTATTTATCTGACTCAGGATTTTGCCACCGGATAACCGCAGTTGATACTGGTACTGTCGTAAAGACCCCCCCCCCCCCCCCCCCCCCCCCCGTAACCTCTCTACGGCCACTATCGGACACGCCCTGTTTTTTTTCGTCTATGGATACTGTCGGAAAAGTCTTCTTCCTACCCGCACAGGACTTAATCATTTTTCAAACTCTAACACAATTTAAATTTTTCTCGTAATGTTATTATAGTAGAAATATAAATCAAATAGTACGATAATGGCAATCATGGTCGTATTATTTTAGGTTCGTTGGCTCCGCATTTTTCTTAAATCATTCAAACACATTTACTCATTTTCTATTTTAACGATTTCGTTGCCATTTTTTTATTGTTTCTTAAAATATGCGCTATAAGTTTCAAACTGACTAATCCCAACTCATATCAAATCTCAAAAGGGACTAGAGGGGATCAACAATACCTCCATGTAGAGAAAAGTGATTAATCGTAGAACACTGTCATTAGGGGTAAAGGCACGATTTCAGAATAGCATGAATGTTGTTTTTTTGTTATGATACTCAAAAAATCAATGGTGCAAAATAAATCAAGAAGCAACATTAAGTTATGACCGAGTGTATTGTCAAATACGACTCCATTTGGTAATATTGACTTCACCTATCCGTTTTCTCATTATGAAGAAATCCAAATCAAAGAGGAAACAGGAAACATATCAATTGCCAATATTAGTGGTAAATTTGTACAGAAACACACCACAGCTAGCGGTAAAAGTGTGACCGTACGCAAAGACACAAACCATTCATAATTCATATTCATGAATAACTGTTAACATAACAGTATTTAAAGTAACCGACGAATATTATATTAACATACATAGGTACGTTTACTACTATGCTAACAACATTTACTGTTAATCCATTAATACAACATTTTATACGCTCTAATCGAAAAGTTAACCGCTAACTAATCAACACACCGAATCACCTTCTTTGCTGTTAAATCATTTTAACATTTACGCTCTGATGGTATTAAAGGAAATAATTCTTTTTTTCGTATCTTTCTACGCACTTACAACTTACAACATAAAATCAAACGACACTGTTAATGCATTGCACACATTTGTGACGGTAAATACGATATATGTATAAATAAAAAATACGGGTTAAACAACAAAACACGAAAAAATAAAAACTACACTCCCCATGAAAACAACAACAATAATAAATTAAAAAAAAAAACAGCGTGACCGTTATCGTTTGCGTGTGCGTGCCTCGGATCGTGGTGAACCACCATCCTATGCCGATGTTGATGTTGAATTAGATGTTGTCGACCGCAATAATAAGCCACCAATATGGGATAGGAGCATTTATGGTCCAATACATATACGTGAAAATGTCACTGTTGGTACGGTTGTAACATCGGTGAAGGCAAGGTTTGTATTTTCTGTTTTGCTAAAAAAAAAACGCTTCAAAAAAGTCGACAAGCTACTTATCTACATATGTATATGTATCTAGAATTCATGTAAAATTAACTCGATTAATAACTGCATAAATGCATATTTAACAGCATTTCTAACATTATAACATTGTAATTAAAGCTTGTCGAACTCTTCATACTTACAAAAAAAAAAAAAAAAAAAATTTAATAAAAATAATAATATGCATTTTCTCTACATACTAACTTTTTTAAAGTATATGATACTAATTTATTAATATAATAAACATTAAAATTTTTTGTAAAGTATGTAATTTTAACCGATACATCTACTTATATTTGCAAGCAAACAATGGCAGCTTTCACGTGAACGTAAACCATATTTTTGTGTGCATATACCTTAAAATAAAGGGATTTTTTTTGTTGGTGTAAACGCTAAACGTTTAATGCTGAATGTTATGACAACACACCAGTTTGCGTAGTGAACTCACCTGCATATATGTGGGGAATTTCAAAAATTGTGAATATGGTGTAAGAAGGTCCTTTTTGGGCAGTATGGCTTGTGTACTTGCTAAACGATGCCAATGCTCTATACACCAACGTACGTTCACAATGAATTTTTGAATTTTGATGCTGCCTACACCACAAACCAAAAGTAACAATAAATAATTTATTTTAACGCTCTTTCCTTGCTCTCAACGTTGATTCCCGGCTCCACCAAAAACAAGAAACTTCACCGCATTGGTTACGCGTTATCCTCACTTCCTCAAATAAAAAAAAAATAATTATTTATACAATAAAAAAAAACGCTTAAAAAACATATACATAAAATTTAACGCTTCACTACATAACATAGGCACATAATTTTTTAACCCACTAACGCCCAATGTCGGAGTAAGCCACTTTATTATACAAGCTGGGTTTTTTTTAAAGTGATCATACTAATTTGAATTTATTTGTAAATGATAAAAAAAAAAACAAATTGCACGGGATATTTTTATTTGGTTGCTAATGGGTTAATAGACGAAAAGTACTTTTTATACTAAAACAAACAACGCACAACCACATAAACAAAATTAATATTATCCCATATAATATGGTTGGGTTTGGTGATATATAATATATAGTAACTTACAATAACAAGCAAAAAGTTATATATATTATCGTAATTGCTTGGCAGCTAGAATTTTGAAAATTTAAGAAAAAATATATAGAAGCAGCACATTTATGTATGTTTTTTTGTGGATTCATATACGGAAATAATATGTCTAATAGGGTCTACATACGATGAGTCTGAATCAAGAGTCAGTTTTGATGTGTTAGTGGAAATATTTAAGTTTTAGTCACACTTGCATGACTTTGGCGGACTGAAAATCAAAATTAATTTGACGTGGAGGTAACTAACGAGTCAGACGCATTATGTGTAGACCCAATACAATTTTTTTATGAAGGCTAAACCCATTTCAATGTACTCACCGGGCAAAAGGTAACTATTGCGTTTAATTATATATGATTTTTTTTATATGGAAAAATGTTAAAAACCAATTGCATTGAATGCTTGAATCAATAAAAGAGCTCTATATGCATATTTAAGTGTTATAGATTTACTGCTAAAACATGGCCTACATTTAAGTTACTACTTATTTATTTATATCTGCAATATATTTTATCTATAAATGCACACGCCTAATAAAATTGCAGAGAATATCCAAGAAATCCTCTTTCTGTTTTTTTAGCTTTATGTTTGGTGTTATTGGTTTATTTATTTAATTATAGTTAACTACTAGGATTTTGTTTATGAGGATGGCAAGGCAAATTGATTCGAGATATATGTATGTATACTTAGAAACTTGAACTCCTATTACTTCAGGTTTTCCAGGTTTTTACTGTTGATTTAACAATAAAATTTATTGTATGTTGCCTCATTGGGTTTGGTTTAATTATGGCAAAAAAACAGGTATTACATATCGATAAGTACAGCTCATAATATAGGGCAAGACCTACATGCATAGGAATCGACGTAAGGCTTGTTTATGAGATAATGCGAGGACACATTTTATTTTTTTTAGCTGAGTTTAAAAAACTCAAATTTAGTCAGTGGTCCTAAAGCTGTTGTTTATAAATGTTAGCATGTTAGTGTTTTGTACACATCAGGTTTAGTTTACGTACTTAAGATACTAATGTGCTTTGTAAAATTGTTAATACAAAACTTCAGGTACTTCGTTTTGTTCTCATTCAATACCATCCATATTTTACGTTTCTTTTTCCAGTTTTAGGTAAGCACAACATACGTCGCGGTTGTTCCGGATGATGATATCAATGTCGTCAGCATACGCTATTACTTGCACGCGTTTATAAAATATTATTATAGAGCGGTTAAGTTCGGCAGATTTTATTATTTTCTCCAGCATTAAGTTACAGAAACCGCAGTATAGAGAAAGCACGGTAGGGGGTCGCCCTGCCTGAAACCTCGTTAAATGTAGAACGGCCCAGATAGATCCTTCCCAAGTCTGACTGAGCTGTTATTGTTGTTCATCGTAATTTTGCACAGCCGTATAAGTTTTGCGCCGAAACTAAGCTCAGACATTGCGGCTTACAGGCAGTTCTTTTCGTGCTGTCGAAGGCGGCTTTAAAATCGGCAAAGAAAAGACGTATGTCAACTCTTCTTTCAGCATTTTTTTCCGAGATTTTCCGGGTCTGAAGCCGCACTGATTTGGTCCGATCAACCAATTTACGCTTGAAAGGACCTTATATGCATTATTCCAAATGCTGATTCCAGTTTGGAGTATCCCCCTTTTTGTGGACTGGGCAGATAACACTTAGATTCCGATCGTTAGGCATGTATCTGTACGCTCATATTCTCCAAGGAATCTGATGCATGCGCCCCACAGCATCAGATAATAAACGGAAATATGCCAATAACGTGGAATCGTATCGAGTGATAGATATTTGACAATGGAGAAAACACTTGAAAGAACCAAACAATATTTTTATTTCTATTTATCGCAACTACCTCCTACCGAATGCTAACTGTAGGGTTTGACTTACAAAAATGGTTAAACTCCATTAAAATGAAACCGCAATAGCCTCTGTAATCGTTTGTTGGAAACACGCGTCGCCAGCTTGCACACATTGAAGAAAGCTTGTGACGAGCATCCACGGTACGTCTTTTTATAACGCCCGACCACCAAAGAGCGTAGTGGAATGCTTAACATATCCCCCGAGTCGATCCTGATAATATAACATACTCCAGCCATTCTCCAGCTAACCCAAACCATTTCTTCTATTGTATTGGGGGGCCAAACCCCTTTAAATGTACGGATGCACAGACTTCTTCCCTTCTCTTATATAAAGATTATTTAAAAAATATTAGTCTTTATCGATCTGCGTTTTGACAACTCGTACTTTGACCATCGTTTGGCTCATCGTTTGTGGATCCGCAAGCGTATCATCATAGTCACTTTATGAAAACTACGAGTACGATATGACGGCGAGCAGACTCGCCTGTCGAGGGTTTAGGAGGCACATTTATAAAAGAAGATTTTAGTATAAGGCGCGATAAACTCCGAAGAGATTTTAGGCTGAGCTTTTCTTCAATTTGCGTTGTGATCCTTTTAGTTTTTCCTACGAATTGGCGGGACGGGGCCTACTTGTTTTATGCCGACTTCGAATGGCATCTGCAAGGCAGATGAGTTTTTACTGAGAACCTTTTCATGGGAGAAATACACTCTGAGTGCTAGCCAAATCCAGACGAGGGGCGACTCCGCTTAGAAAAATTTTCTTCCAATTGAAAAAATTTGTTTTTAAAATTTTGATATTGCTTTGTCCGGGGCGTGAACCCAGGATCTTTGGTAGGGTACGCGGAGCACGCTACCATCGCACCACGGAGGCACTTTTAGTTCAGTCAAATAACAGCATTACTATCTCCGAAAAAAAACTTTAAGACTATGACTTCCCCAAAATCATTAGAAGAAAAGAGTCTAGGGCTCTACTTAACGAAGTGTATCCGTTGATTTATAAAACAAAAGAATTATTCCAACCCATGATCCAGTTCAAGAAGCACGCGTGTGTGTTGTTCCTATTCAACATTAGCGTGTTTCTTCTCTATTACTATATACTAACAACATTTCTTAGATAATAATTTTTTTCAAAATTTTCAAGTAGAAAGTAGTTATTATAATTAACTGCGCAATTTTTAAAATCATGTGGAAATAAGAAAATAAGCCTTCAAATAGATCAGTGGTGCACTCGTGAGCTTCGTAGACCGTAGGAAAATTATTCGGCGTTCTCCTACGTGTCATGTGTGCTCACAGGCAGAGATTCAATAAAGCAAGCAGTACTACTCCAAATAATAGTCGTGTTTTTTATACACGCGTATACGTTTACGTTTGCTCGTGAAAAAAAAAACGCCTATCCTCGCTTAGATAATACTTAGGAGACCCATCTAGCGGCAGTGGTTAAATAACTAGCTACAGCCACAGGGTGTACCGAAAAGCGGAGACACAACCCTCTGATGGCCATAGGATATAACATATAGCTAAATCAGTTGCGATGAATTGTGGACACGCATAGAATACATAAAATTAGTGTAGAGGGTGAAACAAAGACACATATTTCAGTTACATCTGAGTATAATGCGTATTGAAATTTAGTAGGACAAATTTTATGCGCAACAATTTCATAGGTGTATTTAAAGTTTGTCGCTTAGCAGTCCATATAAAGTTTAAGCGTATAGACGTTTACGTGTGAAAAAAACACGGCTACTATATAGTTTACAAAAACATAAAGAACAAGCAAAAATAGTGCCGTTTTAGTATCTACAATCCTCTAGGATTTTTAATGTTGACAGCACCGTAGCACAGAGGTTCGTGTCTTCGCTATGGAGCACACCTCGTTTTGTAACGAGTTAATTAGCCACTTCAATAATTGCCTCTATTTGGGTCTAACTCTCCTTTGCGCGCCTAGCTTAAAGAGTTACAAGCAATCATACATACAGTAGAATTTAATATAAGTGTGTTAAAAAAGTTGCGTTTGTATCCGAAGCTCTGTCGGCATTGTGCACCACTGAATTATATCATTCATTAAAAGATCTCAAACGCAGATCATTTGCTTCGCCTCTCAAATACTTATTATTTCGCTTTTTGTAAACTAAATTTACTAAAACATTGTATTTTTATAAACTAACAGTATGTTTAAATATATATTTTCACATATACATATAGTATATTGGCTGGGATCGAGACATTAATACAAAAAACAAAGAAAACAATTTGCACTGCCTTAGAAAATATTATAAAACAAAATTATCTTCAATAAAAACATTTTTTTTGCTGTACACAAGATATTTTGTAATTTTTTGCGTGTTTTATGTTAAGAAAGCTGCAATTTTTGTTTTAATTTTCTTTCTTATTTAAAATTTTTCGCTAGTTAACTCACTGTATATATACAGATATAGAAAAATATGTGAACAAAATCATGACATAACGTGAACCCACTGTTGTTCAGATTTTTATTTAATTGCAATAATTAAAAAATTATTGTGGACAATTTTTATTTTGGTTGTTGGTGCTTTTGATATAATTTTTGGTTAAGTTTTAGAAATTTTTAAAAATACTTACCAAACTAATGAATTATATAGCCTTTTCAATAGCGATTATATAAAACTTTTGTTTTTTGCCTTCTATTTTTATATTTTCATAACACCAAATCGGTGTACCAAAACAACAACATTTTTGCGATGCTTCATTACAAAAAAAAAAAAATAATAATGAAATATATATATATAATATATATAAACGAACATAATGAATGCAACACATTTTTGAATGAACGATTAAAAAAAAAACCATATAACGTCGCTTGCAACGCCCAAAAATGCGAAATACTAAACAAACAAAAAAATTGCATATATGAATAACTGTAAATGTTAAAATATGCTCACAAATGCGCCTCGACATACAGCGTGAAACATATAAATTAGAGGCAATGGCCCAGGATAAAGGCTATCCACCGTTGTCACGTACCGTCGAGGTGCAAATCGATGTTGTCGATCGCGCCAATAATCCACCCGTATGGGATAATACGGTATATGGACCGATTTATGTTAAGGAAAATATGCCAGTTGGTGGGAAAGTCGTCTCGATCAAAGCCAGGTCTGTTTTAGAAACTTTGAAAACAAAAACAATTTTTGAATATACTAATTAGTTAAGAAATATTAGGAGGATTCGCTATGTCATACAAGTTGCAAGACTACGAGTGCACCTAATTGTGAAGTTATAGCATACATCAGTAGCAAGCGCCAAAATATTGGCATAGAAAATAACACAATAGCAAGAACAACTATAAAAAACAATTGTTTAATTTATTCGTGAGCAAAATGCAAGTATTGAGAGAAAACCCGTTGAAGCAGGGTTGCATTTTCATTTACTACAATTTGTTGAACGAAAATTAGCAAAGGTTTGTGCATATCATATATTGCACGGATTGGAAAAAATTTGTACGTATATTTTGTTATTATGACCTTGCAATCCGTGCAATATATGCATTGTATGCATTACATGTATCGTGTGCAATGGGTGCACCGTTTGCAAGACAAAGCGAATCCCCATAATGGTTATTTTTAGCGCAATAGCGTATTCCTATATTAAAAAATTGAACGTTTAGAAATTTCCATATAAATATATATGTTTATACCTATTGTTTGTTTTTATTATGTATTTTCGTATACTGATAAAATTTATGCAATATCTATTTAAAATAATTATTTATTTTAAATTGATTTTAAAATACTTATATAAAAGATTTCTTTGATTCTTTTTTATAACTTAAATTGCATTCACTGTTTCTTATTTCAAAATTTCAGCCATTGTTAATTCCGCGTTTGTCTATAAAATTATTAAATGTAAATTGCACTAATCCCGATTCCCTCAAGGCGGATTTACATACGAGTTTGGCCGCGTTGCTTCGTTTGACGTTTTTATACCGTGATTTCAATGGACAGTGATCCATATACCAATAAAAGTTTTACACACAGATGCAGCAACAAATTGGTCTTTATGAATTACATTGTTGTTGCATTTTCTTGATAAATTTTTACAGGTATCTGGATTACTGTCTAATGGAACGCGTGGAATTAAATTACTTACTTACCATACGTTGTGGCGACCACAACATCTATATAAATCCGGCTTCAGTTACCCTTCAACATAACAATCCTCAACTCATGATAAATAATAATTAATTTAGGTTGATCTTAATTCCAGAAATTCAGAAGTCAGAAAGCAGATAAAAAATTTAGCTCTGGGCAAAACTTGCATCTCTATTTCGGCCTTTTTATTAATGGCTTTGATCGTTAGTGAGTTATAAACGGGATGGTGTAATCTGGTCGGACTGCATTGACAATCGAATATGCCCTCTACTCCTTAAATGAAGGAGGTTGTCTGCGTGGCTGCTTATCAGACACGAAAATCGCAGTAAAAGGTCTTTTTGATAATAACAGTAAATACTCTATGAAATATTAGAACGATAGGCCTCACGTGCATCCCGTAATTTTCTAACACGCATTCAGTGCCTTGGAGGGTTTTCTTAGTTCTCTCTTCCTCTCTCAGAGGTGAGGACCCTAAATTTTTTTTATTGGAAAAGAGCGTTTGAACCTGATATTTGTCTTTAAAGTCCTGCCCTCTCGGGTATCGGGCTGGCGTGTTCTCTCTAATAATTCTTTCTCTCACCACATATATATAATGATCTTTTTTAATGAGCTACCTTCCAATAAAATCTCATTTATGAGTCCCAGATGAGCAAACTGGGAATTATATGGTTGAATGCTAGTGGCGCTTTTGACAAGCGAGCCTGCGATACGAGCGGTGCTTTCCGAAATCACTGTGGACTACATGATGTATAACTTATCTCATACATGTACATATGTAGTAATTCTTTTTATCACTCCCGCTCACTGAAAACTCACTGGAGCAGGTGTAAGCCTCTAACAAAGAAGAGTAATGTAGCTTCGGACTGGGAGGTATACAAACTAGGCTAAGAAATTTTTAAATATGAGACCAAGAGAGCCCAGCGGATCACTTGGGCAAGCTACTGCGAAAACGTGGAAAAACCTCTCGTGAGATCCTGAATGGATGCTGGGCGATAAGAGTTGAGAAGTTTCAACATATGTAATATATGTATGTCCTGCATGCGATGTGTCCGCACGTGACACCAACCATCTTTTCAATTGTAATAAGGAACCTAAAACTCTTACATCAATCTTCATATTGTCCACCCCTGTTGGAACTGCTAGTGTCCTTGGACTCCCATTAGAGGAATTTGTTACCAATGGGGCGAATCACTGTTAGCATAACAACAGCAACAAATTCTTGGGTTTCCAATGGACTCTCGTTTCCCGGATGTCCCAGTAGTGCAGGAATATGGTATTTTGTTGTTGTAGCGACAAAGACACTCGCTAAAGATTTTGGGGTGTGTTAACGATTTTGATGGTCCTTTACGGGGTATAGATCCGGTACGTTCCGGTAACAAGCACCATTAAGGTACTGGCTCGACCATCTCGAAAACGATTTAATATTACCGAATTGAACCTTCAAGGCCATCCTCACTCCCACTATATATTTCGGTGAGGAACTTTAGGTCACCAGATCTTCGCCTGCTTAATATGTGTATGATATGCATATTCATATGTGTAACAGGATTCCCTTCGCATAGGTGAGGTTGACAATTAGGTTGCAGCAGCTGTGAATAGCGCCATAGGTCATTGCCCATAAGAATAGTTTCATACGTAGATCCTCTCCATTTATACGCAGAAAGTTTTTCCGAAAAATTTCTTACTTTGGCAATAAGCACCACAACCAAAGTATATAGCTTCAAAAAGTAGGATCTAAATAATTAAGTATTTAACCCATTAAAATTGAAAGTTAATTATTTTGAATTAGTTTTCACTTCTTTCATTGTATTTTAAACTGCTTAAATACTTCAACATCTGCGGATATTTCCTATCTAAAAGCTAGTGAGTGTCCTTTACCTCTCCCCTTCAAATAATCCCGCTAAGAGCAATCCTTTTAACCCTCGCACATTTTATCCAGCAACTGTTCAGTATTCATCATCACAATTCATTTTCATAGCACCAAGCACTGTTAAGCACAAGCACAAGCATAAAAATCAACTATAAGCACGCAAACAAGCACAAACACACACTTGCACATTTATATTTAATTATGCACATTACTAGTTTACATTAGGCTGTATTTAAGTAAGTATTTGCTTAGTGCGTAGAAATTTACATAAGCACATATAAATAGAATTGTGTTTAGATGTGTGTATTTTCAAAAGCACTTACACGTGCAAACACCCCACATAATCTTACTCCTATGTGGGTGTATCTAAATAAATTAGAGTTGGTCAAAAGGCGTGATTTTTTTCGTGACACGATGAATCATGGCTTACGCGCTGAAACGTGAAGACAGAAATAACGTGATATTTTGTATTGTATTTTTATGTGAGAGATTTTTTGATGATTTTGTGATTTAATAAAATAGAAGCCAGTGTACTCGGGTGTCGAGGAATTCGAGTAGTACGATGTGATTCGGTTGTTTGCTGTGCTGCCAGGTCGATGAGGCTGGACCCAAGTGGCGCTCTAGGTGCCATTTTAATGCGTATTCTTTTGAATCCAATTGATTTATATATAAACAAACTATCTGTTGTCCTTTGTGGATCATTTTGATACCACCCCTAGGTCAGGCAGCCCAAAACTGCTTACAGTTAGGAACCTCAGATACGCCAGGGTGAGTGACTATTTCCTTACAACCCTCCAAATTGCCGCTCAGCATATACCAGTCGTTCAAGGGTTATTCCATGCTTGGTAATTCAGCAGGTATCAGTAGAGTACCAATTGCAATTCCTTGAAGTTGATAAGAATGTCACTTTTTATTGATGAAATTGGCCGGTGCACTGTGACGGTCGTGCTGCTATGTCGCGTCGAATATAACGACACTCATAAGAACATGTGTAAAACGAATTTGACAGATGTCGCTTTGTAGCCGCCGTCATAAATGTAATCAGACCTATTCCGTAAAGCAAGCACTCAAGCAGTTTTAGCTTGCACTTCACGCAGTAAATATCTCATGCGCGAATTTTATGCTCAACGTTCTTCATGTTAACAGATATTTTTACAAAAAAAGTTGCGTTCGAAGCTCTGCCTCACTGTTCCAATCACTTAGTCATGCAAAGTGACACCGCATTATGCGAATTTTAATTTTTATACCTTTCATGAACATTAAATGGTATATTAACTTTGGTCCGATGTTTGTAACGTTGAGAAATATAGAAGATAGACTCACTATTAAGTATATCGAATTGATCAGGGCGACAAACTGAGTTGATATAGCCATGTCCGTCTGTCCGTCTGTCTATTTAAACGCAAACTAGTCCCTAAAATTTTGAGATATCTCAATGAAAGTTGGCACAAGGATGTATTTTTGAATTATATTAGACATTTGTCGGCAGGATCGGACCACTATAACATATATCTCCCATACAACCGATCGTTCAGCTAAGACGATTTTGGTCATTCCTGCCGCAATTTAGAAAGTATAAACGCGAAACTCGGTGATATATATTCTAATATATCATAGAAGATATCCTGAAAAAATCACTTTGATCGAAGCTATATATAGTTATATTCCATACAATCGATCGTTCAGATAGAAAGATTTTTGGCATATTCTCCCTTAATTTCCAACATAAAAACGTTAAGCTTGGTGATATTTATTCTCATATATCATAGATTTCATGAAAAAATCATTTCGATCGGAGCTATATATAATATATATCCCATACAACTGATCGTTCAGATAGAAAGGTTTTTAGCCATTTCTCCCTTAGTTTCCAATATAAAAACGTTAAACTTGGTGATATTTATTCCAATATATCATAAAAGATTTCCAGAAAAAATCATTTCGATCGGAGCTAAATATGATATATATCCCATACAACCGCTCGTTCAGATAAGGGGTTTTTTGTCATTTTTCATTTTAATGTATCTTAAAAATCGTTTAGTTATGTACATCTGTTCACTATATATACCTTATCTTATACATTCGATTATTTGGAGATTGCGAACGGAATAAGATTATCGTTCAGCCCATTCATGAAAGGTATGAAGTCTTCGGCACAGCCGTCCTTACTTGTTTTTTTTTTGTAATTGCACAGCATTATGTCATCCTATAAATTTACATAATACTAACACTCAGTGCTCTAATCGCTGCAGCTCACACATCTAGATATAATTGTAAACATTTTTCTATGTAGCACCGCTATGTACAAATCCACATTAAATCCCCATCTACCACGCCTTTATTATGTGAGTGGTGTTGCAAATAACGCTAATGACAACATTTTTTCACAACATTCATCTCGTTTGGATATTTATTTATTCGCACCTTAGTTGACCTGAGACCCCTCGCCCTGCAAACCTCTGAACATCTCACTAAAGCTTACACCAGCACTCTTAACTCTTAATTAATTAGAGAGGAAATAAAATATTATGCTAACCTCTATAATAATAGTTGAAGCATTTGCCCTGCACATGTGTGCGGTGTTTAAGATATTAATATTGCTGTGAGATAGTCAAAGCTCTGCGTACTAGTATAAACATATATACTTTTTTGCATTTATTATTATATTTTAATTTAATTTGGTTATCTATGTCTTTGTAAAGAGAAAGCTACTCAAAATATATATATATATTTTTTTTTAAATTGCCTTGGACGCTACATAACCTTTTTAATCTAAATAAGTATGAATAGTTTGTAAAGTAGGTATGTACGTTGTAGTATAAAATGTTGCCAGCAAACAGGATGGTGTATTTTATATAAATACAAGTATTTAAGCCAGTGATGAGCACACATATAGATTTACAAAATGCGACTGTCGTAAAGCTTCACCCGAAAACTTCAGAATATTTAATACCAAAAAGTTCTGGGCCTTAAAATATTGACTTTAGCTATGGATTAGATATCGATTATACTTTCTTACATATAAGGTCTGTTTTCTGTTTGTTCAGGGAATCTTACAATCGCTTCTTGGGTAACTTAGAATGTTGCTTTCTCGTTTTATGTAACGATAAACCAAGGACCTAAAACTTTGCAAATAGCTAAGACGAAATAATAAAGATATAAAATTCTTCTACAAAGAAGACAGAGGTATAAAATCTTGCGATATTTTTTAAAAGATTTCTCGAGGATATATCAAATCCTTAAGCTTAGTTCACCACACTCCGGTTGGTGTCGCACCGATTGAGAAGATTAAAAAACTCATACGAGATTCGGAATCATACGATAGGTTTTTACATACCATCCCGCTAGAGATCTGATATTTAAAATTGGATTTAGAGGTCAATGGCAGCTCAGCATGTACGACAAAAAATTTCGTTAGGAGTCGTACGGATAATTAGGAAGATCGTGCGGATAGCAAGCATCACACATGTAGTAGAGAACGTTAAGATATTCCAAAATATAGTTGGACAAATTCCTTTAGGTGGCAACCCGAAGAAGATATTTAGAAATGTGCTGAATTTGCAGTCGAGTTCTAAGAAAGTTCCCATTGAGTTATGAAGTTGAGGCCTGACACACAGTTGGGAAAACTCAGACAATGCATTAAATGAAGATAATAATGCCGCAAGTTGGCGCACGGGTCAGGATAAAAAAAAAATGTTTACAAGAGTTGGAATGTTCTGATACATTTTTATGTAACTTCCTAGAAAGATTGTAATTTGATAGTCTAGATGTATTTCAGAGACTAAAGGGACTACAATATATAGTTAAAATTACCAGAATAATGCAATGCCAGAGCACGTGTTCAACTAATAAGAAATTTCGTGAACCTTCCGAACAGTATTTAAATGGATTTTAATTCTAACGATTTATTGAGAATGATGAGAAACAAACTACAAAGTAAGAGTGCCTTTACTACTAGTTTCCTAATCAAGATGGACTTTAAGAAATTGTTAACCTTGGTTCGGTAAATGCAGTCTAGAAAAATAAAATTAGCCCTTTACGGCGCCAGGTTCTAAATTTTATTAAATTTATATTTACTAGCTAGTGAACACGCTGTTATTAATATAATCAACAATAAAAATATATTTTTTTGAAATTTTTTATTTATTTTTCACAAAAAACTGTTTGTTGCAGAAATGCAACATGGCATCGTGCATGAACAAAATTCAACTCAAGATGTGCGGACATTTTTAAAACAGTAATTTTTTTATTCTAACACAAACTTACTCCACATTTTTCACAGATTGTTTGTGTAAAACCTTTGCAGCCAGGAAATTTGCACCTCATTCGATTATCCATCAAAACTTGCCAGTGTGCGTATTAGTCCAACCTCGCAACTTTCGAGGGAACGTGTTGAGCCGGGCATTTCTTCCTTTTATTTTCAACGAGACATTCAACATCACTTTAACGTTTCAAACGGTTAACTGTCTGATATTTGCATAGGGTCTCTGCTATAGCTATTCTGGATTCCGCAAAGTTTAGGACTTTACTGGTACTAGCTTTTTCAGCAATAGGTGGCTCCAAAATATGCTTAATTCTTTTTCGCACTCTTTCTATTATTGCTCATTCAAAGTATTGTAAATTTAAAATAGCTATAGCAAAGGCATTTAACTAAATATCGGTCTAGGTGTCTTAGCCAGAGTTAGAATGAATCCACCCACGCAATTATTTTCGAATCGTAGCACCGGGTGATATTAAAAATGTCTTGCCTTAAATGCTACCAGTTTAATTTATGCCAATGAAAGACCTCAAATTACTTACGTTTATCAAACAGCAATATTAATATCATGAACACTTATATATGTAAATTAACCTGGGTCGATTTGTATCGACGAAAGTTAACCGATATCGCGCCATCGACTTTTCGATAGTATTTATATATGGGCTCAGGAGAAGAAGGTCCACTACGCATACCCAAAAAATAATTTTCGAGCCTGCAAAAAAAAAAAATGGCGAAAGGGCTAATTTTTCCACCAAAACACTCCCCAAAACCCAAAAATATTTTTTTTTTTTAAAACTGTAAAATATATATTTTTTGGGTTTTGGGGAGTGTTTTGGTCGAAAAATTTACCCTTTCGCCCCTTTTTTTTCGCAGGCTCGAAAATTAATTTTTTGGGGTATGCGTAGTGGAAATTTTTTTCCTGAGCCCAAATCCTATCGAAAAATCGATGGCGCGATATCGGTTAATAAATCGACCCAGTCTAATAAACATATATCCTTTTTTCCATTTATTATTATATTTTAATTTAATTTGGTTATATATGTCTTTGTAAAGAGAATGCCACTAAGAAAAATAGTTTTTTCTAAATAAATATGAATAGTTTGTTAAGTAGATACGTTGTTGTATAAAATGTTGCTAGCAAACAAGATAGTGTATTTGATATAAATACAAGTATTTAAGCCAGTGATGAGCACACATATAGATTTACAAAATGCGGCTGTCGTAAAAGCTTCACAATAACCGAAAACTTTAGAATATTTAATACCAAAAAGTTCTGGGTCTTAAAATATCGACTATCAAAAAGCTCGACTTTTTTAAAACCCATGAACTATGAATATACGTCATTATGATGGTGGCTCTGAGTAAAAGGAGAAATATGAAGACATTTTTTCATCACCAACACTTGGCGCTTGGTCGCATAGGAGATTTTGGCACTACAATTGCGCACGTCACCCTAGCTATCCCGGCTTGAACATAACTGACACCAATTTCTAGCACCAAGGGATATCAAGTCTTCTTGACGGAGGTCTTCCGCTTCGTCTGTACAACCAGCTTCTTACACAATTAACAACCAAGACCTTGAAAGTGTTAATGTTTTTGTTGACTTGGGTGTTACAATGAACTGCAAACTTAGCTTCAACTCTCCTATAAGTACCAGTGTGAATGGAGCGAAAGGTGTTTTAGCATTTGTAAAAATGTGGTCAAAAGAGTTGAGCGACACCTATGTTACGAAACCCGACTTCACAACATTGGTTAGACCGATGTTAGAGTATGGCTCAATAGTCTGGAATCCGCGTTTTCAAGTCCTTACAGACAGGCTCGAATCAATCAAACACTTTTTCCTATTTGCCTTAAGGAATTTTCAATGGGACTCTTTATTTATTCTTTCACCTTACATTAATCGATTAAAACTTGTTAATCTTCCAACTCTTGCTAGTCGAAGGGAAATGCTTGGCGTAATATTTATGACAAAACTACTGAATGGATCAGTTTCAAGCCCATTTCTTCTGAACGAAGTGAACTTTAGTGTTCCCTGTCGAATTACGATACACCGTAAACCTCTTCTTTTAAAACAATGTATAACAATTTTTCGAACTTAATGAACCTTTCCGGTGTGGGTGCCAAGATTATAACTCTCACTCAAACACATTTGATATGTCGAACTCCCTTTTTTCTATAAAAAAGACTGATCTTATCTCTCTTAATCGTTATTGCTGTATATGTTTGTTTCTTTTCTATTAATTTAGTTTTACCCTCAGCTGATGATATTTCTTCTGTAGCTGAGCAATTTTAGATCTCGACGCTTCACAAACCACTGCCCATTAGTAGTTGGAATCAATCTACTCACACAATTAAAAAATGTCTTGCCTTAAATGCTACCAGTTTAATTTATGTCAATGAAGGACCTCAAATTACTTCCGTTTATCAAACAGCAATATTATATACATTCATAATTACATGATGCACGTTGTATATAGAAATATAATAAATTGCTATTTAAGTAACTCACTTGAACTCGCTATAATCTAATCGCTATTGCACCAAAAAGCTATAACAAATACTTAGTTTGTAGTAAAGCACAAAGCGCACTCTCCTTTTAAGACTTCACTGATAGGAGCACTTAAATATTTTTCAGTTTATATGTACATATATAATTTTTTAGTTTAGTTTAAGTTTCTACGTAATTTTCAAGGGTTTTTTACAAAAAAATATGCAAAAATTACAAAAGTTATACACGTTGTACGTATTTATTATATGTAGTACAAAAATTTGATAATAGTACAAAATAATGGTAAAAGGTTATTTGAGGAATAGAAATATTCAATTAAAGCTCATAATATATGCGGTTACATTGGCATTATGGTTAAAATTAAAACAATTTAAGTTGTATTATACTTAAGATACTTTTTATTAGAAAATTTTTAACAATATTTAGTTGGTATATGCTAGTCTGAAATTAATAAAATCATGATCTATGCACCAAAGATCCATAAACTTGGGCAATTAGTATAAATATTGTAACGAATTTACTGCAAACCCTCTTATTTGCAACCTTCTGCTAAGTTTGAATCACTAAACTGTTGAATAAATAACTCCAATATTGAATAATGGAATAATGACCTTTATTAAAGTACTTCGCAATAACACTTATACTTTGCAACTAGCTTGATTAATAGCCAAACTGACTGATAGCTTAAATGAAACTGATTCTCGCCTCTACTGTTTTCGCCTTTTTATACTCTCTGATTTCCTCGTTGCATATTTCTAGGCTTTTCTAATTCCAGAACTTACTAGTTAGTTATAAATTTCTCAGCTACAACTACAGACGTATAATTTCTATAGCTTTTCTCATACCCCATGCGCTTGTATGTGTGAGCGACACTTCCACAATTATAATTGCATACCTTTAGGAGCATCTCAGATAAGATATCTGCATCTCTTCTAAGCTGCGTGTACGTACATAGGTGTAGACAAAATGATTAAATTATTGATGTGCATTCACGTCACTGCTTAGCATCGGCATAGAGATTGCAGTATCCCTTAGTGTTGCTAACATTCGTAATACTGCCCTCCACCTAATTCTGATCGTCCCGATCAGACAAATCTCTCGATCTAAACGCTGCTAGCATCTACAAATGAACCACCCTTCTACTTCCTAGTTTCCCAATTGTTTGTATGCGGTAGATGATGTCACTGATCTTCTTAACAACTTTGTACGAGCCTTCCCAACTGCACCAAAATTTGGATGGAACACCTTTCCGCCAGTGAGGGTTGTATAACAGTACCAAATCTCGCGCCAAGAAACCTTTCGAATTATTGTTCTCATCGTACCTGTGTTTAATCGTACTACTCAATACCCTGGTCGTTCCTTCACACTCTGTTGTTTGGCCAATGAACTACTTCGTAGAGCTTGCGCTGGACAGATTTGCTTTGCATAATCAGTATCGTTCCGACGCTTCACAACAGTAGTGTGCGCTGGCTTGAAACAACCCTTGCATTCTTTCTGCGAAATTATTTCCTTCGTTTTAGTACGTCCGTTAGGGCTTTCCAATGTCAGTGTTTCTCTCACAGGTACCTTCGGTTTTGATTTGTTTGGCCCATTCTTTCCATCAACCCTTGCCCGATATTCTGCTTTTGCGGTTTTTGCCGGATCTCTTTCACCAGCACTCGATTACTGCTAAACCCTTCTTCCAAACTGAAGTTAAGTGGCACATCCTGGTTCTCATAGCGCATAATCTTTCTTGGCATATCGATCCTGATGTCATGGTCAACTAAGAAGTCCACTCCCAATATGACTTCATCAACGATCTCCGCCACAACGAATTTGTGTAGAACCATGACCTTCCCAATTAGGACTTCACATACCACTTCTCCCTGGTCTTGGTTATACTCGCCTGTGACCGTACACAACCTTGCTCCAGGTAACGGCTTTACTCTCCTGTTGACTAAATCAGATCGAATCAAGGAATGAGATGCGCCCGTATCTACAGTCAGTACACGCTCCTTGCCATCCACATTCCCTCTGACGGTAAGACTGCTTGATTTCCTTCCAATTTGTGGCACAGATATCACAGGACATTCAGTAGCTGGAGCTAGCTCTCGATTTTTGCATCTGGCACGCTCTTGCTCATCTCCTCCAGCTTTGTGTTTACGGCCACTCAGGTTGGAACTACCAGGACCAAGATCGCAATGACGTGCAATGTGACCGGGCTTCCCGCATTTGAAGCATTTGATAACTCTTTCACTCCGCTTTTGCGATCCTTTCGGCACCTCCAATATTGCGTCTACACACTCTGGCCTTTCTACTTCCACACGGCGTGCTTTGAAAACTGGCTTACATTGAAGCGACGCTGTTTGCTGAATCAGAGCATGTGATACCATTTCTGCGAATGTTAGTTTTGGATTAGCATATGTAGCCCGCTTCGTTTCCACATTTCGTATTCCATTTATGAAACTCGATTTTTACCCTCTCGGTGTACTCCACGGGTGCGTCCCCATTTGCCAAATGTGCCAACCTTTCAACATCTGAGGCAAACTCCTGTAAAGTCTCATTTGCTTTTTGGTAGCGGTTTTGCAACTCTATTTGGAATATCTGTTTTCTATGCTCGCTTCCATAACGTCGTTCTACAGCAGCCATGAATGCGTCATAACTGTTCCGTTCGTACTCTGGAATCGTCTGTAAGATTTCCGCTGCAGGCCCTTTCAATGCCACGAAAAGTGCAGCAACTTTATCTTCCGCATTACAATTGTTCACTGCTGCGGTCTTCTCAAACTGTAGCATGAAAACCTGGAAAGGAACAGAACCGCAAAAGGATGGTGTCTTTACCTTCGGATTGCTTGCTGAAACAGCTGGGCGATTTAGTTGTAACTGCTCCATACGACCTTTCAAATCATCGACTTCTGCCTGAAATTGAGCGATTTTTGCATCCTGCGCTTCCAGTTTTGATGATACCCTTGCTTCCTGTTCTGACAGTTGCTAAGATATGCGAGATTATTGTGCTTTCAACTGCTCAGCCATATATGTCTTCTATTCTTCTAACTGTTTTTCCATCTTAGATGTTATACGTGTCTCCTGTGATTCCAGTTGGGATGCTATATTGTCTTTTGTTCTTCCAGTTGAAATGTTATATCTGTCTTTTGCGATTCCAGTTGAGATGACATTTGCGATGACATTTCTGAAATACGTGCCTCCTGTGCTTCCATCTTGGAAGTTAAACGTGTCTCTTGCGATTCCAGTTGAGAAGCCACTGTCGATGTTTGAGCAGATATTGCAGCCAAAATAATGTTCAAGTCTGTGCTCGTAACTGTCTGCGTAACTGTCTCTTCCATTTTTGTTGTTTCCTCGTCATCAAGATGAAAGTCATACTCTTCCACGTCAATTCCTTCTAATTACATTGCCTGTCGTTGTCTTTCTGAAGTTCTAGTTTAATACCGGTTGTATTCAATCTACGGCTCTCCAACTCCTTCTTCAGTTGCTGGATCTTCAATTCACTTAACTTTGGCATGTCCAAGTTGTATTCGAAGTCTTCGGAATTTATTCAACAATTCCTCTTCTGACACCAATTGTAACGAATTTACAGCAAACCCTCTTATTTGCAACCTTCTGCAAAGTTCGAATCACTTAACTGTTGAATAAGCAACTCCAATATTGAATAATGGAAAAATGTCCTTTGTTAAAGTACTTCACAATAACACTTATACTTTGCAACTAGCTTGCTTAATAACCAAACTGACTGATAGCTTAAATGAAACTGATTCTCGCATCTACTGTTGTCGCCTTTTTATACTGTCTGATTTCCTCGTTGCATATATCTAGGCTTTTCTAATTCCAGAACTTACTAATTAGTTATAAATATCTCAGCTACAACTACAGATGTATAATTTCTATAGCTTCTCTCATACCCCATGCGCTTGTATGTGTGAGCGACACTTCCACAATTATAATTGCATACCTTTAGGAGCATCTTAGATAAGATATCTGCATGTGTTTGTGCATCTCTCCTCCGCTGCGTGTACGTACATAAGTAATATGAAATAAATATGAAATTATTGATGTGAATTCACGTCACTGCTTTGCATCGGCATAGAGATGGCAGTACCCCTTAGTTTTGCTAACATTCGTAACAATATTATAGTAATAAGCTTTAAGGTCGTAATTCGTATACTTTGCTCGTATACTTTGATATCTTTGTAGTAATATTAAACAATATAAGGAATTGCTATAAAGCAGTGGTCGGCGCGCCATAGCTGAATTAAGCCAGATATGCTTCACACATATTCTTACTCTCTATCGTTCAGTCGTTAGCGAGACAGGAACGAGTAAACACTGTGCACGGCTGTGGCAAAAATGTTGAGATTCCCTGTGAGAAATATTATAATGCGGAAACGCAACTGTTAAGACGACGTTTCGGTAATTAACTCATGGCCTAAATATGTTTAGGGTGGATTTTAAGATTTTTTAAAGGTGGGGAAGTTCCATTATGGATTCAATTTTTTTCTGATTCAAAAAAAAAAAAACCAATGGAACTTCTGCTTTGCGAAAAATTGCTATAGAATGTTTAAAGTACCTTAACAAAATAGTCAAAATGAACGAACTTTTAAGTGTTTTAAGGTCAACCACATATTTTCTCAACATTCCGCACTTCTCTGCTTGCGGCACCTGTATTAGTTTCAGAGATATGATTTTTAAAGGATTGGTCGTCACTTTGCTTGTGTTAATTTTCTTGTCAAGCCGCTTTGACAAACAAGTTTCATATGGCTTTATATGTAAAAATATCAGTTGCCCTTCGAAACGTCTACAACTTGATAAACTAAGGCATTTTTCAAACTATTTCTGAATCAAAAATCAAATTTTCCAAAAAGCTTGATTACTCTGTTTTTAATAAATACACGTTGCCATTTTAACTTTAGTTTTGTGCCGGAATACTCATGTTATCGCTCTCACTAATACACTTACATTTTTGCCGATACTGCTATAAAGTGTTTTTAGTGTAACAGATCTAAAACCCTTTTTAGAGAAGCTAGAATACATTTACATATATAACAACCGTTATTGTTACAGTGTGTGTGAGTTACGTGTGAGATGTGTGAAGAGAACTTTAAATTTGTAGCTCGATATATGTATTTGTAAAATTTTACAGCTGGTAAAGCATACTTGTGGGGGCGTAACCCGCATTTACCGGAACGAGTAAGGAAATTTAAGTCCAGGTGATTTTATTTTATTGTCTAAGAGCAAAATATTATAACGCATGAAGTAATTTTTTCTCGTGTGAACCAAAACTCCTATCATATAAGAGCATTGATTCAATTCAGTGGTTGACAGTAAACCGGAATGCCTTTATGAAATTTTTGGGTTTATATAGTGGTATACATAATCTGGCCTCAAGTATTGGCTAAAAAGGCAGAAGGTTGCGGATATTTTAAAAGAAGGTATTATAAAGATTTTTTTTACACAGTCAATCACAGCACATAAGTGCATTACTTGGAAGTGTTTTTCCTTACTCGTAGTCTCAAAAGGTGGACCAAAAATTATCTGCGGGGTCGCCAGCCATCCGTTCAAATAGGAAACTTAACATCAAAACCTAGAAAAACTGAACTAGGAGTGCCGAAGGGTGGTGTCCTATCCCCACTTTTATAAAATTTGTATATATCATAGCTCCCTTCCCCATCAAAAGGAGTTACCATTGCGTCATATACCGCTGACTGCACGATAATGGCCACGGTTCCTAGCCTTGTCATTGATGACTTTTGCTGGAAAATTAATGACTATCTCCCTAGTCCTAACAGTTTTTTCACCTCGCTAAATTTTGCACTATTGGATACCAAACATTCGGCAACCTTATTTACGTCGTGGATGTGGAAAATGTTAGCAATATTGGACATTCACGTCGATGGCGCGCTACCGACTTTATAACAAGCCAAAGTGCGGGATGTGACGTTCGATCAATATCCACATTTTAGCGAACACGCACCCGCAATTATACCTAAAGTTCTGAGCCGTAACAAAAACCTCAAGTCCCTCGCTGACAACTACCTATAAAGCACTAGGCCAGCCGCTGGTATCAGAACTGCCACGGCATGGCTTACTCCAGATAAAGGTGAGAAGAGGAATACTGAACGAACAGTTTCTGATGAATACTCAAAAACTTGGGCATCCCAACGGACATGTGGTTGAACAGGCTACTATACAAAAATCCGGCGTTTAAGAACTCAGCCATTTGAACCTGATTGACATTAACAAACCCTTGCTCTCATCCTCTCATCAACGCCGCCAAATTTCTGGCGACTACCGATCCCAATATCAAATAACCGAAACTCGCAGTTGACAAAAGCAATCTCCCACGGGAACGGGCGCCACTCTGTCACAACCTTGATCTGGGTACTGTAATAGGTTAAACCCTTTCTTATCATCAACCTCGACCCAATGTATCGCTCTCAGAACAACACCTACCTTGGCACTGAACGTCATGCTGAACATATACCCAGTAGATATTGCGGGAAAGGCGGCCGCGGCAAGGTCATTGGTCAGGCTTCGTGATATGGGATATGGACTTTCTGACCGCAGACACTCTAGCCTTCATACCAGTTTCGACTTTATCTCGGACAGAACGGATTATTGTATGCCGATAACTGCTCCCTATAAAACCTTCACCCCAGTCATTCCATTGAGAGAGGAGTGGGGAAGAGGAATTATCTGGGGCATAGGACCGGCTAACTTGTTCCCGGATGGGACGAAGCTGGATAGAAAGGTTGGTGGGGGGGGGGGTGTCTTTTGTTAAGAGCTAAATTTAAGCCGCAAGTTTAAGTTGGCTGATCACTGCAGTATATTCCAACCGGAAGTTGCTGCGATTAAGGATGCGGTGAATGGAATGCTATCCAGTGCTACTACGGTTAGGGAATTTAACATCTACTCTGATAGCCAAGCGGCTATCAAGGTCTTGAGCTCAACTACAGTGCGATAGAGGGTGGTCTGGGAGTGCCTGGCCTCGCTTGCGATTGCATCGAATTATTTTACAATTAAGATTATCTGGGTCCCGGGCCAAAGTGATATCCCAGGCCCGCATCGATACAACTGAACCAGATGAAGATGGCTGTAGAGATTTCGGGATCCCGCTGGCCACCTGTGGATTGCTCCTCCATAGCTGGGCCTCGAGTCAGCCCAGCAAACGTTGGGCGGACACCACGTCTTGCAGGGTAGCAAGATCTTTCTGGCCGAAAGTGGATGGCAGAAGGTCTGCTGAAATAATTGGGTTCACTAAGGCTCACCTATCAATGGGCATTGCGGTTTTGACAGGGCTCTGCCCCATGGGTATCCATGCGGTACGTCTCAATATTCTGGAAACTGCATCCTGCTGCAGCTGTATGGAGGATGATGAGGTGGAATCATCAAATCACTTTATGCTTGATTGCCCAACTTTTGCCAGAACTAGGCGAAAGTACTTCGGTCGCGACCCACTTGGACCTCCCGAGGAGTTATCCAAGGTTGAGACTGGTATCATTCGGAACTTTTTTCGTTGCTTCCGAACGATTCTCTAAGTAGCTAGATCTAAGTCAACGTTATTTTTGGTGTATGTGGTTTCACAACGGACCTTCGTGTTGTCCAAGTGAGCTATCCTTATAAGGGAAGCTACCACCTAACCTAACCTTACCTACCTAATGTATGTCCTGCTAGGTATCCGTCGCCCCATTTACTGGATGGGGCGAAACACTGCTACGAATACAATTACAACATTTTTTTTTATAAAAAGTGCCCTGAATATTTTAGAATTTTTTCGAAACTTATCTTGGATCGGGACTACTTCAGAACAATTTCTAGATAATTCTCGGGATAATTTCGAGATTGTTTCGGGACTCTTTCGTATAGTTTCATAATCATTTTACTTTTTATTTGTTATTTCTGAGGTATTTCACCATAATTTCTAGACCTTTAGTTATGGTTTCGGATTTAGTTGAAAATCATTTGGAGTGTGCTCTCAGGATAATCTCGACATTTCTCCAAGATAATTTTAGGACTGTTTCATTACGATTCCTGAATTGTTTTCGGCATCTTTTGGACTATTGTGTGAGCATTTCGAGGTTGTTTTTGGTATAATTTTTACGGTATTTTGTGATAATTTCTGCACAATTTCCGAACTATCTTTAGGTAATATCGTAATTGGTAGCGCGATAGCTTAAGGAATGTTACTGCATCGACTAGGATGGTTTTGAAATTTTGTTTCAAATCAATTTGAAACTATTTGAGATGATTTTACGACGGATTCGTAATTTTCATCGAGATCACATCATTAATATTTGAAAGATGTTTCGAAATTATTTCGCGAAACTGTTTTGCAATTGTGTTCGTGATTATTTTGAAACTATTCGGTATTTTTTTTGGCATAATTCTGGGACCAGTGCAGTGTTTCTTCGACGTTATTCGGGAATTTTTATGGCATTATTGCGAGACTTATTTAGGGTTGTTTTCGGGATTATTTATTTCTATTTTGGGAAGATTTTGTAGTTGTGTTCGTTATGATTTCGAAACTAATCAATCTTGTTTTCTGCATGATTTAGAGACCCTTTCGGGATTACAATGAGGCTATTGGGGTATTGTTCTGGGATAATTTAGAGATTACTTGTAGCAATTTCGGGTGTATTTTCGGGACTACTGTAGGATTAATTTCCAGTTTTATGTGCAAATCATTGCATAATTATTTTCACTCTTATTGAAAGGATATTTAGGGGTCGCTCGCCTTGGGAACACAATTTTTTCAAGTCGTTACAGCAATTAGTCTATTCGAATCCTTTCAAGAATATTTTTTGTGTGGGCCCAACCAGTGTTGGAGAAGTGGGAAAAACACAAGCTATAAATCAATTTCAAGTTTCAGTTCAAGCAATTTTTATGTTTAATTTTCTTTGTGCGAGCGTAGCTGCGGATAAAAGCTAGTAAAAATAAGAAAGAATGTTAGTGTATACATACATATATGTATATACGCAACAGACATATATTCCTAGAGTTTTTATATATCTGAGGTAATTAAACAGAAGAAAAAAAACATTTTATAAAAAAAGTGTTCGCCCCCATTGAACATACAAGAGCGCGATCTTCAAGTGCCAGCTTTTTACAATTTTTTCCTTTTATTTCTTCTCCAACGGCATATGCGTTAGTATGCAGTGATATTTCCGTTTTTCGTCGGCGAGTGTTAAGTAGGATGCGGATGTGATAAGCAAGCGATGCTTCCACTTTTTCTCTATCGCTTTCACCATCGCATTTACACTCTATTCCATTATATTTGTGTCTATGTATTTTGATATTATTTTTTGCGTGTTTGCGCTTAATTTTACGATGTTATCTTTTCTCATAAGCTTTTGGTTTTGCTGGTTTTATTATAAAAATTTGCCTTCATTTGTTTATAAAAAAGTATGTAGTTACATAAAACTTATTTTGTTGCATTCCCTGTGCCAAGTTTACTGACGTTAGACATATCCGCACCATTTTCTTGTTTTTACAACACATAAACCGTGTTATCCCTTGTGGCATGCAACAGCTCAAAAAGCACAAATATGAAAAACTCTTGTATGCAATAACAATAACAACAATGGTCGCTAAAACACTAAATATCAACAAGGCCACTTATGAAAATATGATTATTATGACTATTATCACGACAAGCGGCATGGCAGTAGTGCGGGTAGTCATGCAATCACAATTTATCGCGGACGTACTTTACGGCGCTTTTCTGTTGCAACTACACTAGCGTTTTATATATACATATGAATATAAACACCCCGATTAGAGTGCTTTATCAACAAATGCACTGTGCGAATTGGGTCAATTCGACTTTCTTATAATGCTAGAATGTTTAGAATATGCTAAATACCTATAAAATCAAAATCCCAACGTTTTAAGTTACGTTGATACATATTTGAAATATTTGTTTTCAAGCCTTTTAACCCTTTCACGGTAAAATTTTATATCCACTCTCCTAATACTTTTTTTGATATCTATCTTTGAAATCTAAGAATAATTTTTGAAAAATTATGTCTTGAACAATTTAATGAATTATTTTAAAATTATGAATTACTTTTATTATCCTGTGTGGGGTTTGTATGCTGTATGGGTGATACCAAATGTAAGAGAATATGTAATCACAACACTGTATGTGGTCGGAATGTACGTGGTAGAGTTGATATACAGCAAATCCATTAAAGAAAATTAACGAGGACAGAAAAACAAATCAGTCATACATACATATATATAAAATAATCAAAGGTAAGGAAGATGCAACAGAAGAGCAGGAAGAAAAAAAGTGTTATAATAATGTCGATAGCATTTTGGATGATAACAACGATGCCGAGCAAGTCAAGGAAATATTAAAAAGGAGGAAATGTGAGATTATATAGAGCAAGAGCCCGTGACTGCCAGACCTTCGTCATTTTATAAAAGTTGAAATTTCGTCAGTGCGTACTTCCAACTGAAGCAGGATCGTTGGTCTATTATAAAACTTGAGTCGTAGTGGCTTTAACAGATATCATGCAAAAATTTTGCAGAAAAATAGACATTTCTTTCGTCATTTTATAAAGGCTGATTTTCATATATGGTCTTCGTAGCGATATTAGAAGCCGCTAGCCTCATTGCCAGATACTTTCCATAGTGGCTTTGATTAGCCACATGTATGTTGTTTTTTTATTTAAGAGTATTTGTTGTTCTATCTCCAAGCTAAAATCGTGTTTACTTACCATTACCAGTAGGTGATGCGTTTACCTTTCCGGAATAAACACTATCACATTCTTCTTGCTGGAATTTTTTTTCTACCCAAATAAATGTAGAGAAAAACGAGTTTTCTTGTCTATAAACAGCTGGTTTGCTTCAATTTCCATTTACTGTTTCCTCTCATTGAAAGTCCACTTTCGCAATCATCACTTGACCTCGTACTACTCTCCGAACTATGTCGAAGTTCATAAAAAATTTTTAATAGGACGTCGACTTATCTGGTTTTATAAACTGGATAATTTATAAAAGTTTTGTCAAAATATGACAGAAAGTCCAATATAAAAGCCAAAAAGGCAATGGTTCAGTAATGCTCACTTTTCATTAAGTAAATATGAGTAACATCAAAAACTGCCTCAAAATGACCCACTGGTCATTTGGTGTCAAATGCATTTGAATTACGTCATATAACTGACTTAAAGCTTAAGTTCAAATTTTGAGTTCATTTCATTTCACAACTCGCTATTATAAGTTGATCAGAAACTAGTTTTGAAATAAAAAAAATTTGCCAAAATGCAAATGAAGTTTTAGTTGCAAATTTTCCAATAGTCATTGCCGTTTACCCTTGTTGGGTATTTTATTTGTCACTTCACAGTCAAAATGGACGGAAAATACAATTGACGTCCGATACAAGGCTTTTTTATTAATCAGACAAGGTGTGTGGTCAAATTTGACCATTCGAAAACCATTTATTTATTGTTATTTATTGTTAGCATAAATTACAGCTAACGAATGCTGAATTCATTACGAATGGTGAATTCGGTGTGAACAGGACAAATTACGAACCACTGAAGAAGTTAGGATTAAAGCGGTTTGTGTTTGTTGAGGGGTTCAGCTCTTATTGTTGTTTTTGTTGAAGCGATAAAGCCACTCTCCGAAGGTTTTCTAGTATTAGTTTGGTTTGTGACATTACTTACTATATTAGTGGTGGCTTAAAACATGTCCAATTTTCACATCCATTCTGCAACAGATGTCGCAACGCTGTGAAAATCAATTGGCAAGAAACAGGATAGAAGTAGAAACAACGAAGGCAAAAAAACAACCGCTGTGATAGCTGAATGATTATAGCACCGGCGAATAAACGTTGCCGATGAAGGAATTTAGCAGTTCCCGAAATGATTCTATACAACAAGCTTTGGCAGTTGTCTAAATTTTTTCTTTCTTCTATTCTAATTTAAACAACTTTTTCATTTAAGAAAAAATTTATCGTAGCAAATAATAAGATAAAATATTTATTGTTAGACCAGGAGCTCGATTCGTACCCTTTATTTTATTTTATTTTATTTTATCTTATTTTATTTTATTTTATTTTATTTTATTTTATTTTTTTAACTATTTCATTTTACTATTTTTATATTTTATTTCGTTCAATATATTTGAATTTATTTTATTTTATATTATTTTTTTATTTCTTTATATTTCATTTTATTTTGTTGTGTTTTATGTTATTTTATTTTTTTATTTTGTTTTATTTTATTTTATTTCTTCCTTGAGCTCCACTTTCGGCTATACATTATACATCGGTTGTACACAACAAGACATATAAAGCTATTTATACTAAATATACATAGGTAAATTCATAATAATCTGTAAATTAAATGTCAATGTCTAAAAACGAACGAACAATGGATGTTGTTGATAGAATTACTGCCTTTTGAATAGGTAGAAGCTTATCTTCTAATTTTAGTTTCTCCAGGGTTGTCATAAGGGTTTTGGGTACCACGCCTGTTGATGAAATGATTACTGTCTGTATGCTTACTTTATATAGGTGCCATAACAACTTCATTTCCTGAGCAAGTCCTATGTACTTTCGTTTCTTTTCTGTGTGCACGTCTTTCAAGTTGTGCGTATTGGGATCCCCAATATCAATTAAATACGCGCTCTTTTCTTTCTTTTCTAATAGGACTATATCCGGCCTGTTATGGGGTATACTTCTATCTGTAAGTATAATGCGGTCCCAGTATAGTTTATATTCGCTACTTTCTAGCACTGCCAAGGGAGTATATTTATAATACGGCACCTCTTCTGTAAGCAGATTCATACGGATTGCCAAGCGCTGGTGAACGATTTTCACTACGTTGTTATGTCGTACTAAATAATCTGTTGCTGCGAGCATAACGCAAGCTTCTGTTATGTGCTCTATTGTTTCCGACTGCTGTTGGCACTTCCTGCATTTGTCACTGTCTATTTCAGCGCGTACAATGTAATTTAAGTAATTTTTTGTGGCGATGACTTGGTCCTGTATTGCTATCATGAGGCCCTCAGTTTCCATAAAGATTTCTGAATTCTTCAGCCATAGGTTTGAAGCTGCGGGATCGATCCCTGGTTGGCTTAATGAATGGGGGTGTCTGCAATGGAGTGTTTTCATTTTCCATTCATCAATGAGTCGTGCTGTATAAATAGAATCGCTTTGTTCATTCTGTATGTCGAGATTAAACAAGTTTAAAAGCGTAAATTTTTATCCGCTCCGCATGCAGCTTGGTGTAGTGCTGTGCTTTGCCCTAAGAAATACTGGCGTAGGTTTGCGATCTGTTTTTTGCAAAGATGTTGGATATCTATCAGGCCACGCCCTCCTAGACTTTTATATAAGTTTATTCTTATTTTAATTTATTTTATTTTATTTTTATTATATTTAATTTAATTTAATTAAATTTAAGTTTTTTTATTTTATTTTATCTTATTTCATTTTTTTCATTTTATTTTATTTTATTTAATATCATTTTACTATAATTTATTTTATTATTTTTATTTGAACTTTTTCATTTCATTCTTTTTCATTTTTTAATTTGTTTAATTTAATTTTATTTTATCCTACTTTTTGTTTAATTTAATTCTTTTTATTTTATTTCAATTTATTTTATTTTACTTTATTTTATTTTATTTCATTTTATTACATTTTTTAACTATTTCATTTTATTTTATGTTTTTTTTTTTATTTGAACTTTTTCACTTTACCTTTTTTAATTTCATTTTTTCCAATTTTTTGGATTTATTTTATTTTTTTTATATATTTCATTTTATCTTCTTTTATTTTATTGTATTTTATTTAATTTTTTTATTTTAATTTTATTTATATTTTATTTTATTTGAACTATTTAAATTAATCTTTATATTTGAAATTTCACATTTAATGTTTTTAATTTTAGTATTTTCAATATATATCGTTTTATTTTACTTATTTTATTTTCTAAATTGCTTCTAATATATTTTATTTTGTTTTATTTTATTTTTTCCCCGGTTGCCCCTTGTTATTTCATATAAATCTAACAAATTAATATAAAAGGATGTTCCAACCAACAAAGTCCTATAAAGAAGCAAATTTCAACTTAAACCTGAATACTTCAATGTGCTTTGGTTTTGTGAACACTCCTTAACTCTTTACTTCCCACAAATCAGCAAAGTATATAATTGGAATACATAAAAATTGTGTATATGCTCATATACTTTAATTAGTATGTAGTTGACGTGCGATTTCGCTTATATCAACTCTATCACGTACATTGTTCTCATATTACGCTACAGTGCCATGACCATTACTCTTACATTCTATATTACTACATACAGTGTAATTGTATTGGTATATACAAATAGAACACACTACGACTATTCTTACCCACTCTCCTATATTCTATACAGTGTATAAATACTATACACTACATTTACATTTTAGCATTTTAGATATATCCTCCTCACATAGCATATCACTTAAAAAGACTACGCTTACACCTTAAATTCAGGATTCACACATACCGTTACCAAAGTTGTTTACACATAAAAAATCGTAATTGCAATCGAGAGAGAGAGAGGGTTTTGTTATTACTGCTGTTAGGTACTACATAGTTGCATATATTTTTTGCAGTGTACATCAATTTATAAGTGTGAACAGTGCTATCTACGCGTAATTTAAATTCTCAAATAAAATATGCGCAAGCACGACCCCACCACAGCAGCCGTATTTGCCAAATAACGCATAGTTCACTTTAAATGCATAAAAAAATTCACGTATTTTCACGTAGGTATTGGTTTTAAATTTATAGATGTGTGTATATAAGCAGTATTTTAAAATATCTACCAAACCGACTCAGTTAATTGAGCGTGTGTTTGGTGTCTGCTACTCACAAAAACTATGCTTTCTATATACAGTTTCAACCGTGACTTCACAACTAAAAATGTCTATTAAAATAATTTTTTTCTTTGCTACGAATATGTTTACAAATATTTTGCTTCACGAGTATGAATTTTGTGAAGTATTGCAAAAATTTTCGCATTTTAAATGTTCTGATTGTGATTGTATGCAAAACATAGGAATGAGTGTACGTAAAAGTTTCTCCAACACTTGAATGTGTTGAGCTGAATTTATAGTTGCCAGCTTGTATGCAAATCCCACACCTCACACCTACAAAACCACCAATATACATATGAACAATTAAAATGTCATGCAGGTGGATATGTCAACTTATATGTGAGTACATTTGCTGCAATATTTTGTTGAAGCCTAAGGCCAACACTTTGGTATGCGACATGATATGTTGCACAAATGCCACAGCTGTACTTCCGCTTGACAATTGCATAAATGTGTGTGCAGTGTGTTTACTCATCTGTGCATACATACATATATATTAAGCTCCTAATATGTATCATATATTTTACATAATGCAAAAAGTGCATACCATATATTTATTAAGGTATTTTCTGGAGCAGATGCGGTGAAGGGTGCCAAACCCGACATTTTAGTTTAGCAGATTGGTTGTGTAGTGTGTAAGTATCACAATTTCCCGACGGAGTGCAGTATTTTGGATGCCCATGGAAGGCTTGCCTATTCATGATAAAAATATTGGCGATAGAAACACCTTAAAGAACAAGAATATAGAATACAGTTCTGGAGAAAAATGTGGAGTTAAAATAAGTGCATTACGTATTGGTTATACAACGCGGTCGTCAGACCCATTTTAATATATATCATTAAGGTTAAGGGGTTGGCATGGGGTAGACCTCAATGCTTATATCAGTCAATACCCTCCATACCCACAAAAGATTTTGCTCAATCTTCTCCCAATATACCTGAACGATAAGCTCCGGGCGAGTTGTAATGCGGTTAGACTGAATGCAGTTCTGCTCTGGAGCGATTCAGATTTGGCCTAACCTAAACGAACTCCTTCAGTTCTGTGAACATATGTATTATATAGCTTGCTGATAATTTTCTCACACTTTGTTAAATCGCTAGAATCTTTGTTGCTATTTGTGTTGTTTTTTTTAACAATGTAACGTTCCGTTCAAGGATCACTCAGAACTTTCATCGCCGTTCTCCAACGGAAGTTCAAAAAAACTAGCATTTTAATGGGGTTAAACTATAGAGACTGTGTTGTTCAGAATATCTGAAACCAAGTTTTTGTTTTTTCAGTGTGAAGTTTAGATTCGTGTTTATCTAAGCCAATTGCACCCTTGATACAATGTTTAAGACTATATAACGAAGACTTAGTAAATCGTAGCCATTCGAAAATCAACGATGGAAGGGTTTCCGATTTTACTTCTTTTGAGGGTTAGGATAATAGACTTTTCTCAAAACAGAGTTAGGAAAGCATCGATTGTCATGGAACTTAGTCCTTGATCTTTAACTTCGGGTTGTATATATATATATATGTAGTTAGTCTATGATATAATGGTTAAAATGATCGCTTTTATGAAGGTCGAAATATGCCAGTAGGGAGATAACAATTATCTAAATCTTAATATTACATCAGGTGATCTCGGTGAAAGGGTATTTGAAGGAAATCTTTCAAAGATTATCCTTGTCCATTTACATTGCCACGTAGCGGTTTGTACTTTACTAGGAGCACAAGGAAGCTATGAGTTCGTTGCTTAATTTTGGTCTCTGCATGCTGCAGATATTCCGAAATATTACGGATGAAATTTACACCTCCACTACTGAAAGAAAATTTGTATAGTAACATCTTTTTTGCCTACATGAGCTCAAAACTTGCCCTTTTAATCTAAACTACGCTTCTTTATGCATATGCATTGCATGTTCTTATATTTCATTGCAGATTTACTCATTGCACTTTCGTTTGTTTTGGCCTGTTGCATTCTACGTGCCCTCTCACACTTGCCTGCAAAAGAGGTCACACGCTGCGGGCTGGATTGCACTTTTACTCAAATATTTTCACTAGAAATTCAAGGCAGATGTGTGTGTGTGTGTGTGTATGTGTCCACTTGTGTACAATCCATAAACAAATGAGCTTTCATATGCATTTGGCAATTTTCGTTAGATATGTAAGTAAGACAAAAGGAGTTCCTTTTACTCAATTTACAAATATCAGATTCTTTTTGAAAACACAAATTCTGAAGTGGTTGGTTGAACTGACATTTAAAATTTGTATGGTTTACTTAAATTTTAATATGTCAAAGTTTAATTAAGTTTTATTATAGCCTGAATAGAAACCAAATAAGAATATGTGGTTGTATGTTTAAAAAAAATCGTTTAAGTTTTTGTCTTAGCTTGTTACATAGTTTACGGAAATAGGTGAAGGGATTAAATTTTGTTTATTTGGTTACTCTGTTGCTAGAAAAAGTTCTTAATTAGTTATACAGTGTTATTAGGAAAGTAGATATGTATTTCGAAAATCAAAAAATTAAAAACAATAACAATATACATATATAATATATATAATTATATATACAGAGGTTGTATATATATTAAGCAGTGATTGAAACGATATATTACCCTGAAGGTTTTTTTGTTCTTGCTCCAGCTCTGAGCAGAATATAGAGCAGAGCCGTAGCACAAACGAGTATATGCTATCACTCATGCTTAGCTACTAGCTTTGTCGTGCTTTAGAGCGGAGCAAATGGCAGAATAAGAACTCCAAACGAAATGCTATCTGTGGCGGAGTGAGAGCAAAAAATAAAATGTGTTGCTACTTGCTCTGTAGGGCATTGTTATGCAGAAGTTTTTTCTTTTCTCGCGCTAATACTTATCTACACCAACTTGAAACGTAACGAAGAATTAACATTAACAACAATAACAAGATGCTTCAACAAAAACTTTAAAACCGACAAATAAAACCACAAGCAAAAACTCAACAATATCACAACGCTACATCAGCTCCAACAACGAAAACAAGAGAAAAGATAAAGTTCTACAAAACAATTCCGAACAAAACAAATAGCAATTTGTTCTCACTTCACTACAAATAGTATTTCATTTGGAGTTTTTTTCTTTCATTTGTTTTGCTCTATGTAGCTCATGGCAGAGCTTGATAAATGCTATTGCTTTTTTATGCTATGACTCTGCTCTATGTTCTGTTCATGTTCAGAGCCGGAGCAGTAGCAAAGGATATTCTTCGCTACTATTTTGGGGTAGCAAATGCAAGCATTGATATTAAGTAGCAAAACGCAGCAAAGTTATGTAAAAATTTCCGGGCAAAACATTATTCAACTATGTACATTCTACAAGTCTCCATATACATATTTTGTAGCCATTTCACATTTAAAAATCTTCAACACCGAAACCAACAAAAGCTTTTTATTAATTGGCTTCGATAAATATTTATATATATGCAAATTAACATAGTTTTGCATATATATATAAAAACACAGCTATTGACTATAAATATACCACTATGTAAAAAGTAGTTTTAGCAAAGGTAAACTATAATGGAAAGCAGCATACGAGCATTAAGAGATTACACAATAGAAAGGAACATAAAACTCACATAAAAATCAGAAAAACATCCTTGTATAATTACATAAAGTACAAATATATACACATTTATATACATATGTATATATACGCACTTCGTTCTATTGCAATAAACTAAAAACTCATCCCTAAAATTTTAACTCACACGCGTAATTTATCCCACTCTCCCAATCCCAGCAGGTATCATCAAACCATAAAATGTCATCCAACCTACTCCTCATCTCATAGCCAACAAATTTTTTCTCCATCAACTGTGGAGCTTTTAACCTTTTTGAAACATTTTTTATTTATAAAATTTTTTTTTTTAGTTTTTAGTGTTTCAATTTCTTTACGCCGCATTTTTCGCATTTTCTCATATTTTTTCATTCATTGGCATTTAAGTTTTGCTTTCCAGTCACTTAACCCTGGCAGTACGTGCTGAATATAGTGACACATAGCTTTTTTTACTTTATTCCGTTTAACATTGTTAATGTGCAATAAACGTTGTTCAAAGTGTACGTTTAAAAAGTTAATCCAATGATTTTTAGCTTTTTGTTTTTTTGTACAAATAAGTCAACGACACCAATTATAATTTTTTATTTTTTTTTTGTTACCTCCAAATATATTTACATAACACCTATAAATTTACACATAACGCCATATATTTGTAAATATTTTTTAAATTAATAATGGCAACATCGTTTTTGAAGCCATTTTTCTAGGATTTAAATATTATTTATTTTATTCATTTTTTAAATATTACATTTACTTTGCCCTCAAATACGTTCATCAAAATGAGTCATTGGCCTCATTCTGGCTTAACCTCCACTCCAAAGCTGGAAGGCGAGGACACCACATAATTGCAAGAAAATAAACTGACGTCATTGATTTAATAATAGTGTATTCAAAATAGTGTACAAAAAGTTATCAAAAATGCAAAGCAGTAACTGATAGATTTGTTGGGTTGGCTTTAAAAAAAAGCTAGTGGAAACTGCCATTTACAACAGTGGTACAGCACTAAGATTATAACACGTCGTTCAACCATTGTGTTCTTAGCAGGTTGTTTTTGTTAAGATAGTTTCCCCCGTTCCAATGGACAACTCTACAGATCAGGATAAAAGTTCAATATGCAAATGCATCAAAAAATGGATACACATACATAGATCATAATATTGTTGCATTTGCATGTTATATTTTCGTTATATATATATTATATTTTATCGGGATCGGCATCACTGTCCATTGGAACACAGTGTGTGTCAAAAGCGTATGTGGATTATATTTGCATTGCCAAATGTGATGCAAAGCGCCCAGATGACTCATTTCGGATATGCAATTTGTATGAGGGAATGCGTCGCATTTGGAATATTTCGCCCAAAATTACGCATTTGGTGCAACGTAAATGTGATATAAAGTTGCTTTTCAATATTCGTTTATGTTTTACACAATAATATTGTAATATTTCCATTTTTTTTTCACAATATAATCGCACTTTTTTATAGAAATTTTGCCATATGCAAATATATATGCGTCATAAAAACTTTTTGTCTTTTGTTATGTCGCATGTACCTACTGACATTGAAAAATTAAAAAAAATATATTAATATATAATAATTATTTTTTTTTTTGTGTAACTTTGGTTTGTTTTTAGTAATTAATTTTATTTCGTATTAATTAATTATGTATGTATTTTAGTGAAATCCTCATATTAAGCTATTGTAATTTTAACATATTTTTGAATTTCGTGCAAATATTACATATGTATTTACAAGTAGAACAATTTGCTATCAAAAGTTGGAAAGTATACGAAATTTGTGTTGAGCACAGAATTTCGTCATTACTTTCAATGTATGACAACATTTTCTAAATTTATCGTTTAATTTAAACGTATTTAATAATTTAGTAAAAATTTAGACAAACTGACATCAGGACGAACTGACGGCGAGAACTATTGCGCTAGTACCTAGTAAATTTCTTCAAAGCTTTTTCATCCAGTAGTGGGCTTTATACAAGCACTCCTAAACTTCTGATTGAACTATTGACAAACAAACTCATCCAAAGCCATGCGTTTGTTATTTTGCAACTTCTGCCAATCGCCTTCTTTGCATATTGTTGTAGATATACAAATAAAAAATGTTTAGTTTTTCATTTAAGGTTTAAAATGAATAAACTGTTATTGTTTTGGGTCTAGTTAATTTGTTTTCAGATTAAAGTAAAAGTTGAGTGGAAAAAATATGTTTAAATATTGGAAACGCTAGTTCATATGTCTGTAAGTGCTACCAAGTAAAGAGGGTAAGCTGTCAAAAACTATCCACAAAAACATAAAATAATCATAGCCCCCTGCGGATCCAAAATTGATTGATTCAAGTAGATATCAGGATAAGAAACTTCTTGTTACATTTGTATGCTACATTTTTATCGGGATCTGGATCAGGTTTCATTGGAACGCAGGTATTATTTTCCTCTTTCGTTTAGAAATAGCTGAACAAGCATAGAAGCAACATGTTGTTGTTGTTGTATGAATAAGGACACGCCCCGAATGTCTCGGGAGTATTTAGCGAACTGCTTTTTTAATGATAACAAACATGTATGTATACGCCTTGCCTCGTTACCCGTTGATCAACGACTAAACCACTACCATTTTTAAACGGTTTTATTTAGGTTGACTAGCAGGCTGTCTGGTTGGATGGCTGGCACGAATTTTTAAGATTTTAATTTTACCAACACAGCTACAGTTTCACTTTTTACGTATTATTGAACCACCTTGCACTCGCTCCTTTTACACTCACTTGTGGGCTCTCACAAGTCAAATAAAAGTCAAATTGAACATTCATCAATTCGTCAAATTTAACAATATCAATTTCCATTTTAAATTTGAATAGTTGGTAAAAGGAACAAAATCCAGAACTATTTTGCATTTATTATATAAAAGACATGCAGGTATAAATTCGCTCTTGCAAACATTAAAATTCTACAATATCTAGTCAAAGTATTTTAAATAAATATTTACTATCAGTAAAATGATAACAATTTTACAAATTAAACCAAATATGTAATATTTGCACGAATAACTACAACAATTTCACTTAAATACAAATACTGCTTGGCCAACAATGAAATATGACAAACTCCACAAAAAAATTTGATTTTTGAAAAAGACATGCACTGATTGAATGTTGAATTTTTGTAAAAGAGAAACAATAGAAATTACTTATTTTTTCACAAGAAAAATATGTATTTATTTTCTATTTTATACTATTTTATTAAAATTATTATTGTTTCGCACACAAAATTATTATTTTAAATATGATTCAAACGAAATTTGTAATCCAGATTTTAATTAACACATTTAAAGCAATGTACAGAAACCACATTTTGTAAATTGCATTTTGTCATATTTCTGTTGGCTATTCTGTATGTATGTATGTACGTAGTTTACTAAAATTTTTAATTATTATTTCTACTTTTTAAACAATTGTTTGCAATTTTGCTAATATTATACTTTTTTTTTAATTCCAATCCACTTTGACGTCTGCAACATTTTTAGCTCGGGCATTGAAGGTAATCCGACAGTATTTTATCGTCTAATGCCTGGGTCTACCGCACAAACCAACAAATTTCACACGTTTTATTTGCAACAAAGACCGGATAATGGTGATACATGGGCGGATATAAAAGTGAATCATCCGTTGGATTATGAAAGTATAAAGGAATATAATTTAACGATACGTGTAGAGGTGAGTAAAAATTGATTTGGATTAATAGCAAGTTAAAATGATTTAATTTTTGAATACAAACTTTTGTGGTAACTCGCTGTAGCTTGTGCGGTAGCGTGATTTGCACTATGGTATTGCAAACTGAGTCATCATCATTATCATTAATTGGTGCTTAACCCCCTAAGTTTTTTTAGCCGTTGCGTAAAAAGTCACGATAGCTATCTCCGTTTTACGATAATTAACGTCAATTTGGAGCATCAAGGGATTTCAATCTTTCTCCGACTGTCTCTCCCACTTCAGTTGAGGTTTCACCCAGGGCCGTAGAGAGAAAATCCGGGCCTGCAACTAAACAATTTACGGGCCCCCTATAAAAAATCCACTAATACATTTGATTAATTTAATTAATGACGTCTCAGTCATGAACCATTACTGATGGATTACATCAAAAAAATTTTTGCAACATCAACTAAATGATTTTTGGACTAAGAGCTGAAAATAAAATTAAAACTGAATATTTACTGTTTAAGTATACTGTTTTATTGTAACGCAGAAATACAATTCTCTTTTAACAGCCATGTATTGTCTTAAATAATCTTTTCTAGTTACTTGGTAACATTTTAGTACATTTCTGATAAATATAATGATGATTATAAATTTTAATTATTCAATGTAGAAGGCTCGGATATCAAAGAGTGGCTTTTCTTGCTTTTTTCGCCGCAAAATTTTTTATAATAATATCAAAGTTTAACTGTCTTGCCAAAACGGATTCAAAACAAAGCGTGGCACGTCCTGAAACTCGCTCTTGAGATGAACACGATCTATGAAAGTTTTTTATTCTTGCAAGGACGTGAAAGAACGTTCTGCACCAGCTACAGTGACAGGTATAGTGCAAGAGATACGTAAAACAACACAAATGTTGGGGAAAATTTTATACAGATTTTGAACATAGATGGTTTTAGCAATTCCAATGGTGGCAGACGTTTATCAAAATTTGCTTCGTAAATGTGTCTCAAGTGAATTATTTCGCATTCTATCCTTTGAGAAACGTACGACTTGTATTTTTCGATCAATTTTGCTGCGCTCACCCGAACCGTAGTTCCATCCATTTCTTCAAATTTCCACAAAAAGGAAAACGTCTCGTTCAAATTTCTCATAGCTGCAAATCGTTCAGTAATGCCAATGATTACCGAATCAGCGATCACCAAGAATGAATTGGTTTTGAAATCAGACTCTGGATCATCCGTAATGATCTAATCTAAATTATCTTCAGACCGTTTTTGGGTTTACTCTTTCGAATCTCCGATTCTCAATTGCATAGCAACTGTTTTGCATTCGTTTAAAATTGTTTCTCATTGGTTCCTGATCAACTTCAAATCAGCTAATAAGGCATCTAGATGTCGGACCTCAACACTTATGGTGGCGTATCTAGCTTGGAGTACGACGTTTCTTTCATTAATGGTTGTCAGTATTTTGAACCAAATTGAGGACAGCAAGATCCATTCGAACTTGTTCATGTACTGGATAATGCCGGTAACATCTCCGTATGCTTGTGCAGTCAAATTTAGCTTAAGTAATGCGTTTATTGCTTGTGTTAATCCTGGAACATGGTTTGCGAATGGTCTGATTGCCTCAATACTAGCCGACCACCTAGTGTCTGAAAGAATGTGAAGAGAGCTCGGTACATTGTTTTTTTTTAGGATGTCCCATCGTTGCGACCTGCTGCTGAAAATAGTAAAATATTTTTGTACAACTCCGAAGAAAGTAATTACAGCCGTACAACATTCTGCAGCATCAACACCACATAAATAGAGACCGTGGATTGCACAAAACGAGTAATCAGCATTCGAGTTTTTGTCGAGAATGTGGCGTTGTACTCCGTTGTAAGCTCCTTTCATATTGGCGCCGTTATCGTAGCCTTGTGTACGACAATCGTTTAAACGGATTTCATGTTTACCTAGAGTATGGCAAATTAAACCCGCGATTTCCTTACCAGTTTTTTGGTTACAATCCACGAAAGCCAAAAACCGTTCTTGAATTGTAAAATTTTTTGCTTTCGAATTGAAATGGAGGTAACGCGAAATGAACGTAGTCTGTTCAATGTGACAAGCATCAGGCATAGCATCAACAATAATAGCAAAATACTTGGCTTTTTTGCGTTGATCTAATATAGTTTCCCTCACGTGTTTTGCACAAATTTCTATAAACTATTTCTGAATGTCGGGGGACAGGTAGTGAAACTGTAAACGTTTGTGCTGCTGTTGTGAAATCCTAACTTTCTCCAAATGATATCTTAGTATCGGATCATAATGGCTTATGAGTTCTAAGATGCCTAAAAAATTTCCTTTGTTTCGTTCACCAAGATATATACTTTCGCCTCTGAAAGCTAGGCCTCTTTCACCCAAAAATAAAATAGTGTCCAAAATTCAATATAAAATTTCTTTCCACTTTTTAGTTTCAGTGATTAGCTGTTCATTGATAAGTGTATCAATTGTCGATTTAAAGTATTGGTGCTTAACAGACGACATGGTAGGCAATAAAAAGCATTGCTACTGGCACTCCACACCAACCAGTCACGCTCCACTTTCTCTCCATTTGGCAAGATTCTGTTTACCAACAATTTAGGAAATGCCTCGTCATGACGATCACGTAGAAAAATAACAGGACACTTTTGATGACCTCGACGAATTATTTCGTTGACATCTTCAGATCGCAAAAACTCATTATTCACAGTACCCACGTCGAAGTCGTTTAAATCATCTGGACTTTGATACAGACTTGGTGGTATGGTTGGAAAACTGTTTTAGAACCTTCATCAGTGTCCCCACGAAACTTTACGATTTCGGATTCATGGAAACATACATTTTTGTTTGTCTCCTCACTGTTCGAAGGCCCATGTAAAAAATCATTATCAATAGTCGAATCGGATGCGGAACCTGAATGGTGAACACAATTATGCGTGATATCAGAATAGTGTACATTTACACAGTCACTTTAATTAACTTTAATCCAGGGATTACAAATAACAGTAATTTTAATTTTCCGCTCAAAAAATAACAATTGTTTTTCGAATTTTAATTTCGCTTGAAAATTAACCGTTAGTTTTCGAGCGAAATTAAATGGGAAAATAAAGGTTATTTAAAAAAGATTAAAATAACCTTTATTAGCAGTCCCTGCTTTAATCACTTTAATTTTATTTGAGCATTCGGCGAGAAGTATGATTCAGCCTTCATATTGCTTCATCTACTTACTTTTTGGAATTTCTAAATTGCTGAGCTGAGTGGAGTTGTTCGAACCATATGGGTCACATTGTTGTTGCATTTGCATGTTAAATCTCTATCCGTATCTGGTTCCCGTGTCATTGAACACGAGGATTAGGTATCATTGGGCGCTTTCGGCAAACTCAACTGATTATTGATACTGTTACGAATGTTAGCAACACTAAGGGGTGCTGCCATCTCTATGCCGATGCTAAGCAGTAACGTGAATGCACATCAATAATTTAATCATTTTGTCTACACCTATGTACGTACACGCAGCTGAGAAGAGATGCAGATATCTTATCTGAGATGCTCCTAAAGGTATGCAATTATGATTGGGGAAGTGTCGCTCACATATACAAGCGCATGGAATATGAGAGAAGCTATAAAAATTATACATCTGTAGTTGTAGCTGAGCAATTTATAACTAACTAGTAAATTCTGGAATTAGAAAAGCCTAGAAATATGCACCCAGGAGGTCGGACAGTATAAAAGGGCGACAAAAGTGGAGTGAAAAATCAGTTTCATTTAAGCTATCAGTCAGTTTGGTTATTAAGCAAGCTAGTTGCAAAGTATAAGTTTTATTGTGAAGTACTTTAAGAAAGGCCATTTTTCCATTATTCAATATTGGAGTTATTTATTCAACAGTTTAGTGATTCGAACCTTAATAGAAGATTTGCACATAACAGGATTTGCAGTAAATTCGTTACAATTGGTTTCAGAAGAGGAATTGTTGAATAAATTCCAGAGGACAACAAGGACATGGCAAAGTTCAGTGAATTGAATACAACCGGAATTAAACTCGAACTTCAGGCACGACTACGAGAGGCAAAGGACGCAGAAGGAATTAACGTGGAAGAGTATGTCTTTCATCTTGGTGTCGACGAAAAACAAAAATTGAAGAGAAAAATGAAACATCGCAGACAGTTACGAGCATAGACTTGAACATGATTTTGGCTGCAATATCTGCACAAACATCGACAGTAACATCAATGTCGTCGCAAATGTCAGAAATGTCGTCAGAAATAACATCGAAGATTGAAGCACAAGAAACGCGTATGTCAGAAATGTCGACACAGATTACATCCAAGATGGAAACTCAGCTGGAATCGCAGGAGAACCGTATAACAGCGAATGTTGAAGCACAAGAGGCACGAGTATCCGAAATGTCGGCGCAAATTTCAGCACAGATATCATCGCAGATCTCTGCTCAACTGGACGAGCAAGAAGGACGTATTTCCTCGAAGTTGGAGGTGTAAGATACAAAAATTTTACAGTTTGAGGAAAAAATCGAGGCCGAGTGTATGCTTTGAGAGGACGTATCGAGCAGTTGCAACTGAATCGCCTAGCAGTTTCAACGAGAAATCCAAAGCTAAAAACACCATCCTTTGACGGTTCTGTTCCTTTCCAGGTCTTCAAGCTACAGTTTGAATAGACCACAGTAGTGAACAACTGGAATGCTGAAGATAAAGTTGCTGCACTGTTCGTGGCATTGAAAGGGCCTGCAGCGGAAATCTTACAGACGATTCCAGAGTACGAACGGAACAGTTATGAAGCATTGATGGCTGCTGTAGAACGACGTTATGGAAGCGAGCATAGAAAACGGATATTCCAAATTGAGTTGTAAAACCGCTACCAAAAAGCAAATGAGACATTGCAGGAGTTTGCTTCAGATATTGGAAGATTGGCTAATCTTGCAATTGCGGACGCACCCGTGGAATACACTGAAAGGGTAAAAATCCAGAGCTTCATAAATGGCATACGAGACGTGGAAACGAAGCGGGCTACATATGCAAACCCAAAGCCAACATTCGCAGAAACGGTTTCACAAGCTCTGATTCAGGAAACAGCGTCGCTTCTGTGTAGGCCAGTTTTCAAAGCACGCAGTGTGGAAGAAGAAAGGCCAGAGTGGGTAGACGCAATATTGGAGGCGCTGCAAGGATCGCAAAAGCGGAGTGAAAGAGTTATCAAATGCTTCAAATGCGGGAAGCCCGGTCACATTGCACGTCATTGCGATCTTGGTCCTGGTAGTTCCAACTTGGGTGGCCGTAAAGGCAAAACTGAAGGAGATGAGCAAGAGCGTGCCAGATGTAAAAATCGAGAGCTAGCTCCAGATATTGAATGTCCTGTGATATCTGTGTATCAAATTAGAAGGAAATCAAGCAGTCTTACCATCAGAGGGAATGTTGATGGCAAGGAGCGTGTACTGGCTATAGATACGGACGCATCTCATTCCTTGATTCGATCTGATTTAGTCAACTGGAGAGTAAAACCGTTTCCTGGAGCAAGGTTGCGTACGGTCACAGGCGAGTATAACCAAGTCCAGGGAGAAGTTATATGTGAAGTCCTAATTGGGAAGGCCATGGTTCTACACAAATTCGTTGTGGCAGATATCGTTGATGAAGTCATATTGGGAGTGGATTTCTTAGTTGACCATGACATCAGGATCGATATGCCAAGAAAGATTAGGTGCTATGAGAACCGGGATGTGCCACTTAACTTCAGTTTGGAAGAAGGGTTCAGCAGTAATCGAGTGCTGGTGAAAGAGATCCCACAAAAACCGCAAAAGTCAAAGGCAGCAGATCGGGCAAGGGTTGATGGAACGAATAGGCCAAACAAATCAAAACCGAAGGTACCTGTGAGAGAAACACTGGCATTGAAAAGCCTTAACGGACGTACTAAAACGAAGGAAAGAACTTCGCAGAAAGAATGCAAGGTTGGTTTCAAGCCAGGGCACACTACTGTTGTGAAGCGTCGGAACGATACTGATTATGCAAAGCAAATCCGTCCAGCGCAAGCTCTACGAAGTAGTTCATGGGCCAAATAACAGAGTGTGAAGGAACGAACCAGAGTATTGAGTAGTACGATGAAACACAGGTACGATGGGAACAATAATTCGAAAGATTTCTTGGCGGGAGATTTGGTACTGTTATACAACCTTCACCGGCGGAAAGGTGTTCCATCCAAATGTCGGTGCATTTGGGAAGGCCCGTACAAAGTTGTGAAGAAGATCAGTGACACCACCTACCGCATACAAACAATTGGGAAACCACGAAGTAGAAGGGTGGTTCATTTGGAGATGCTAGCAGCGTTTAGATCGTGAGATTTGTCTGATCGGGACGATCAGACTTAGGTGGAGGGCAGTGTTACGAATGTTAGCAACACTAAGGGGTACTGCCATCTCTATGCCGATGCTAAGCAGTGACGTGAATGCACATCAATAATTTAATCATTTTGTCTACACCTATGTACGTACACGCAGCGTAGAAGATATGCACAAACACATGCAGATATCTTATCTGACATGCTCCTAAAGGTATGCTCACACATACAAGCGCATGGAATATGAGAGAAGCTATGAAAATTATACATCTGTAGTTGTAGCTGAGCAATTTATAACTAACTAGTAAATTCTGGAATTAGAAAATCCTAGAAATATGCAACCAGGAGGTCGGACAGTATAAAAGGGCGACAAAAGTGGAGTGAAAAATCAGTTTCATTTAAGCTATCAGTCAGTTTGGTTATTAAGCAAGCTAGATGCAAAGTATAAGTTTTATTGTGACGTACTTTTAGAAAGGCCATTTTTCCATTATTCAATATTGGAGTTATTTATTCAACAGTTTAGTGATTCGAACCTTAGTAGAAGATTTGCACATAAGAGGATTTGCAATAAATTCGTTACAATACGTTGAAAACATGTTTGCGTCAGTTGAGTAATATAAATTGCGCTTTATAAACAGCGTTTTGAGCCAGCTGCCAAATGAAATATTTATTCTTAAATTTTAAGTAAAAATTATTTTTACAATTCACTATAACATTAAACGAAATACAGATATTCGTACAACTAAAAACTCTCCTGAATTAAAAAAAAAATGTCTTAGTACATCTAAATCGGAATTGGAAAGTATGCATCGAAGAGCGGGTACGGAAGGCTTGCATGGCCTTCTATGCCTGCAAATCAATGTTTGGTAAGAAATGGGGACTCAAGCCAAGCATGGTAATTTGGATGTACGAGGCGGTGGTGCGACCGGTGCTTACCTATGGTTCCATAGTCTGGTGGTCTAAGTAAGAGCTAGAATCTCACCAGCCTGCAAAAAGTCCAGCGCACTGCGTGCGTTGGTACCATAGGGGCCAGACGCACTTGCCCCACAGCTGCTTTAGACCCCATTTTGCACCTGCTTCCGATCGACTTGCATATACTTTGTACATCGTCACAAACCGCACTGAGACTCATGGAGTCTGGGTGTTGGAAGGATACTCAGCAAAGGCATAGGAGTATCCTAAAGAAACTTCAGGATGGTACATGTAGTACCCAGACAGATTACTACCCTCGCAAACTAAAGTTTGAGTACGGTTGTAATACCGCCATTCCAAACAGGAGTGGAAGAGGAACCCGGGCATAAGGGTCGACGACATCCAAATCTACACTGACGACTCCAAGTAGAATCGGGAAATGGGGGCCGGAGTCTTCTCTGAGTCCCTAGATTTGTCTGCATCATTCAGACTCCCATCACACTGCAGCGTGTTTCAAGCAGAAAACCTTGCGATTTGGCAAGCCTGAAAATCACTGGAGGGCTTGAATGTAGCTGGTAAAGTTTGCGATAAAAGCGCTTTCTTCGCCACACATTAACTCAAAATTAGTGTGCGCTTGTAAGCGACTCATATCGCAGTTATCCACCAATCTAGAATTACACGTTATCTGGGTCCCGGGTCATAGGTGGTTAGAGGGTAACGAGAAGGCCGACGAGCTAGCACGCAGGGGCTCATCGGAGATGAACGAAGAAATACCCAGTGTCGAAGTAGGCATACCCTTAGCAGTAGCCAAGGGGAATATCCAAATCTTATACTTGAAGAAAGCACAAACAAAGTGGAATAACATCACCACCTGTGCAATAGCAAAATCCGTTTGGCCAAACTATGATGGAAAGAGGACGAGAAGTCTTCTAAAAAAATCCAGGGCTAACACATGCAAACTGATAGCAATCTGCAACGGTCGTTGGGCAGTAGGTACGCATGTGGAAAAGATGGGCATTCCGTATAACGACTACTGCAGAAGCTGCAAAGATCCAAATGCCAGGGAGACATTAGAACAATTTATGTGTAAATGCCCGGCTAAGCTTCCTTGGAACCCCGTTTCTAGAAGACCTCAGGGAGTTATCTGTGATAGCCATGCCGAATATTCTTTATTTTATCAGCAACCCTGGCTGGTTGTAATACATTGACCGTAACATTCCAACCAACTTTAAAGTCATTGGTATGACGTTTGTACCCAAGCCATTGAGTATCCACCTACTCCTGACCAGTGGCCTAAAAAAGATAATTTAAAGAAAATGAGCTGGGGTTAAACCCCCCAAACACCCAAACCACTCTGGCCACCAATTTCCACCCCGAACTTCTCCCCGTCTTAACTTATCCCCAGAACACTTATTTAATAAATCAATCGAGCGACTAGTGGAAAACACAGCGGCTTCGCTGGCTATATGAATTAAAGATGACACTCCGGCTAAGAAAGTTTTTTCTGTCGGAACTCGCCTATGGAAGCAGATGAAGAGGGGGCCCCACTCCGCTGAAAGGAACAGGTGGAAAACGATTTAAACTCGCTTGGTGTGACCAATTGGCGCCAGTTGGCAGAGCGAAGAAGCGACTGGCGCGCCTTGTTGGACGGCCATAACCATTTAAACGGTTAAGCGATAGTTAAGTAAGTTAGTAAGACTAGTGGAGAGAGCCACACTAAGATGGAACCCATTTAGCCAAAAATTATTCCCCAACTATTAAAATCGAGTACTCCGGATATACGAATGCTCCCCACACCACACACGTACACAAAAAAACACAGCCATTTCGCTGAAAGCTCTCTTAAGCAAAAATGAATTGATCAAGGTTACATATGTTAGCAGGAAGCCCAGAATCATATTAAATCTAAAGTCCTTGATGTACTGGATAGCAAAAAGGACGCCCAGTACGCCAGTAACCAGATCGCCATTATCCTTCCTGCTGAAACGCCGCTCACTCACGCCCTCATGCCGTTATGTCACAAAGTATTTTTTTTTTCCAATTCGGCTTCTCTCTTCATACTTCGCGTTACGATATCTCTTCTTTTACAAGCAGCGCGGCAATTCTCATCGTAGCAGTCGTTTTTGCGTATCCGCAGCGGCGATACATAATGATAAATGTGCTTCTACTCGGTTACATTGTTAAATCGATGATTTAACGCAGTGAGCAGGTGTGAGAGCCGAGTGGTATAATTATCGACTGTCTTTTTCGTGCCTAGTAGTATTTGAATTTGATGTCATAATGCCATTTAGGGAGATTAAGCTCGTTTCATTTCGAAGCTTCTTCGCAACTTTCAAAATTTATGTTAAACCAAATTTCACACATCCAACTAATGGAGTAATTAGTCAAGTTTTATATGCGTTAATTGAGCTCAATTTTTTATATATGTATGTATACTTAAATTTAAGTTATTTAAAATCAAGACGGCTTTTCTCAGTGACATAATACTTATAAACAAATCATTTTTTTATGAAATATCTATATTTATAATTGAGCTTACCATAAATGTGTGTGTACATATTACACCACATCGTCGTAGGATTTTGAAAGTTTCGTATAAATATGATATCTGCAATCACGCAAAGTAGATCAATAAAGCTGACATATTCTAGAATTTTATTGTATGTATGCCAACGACAGCTTAAAATATAGTCAATAAATTGTAGATGAGAGAAAATATGTAAATAAGTATGTCATTGAATTTGTCGAGATGTTCTTTCGTATATTTTTACTGGGCTTTGGTGGCCCTTTTTGTTTATTTTCGTGTACTTTCCATTTGATGCTATCAAGTTTTTGCATCGTTATAACTTTTGTGAACAGAAAATGGTATTGACATAGGTATTATTAACGTGCCGAGACGACTTCTTAACCGTCCTGTGCATAGATGGGTACCCGGGTACCTTTTGCATATTCAAAAGCCATTTTTAAATAATCTACAAATAGAAACGAGTTAAAATTTTGTGGCATCGTATGAAGTTTTCTACAAAAAGGAGAGACAATGTTTTCAAATATAATTTCATAAAGATGATTTTTTTAGTAAATTTGTTTTTTATTACTAGTTCTCATGGCTGGGATACCCAGGTACCACTCATAGTTCTCACGTTTTTAAGTAATCTACAAATAGAAACGAGTTAAAATTTTGTGGCATCCTATGGAAATAAGTTTTCTACAAAAAGGAGAGAAAATTTTTTCAAATATACTTTCATAAAGATGGGTTTTTAATAAATTAGTTTTTTATTACTAAAATTTGTTTTTTATTACTAGTTCACATATCTGGGATACCCAGGTATGACTAGTAGTTCTCACGTATGGACTGCCTTGTGGTACCCGTGTACTCAGCCATGCGAACTAAGAAGAAAAATTATTCATGAACAGGACGGTTAAGTGCCTGAGAGGTGGGACCTTCTCAACCAGATGCTTGTTAGGATGCTCAGGATTCTAGATATTCAGCAGAAACTGTTTGATCGGCGCTTGATTTCTCTGCTATATGGGGAGAATTGTCGCCTCAAATGGGGATATAAGAAAACATCCCTTGAAATTTCTGAGCGGGGTGTTTTGACAGCCCTGCAGTTTTTCTACAGTATGTTTTTTAGGCTCGGTGACCACATAAGGGACGCGTAGCATACAAGCGATCGGCTAATTGCTTAATAGGTGGTTATTAACCTTTCGTTATTTTTGTCAAAAATGTAGATCCTGATCGAACGCCACACACAATACTTTTGGATGTAAGGCAGTCGGTAGCGTAACGCCATCCCGTGGATGTACAATATGGTAAACATTTGATTTGTGTATGTTGTAAATAATTTCGCCGATGATTTGGTCGGTGATAAAGCTAGATTGAGCGAGGAAGGACTAGGCATATAGGCGTTGACTTTATAGCGTAGCTCGTTGCCGGGACCTGTTGCCATTATCGTGAAGTCATCGGCACAAAACCGCAAATCTTTAGACACTTAAGCTTTGATTAGTTTTTTATATAGTTTTGCTTTAAGAGGTAAAATTCCCTTCTACAAAATATGTGCGGTATCAAAGCAAACTGGTCTGTAAAGCATATTTAGGCATTTGCAACATTTTAAACATTTATTAAAAATGTCAACATTGTGTTCTTGCTTTTTAATATTTTGTGTTTGCATTCAAATCTAAAAATATCTGGCACAGATACATTGCAATTAGTAAAGCAAATATTTATTTACTTTTCCTTTCGTAAAAAGTTTGTGTTTGAGTGATAGCTGAATTACGCATACCAATCATAACATACATATACTTATGTATGTATGTAGGTACAAACAGACATTTGTACATACGTATGCGTTTGTGAATGTTATTAAATATTTAGATTTTTATACTCAGCTGAGCAGAGCTCACAGAGTATATTAACTTTGTTCGCATAACGGTAATCCGTAACGGCATAAACTAATCGAGATAGATATAGACTTCTATATATAAAATGATCTGGGTGAAAATAGAAATTGATTTAGCCATGTCCGTCCGTCCGTCCGTAAACACGATAAATTGAGTAAATTTTGAGATATCTTGATGAAATTTGGTACGTAGGTTCCTGGGCGCTCATCTCAGATCGCTATTTAAAATGAACGAAATCGGACTACAACCACGCCCACTTTTTCGATATGGAAAATTTCGAAAAACCGAAAAGTGCGATAATTCATTACCAAAGACGGGCAAAGCGATGAAACTTGGTGGTTGCGTTGACCTTATGACGTAGAATAGAAAATTAGTAAAATTTTGGACAATGGGCGTGGCACCGCCCACTTTTAAAAGAAGGTAATTTAAAGGTTTTGCAAGCTGTAATTTGCAGTCGTTGAAGATATCATGATGAAATTTGGCAGTCACGTTACTCCTATTACTATATGTGTGCTAGATAAAACTTAGAAAAATCGGTTGACGAGCACGCCCACTTTTAAAAAAAATTTTTTTATAGTCAAATTTTAACAAAAATTTTTTATATCTTTACAGTATGTAAGTATATTATGTCAACATTCAACTCCAGTAATGATATGGTGCAACAAAATACAAAAATAAAAAAAATTTCAAAATGGGCGTGACTCCGTCCTTTTTCATTTAATTTGTCTAGAATACTTTTAATGCCATAAGTCGAATAAAAATTTACCAATCCTTTTGAAATTTGGTAGGGGCATAGATTTTATGACAATAACTGTTTTCTTAGAAAATGGGCGAAATTGGTTGAAGCCACGCCCAGTTTTTATACACAGTTGGCCGTCTGTCCTTCCGCTCGGCCCTTAACACGATAACTTGAGCAAAAATCGATATACCTCTACTAAACTTAGCTCGCGTACTTATTGGAACTCACTTTATTTTGGTGTAAAAAATGGCCGAAATCCGACTATGACCACGGCCACTTTTTCGATATCGAAAATTACGAAAAATGAAAAAAAATGCCATAATTCTATACCAAATATGAAAAAGGGGATGAAACATGGTAATTGGATTGGTTTATTGACGCAAAATATAACTTTGGAAAAAACTTTGTAAAATGGGTGTGACACCTAGCATATTAAGTAGAAGAAAATGAAAAAGTTCTGCAGGGCTAAATCAAAAGCTATGGAATCTTGGCAGGAATACTGTTCGTGGTATTATATATATAAATAAATTAGCGGTACCCGACAGATGATGTTCTGGGTCACCCTGGTCCACATTTTGGTCGATATCTCGAAAACGCCTTCACATACACAACTAAGGGCCACTCCCTTTTAAAACCCCCATAAATACCATTAATTTGATACCCATATCGTACAAACACATTCTCGTGTCACCTCTGGTCCACCTTTATGGCGATATCTCGAAAAGGCCTCCACCTATAGAACTAAGGGCCACTCCCTTTTAAAATACTCATTACCACTTTTCATTTGATACCCATATCGTACAAACCAATTCTAGAGTCACCCCTGGTCCACCTTTATGGCGATATCTCGAAAAGGGGTCTACCTATAGAACTAAGGATCACACCCTTTTAAAATACTCGTTAACACCTTTTATTTGATACCCATATCGTACAAACCAATTCTAGAGTCACCCCTGGTCCAAATTTATGGCGATATCCCGAAATGGCGTCCACCTATAGAACTATGGCCCACTCCCTTTTAAAATACTCTTTAATACTTTCCTTTTGATACCCATGTCATACAAACACATTCCAGGGTTACCCTAGGTTCATTTTCCTACATGGTGATTTTCCCTTATTTTGTCTCCAAAGCTCTCAGCTGAGTATGTAATGTTCGGTTACACCCGAACTTAGCCTTCCTTACTTGTTATTCATTTAAACTTATCACGAGCTTTAATAAAACTTTAAACATTTGTATCCATGAATGCTAACTACAAAAAGTTAACAAATAAACATAAATGATTTGTGGCTAATTGCATTTAACATAGAAAAGATTACATTTAGCTCATACATACATACATATTTACGAGTCAGTGGTTACATTTCATTGAATGAAAGGAAACCACAATAATCTGTGGTAAATATGCTATTAAACATTCCGTTACATAAAGTATTTACTAAATATACCTATGTGTGTGTACTTAGTATTTATAATATACATACCTATAAATACCATATGAACGCAGATGGTGTCATATTTGCATCTGTTGATGACCAGTATAGGGGCAGCTTTCACTGTGTGACAATTCAAATAAATTGTTTACAGCGTTGCCAGAGAGTTAGGTTAGGTTAGATTTAAGTGGATGCCATCTGCATCGGAGCGGCCCACCTAGGCCTTTAATGCCCATTGTGAAACCACACGGATTTGTTCCTACACTCTCCTAATCAAACCACTTCTTTGAGTTTGTGAAGCTACGATCTACGAGAAACATCTTGCCCATAAACCGTTGCCTTCTTCTATCGAGCGCTGGATGTTCACAGAGTAGATGCCTAAGAGAGTTAGGCTCTTCTTCATTGCCGCAGATTCTACCATAGTCAATAAATGGAGCGGCAATCCTTTCCGCATGCGGTCCAATACAAACGTTACCAGTGAGATGACCTACAACTAAGGAAAGATCCCTCTTACGAAGGGTGAGAAACTCTCGCGAACTCTTCTCATTCCATTCCGGCCATGTGAGTTTTGCCGTGTGGCATCTGTCATGATGCTTCCACCTGGCTCCGGCTTCCATCGGTAGGGACACATTTATCTTGAGTTTGCAGGTGGAGAGCGGCATGCGCAACCTCTTCCAGGATGGCGAAAGTGGAAGGGAGGTACCCTTTCTTTAAATCCGCCATCTCATTACATGGTATGCCCTTATGTCCCGGAACCCATACCAGATGCAGAGTAAACTGTTCAGCCATCACGTTAAGTGATCTGCGACAGCCTACTACAGTTTCAGAATTAGTTGTTACAGAGTCAAGGGCTTTCAATGCTGCTTGACTGTCTGAGAAAACATAAATGTGCTTCTGAGAGACTGATCTCTGCCTAAGGCAGTCCACAGCGTCTAGTAGTTCCGCAAGCTCGATCTGAAGTACGCTACAGTGATCCGGAAGGCGAATCGGTCTTTGTATGTACAATCGTTCCGAATATACACCTCTTCCGACCCTGTTATCCAGTTTAGATCCATCTGTGTAGATCTGAATGCTATCAGTGGGCCAATCTGAGTCCATCACCCACTGTTCCCTCTCAGGGATTAATATCTCTTATCCCTTGTTAAAGTTAGTATGTGGTTTGCAGAAATCTGTCCATTCTGGTATGCAGAATCTGTCAAGAATTTCAGTATGGTTGCAGTGAGATCATGTGGTCAGTTTCCTCAGTCTAATAGCTGTACATGCTGCATATTTTATGCCTACTCTATTTATGGGTAGTAGGTTCAGTATTACATTCATAGCCTCCGTTGTATTTGTGCGGATAGCTCCGCTTATGCATAGTAGTGCAGATCTTTGTAGCTTTTTAAGAGCAAGAACCGTCGAGAATTTATTCAGGGCACGGCACCATACCGCTACCCCGTATAGCAATATTGTCCTAACTATGGCCGTGTATATCCCAGGCATGCTTAACGAACGAAACGATATCATTTCGTTACGATAATCAACGTTAATAAACGAAACGAAGTCACTTGACTTAATTTGACGTTCTTAACGTTAATAAACGAAACGAAATGACTTCGTTTCGTTTATTAGCGTTGATTATCGTAACGAAATGATATCGTTTCGTTCGTTAAGCATGCCTGGTATATCCAATGCACTATCGTAGGGGGCATACCCCATTTCCGTGCAATCAGCAAAAGAGGAAGATGCAGGGTGGAGTAAACAAATATATAAGAAAAAGGGGGAGGGGGAGTAAATGTGAAAACTTCTTAAAAGTTAGTTCTTTAGTGCGGAAGACGACTTCTTAAATTCCTGAGAGGCGGGGTCTCTCCAATCTATGTGTGTTGGGATGTCCACGTTTCTGGATTCTACAGAAGCTGTTTGTTCAGCATTTCAAGTTTCTCCTTTACGAGATATGTATGTTCTCGCTTCACTGTGAAGGTCTACAACCGGCATTTTCCTCCAGTGTGTTTCCTTGAGGCTGGGTGACCGTATTGGGAACGAGTAGCATACAATCAGCTCAATATGGTGCTTTATGTGTTGTTATGAGCGCTTCTTTATCTTTGCCCCAAGTGCTGCCGGCAAGAGACTTAAATATTTCTATAGTCGGTAGCGTAATGCCGTCCTGTTGATGTCCAATATGGTCGACATTTCCTTTGTGTATGTTGTAAATAAGGTCGCCGAGAATTTAGTCGGTGAAAATGTCAGATTCAAAACACTAGAAAAATAGTCGTTAACTTTATAGAACAGCCCACCAGTGGGTGGGCCGGAAGCTGGTGTCAAGTTGTAATTTTCTTTAATGGCTGCTCGTCCAAAATGCCCATACAAACTCTATCAAGCAAGGATCATATAGCGTTTTCCGATAAAATTACATTTTTCAAGTCAAACAAAATTTTCTTCAGATCAAATGGAACTTTTTTCAAAACGAATAAATCTTTTTTTACAAGTCAAATACAACTGTTTTTCAAATGAAACTTTTTTCAAATCAACTACACCTTTTTCTTAGATCAAATGAACTTTTTTTTAAAACAAATAAAACTTTTTTTCAAATCAAATGAAACTTTTTTCAAGTAAAATTAAACTTTTTTTAAGTCAAAACTTTTTCAAATCAAATTAAACTTGTTTTCAAACCAACTAAACCTCTTTTTTAGATAAAATGAAATGTTCAGATCAACTGAAAATTTTTTCGGTTCAAATAAAATTTTTTCAAGTAAAAAAAACCTTTTTCGAAATCAAATTAAACCTACACCCTACTATATTTTTATACAGACTGCAAAGTTATGACTAAATACCGCTGCCAGTTCGAAAACGCCCTATCTCAAAATGTTTGTCAAAATCACCCTTTCCCACGTCAAAATGTATTGAAGATATGCTCCGATAGGGCATTAAAAAAATCAACAGTAGTAATTTTTTGAATAAAAGCCTGAAATATAACATTTCTCAAAATGTGCCTGATATTGGGCGTTTTTTAATAGTTAGCCGAGATTAGGTGATTATTAACTCAGCAGTCGATATGGCCCTATAATACAGAACACTTTTATTAGCAATTTCGTTTTTGTGTGTAAAAGCAATATCCAAAGCCTTTTGATCTCATAAGACCTAGTTTACATATCGAGATTATCTTCACTTTCCTACATTTTTCATATACATTTTCCCTTGTATAATCGGTAACTATGATCAACTTTTAGAGATGCGAATTTTGTTTTCTTAGAATAAGTCTCACCTCAATAGTGTGATCTTTAATTTGAAGCACAAAATAAAATAGAAACATGAAAATTTGAGAGAAAATATTCTAGTTTACATATATAAATGCGTAGATTATATATTGACGATATAGTGTAGATTAGGGCATGTGTAGATCATGCCAAAAAATAGTTTCATTTCAACCAATAATCCAAAAAAGTTTCACTTAATTTGAAAAAAGTTTAATTTAAGGTAAAATTTTGACTGAAAATGCTATATAAGGTAAGGTCTAGTCTGCTAAATACTTGGATGCAGGCTTACGCATCATTGAAGGATAATTCATAAAGACATGTAGACCAAACATAGAGGAAAGGTCCACTTTTGGTGCAAATAAAACAAGATGGCAACCATATTATCATAGTATTATAAACATATATATTTAAATAATATTTAAGTAAGCATACTTGTGGCATTTATGGATTATGTTTAAATACAACAAATGCTACTTACAAATACTTAATATTTTCAAGTACATATACATAAATTCTTCTTTCATTTCAAAGTAACAAATTGTCTACGAGATAGTCCATATTGATTGATTGCAGATATCTATATAGCATACTCACATACTATGCACAAAAGTTAATATTTAGTTTAACATTGTTATCAAATGTTTTGCGTATCTCCTAAGAAGGCTTAACGCAGACACTTTAATAGCCATCATGTTATGAATCATTCTTTGTCTAATTGTTTGCATTAATTTGTGATTGTTGTGGTATAAGCATATGCAGTCGGTCTTATTAAAGTCTATAAATAAACATGCAGATATGAATTTAAATTGAGAGAAGTATAAGATAATAACAGTTGCAATTTTAGGGAAAATATTGTTATTAGCCGTGTTTTTTTACATGTAAGTAAAAAGACGTTTATCGAGAATTAAATTTAGTAGTAGTGTTTGGAGAAATAGTGGAGAAACAACTCCCTTTCGGTCATAGTGTATAACACATACAAAAATTGAAAGTGGAGAATAGTGGGGACACACTTTTTATACCTTTCATGAAAATGAAATGGTATATTAACTTCGTCACTAATCTCAAAATTATAAGTCTATAAAGGAAAATAGGTAGACCCACCAATAAATATACCGAAATAATAAGGATGAAGGGCTGAGTTGATTTAGCCATGTCCGTCTGTCTGTTTGTAGGCCAACTAGTCCCTCAACTTTTGAGATATCTTGATAAAATTTGGTGAGAGGATGTATTTAGGTGTCCGGTTAGACATTTGTCGGAACCGACCGGATCGGACCACTATAGCATATATCCTCCATGCAATCGAATTTTCAGAAAAAGAGGATTTTTGTCATATCTTCCTCAATTTATCAGATTGAAGCCTCAAACTTCACCGTATTCTTTCCTATATTGCGCATATTATTGTCTGAAAAAACGCATAAGATCGGTCGTATATATAGCATATATCCCCCCAACCGATTGTTCAGATAAGAACCTTTACGTAATTACTGCCCCATTTTAACAGATAGAGGCTTCAAGTTTCATCAAAACTTGCGCTTACGTCATATATTGTTAAAATAACTGTTTCGTGCTCATAGCTTTTACATGCAGACCACAAAAAACGTGAAACGTGAGACAGTTCCGTCCGTACTTGTTAATACTAATTTTATGCGCAACAATTTCATACGTGCACATAAATTTATGTTCTTAGCAGTTCAGATTAACTTTAAGTGAATATGTATATGCATTAAAAAAAAACACAGCTTTTATACCTAGCAGACCATACAGATCCTTCTCACCAATTTATGTCTTTTTATTTTAAAAACGCTGCATTTCCGCTAGCTTATATTAAATATGGTTATCTAACGATTATTAGCGATTGAGTTATTTATTTACAATGTTCATTACTTTGATGACGTTATTGAAGCTTGTCAGAGTTCATTTAAAATAAAATAATTAAAAAAATTTTTTTAAGTTAAACGGTCTTATTGAAAACAATACTTACATGAAATAATAATAATACGAAAAGCTAGAAAATAATTAGGGAGGTCCTAGGTACTAGTCATCACACTCCTTATCAATCTAGGGCGTTGATCAGACAATTAAATAAAAGCGTTGGGCGCGTGAAATTTCTAAAAATGTGAGGCGTAGCATAACCTGCTTAAGGTTCAGTTGGTTTTACTTATGACTATCAATAGAAATATGACGCGTCCAACGCTTTTATTTAATTGTCTGATCAACGCCCTAGATTGATAAGGAGTGTGATGACTAGTACCTAGGACCTACCTAATTATTTTCTAGCTTTTCGTGTTATTATTATTTCATGTAAGTATTGTTTTCAATAAAACCGTTTAACTTAAAAATTTTTTTTTTAATTATTTTATTTTCAAGTTTTTATTCTTTATTTAATTGCATATTATTTCTCATTCTATTTAGTTCATTTAGTGACTCATTATTACAAGGACTCTTTCCTGACAATTTGTTACAACCTAAGTCCTCAATACAAAATCCTTCCAAAGACTTTACTCGACTCTGCGCCACGTATGCTTGTCCCTCCTCCAACTCCAAAATATTTTGATGTCACTTCTACTGGACTGTATGCAATATTTGTTCCAAATATGAGCCAAATCGGGCATCATAGGTCGCTTCTTTCATGTATGTATTATGTGTTCCAAATATGGACCAAATCAAATCGGACCACAAATAAGATTTTTGTGAATATCTCGATCCTTGCTCCACCTAGCGGCGATTTTTTTTGATAGGTCGCTTTCTATTCTTGTATGTATTATGTGTTCCAAGCATGAGGCAAGTCGGACCACAAATACGATTTTTGTGAATATCTCGGTCCTTGCGCCACCTAGCGGCGATTTTTTTTCATAAGTCGCTTTTTATTCTTGCATGTATTATGTGTCCCAAATATGAGCCAAATCGGACCACAAATACGATTTTTGTAAATATCTCGATCCATGCGCCACCTAGTGGCGATTTTTTGCACAGTGCGATTTCTATTCTTGCATGTATTATGTGTTCCAAATATGAGCCAAATCGGACCACAAATGCGAATTTTGCGAATATCTCGATCCATGCGCCGCCTAGCGGCGATTTTTTTCTTATTATTGCATTGTCATCGGGTTCTGAACTATATTCCAAGTTTCAAGCTTGTAGCTTATCGGGAAGTTACTTAAATTTCAATTACAAGATTCGTTCACAACGGCCGTGCATGCGGCCGTGCAGCCTGTCAACTCAAGCTCAATAAAACCGTTTAAAAACTCTTATTGAGTTAGTGAAGTTTTAAAATTTTTCAACAACAATTCAAAAATTTTTTCCAATCAAATCGAGATTCCAATACACTTTTTTGAATAAAGTTTACTGAGCTTATCTGCTTTGACCAAAAAATGTAAAAAATTAAAGTTTCCTTCTTGCACTGCCGCTCATTTGTATAGAACTAAATTTGTGTTACTAAAATATGAACTCTTTTGAAATGTATTTTTTTTAATAATTCGTTTTTGGTAAAACTTTAAAAACAAACTATATATATTTGAAATCAGCGTAGCGGCACATTTATATTAAGAAAAGTATGACGTGACCGCGAAACTCTTTGCCCTATTTGGTAATTCCAATCAATGAAATGTTATTAGGTAGTCACTCGATGCAGTGGCCAGTCTGCGTTAAGACCCAAACACATGCGACTTTGTGTCGTTTCGGCGGTTACGTTGCGTCACCAGCTGACTTTTAACGCACACGTTTCCATGGCTATGTTCTCAGGCATCGCACCGGCAACGCAAAAGGAATTCGGAAACTTACATTTTGCTGGCGTTGTCGGTTTCTTTCTCAGCAGCTTTTAAATTTTCCTCAAATATTTTGTATTTTCAATTAATTTTCTTCAATATACATACAATGTACAAAATTAAAGTTTTTTTTAATAAAAAATTTTTTATTTACATGTTTTGAATGACAAAAAATCAAAACTTAAGTTTTCCTTTTGCGTTCATTTTGGCAGGAAAAATTTCAACGTGCGTTCTTTCAAAGTGACGCCAGCGCTAAAACGACGCAAAGGTTCAATGTGTTCGGGTCTTAAGTTCGCTGAACCGCTTTATTGCGATGGTGCACTTTTAGAAGTAGTTTGGCAATTTTTATATCTGAGTTGAACCAGTAGTGGGGTGAACCAAAAATTGTTGGTAATAATTTCAAATTACAACAACAGAATGTGTAGAGAGGTGTCAAAAGACACGTCTTGACCTCGGTAACAATAATCCGAAGAAGGAAAAGGAGAATTTAAATTTTTCAGGAGATGTTTTAAAAAAAAGAAAATTTGATGTGCACAGAAAAGGAAATTGCGTAGATATGAGTTTTGCGCGAATATAATTTTGATATCAAAACTGGTGGTCGACCCATCCAGGGTCATTTTTAATAAGCGCGGACAAATGCGACCAATGCAGGAAAGTGCTCCCACGACTGCTTTTGGAGAAATTCGTGGTAATTTCCCAATTTTGTGTTAATATATTTTGATGAAAGCAAAATTTTTTATTTCCACCTTCGGATTAGTAATACAAAGGTCAAGATACCTCTTTTGAGTCCTCTCTCGACCCCTATTGGTAACTATTACTGAATATTTTAATAAAACGCAGGACTTAGTAACAACTGGTCCCCAAAATACAGGGGCTTGAAAATTTAATACTTTTCTGATATGTACATTAGAGCGTATGACCAAAACCATTTGAAAACGTGCCCAATGGGTTCGAATATTAACATCGTGGAGATTTCAAAAATTTTTTTTCAGCACCCTGTTAAAATAGCGAAATATAAAGATATGTTTACATCTTCCTAATTATACCTTGCATTGTTATACCCAACGTGTACTTGTACACAGGGGTATCTTAAATTAAATTAGATAATGGCAGTACGTAATGGCATAAAGGAATCGAGATCGATATATACTTACTTATATCAAAATTATCGCTTCGAAAAATATTTTGACTACGCCGTCCACCCGTTTACAATAAATTGATTAAAAATTTTGATATCTTTGCGAAGTCATACGGGCTTATCTGGATCCAGAATAGATTGGTATTGAAAATGAGCAAAATCAAGCGATAACCACTCCCATTTTTTCTATATCGAAAATTTCTAAAAATAGAAATTGTTCTATAATTCTTTGCCAAAGTTAGATAAAGTGATAAAACTTGACATGTGGATTGACTTTAAGCCAAGAACTATAAATTTGGAAAATGGGCATGGTACTGTCTACATTTATAAGAAGAAAATTTGAAAGTTTTCTAAGCCATAAATCTTAAGACGTTGAAGATATCATGCTGAAATTAGGCACGTGAACTTTGCTTCCCATTATACATATACTTTACGAAAACTAACGAATTCGGTTGGCAACCACACCCACATAAAAAAACAATCGATATAGAAATTTCGAAGAATGGAAATATGCAATAATTCATTACGAAAAATAGACAAAGTGGTGAAACTTGATGTGGGTTTACCTTGTAGCGAAAAATAGAGATATTGGACAATTTTGGAAAACGGGTGGGCACTACTCACAATTAGAAGAAGAAAATTTACAAGGTGTTTTAAGAAGCAAAACAAAAGCCGCTAAAGATTTGGCATGGATGTTGCCCTTGCTATTGTATGAACACCTAGTATTTTAACGAAATCAGTCAGCGACCACGCCCACTTAAAAACATGTTTTCAAAGTCTAGTTGTTACAAAAATGTCGACACTCTTGCAGTATATAACTAAATGATGCTAATATTTCAACTTAAAATTGATATGGTGTAGAAAAGTACAAAGGTTCTAAAATAAATAAAAATGTTGCAAAACTTTTGTAAAGCGCCCATATTAAAAATTCCTTGCGATTTCATAAGATTATTTGATTTAAGATAAGCGAAGTTGCGGAAATTTTCCGAATTCCTGTGTGCAGTTTCACTATCTCCCATTACTGGTGCGAAGCACATTTTATGAAAAAATACCAGGGTTACCCTGTTGCAAATAATTTCTAACTTTATTGTTCAACGTTATTTTTCCATTTTTTATGCAATCCGGATATTAAAATAATTTTTTTTAATTTTTCTATTTCGCTCGAAAAATTATAGTTAAATTTAAAATTTAACAGAAACTTTAATTTTTCGAAAGCAAATATCCTTGTATGTTTGAACCCACTTATGTAAGTGGTAGCATTAACTGATACATTATTGAGTGCATATGTGAAAAAAATTTAATAGATGATATTGCTTAAGTTACAAAAAAAGTCTTTTTTTTGGCTTAACAAATTATTTAAAAATTGATATAAATTTACAAAAACTAAATTGCCTGTTCCTTCTTGCTCTCTCAATTTGTTATCTCCTAATACGTAACTTTTCAATAAATTAAGGTACAAATTGAATATATTGCAAAAATTACTAAATCCGATTTTTTTTTTAAATGAATGCAGGTTCAAGTAGACAGAAAAGTGGTAATTAAAAAATATATAAAAAATTACCCAATAAAAGCATTTGTAACAAAATAGAAGTGCTGTTATGTCAGTGAAATGCAAAGTATCAGCCACATTTAGAGGGCACAGAAATTTTATTGTGTACTAACATAGAGCATTGAACATTTGTCAAAAAAAAAAAAAAAGCATTAAAACAAATATACTAAAATTTAATTTCTCTTGCACACGTTGCAATAAATTGCATCACTCTTTAATAACACACGCACACACAAGCATGCAAGAACAATAAAAGTTTTGTTGTGATTGTGTGAATATGTTAACTGAAGCCCCAAACTAGTATGACGATAAAATATTTAGCATGAATTTGCAAAACAATAATATGCTTTTATTTTCACACATTGGAACACAAAAACAAACAACATGTCACACACACACACATATTGTGGTAGCAAAATACCAACATATTTTTAGGCGTTGCACCGTGTGACCACATTTACATTCTCGTTGATTGCTGTCTGGTGCTTTTGTTGATAGATGTGAATTTTTGAATTCTTCATGCACAAAACAAAAGAAATAACCTACGTTATCATAAAAAAAAAATTACAAAAATTTGTACCATTGTATGTCTGTTATTCAGTATCGGAATTGCTGTATGTGGCATTCGCTCTATTCATCAAATCCAAAATATTTTCGGATTGAAAATTGCAAATTGTAGAAGCAAACGGCTTTTTGGCAGGAAACCGTGCATCAGCCGCAGTTTGATGAAATTCATTTCTTGTTTTTCGTGCCTTTGTTGTTTTCAAGCCCCAAAATATTTTGGTTCAGACTTTGCGTTTAACACAATAAATATCAAAATGGTATTATTTACTGTTAGATCAAATATATGTACATACATATGTACATACAGCAGCGCATACGAAACTAGCAGTGGAAATTTTTATCAAATCAAGTCAATTAAATTCTTCTTTTTTTACTATCGATGATTGCTTCCTTTGGTTTGACATTTCCACAATGCTTCAGAGAGTGGTGTTAATATTTTTTTTAAAAATCATAAGACCATTTGGTCGCCAAGAAGGGAGAATGGTTTTAACTTCTAATAGTTTTATCATGGTTGAGTCATACAATTTTTTTTTAATCTAGTAAAAAAGAAGAATTTTATGACCCAACCATGATAAAACTATTAGAAGTTAAAACCATTCTCTCTTCATGGCGACCAAATGGTTTTTTGATTTTAAAAAAAATATTAACACCACTCTCTGAAACTTTGGGGAAATGTCAAACCAAAGGAAAGAAACTAAATTTTTTCTATGTTTGACTTTTACCAAATACAGTGAGTGTCACCCTATTTGATGCAGTCACAAATATACCATTTAATTACCCATAACTTCTGAACCAAAAACGATATTTGAAAAACTCAATAGAATTAAAAAAACTAGCATTGTTTTCTACTTCAAAAACATCTCATGTATTAAAAACTTCTCACATAATCCTTGTAAACCAATAAGTAATGAAAACCCAGTATATTTCGTATGAACACTTTATTTGATGGCGGCCACCGTGGTGTGATGGTATCGTGCTCCGCCTACCACACCGTATGCCCTGGGTTCACACACCAGGCAAAGCAACATCAAATTTTTAGAAATAAGGTTTTCCAATTAGAAGAAAATTTTTCTAAGCGGGGTCGCCACTCGGCAGTGTTTGGCAAGCGCTCCGAGTGTATATCTGCCATGAAAAGCTCTCAGTGAAAACTCATCTGCCTTGCTGATGCCGTTCGGGGTCGGCACAAAACATGTAGGCCCCGTCCGGCCAATTTGTAGGGAAAATTAAGAGGAGCACGACGCAAATTGGAAGAGAAGCTCGGCCTAAAATCTCTTCGGAGGTTATCGCGCCTTACATTTATTTATTTATTTTACTTTATTTGATACACCCAGCTTTTAATGGCAGTGAGTACGCTACTTTGACGTTTTTGGTAAAAAGAATATGACCCTGTCACTAAAATTATTATTATTCGATTGATTTAGTACATTTTTTACCGCGAATGAGTCATTTGCTTACTGAGAACAAACTAGTTTTTAATAAAAAAAGTGGGACGACTCACCAGTGTAGAACCAAGACAGTTGGTAATTCACCACTTTAAGAACGGGAATAATCAGCGTTCAGTAGCTGAAATGGTAAATATTCCATCGTCTACAATTCAGCCCATAATCGAACGGTTTTTAAAAGTAAATCGTGTAAAAAACAAGGATAGAGAAGCGCCAGATAAAATATTTACATAAACTGACGAACGATATATCATTGGAAAAATTAGTGAAAATCCCAAACTGTTGGCACAAAAATTGACTGAACACGTGAAAAACTTCCTTGTAAAGGAATGTAGTGTATCAGCAATCCGCCGTATCTTACGATCACATGATTTTCGTGGTCAATGGAATCATGAATAAGGACATATATCTTAACATTCTAAAAGAAATCTTGCTCAAAGTGCTGAAAACCTGGGTCTGCGGAGCAACTTTAGATTTTATCAAGACAATAACCCAAAACATTAATCAGGAATTGTGCACCAGTGGATGGTATGGAATTGTGCCCACGTAATGGAACCACCAGCGCAGTCTCCTGACTTAAACGTCATTAAGAGTTTATGGTCCCTACCAGAAAAAACTATCCGAAAACACCATATTTCTAGCAAAGCATCCCTCAAAGCAGCAGTTCTCGAATAATGGTCAAAAATTTCACCAGATTTAACTAAAAACTTGTCAATTAAATAAATGAGCGACAAAAATCAGTTATCTAACAAAAAGATTACCAGACAAAGTACTGAGTTTACTTATAAATTCAAGAATTCGTTGAAAACCTGGGTCTGCGGAGCAACTTTAGATTTTATCAAGGCAATAACCCAAAACATTAATCAGGAATTGTGCACCAGTGGATGGTATGGAATTGTGCCCACGTAATGGAACCACCAGCGCAGTCTCCTGACTTAAACGTCATTAAGAGTTTATGGTCCCTACCAGAAAAAACTATCCGAAAACACCATATTTCTAGCAAAGCATCCCTCAAAGCAGCAGTTCTCGAATAATGGTCAAAAATTTCACCAGATTTAACTAAAAACTTGTCAATTAAATAAATGAGCGACAAAAATCAGTTATCTAACAAAAAGATTACCAGACAAAGTACTGAGTTTACTTATAAATTCAAGAATTCGTTGAAAACCTGGGTCTGCGGAGCAACTTTAGATTTTATCAAGGCAATAACCCAAAACATTAATCAGGAATTGTGCACCAGTGGATGGTATGGAATTGTGCCCACGTAATGGAACCACCAGCGCAGTCTCCTGACTTAAACGTCATTAAGAGTTTATGGTCCCTACCAGAAAAAACTATCCGAAAACACCATATTTCTAGCAAAGCATCCCTCAAAGCAGCAGTTCTCGAATAATGGTCAAAAATTTCACCAGATTTAACTAAAAACTTGTCAATTAAATAAATGAGCGACAAAAATCAGTTATCTAACAAAAAGATTACCAGACAAAGTACTGAGTTTACTTATAAATTCAAGAATTCGTTGAAAACCTGGGTCTGCGGAGCAACTTTAGATTTTATCAAGGCAATAACCCAAAACATTAATCAGGAATTGTGCACCAGTGGATGGTATGGAATTGTGCCCACGTAATGGAACCACCAGCGCAGTCTCCTGACTTAAACGTCATTAAGAGTTTATGGTCCCTACCAGAAAAAACTATCCGAAAACACCATATTTCTAGCAAAGCATCCCTCAAAGCAGCAGTTCTCGAATAATGGTCAAAAATTTCACCAGATTTAACTAAAAACTTGTCAATTAAATAAATGAGCGACAAAAATCAGTTATCTAACAAAAAGATTACCAGACAAAGTACTGAGTTTACTTATAAATTCAAGAATTCGTTGAAAACCTGGGTCTGCGGAGCAACTTTAGATTTTATCAAGACAATAACCCAAAACATTAATCAGGAATTGTGCAGCAGTGGATGGTATGGAATTGTGCCCACGTAATGGAACCACCAGCGCAGTCTCCTGACTTAAACGTCATTAAGAGTTTATGGTCCCTACCAGAAAAAACTATCCGAAAACACCATATTTCTAGCAAAGCATCCCTCAAAGCAGCAGTTCTCGAATAATGGTCATAAATTTCACCAGATTTAACTAAAAACTTGTCAATTAAATAAATGATCGACAAAAATCAGTTATCTAACAAAAAGATTACCAGACAAAGTACTGAGTTTACCTATAAATTCAAGAATTCGTTTTTGTTTCATTACTTTGTTGCTGCATCATATAAGCTTCTCATGTGAAATATACTGCTTTTCCATTACTTTTTTGTTTGTAAAGACTAAATAGGAAACGTCTAGTACTTGAAATGACTTTTTAAATAAAAAAAAACATGCTAATATTACTATGTGTTTTAATTTTTTTGAATATCTTTTTTTGATCAAAAGATACATTTAGGCTTTGAAAGATTATTTTTGTGACTGCATCAAATAAGATGACACTCACTGTAAATTATTTATAAAAAATCAGTCAAAATTTGTGTGAATTATTAACAATTCAGGTTTCCTGCTTTCTTGTGACTTTGGAGGCTTCAATGTTCTTGGTAGCTTCCTTTACCTTTATGTTGGTGACGGCACCCTGTTGAATATAATTTGCCTAAACCAGAAAGCAGTTTACTTTCCTTCACCAACAAAACCCAATACATTTTCGCAATGAGCAATTCATCTCGTCCGTTGAGGCTAAATTTTTAAACTGAGATGCTAAAGACGCTTACTTAGACCCGGTATCGGAAAGTAGGATTCTGATGTCCAGTTCAGAGCAGCGTTCTTTTTTTTTTTTTTTGAAATTTGATATAATGGCTGGAACGTTTGATTCCACTGCCAGATAAATCTTTAAACTTGACAAATAATTCAAAAATATTATTGTAGAATTAGTTCTTGACAAAAATTACAATCTTGATATGTGTCGAATATTCTTGCAAAATTAAAAAATGTTCTTGTGTTCTTATATTAATTATAGAAATAGTTCTTGACAAAAACTTTAAGCTTCATATTCTTATGTAAATCTTCTTCCTTGTTTTTATATCCAGTGCAAGTTGGCCATTTAATTTTTTAAATTATATGTATATATATATGATAATTACTTACTTAAACAAAAAAAAAATAATAATAATCGGATAAATGAAAAGAAATAGGTGGATACGACAAAGGAAAAATAAAATTTTATAATTTCCTCAACAAGTTAAAAAGGAATAATACTATCATTTATTAAAAATCAATTTTTGCTTCATGAAAGAAGTTAATAAATTGAGTTACTTTGGTAAGATTCATATTAATAAAAATATCATTAAAAGAAAAATTATTAATAATTCTAATCTCACTCAAAAAACGACAAACAAAGGTCTTATGATATACATAATCAATCAAACCACACCTACAATAAGGAGAACTGAAAACTCCAATTTTGTGTAGATATGATTTATCATATGTGTGACCAGTTAAATTTCTGTTAATTCTTTTAATATCATAAGTGACAAACTAATTTTGCGAAACCAACAAAAGTTTTTCCTTTTATTAGAAATGGTAGCAAACAAATTTGGATGATCCTTTGAATAATTTAAAAAATTTAAATAAAAAACATCAAAAATCATATTTCTTAAAATTTTTTCAGCCTCGTCAACAGTGAATTTAACATTTTTATAAAAAACCATCATAAATAGCCTTTTTAGCTAATTCATCAGCTTTCTCATTACCATAAATGCAAAGAGCTCTATAGACGTCAACAGAACCTGGCGGCACAATATCTTTCCATACCGTCCATCGTATTATTGCTGATCTTATAACAGGTCTTCGACCGCTTCAATTACTTTAATATGTTTCCTCAAATATCTTTAAGAGAAGCTCAAGGAAACTATCAGTTAAAAGAAGGTTGGACCATAAAAAAGTTGATGGTTGGTCCCAGTTCAATAAGTGGTTGGTGTCATATGTAAATGAGGGGGGTATTTCGAGATAAGTTAGTGTTTAACCTTCCACAGCAGAAATGGAGCATGAAGCAGTTGACCGCTGGGATGCCCTGCTTGGAAACAATTCAGTAGGCACTATTTGTTCAATATCTCGTTTCGAGCGCATTTCCACCTCGATATGTAGATGGTGCTCGGATATCATGATTGCATAGGAAATCTAAGTGCAAAGTTTTATTAGGCTTGCAATTTTTTTGAAAATGGGTAATAATGATCGGGAGGACATTTTGGGAAAAGTGGCAGGGCCGGCCAATTGTTTTATACGTGCCCAGCAGTATTTATTTATCTTCTCCCCAAGTGCTGGCAGTATGTGACTTTGATCGCAATCGCTGACGCATGTATGTTAAAGCAGATATACCCTTATGTTTAGGCTATTCTACAGTTGGTAACTTTAAGCCATCAACGTAAATGTCCATTTGCTATTTCACCTTATATGGCAGGCACACTTTACCGCAACAATATTCTTAGCCATTCACCTCGCTGCGGAAGGAATCATAATAACCTGCCACCCTTCCACAACGTTGCTTAGAGTGCGGAAAGGAAACTGAAAGTTGGGATTTCTCGTGCCAGTTATGGTTTCGTGCCCGGCAAAAAAACGCCTTTCTACTGCTAAATAAGTTTTAAGTAAAAAACATTTAATTGAATTTCAAACAAATTTGAAAATTAGAACAAAATACATACATATATGTATTTTTTGGTTTTTTATTATTTTTGTTATGAAAACAACATAGTACAGGTTTACAAGTATGATATGTATGAGAAGGAAGCATTTCCTTTCCTTTTCTAACACATTGCAATTTGACACTTCGGTCAGTGTCAAACTATTGTGGAACATGCGTTTGACACTGAACGAAGTGTCAAAATTACCGGGGTTGCTGTCGTTGGAAGCGAATCAGGGAAACAAAAAAAGGAGCGGAATATCAGATATGGGTTGCTGTGATGGTAAATTTTTTGAACGAATTTAGTATGAAAATGTAGTAGACCTATATGGGTCCAACAGAAAATTATACAAAAGTCTTGAATTGGGATATCTGAGGATGCGCAGTTATTACAGTATTAAGAATACAAACACGGGTGCTAAGTTTTTCTACCCGTTCAAAAGTTCTCCGCGAAAAACAGTTTGAGACCGAGGTTGACTGCAATAACCCGTCCAAAAATGTGGAAAGAGGAATGAAAAGATGCTTTTTTCCTGTTATCAATAGTCCAAAAGCGAAAAAGTATTCGAATTATTGGAAGCGAGGCAAAAACGCGTCTATTAATACCTCCCCCGACGGTTTTGGTCGTGTTTTAGCAATCGTCCCCGGTAATAAAGTATCACAATTTGTTAATTAAAATTGTCCAAAACATATGGATTTTAAAGGTGGAGGTAATTTAGTGCTCGCTTGAAAGTAAATAAGGGCATTTCTTTGTAATTTTACGATAAAAATTTTACGCAGTTTTCGTTAGCAGCTAATACACTTTTCTCGGACCTAAGAAGTACAACAGTGCCAAATAGCATCCACAAAGAAAAACGAACAAGAACAAGCATTTTATCAGGTGAGCGTGGCTGTGTATGTGCGTGCTGCTACATATCCTACTTGTAGACCTGTACTATGTGAAAACAAGATCAAAATAAAAAAATAAAAAACGGTGAGAGCGGTGAGAATTGTAAAATTTTTTTAAACGTCATTTGCCTCTCAGAGGTTTTACCTTGTAATATTTTTATCATGGACTCAAATATACATATCATTGCGGATAAAACAAATGTGATATCTTATCCGTCAACTGCCTTACATGATGTTCAATATGGCTACTTTTAAGCGTTTTGGCAGCGTTTTGACAGTGTGTTTAATATGGCGGCGCATAGGGCCGGCCATTGTGAATTTAAACAAGTGGCGAATGATTGATAAAAACGTTCACAATAGTAAACAAATTTAATCTATTAAGTTGATTTTGGAAATTAATATTAATATGTAGTCTGATTTTCTGTATACACATTTAAAAGAAAAGTTGATTTGAAACAAAAATGTGTAATTCATAGCACTTCAATTTAATAACGGCAAGCAAAAAACAAACCTTTCTTCCATTCTCTGGCCATTCGCGACAGCCGTTCTCGCTGTCAGCTATTATTTGACATGTAGTATGGCAATGGAGGAATGGAAACATTTTTCACTTGTAATGAAAATATAAAAACTCTTCGGTAAAAATTTTTAAAAATCAGTACGAATTTTGTGAGACCTTTAACTTGTACTTTTTAAGACAAACATTTATTAACATATTTTATTGTACGGGTTGGGATGGAAAATGTGTATTGCACCATAAATGCTGCCGTCGGCGCAAGCATGTGTAAGTGTACTAAAAACCGCCATATTCATGACCGTCACCTATCCCGGGACTGCTTTTCCATAACATCAGGATAGCGTTTATCATATCTCGCTTTTTTAGAATCTTCTGTTGTTCCTTCACCCAGGTCGCGCTTTTTTGCTCTGAGTATAGTTTCTACAAAGTTGTCCAAGAAGAACGCTCACTTTTTCGCTGTATTATTATCGACAGTGATTTGGCCGACTATTTCCTCAAGCACTTTTGGCTTCTTCGCGAGTATTTGGAAGGATTTGTGGTCCATGCTTCGACAGCTGTTAGTTTCGTTTTCCATCTGCCTCGTTTTTCATTTAACCCTCGTTTCTTTAACAAATTTCTTTGCTAACAACTTTCATGACATTTTGATCCTTGTGCTTCTTGGTTTGTCAGAATCTTCTCCTTTCTAGCGATATTAGCTCGATGGGGACTGTTCCGCTAATCAATTGTACGGCTGGTCTGATATAGTGTGATAAGCATATGCTTTTCTCAGAGCTGCTATTAGCTGTATAGCTGTCAGAAGCTTATATGGCATTCTCATTGCGGCAATAACTCTAGTTCAAGGGCTAACTTTTAGTTTAACAGTACTGGCAAACATGAAAAACCCCCATAAACTCGAGTTTATGGCGCAATGAAATGCTTTATTACAACGATTCTTCTTGGGAAGTGTGGCTGCCGATAGTTTGGAGTATAGTGGATGGGGTGAAGTCCATCAAGAGCTTTCTTTCTGTTAGTCCTCGAATGACTGCCATCAGCCTGTTTTGCAGCCATACCTGTTTAGATGCATTCTCAAGGGAATGTTGAATTCGCGCCCAATATGTTAGTCGGGATTACAATCCTATATTTAAATAGTTGACTACCTTCTTTGATGCAACATTTCCGGATAAGTCGATTTATCGATTTATTATCGAAAAAACATCGATCTGTTATAGAAAAAAATTGGATTTGTTATGGAATAAATATCGATTCGTTTGTCGAGCAAATAGTGATTTGTTATTGAAAAAATATCAATTGGCTACTAAAATATCTCGATTTACTATCGAAAAAAATATCGAATTGTTATCGATTTGCTATTGAAAACTATCGATTTATTATCAAAAAAGTATCAATATTTTTCGATTACATATCGATAACTTATCTTTAACGAATCGATATTTTGTCCGATAGTAAATAATTTTTTTTTTTTTAGATAACAAATCGATAATTTTTCCAAAGCAAACCGATATTAAGTTGGTAATTCACCGATCGATAACAAGTCGATAGCACGTCATTAAAGTGCCAATAACATACCGCTAACAAACGGGTAATAATAACAGCCCAACAATTTTTCATATTCATAAATGAGTTTTTCCAATTAACCACGAAATAATCCCGAAATAAGCGCTAACATATCCCAGAAATTATTTCGAAATGGCTCCAGAATGATTCCATAATGATCTCAAAAGCTTTAACATCATCCCGAAGTAGTCACGAATTGATCGTGAATAAGTTTTGAAAATAATCCCGAATACTCACCTTCCCAAAATGTTCTCGAAATATGTAGCATATAAAACTATTCCGATAAAATCCAAAATCATCCTGAAATGATATCAAAGTGGCCCCGAACAGCAATGACCTCATAAATATTACCATCACAATTACAATTACAATTGTTCTCGAACACAATTTCGCGAAATGACTAGACCTTAGGAGAAATGAGTGAACGAGAAAACCGAGAGTATAAAAACAGCGCAAGCTGAGGAATCAGTAATCAGTTTGACACGCTATTGTGAAGTGAATTATAATTGTACTACTCCTAAAGTAGTCTAATAAACTCCATTTTCCAATACTTATTTATTCGATAGTTCATCGATACGAACGCTAGCAGAAGGTGCATAATTATCAGAAATCTCCAGAATTCGTTAAAATAAGCTATCGGGATGTAGTATGATTATTCTAGTTTAAATTTAAAGGAGTAACAATCTGATGGTAAATGAACAGTAAAATATAATCTCCCAGCTGAGTATATATTAGAGTAGCAACTCCAGTAGCTCGATACTGGTTCGAAACTCGTTCGTTGCTCAATTTCTCAAATGTTTTCTAAAAATTTTCGAGCTATTCAACAACTTATAAATTTTATATCTCAATTTTTTTGCACACATCATCTAAAACGTACTGCATGTACAGTGTATGACTATGAAGTACTGTTGAGCTGAGTGATGATCCCTCACGCCGACAACTATCTGGTTTCCCTTCCTCTTGGAAATAATCAGTCCTTTCTTTTATCACCTGTTCAACTCAGGTCACTAGTCAACTGATAAAAAAGAATTTGGGTGCAATGCCTTAAAGAATTTTAAAGTTTGAGACTTTGTAAATTGTCGAGCTCGAGGCTATACAATATTTAATAACACCCAAAAATTTTTATTTATATATTGTTACGAATATTAGCAACAATATTATTTATTAAGGGGTACTGCCATCTTTAAGCCGATGCCAAGAGTGATTTCTATGCACATCCATAAATCAATCATTATGTATCTACATAAACGAATCAATCATTATGTCTACACATATGTTTAGTGATTCGAACTTAGCCGAAGGTTGCAAATAAGAGGATTTGTAGTAAATTCGTTACAATATGTTATAATTGTCGTTTTTTTATTTATCGATATTTCGACTTCAATTAGAAGTCATCTTCAGGAATCGTTGGATGTACCAAGTCAGGTTGGCCTCGAGCTCGACAGTTTACAAACATTTTTACAAACTAAAGGCCAAAAAACAACAAAAAAATAAGTTTGAGACTTTGTAGGGAGCAGTGGGTGGACTGCACGCCTTTTATCTCAGTCAGACACCACCTTATTTTGCAAATGAAGCACTTTCATTTAAGTGTTACTCTTTGCGTTGAATCCATGACACGCATTTTTTATGCCTACTCTAACGAAACAGCACAATTTCACAGCACTTCCTTAAGTGAAATCAGTCGCTGAAGTAGCTTCCAACGATCTTTGCGCTGTGATTGACTAATTTGTCAAACTTAAAAACAAACTGAAAAAAATAGTTTAGGAATTACTCGAACTACTCAGAGTGCTCACGTCAAAGCTCAAAAATTATCGAATAACGAGCCATGAGCAAGTGTGCAAATACTCGTCGCTCATATGGCCGGGCTATTCGAAAATGAGCGAACATAATCGAGAGCTCCAGTAGATAATGTTCATTTACACCAGAATTTAGGCACTCTTACTTGTTTTTGATATGAAATGCTTCTAAAGCATTAATCGATCAATGTATGGATGTCAACGTTTGTTAAGTCTTCCTCAATTACCGATGCTATTCATAGCGCGTATAGACTACCCCACTCTGAGTTAAGCATTGTTGTTTTACGTTTTATTCAAAAAAATATTTTATAAAAATGCCTATGTGGGAACCAACTTAATACAATTATTTCAATATTCCAGCAAATATGTACATATTTACGAGCATTATTCAAGTTTTAATTAACTTTATAATGACAACACAATTACAGCGAGTTATTGTATATTAATGAATTATTGTTTCATATCAAATATCATATTTATTAATTTTGTCACTTTTTAACATATACATGCAAAATTAATTTTTTTTGCTGATTTGCATTTATGCAACTTTATTTATATTTTAAATTTTTTTTCTACAAAATTTCAGAACAATGGCGCCCAACAATTGGCATCTGAGGCAACCGTTTACATTATGCTCGAGGATGTTAACGATGAGATACCATTGTTTACCGAACGTGAACAAGAGACTGTGCTGGAAGGTGAACCCATTGGCACCAAAGTGACGCAAGTGAATGCAATCGACAAGGATGGCACATTTCCAAACAATCAGGTAAACAACCTTAATGTAATCAACAAAAAATAATAATAGCAACAACAACAAAATTACATTCAAAATAGCGTTAAAATGCATTAATGTTTAGAGGTAAAAGTGTAGGCGCGGGGCATATAAGTAACGTATACAAGCCTTGCTGTTTTGCGCCAGACCTGTTGTTGTAGTTGCTTTTGGCCCTGTTGAGCTTTCATGCTAGTGCAGTCAACTGTACCAGCGGTTGATAAGCGATTGCCAGTCGCAAGGGCGCATTTAGTGATATGCAAATTTGCACAAGCAAAGTTCTATGCACTCACAAAACGTTTACCAAAATTCATATTAAATTTTTTGTTTTTTAGATCCTTTATATCGCGATGAGCTGAATAAATGAATTATGCTTTTTTTTACAAACTTATAAAAGCAAGATAATTTAATTACGCTAGAAGAGAGTAATAGAAGAGAGAAGCGCAAGCATAAAAATAAGATGCACTAAATGAATTGGTTGAGATCGCTTCAGGCTAAGACAACTAATTATGTTAATTACAGCCCAAATCAGATGAGTGGTGTGAATCTACTTGTGCCGTTAGCTAATTATACAAAGTTGAATTTGAAGTTGTGTACTGCGCACTGTACACACAGCACATACAACAGGGAGACAGCATTTTTATACTCTTCTATGTACCATTAAATCAAGACCTGCATTTATTATGATATGAAGTAATTAATTTTCGCGCTTATAAAATTAGATAACTAACAGTTCGAGAGTATTTGGAATAGAGTTAGCCGACAACGCAGTAGAGGCTGACTTATAAAGTTCCCAATTGGACGCGGCCTTAGCTGGAAGTGGTGACCCTACATAATAAGTACTAGAGATATACGCCGCCGATAAACGCCGCCGCCGCCGCCGCCGATTGTTTTCGGTTTTCGCACGCCGCCGCCGAATGTCAAAAATATCGGCGCGGCGGCGGCGGCGGCGGCGTCACGCGCGATACTATATTTTCTACTCGTTTAAGACAGTTTAGGCCATTTATTCTTCATGTCGAAAATTGGTCGGATATGGTCGAAAGTATCAACGGATGCGCATCACTGTCAGTTATAAGATACTAATTGCGAAATTTAACTCTTTCGAACTGGTCAAAAGTTATTTAAAAAAACAGGCGTTTTCGATGTCAGCTGAACAAGGATTTTGCATCACCCAATTCACCAAGTTATTAAAACAAAACACTAAAAGAAAAGTTATATAATAAATTTATATGCCCACTTTGAATATTTAAAAAAAAATTAGTAATGAACAATGAACTCAAATAAAATGACCCAAGGCGAACATGTTTTCAAATTGTGCTCAAGTTGTTAAAAAACTCAAAATGACCAAAAAAGGTGCCGTTAACATTTTCCAACTTAAAATCGGCCGACTTGCATTCTAAAATATCGTTTTGATTTAACTAAAGCTATTGAAATCAATGTTGTGAACACAAACGTTTGCAAACTTTGGTCTACATTTTAAAATTTTATCCATATATATTTAGAAATTTCGTTCCTAAATTCAACCAACGCATGGTGGGTTATGTGATCAATCTAGCTGTCCAATAGTCGATTTTTCCAAATATTCCAATTTTTTTTAAATATACTCCCTGGCGTTCCTAGATGTCCACTGAATAGTGTACATACCCCAAAACCCATCTGCAACGTCAATGGAGCTAACCGCGCACATTTAAATTTGTATAAAAATTGTGTGCAGTTCGATGTATTTTTGGATTAAATAGCAATATACCTTTCTAACCTAAATACTTGTTCACTAGTTTAGCCTTAATCAAATCTAGTTAAATTTTCTTTTAGTGCAGCTAAAATTGTTTTAAATTCATATGTTAGATTTTTTATACCGCATATTTTAACTGAGTTATTCTACTTGTAATACTACTACTTTTTAATATCAAATTTTTTAAAAACCTTGCAAACAAAAAGATATATCTTTTCATGGCATGTCATGTTAGTAATTTTTTGGCAATACATAAGCTTGTGTTTGTTTCAAAGTTTAATAACAAAAACGGCTGCGCATACCCGCGATTTTTTGAGTCGTGATCAATTTTTTAAGACTGATACCCTTATTGGCAAAAGGTGGCAACCTTGTGAAGACATCCTCAGTGGCAGCACCTAGGTGATAAATCTTAAAATGTAATACTATATCGATGTACAAAATCTGATTCAAATTGGTTAAGCCGTTTCCGAGATTGTAGTGGATATACAAAGAAATATAAAAAAGAAGGTGAGGTGGCAACCCTTATTAAAAATGTCAAAAGAAATGCGGAGTGCAATACCTTTCGTTTGATACCCATATTGACATATCTCATGTAATGCCAAAAAAATGATCCCGGGTCCATCCGAAACCGAGGTTCCGATCCATAGTAATTCTGCGCGGAACATCATGAATTTACTGTCAAATATAACAGTGAAGTGAGACAACCACTTTTTGAACAGAAATAACTGCTGTTTTAATTTTGGCCAGCTAGATTGATCAAACACCCCACCGTGCGATGCCTGCCAACCACTCAGATAATTAGCGGTCCATCTTTTTAGACAAGCGGGAAGGTGTGAGCCTTCTATGTCTTGGAGCATCGTGCTGTGGTTGACTGTGTCGACAGGTCAAGTGCCACGAGCACCGTCCTATGATGGGGTTTTTGCTGATTTAATCCGTAATTAATCTGAGTGTTAATGGCATTAAGGAGGGTTGTGGTGCTGTGCAATTTACGGAAGCCATGTTGGTGCGTGGCTAGGCGAAGATTTGCCGTGAAATGAGGGAACAGAACGGTTTCCATTGTCTTAGCTACTGGCGAAGCGAGTGATATCGGTCGATAAGACTCGCCTTCGTTAGCTGGTTTGCCAGGCTTTAAGAGCGAGATTATCCTTGCCAGGGGTAAAACTGTTATTCCTTTTATAATAGGCGTTTTTTTTTGCAAGCGGGCTTGAAAAAAACGCTTCAACTAGCTAAACAGTTTCATTATGGCAAAACCATACAGATGGTTACTTTTTTAGCTGCTTTGACATTTCTACTTCTAGCGCAGTATGTTTTTGACACTCAATCAGAGAATTACAAAAACAAAATACATGAAATGCGTGTGTTTGTTTGTATGTATGTGTTGCCAGGTGATGCAAAAAAAAAGAAGCTAGATTGGCAAAAAAAGGCTAGAAAAGGCTAAATTTAGTAAAAAAAAGAAGCTAAAAAAGGCCAAATTTTTTTTGGTTAATTCATAAAATTTTTTTTATATTTTAGTTTACACATTTGTAAATAAAAACTTATAAACATAACTTAAGCATAACTTCCTGTTTCAAAACATATCAGGCACATTTTCCATGACTAGCACATGGAATTAATTTAAATGATTGCATATGTGTATATACATAAAAAAAATATTAAAAACTAATTATTTATTTTTTGTTGTTATATCGGCCTACTGATTTTAAGATCGCGGGTTCGAATCGAGCTCAAGGCCTAACAATAATTTTTTATCATTATTATTGTTATGATAAATTTTTTCTTAATTGAAAAAATTTTTAAATTAGAATAGAAGAAAGAAAAAATGAGCTCGATTCGAACCCGCGATCCTAATTATTTATATAAAATATTCCCCGTCTGAAGAATCAGAAGTGCTTAAGTCTGTGTATAAAGTTTGGTTATTTGCCATATATATGAGATCATCAGTAATTTCAAAGTAATTAAAACATTTAGATAAGCGTTTTAACGAGCATCTAATATTAAGCAGCGCATTAAGCATTTTAATTTTTAGTTTGCTCCTTAATTTAGTTTTCAGAATTTTCATGCCACTAAAAATTTTTTCAACTTCCGCGTTACTGAGTGGTAATACTAAAAAACTAAATATTAATTCGACAAGTTCTAAAAAAGGAGGTTCGTTTAATGCATTTTTATGTTCTCGGACTTCCGACCAAAATTCCATGATGTAGTGTTCATTTTTCCATTGTATAGTTATAAGTTTTCGCCACTGCAGCTCTATTAATCCTATGTGGCTTGAAGAATAACTATACTTCTCTTTTTCGAAGTAAGAAAATACATCTGGCTTTGAAATTTTCAGCGAATTTTCAGCAGAAAAAGAATTAATCTTTTGTAGAGAACTCATATTATTAGATATTAGGTGTTCACAGGAACTACTGAAATTATTTTATTTTAGAAATTTTTAAAAATACATTCGGAGTAAAAAAGTGTAGAAAAAAGTCACGAAGCTAAACCCAAAATTTCGAGGCTAAAGACAAAAAAAAGGCTAAATCTAGCCTCGAAAAGGCTAACCTGGCAACACTGTGTATGTCACCCTGCCGCCACGCTGTTATTTTGTTATTTTTGTTTATCTGCACATTCGTATGTTCATTTCCTTAGCTCGTACACAATAGTGCCCTATTTTTGAATATGCAACACTATACAACACTATCAATCAGGTCGACAATTACCTAAGCGGTTTCTGTTGAAATCTTTTAGTTCAAACCGCTTAGCCAACTCAACTCGATTACTTTTTATTGTTGCATTCCATGCAATTCGGTAAGCTAGCTAGTGTATTAATTGCAATAGTTTGCAACGAAATACAGCTAATATAATTCCTTGCAAAACTATTAATTTTGGACTTTAAATATACTTGGATCAAGATAAAAATTATTTTCGGATATTTACTTTTTGAGTCCGATAGAACTAGTTAAACTCGGACTTTTGAAAATAAAAGTCCGGAAATAAAAGTTAAATCCGGACTTTTATTTTTTAAGGCGAAAATAAAAGTCCCGCTTGATAAAACAGAAATGGCTTATCCGAAATAAAAAAAAATTTTAATTCGGAAAAGCAGTTTCTTTGTTATCAAGCGGAACTTTTATATTGCTCTTAAAAAATAAAAGTCCGGATTTAGTCTGAGTTTAACGAGTTCTATCGGACTCCAAAAATAAAAATACAGATTTTACTTTTATATGTGGACTTTTATGGAGAAAGTTCGAAAAATAAAAAGGATGCATGATTCGACATGATATTGCTATAGGGATACCTGGGAACTCAAACATTTTCACCTAGGACAATTTTTTGACTAGGACTTTTTCGACTCCGAAAAAAAAAATTTATTATTTTCCGTTCCTGATCCTTGCTATTTTCCATTTTTCTAAAGTAGGAACACCGGCGTATGCCGGCGCGCCGCCCACGCCGCCGCCGCTGGTATAAAATTGAGCCTACGCCGCCGCCGATAAAGTGATCGGCGTAAACCTCTAATAAGTACAACTACAAATCTTATATATCTTATATATTATTTCTAATTGCTCTGTACAGGGCCTTTTTTGCTCTTATTTCGAATCCAAATCTATAAATAAAGTTTTGGTTGTAAAGATGGGGATTTGTGTTATTAGTGAGCTTTAGGCATTATTAGTCGTAGTGTTTTTGTTTAGCTATATTTTATTAAAACAATTTGTTAAAAATAAACGATTGTGAGCACACAGAGAAATCTATTTGTACTATGGCACTATTGTCAATATTTGATTAGAACTAACACTTCATTCCCGGCAGTTACTAACATTCGGCAGATGGCAGTGCAAGCGCATGTAAGTTTATAGATGTTTGATTGATAGAACAGCTGATTTCTGTTGATATTTGATATGAGACTATTATATTTGTTGCGCAAGATGCGCACGGGTCCGGCTCGTATCTTTAAATTACTACAGATAGTAAATTGGCAACTGTTTGAAGCTAGCACTTCGAAATGCGAATTTTTGAATTAAAAGTATGTGGTTAGCGAAGGAGAGCCCACTGTTTTTTCAGCCTGCGAAAAAAACACAAGTCTTCGTTAATAAAAAAATGTCATTACAAAACTCCCAAAATAAGATAATAATAATAATAAAATTGCAATATAATTGCTTTTACACTGTGGTTTGTTTACCTAAGGTTAGCCGAGTATAGCTCTACCTTTTTTCGCAGCATACCTTTGGAAAATAAAATGATCAAGGAAACAAAAGAAAAATCGAAATGATTCTTTTTCTGCCCGTAGTTCGTTAGGTTAACCTAGAATAGCCCATAGTTTGCGCAGCGTGCCTAATGCCCGTTTTTTCGGTGCGAGTTTAGACTACGGTTAAAGTTGACTAGATACAACCCGGCCACTTAAGCCGCTTAAGTTGAGATGCGAAACAGAATTGTAGGTATGTTATCGCACATTGTTTAACTCTGGTCAACTTTAACCGTAGTTTAGGCTCGCACTGATATACCGGGCCTTAAGCGAACTGATAACAAGTAAGAAAGTCTAACTTCGGGTGAAACCGAATATTATATACCCACCTGTGCACTTGAAATGCTGTTGTTGTTTGCTTTGTGTGGTTAATAGTATTATAAGGCTTCGCAATAACATGTACATAACTGGTGCTATTCTCAACTCATTTTCGTTCAAAAGAAGCAAAAATGATACAGAGACTACCACTAATGAACTTTAGCGGGTAAAAATGCAATTTAACAGTTTTGCTATAGAAAAAATGTTAATGCGAAATTTCGATCGGATTGGGAAATTATTGTTCGACTTATAATTTTATCTTTAACGGCTTTTGATTTACGGCTTGTTAAACTTTCTTCCTTTTTCTCTTCTAAATGTGGGTGCTGCCACGTATATATTCCAGATTTAAGCTTTGCGTCACAAAACCAATCCACTTACCAAATTGCATTAGCTTAGCAGTATTCTTTTTTGAATTATCTAATTTTTTCCATTTTTCTAAATTTTCGATATCGAAAAAGAAGGAGTGGTTATCGTCCGATTTCGTACATTATCAATACCAATCCATTCTGGGTCCATATAAGCCCTTATACCGAATTTGGTGAAGATATACCAATATTAACGGACAGACGGACAGAGGGACGGATTGACGGATTAGCTTAATTACATTTGTTTTCGATACTGATGATTTTGGTAAATGGATTTACATATATATCGAGCTCGATTCCTTTATATCTGTACTGCCAACCGCTATCCAATCAATAATAATACACTGTGTAATAGTACAGCTGGGTATAAACAAATTATTAATAAAATTGTTTACCTTCAAAGCAGTGCATATTTCAATGATCATCAGGAAACCAAACTTTAATATATATTTACTTTGCAGGTCTACTACTACATCGTCGACTCACCACGCAACGAAGGCAAAGAATTCTTTGAAATTAATTTACAAAGTGGCGAAATATTTACGAAAACGGTATTCGATAGAGAAAAGAAAGGCGCTTATGCTTTGGAGGTGGAAGCAAGAGATGGGGCACCATCAGCGCGGCCAAACAGCAATGGACAACCAAATTCAGGTTAGTACACAGTCATCAAGCTATTTATATGTATGTATGTATGATAGGGTGGGTCGATTTGTATGGACGAAGGTTTACCGATATCGCGCCATCGATTTTTCGATAGGATTTGGGCTCAGGAAAAAAAGTTCCACTACGCATACCCAAAAAAATTATTTTCGAGCCTGACTTTTTGACTTTTTTTTGACTTTGATTTTTAAGGTTTTTTTCATGACCTACTAAAAAATTTTTCATTTGGTTGTAAAATTTTCATACCCTGTACGACCCAAAAATTTCCGCTAAAAACATTGGCGATAACAGTTCTTTGAAAAAAAAAAAAATATTTGCATACATTTTTTAGCGGACATTTCTGGGTCGGACAGTCGAACGTTGCATCTACTAAGACTGACAGTTGATAATGTAATGCCATCAACGTTAACGTAAAAATTGTTAACAAAGTGGCCGGGGACTTGGTCGATGACTTTATTAGATTGCGCGAAGAAAACAGAAATACTCGGAAGATAATCAATTCACTATGAAAACTAACTTATACATTAAGGGGCGAGGGTGTGTGCAGTCGGCGGTATAGTAAATAATCATAACTCCGTGGCACCCTCAATTAAATTCTCCTAGACCTTGAAGTTCCGTTCCTAAAATGTACCGACTACAGCCGGTCACTCAGATAATTTTCGTTCCGCCTATTTAGACAACGGGAGAGTGGTTTGGATTAGTGTGTCGTGGTTGATTGTGGCGAAAGCTTTTAACAGGACAAGTGCACAAGCACCGTCCTATCATGGGATTTTGGCTAATTCAGTTCGTAATTTATCTGGGTGTTAATGACGCGGTAAAAGTGCATTGCATTTTACGGAAGTCATGTTTTCGGCTGAGTAACCAAATATTTGCGTTTAAATTAGGGTAGTATTATGGTTTGGTATAGGTGGAACGACTCACCATCGCAAGGTGGGCTTCCAGGTACTGATAGTGGGACTTTTCTTGCATCCTCCATTATTATGGAATAACAAAGGCCATAACATGCATTTGGTAACTTTTGTCCCTATGACCAAGGAGTTTTAGCTACGGCTAGCTTTTCGATCAGGGGCTATTGACTTAGAAGCCTTGGTCCTTTTAATAGCTTGGTTAACCTCTGTGGAAGTAACAGTGAGGAGTGTTGCGTCATGCATATGTTTATGTGCCCGTTGATTTGTACGACGTCTAGCCTTGAAGTGCGGTTTGCAAATTACAGGCAGAAAGCGTTTGCGCATTTTCTCGAGTCCGACAGACAAAATGCTAGTCAATGAGCTGTACAAATACTGACTAGAATGAATATCCCCACTAAATTCTAGTAAAGAAACTAGAATGTTTGCTGACGATTGCAAAGTATTTGAAGGTTGGTTGAGTGTCTAAGGGAAGGGCGTTAAATGTGCTGAAACTACGCCGAAAAAACTGAGTAGTAACTGTACATAAGTACTTGGCACAAAAGTTTTAAGTTTGCAGTCTTCGTTTTTTAGGTTTGTTAAAATATTTGAATTTCTGCGTGACAGCAGCATTATATTTGAACTTACGAAAAAAGCTTACTAAAAAGAAAAATTTTAGGATTTGCTTTTGTAATGCAATTTGATATATTAACTTGTATGTACTCGTATATAACACACGGCACAAAATAACATTTGAAATATTACTTTTTGAATGCGATTTAAATGTTTTTCAGCATTAATGGCCGCATCACAATGAATTTTCCTATGTTTATGAGTTACGATGCAGAAGCGAACATCATCACAATCGAAAAAGAACTACAGACTTAGTAGCAAAAACTTATTTCGGATTGCCTATTCAAATACAAAATTTCGCAAAGCACTATTATAAACATTCTCACTAAGTAAGAAAAATATTTTCTAACACATTTTGTCTCCTATTCATTTGTTAAAATGCAGTTATCAATTTTCAAAAATGTTAGAAAAGTACCAACGAGTGCAGAAAATAATTACACTGACAAAGTCTGAAAGCACCCATAGCCAAAACAAATACAAATTCTTCTTTTTACGCTTTGCTTGCAACAAACGTTGAAAGTTGGCTTCTTTTGCATGTCAGATGGCGCTGGTGATGCGCTATTTGTAGCTCCCCATGCCAATACATGCGACATGTCAGCGCACGATGCTGCAAAAATATTATGTGTCGTGCCTATAACTTAAAATTAGACTAGAAAGTAGTAACTTAGAATACGAATTATGTTCGGCGCACTCAGTAACACTGTCATAATAAATCGGACTTTTGTGAACAAAATATGACTTCACACATGTACATATATAAGTATGTATGAGTTAGTTTATGCGTCACTATGCGTGCATATGTGTATGCCTTTCTAGTTTTCACCTCAATTTATACAGTGCTTACTGCGCCACCTGCCAACAATCATACGAATACACTTTTTTATTATCACAAATAACATCACTGCGTTTTTTCCTTATGTCGTTTTCCTTTGATGTTTTGTGCATTCGTTTAATGCATGAGTAGCCAATTTTCGGTTTTGGCATTGAAATCAGCGCGCACACGTACATGCCAATATTTAAGCTAATCAAAATCAGTGTTGCAGTGGTGGCAAAGTAATAGCACATTCACTACTATATAAACAAATAAACGCATTAGCACACAATTCGTTTAAGAAGTGCCTTGTAGGTAATGCTAACTATGATGCGGTACAGATTCATATATGATTTTGTCACTTGCAATGTTTTCCCATATTTTCGTGATAAAAAAAACCCCTCAGTACAATCAATAAATATAATCAGGCTCTTATGCCACCACATTGAAACATTGGACCAGCATTTCACTTTTACTTATGCAAGTCTTAGTCCAAAGTATCACTAAAATGTTAAACAGACAGTAGAGGCTAACACTGATGATGTTACTAAACATTTTCGTCAAAAAACCCTCCAGAAAGTATTGTCTCAAAATAACTTTAACTCACTCTGAACGCAACCGAACACCACACCCATTTCCGAGCGCTCGCCTAGGCTAGGTTGTGTTGAACTGGCCGGTCCATGAAGACCTCTTAAAGAATGACCATGTTCATAGAAGTTTGCTAATAGACCAAATTGAAAACACCTATCGAAAACCAGGTCCCATTTTACAAAAACCTAGCAAATCTTTGCAAAAACTAGATGCTTTGCTTTATAGAACCTATGCTACTTGCTGACTCTAGATCTGACACCTTACTCTATGTTTCCAAACGTACACGAAACCTAGCTGATTAATCTTTAGATAGTTTCATAACACACTCACTCACACATAATTATCCATCTTTGATGATACCTGCAAAAGGTTGGTAATGAACTATGATTACAAGACAAGTGATAGATGCAGTTCAAAACGAAAAATGACACTGAAAATGGCACAACGCCGAAACAGGGTTTTTTTCAAAACTAACTCGATAAGGTATCTCGGACAAGCCTTCATCAACTGAATCTTGTTTATGATAGCTATTTCATTGCAACTTTTGTTTCGCAAATGCGTGCGATGTTCAAAGAGGATACGATGTGATATATATGATACGATATGATATCACATCGATGATGTTGCACAATTTACTGATATTTTTTGTTGAACATTTTGAAATTATACTTCTAAGACTTGAGTATCCGACACCTAGCAGCGCACCATGTACTGAGGGACTATAAACAGCGCTTATTCTCCTACCGCACGTGTAAATTTTCCTGGTTTCACCGTCGAGTATTCCGTCAGGCAGATCTTTTGAGCACAATACTAAATGTCAGTTGGAGGCAAATTGCTGTATTTTGGTATTGGTTTTACAATTTTAACAGCTGATTGGCCTTGTAAAATTATCGTCCTTCTTATTTCATCGTTTCATCCACCATTTGGCAAAGTATTTTATCCTGCTTAGATGGGTTTAGTAGCTTCCACCTCTTATTACTTTGCTATATTAATCAGTTGTCGTTACTTGAACAGTCGGAACGGTCTAGTCATTCATCCCTGCTTCTTTAAATCAATGCTGTCTTTGCATTACTTTGGTAATCACCGTCACCCCATACCCTCGTTAATATAAGCAACGGTAACCTCTTAATACAAAAATGGTCGCCCATATTACCTTAGAAAAGATAAATACGATTAAAATTTGTCTACACAACAGCCTGTCGTTATGATGAAGGCCCTAAAAATTACCTTGGCTTTCTGATCTGTTTAGAATAAAACGAGAGGTTAAATCACTTTTACCGTAGACTTAGCTCTCGTTGAAAAGCCTTCGAATAGAAGGGCTTACATAAACTTTGTTTTAAGGCACTCAGTTTTAGGGAGACATCGTAATAAGACTGATATATCATGAAGAATTAATACCTTTTTTAATTACTCCACTTCTTGGTCGTATTCGGCACGTTCAACCATGAGTTATATTATTATTTTGATTGAACATCAGAAATTTTAGCAAGAAAATCGGCAGGCGTAAGGCCTTATACTTATTATTAAGAACTCATGACCTTAACACCGGCTTATAATAATTGAATATTCAATTATTATGTTTTTCTAAGAGAAACTGAAAAGAAAGAAAGAAACAGTTACTGGCATATTGCGTTGGTACCATTTCGAAAACCGCCACGAATTCATCGTCAGGCAATTTCGTAATATTATCAAAGGTTCCACCGAGATTCGAACCTGCTCGTATTTGTCTCCTTGCTTAATTCAGTTTATCTTATTTCTACACTAACAAAACAACTGAGGCATTCTGCCTCTATTAATTTGTGTGTATGTAGATTCGTTTTTGTAAAGTTTCTTTTTCGTTGCGAATGAGAAGCTTTGTAAACTCGGGCTCAGTTTTACATATTTATATTTATTTGTTTTAATAGTGTATTCAATTTATTATTAAGAGTTCATGAGCTTAACACCGGCTTATAATAATCGAATATTAAGACCTTATTATTAGCCATAGAATGTATGTATAAGGTGGCACATTAACTAGAGCTATCGTGTAATATAGCTTTCATCGTTCTGTTCATATATTTCGTATACTCGTTTAAACTATTTCTTGTGGGGCTTTTATATATTCTCTTATGTTAGTTATATTTACGAATTGTCATATATGCAAATTGGTAACATAATTTTTCTTGTTTGTATTAGTGCACGTACAATTGCTTCGCAAATTGCATTCCACTCCTCCTATCCTTCCATTGCAGGTGTTTGACATTGTATTCCAACAGATATTAAAATAGTGCGACGGTTGAGGCCGAAAACAAATTGCACTTTTTTATTTCCGTATAGATAAAAATGGTTATGTGTATTGGAACAATTAATGAAAATGCTCAATCGTTAGAGATTTTGCGAAACAACTGTATATGCCTGAGGCTAAATTGTAAAGCTTAGTATTTATAAAAGAAATTGAGTTGATAAAAATTATTATGATAAACACAGCCGACTTAAAAAAAGGAGTCGGTTAGGAAAAAAAAATCAAATGTTGCAGCAAAGTTTCAAATTGCCACACTGCAATGCACTGGTAAATATTATAGGCCTGAGATGGGTATAACACAGTGGTAACTCGATACAAATTTGCTTGTGGTTTGATCACACTATATATTTTTGTTTGTTTTAATTCCGATACCCTGCTCTGCAAGTCTGCCACTAGGCATGTGAATTCTTATACCCTTGGTAGCGTGAATCAATCCCACTTATACACATTCTATACTCTTTTAACATTGGCATGTCAATAAAAGTGATGTTCTGCCACAAATATCAGACTTAAGACCTTGAGAAATAACACTCGAATTGGTAAGCGCAGCGTACTCAACATTGTATAATTACACGCAAAGACATTGCACATAAAAGGCGAGTACTGGTGCGCATACGTAACAATTTTTGTTGCACTATTTGGTGGTAGAGTGTTACATACATAAAATACATACATAAGCTAATATATTTAAGCGTTTGAAAAGCTAAAAACAAACTACTGTAGCTCATTGAATTTCAGTCTCGCAAAGTGAAGGCATTTTGTAGCGCAAAAATCTCAACATTGGACTCTTCTTCGATTGCAATTAGTGACGATTATTTACTCTGTTAAACGATTCCATATTTCAATTATCTATTTTCATATGACTTTTAATTTCACAATTAAAGGCACTCAGTTTCAAGCACATTTTCGAAATTGAAATCTGATTTTTTATTGCAATTGTCCTCACTACTTTAGCAGTGCAACTTTTATATATAAACCGTCAAAAATTATTCAAGGGGAATTCACAAAGCATTTATTAAACACAGCCGATACGTGCTGTTTACTCAAAATCATGATATTGCCTAATTTTAGTCGGATTTTAAAAAAATAATCCAATGTTTTTTTAGATCATTGCTACAAGGCCAAAATGCTGTGCCATACTGAGTGCTATTTATTTTTGCATTTCAGTTGAAGGTTAGTAGGCTTAGTATACTTTATACAAACAAACACACATATCTAAATATAAAAAATTATTTTGCTAGATGTTCCCTCAACACGCCATTGGCTTAGTACCAACAAGTATATTAGAGCGTATTATGAAAATAGTTAATATTTTAAAAATGTAAGTAAAACACAAGACACTCATCAGAGGAATAATCTCAATGCGTCATACTTGTCTTTCGACAATAATAATTAAACATATATTAACGTGAGTGCCTGCCCCTTGACTTCAACCTCACGCTGTCAAATATACCAATCTAACTGCGTGATCGACGGCTCAATGAAAAGGTCCATGTTCCCTGCCCAAAAACTTTGTAGCCGAATCATTGGTACTAAATTGGCGTGTAATCGGGTTTACACTAACAAGGTCTTACATTCGTAAGATAAAGAGCCTATCCGTTTACGATTTTATGGATAATGGCATCCGGTTGCAAGGCAACTGAACCTTGAGTTTCGTTACTATTTTGTTCCATTCCAAGCGTAAATAATTACACAATTCCACAATTTCAATAAAAATATCAAGTGATGTGAACAACCTAATTGAGCAACAGGATAACCTGCATCACAATAAAGGTATGTAATTACAATATTTTCTATCCATTCGAGTCTAAGACTTTAGGCAAATCGCATTCACCTATATGTATGTCTTTTCGAGTCTACTACAATGAGCCCCATCTACGGACATCATACACGCATATCCGCGATAAACGATTTCCTTGATCTTCCGAAAAAGAATCATTGAAAACTTTATTCTTAGGTTAGGATAGGTAAAGAGGCCGCTTTACCTGTGTGGGCGAGCCAAGGGAAAACTGCATTAAGAATGGCGGATTGTCAACTTCCCCAAAAGTGAAGTATGTAAGGAAAAACAACCATGCGAGATGAAACCACAGATCACGCGACAGGAGATGAAATTTGAATAGGAGCATCAAAAATACATTACATACATACAGTTCATAACTGGCCTTTCCTGTTCGCCATGGTGCGTTGATAGGATCGCGTAAGAGTTACAGGTGTCCACATTGCTCCCTTTCGAGTTATCAGTACTCAAGGTTGGGTAACCATGGTATTACAGTCACCTTTTACGACTAGTGTACCTACCTCGGGCATATTCTACTACCCATTGCCCGCCAAGGAATGTGTTTCGTCAGTAACATCTAACGACACTTCAAAACATTTTTCACGGGGGTGTGAGTCGGATCTTCACTCCATCTTCTATAGCTGTTATTGAATGCTAATAAATATGAATACTTTTAGTCGCTTAAATTGCGCATGGCTTCGCAGCTAACAGTTGAAGCACGCTTGATGTTAACAGAGTGTGTTGCATACTTTTAGGGGGTCAAAATACAAGAGGTGACCAAATTTTCATTTTTCCCAAAAATATTCAAGTTACAAATTTAAAGTTGCTTAAATAATGTGCAATTTGATGGCCATTTAAGGAGATTGATAACTACGCTGATCATGGGACCTAGTTCTATATATAAAAAATCAGAATCGTTTTGCTTTAGAGATAGGTACAGGATTAAAATGTTTCAGAAAAACATACCAAATCCTTGTGCAAGGACCTTTTTTACGTATAAAGAAGTAAAAAAAATATGCGCCTTAAAATATGCAATAGATATACTTCTTAACCATTGACCTTTTGCAAACACTAAAGTTGTATTTAAACTAAATAAAGCAAATTTGTTGCATACTTCAAGGCGGAAAATTTCTAGTTTTCTTCTCTGCGCTCTTCTAAACTCTTTGCACTGAGATTTTCTTTGAAAACATTCCTAGTAAAATTTTCCGCGATATAATTTTCTGCAATGGTCTCTAGCTACAATTTCATCAATTGTATTTATTCAGATTTCGTTCTTGAGTTATGAGCTGGGTAAACAAATTTTTTAATTAATAAAAGTTGCTACTGTAAAAAACTGAAAACTGAATATGAAAAAGAAAAATAATAATCGCTATTTTAGAGGGTGCTCTTTTTATATGGTGCAGGGTGCCTCATAGAGAGACTATTCAATCTCGAGGAGCAATTTTATTTTAAGATTTCTACACGCGTTGCGGTACGCTCTAATGTAAGGTCATGTTGTACTCTACGGTTGATTGCTATTTTCATTTTAGAAATCAAAAATTTGTATTCAACTTTATAGCAACAAATCACAGCTGCTCTAAAAATTCAAGCGCTTATTATCTCCTCGTATTAGGTTTATGTGTGTAAGTGCTCATTTTTTCAGCATGCGTAGTCAACCGTTAGGCGTTTGTATGATGGTCCATAAAGCAGAAAAAAGTATTTCCTTTTGCGCCCTTTTAGTTGACTTTTGGCCAAAAACAAAAAACAAAAGTTTTAAATAAAAAGCATTGGATAACTTGAATGCAATCTGCCTGGTCGTATAAAGTTAGGCGTTGGGGAGCGCGGCCTTTAACAGCTGGCTAGTAAAAGGCAATAAAACCAACTTTTAGATGTTATCTATAGTACGTGCTGCTTTTATTGTTTGTATACTTTTAGGCTTAAAAATATGATTGTATAGTAGAAAAAGTTCATGTCAGTCAGATTTTCGTTGAACTTCAAGGCTATAGTGTCTGATATGTAGTAGTCACATCGTTTGTGTACTTTTCAAACTAATAAAAAAGCATATTTCTGAAAATTATATTTTGGTATACGAACGCAGAGAATATTCGATAGTTATTTAATGAATGATATTTTTTGCGGAATGCAAGCTAAAAAAAAATTTGTTTTTTTTTTTTTTTTGCGGTCTCTCTCTATATTTAGTATAAACCAATCACATAAGTTCTCAAAACAACAGTGATTGGATGGAGGCGGACTAATTGCTACTCTAAATGAAAGATCTTAAACAACAATATCTCAAATGGAATGAAAATAAATGCACCTAAAATTTTCTATGCTGTTTTGTAATTAAAGAAAGCTTGAGTGGCGAAAAAGCGTAGTGAATGTAGAAACGCGTGTTTTTTGCACTTCCAGATAGAAATACATCGAAACCGTAGCCAGTTAAAAAAATTTGATGCCAGACTCAAATTCAGCATATAAAGGGTTTTTAGGTTGATGGTAGAGTTCTCACTACAATTAGCTATGCTAGGCGGGAAGTAATTTTTGTTTTCATATATTTTACAAATTTGAAACGTTTCTGGCACTGTGATAACTTTAAAAATTTTACATAAGAAATTATTTTCATTCATCAGACTTAAAAAATTATTGGCTAATTTCTGGGTCTAAAATTTGCTGGCCTGTGTTATATATAGAAAGGTGAATGGCACGTACTCTATGCGAACACTACAAGGGCAGCAAATTCAACCAGTCCTAAACATTTTCACTGAGTATATCGAGCCATAACCGCACAAGCTTAGACCTCATTATTTTTGATTTTTTGTTTTTGATGAAATCCGAAAGGCCATTACCATATGCACCATTTCCAAAAAAATCAAAGTCCTAAGAAATACCGATACGAAGTTATAAATAAGGCAATTTTGGCTCAAGTGCACAAAACAATTTGTTTATATGTTTTTGTGCTTGGAATGTGTAGGTTAAGCCTTTTTTTCCGAGAAAATTTTATCATTTTAATACAAGATTTTCACATTTTTGTGTCCATGTTTCGTAATTCTCGGGTTTTTAATTTAATATGGCCTTCTTGCAAACACAGGTGATTATTCTTTAGATTCAGATTTTTCTTAATAAGGATTATAATGAATATAGCCAAACTATTGTTGCAGATTTCAAATAAAGTTGCACTAGTTCCTTACAGAGACACCGACTCTGCGGAGGAAATAATTGAAGAATATACTTGCGTTGGGAAACGAGGTAGGAGGGTTCCGAAACCACTACCCAAAATACTTATACGAAAGAAGGGGCCTTCTACTTCAGTTTATACAGGAGCTTACAGAGAATTTCATAGTTAAATTATTCATATTTAAAATCACTTTGTGATAAAAACAATTCCCGAAATTTTCCACAGAGAGTACCCCAACTTAAAACACAACTCTTTTATCACACATATATTACCAGATACTGATGGAGAAGACGGCAATGTGAAATGGATAGATTATACCTTAGTTATATAGTTTTTATTTAAAAATACTTAGTTTAGTTGTAAATTTAAAATATTTCATAATTGGTCTGCATCTTTAAATTCCGTCTTGATATTTGAAAAAAAAAATTGATCTGCATCACCAACCACTGTTTTTAATGTTTTCAAATGTGTTTTTTTATTATTTTAATTGTGGCTTAACCGACACTTTCAAGTAATGAAGTCTTTTTTTGGAAAGCAAAAAGGGCGTAAGCGACAAAACCGCTATTATTATTAAAGAAATGCAAAAAAATCCCACATCAATATACGTCAATTATATAGTCTTATATACACCACCCAAATTTCACGTTACTATCTAAAGTAATCGCAATGTTAATACAAAAAAGCGTCTACTGAACGATTTTGTTTATGTCGGTTAAGCCGTTTCTGCGGTTATGGCTCGATATGAAATTAATACTATGCAAGTGTTGTTTTTTTAAAGGCATATGTACGTTTCTACGCCTAAAATGCTGTTACACCTAGCTGTTCTAAATTTAATGACAGCTATTTCCCTATTTTGAATTTCATCTGTAAGCTGTAATTGCCAAATCAGTATGCAGCTGCTAATAAACCATTCATTTTCTCGCAGTAATTGCCGTTGCTTTCGGTTATTTCAACTACCGTTGCAAATATTATTTTCCGTCAAACAAATCATAAACTTCAATACAATTTCGCACATACATGTAAACATATCCCTCTAAGTATTTGAAAGGACACAAAAGTGTTTGATCTAACAAAACAAATACTATAAAAATTTACCAGAAGCTGCTCACATTTGTTTTGCGGCAATGTTTTTATATTTGTTTTGGGATATATATATGCCAACAACTGGCTGATAGCAAAATTTCGCCTGTTTTTATCCTTCGTTCAACAAATTTTTACTTTATTTTTCTCATTATTTTACTTTATCTATGTGTGAAAGTGTAGTATGTTTAGATTAGAAAAAAAAGTATATATTATGCCACTCACATGAAATAAGAACTTCCTAATTTCTAGGGCGGAAATAAGTACTCATAAAAATTTGCTCATAAAAACATCATTATTGTTGCTACATCAACCTAGCTTCTATATAGTAGAATAGTTTTTTAGATCTCAGTGTATATATGTATATTTTTTGTATATATATAAATATATGCGGACATGTGTGTTACTTCGAGGCTATGCGTGATTTTTTTTGCGTTTAGGGAGCACAAGTGAAATGTTTCTTATCCGTTTAATGTTTATGTTTTTAGACGTATTATGGATTTAGCTATACACGTTAGTATACATACCTACATACATACGTACATATTGGTGGCGTTAAATTATTTTATTACTCTTCCATTATTTGGCACTAATATTGGCATAAGCTCAAATCGTTTGAACTTGTTAGAAATATTTATGCGATACTGTAAAATTTTTTTTTTATTTTGCGTTCTTGAATCTGCTTACTTTCGTTTAAGTCTGTAATAAAATGTTATTATTATTTTGAAACAATATTTTTTTAGCATTTCTTCATCAGCTAGCCAAGTTTTGAACTCGCAATCTCCAACATTTATACTTCCTACTGCTGTAAAGTCAGACGATTATATACACTCAACCATATGGATGCATAATATTTGCTATTCCTTTTGTAAACAATTGGGTTCATATTAGGGGTTTACGCCGATCACTTTATCGGCGGCGGCGGCGTGGTTGGCGCGCCGCCATACGCCGGTGCTCTTACTCTAAGCTTAAGCTTAATTTTTCTATTTAAAGAAATAATATTTAGGAAAGGTTTTGTTTGTATGTATTTACGGAAATCAACGTTTTGGCCATTTCGGAAAGATCCGGGGTTTTTGCCTCAAAATTTCGCATATCGTTCAAACATTTTCAGGAGTAGCTCCTTGCAGAGGGGTTGTCCTTCGTTTTCTTACTACAGAGAAGCTTCGAACCCAACTCGGTTGTTGTTGTTGTTGTTGTAGCGATTAGGTTAATCCCCGAAGGCTTTGGGGAGTGTTATCGATGTGATGGTCCTTTGTTGGATACATATCCGATACGCTCCGGTAACAGAGCACTATTAAGGTGCTGGCCCGACCATCTCGGGAACGATTTATATGGCCACATTAAACCTTCAGGCCATCCCTCCCTCTCCACCCCCAAGTTCAATGAGGAGCTTGGGGTCGCCAGACCCTCGCCTGTTAGTGAAACGGGATTCGCCGCTCGAAGGTGAGGTTGACAATTGGGTTGGAGAAGCTATATATTGCGCTACACAACCCCTTGAATCCCCCCACGGTCACCCCGGTCTTTGGAATTGGTGCTACTGCGTCTGCTGAAAAGAAATAGAGATACAAAAAATGGTCACACTTTTGTTTGTATATCTCGTGCAAAGCGTAGTTTCACCTGGGGTTAACTCTTAATAATCGTCGCGAACACAATTTTTTTAAATTATTTGTGGCTCCTTGGCGGTCACGCACAAAGGCGGCATACGGTTGCTATTAATGGTCTATTGATACTCATAACTCTTGTGGCAGAGGGCGCCTCCACTTTTTTCGGCTGTCTTAAGAGCTACAATTCCCGATGTGCGAGCAGTAGCGATCCCGACCACCAGTCGCTACCACGCCTCCTGACCCTCACACCATATGCCAGCACAGAATCCGAAGGACTGCGACTTCGAACTCATACCTTTGTCGACGTCACTTTCATAGAAGCTCTAGGTGTAGCTCCGAAGACTTTCTAACGGATATTTCTGTCGCGCTATGCTGCCGAGCTATACCAGAGAAACACCATGAAACTTTAGGGAGTGACTATTCGGCCAAGGATGCTGCCCTTGAAATCATAAGCAGTCTAAGTGGATGTAATTGCGTAACTCATGAGTGAAACTTGTATAATCCTCGGCTCATCTACATAATTAAAATTTTACAAGGACCCTGGATACAATTTTTAAAATGTAGACCAAAGTTTGCAGACGTTTGTGTTCACAACATTGCTTTCAATAGCCTTCGCTAAATCAAAACGATATTTTAGAATGAAAGTCGACCGATTTTAAGTTGAAAGATGTTGACTGCTGTTTTCCGTCCTTATGCTATAAGAGCACATTATGGATGACCGCGTAGCTTCAGTTTTCAGACTAGTTCGACTGTCCACTACATTGGGGTAGTAGCACATACGGTCGTTAGTTCGACTGTCTTGAAAATGCTTTTGCTTCACCACTTTGAGTGTTTTTGCGAAGGACAAAGCCTCACCTGGTAAATATATGTGCCTACCTATTCACATTTGTAAAAGGAGCCGTAACGTGTAGATGGTATTTAAACTTGGTTGATAGGCTATAATCAATGTGATTCACTCCAAGAGACTAGTTTTGGATAGGGCCGCCAACTTTAGGAAATGTCAAATCGGGAGACTTGGGTGTTGAAAGATGAAGTGTGAAAATCAAAATTAACATTTCAGACGCTATTGTATAGTTTCGCAAATAAACAACAGATGTTTGAATTTAAGCCCAAGTGATTTTTCAAACCTCTCTTACGTGCATATATCCTCAACTTAAGTATGATGTAAGAATCACTTCAAAGGGGTGTTTATGCCACTAGAACCTACTAAAGGATTTTGCATCACTGATTTCGCTTATTCTTTCAGCCAATCGCAAATAAAATTTTTTTTAAATCGGCACCCTTTTTGGGTATTTTGCTTTTTATAACAACGTGAGGACAATTTTTTATTTGAATTCATTGTTAATTATTAATTTTTTGAAAACAAAATATGCAAAGTGAGCATATAAATTTATTACATAACTTTTCTTTTAGTGTTTTGTTTTAATAACTTTGTAAATTGGGCGATGCAAAGTCCGTGTTAAGCTGACATCGACAACGCCTGTTTTTTTTTAAATAACTTTTGAACAGTTAGAAAGAGTTAATTTTCGCAATTAGTTGCTTATAACTGGCAGTGATGCGCATCCGTTGATACCACTTTCGACCATATCCGACGAATTTGGGACATGAACAGTAAATGGCCTAAACAGTGTTAAACGAGTAGAAAATATGTAACGCGCCTGACGCCGCCGCCGCGCAGATATTTTTGAAATTCGGCGGCGGCGTGCGAAAAACGACCAAAATCGGCGGCGTATATCTCTAGTTATGTATACTACATATTTTTAAACCAAATTGTGTTGAATATTTTCAGGCGCGTTCAACAGAGCTTAGCTCTCTAAAATGTATACAAATTTTCACTTATATAGCAGAAAAGCATTCGGCGTGTTTGCCAAATGAGTACCTAGAGATAGTTCTGCTAAAAAAATTTTTTTTAATAAACATTTTTTTTTTGATTTTGATGGAATTTTTTCCTGATATTTTAATCATGGGCGTTTGGTGTGAAAGGTGGCCACCTCTATGTAAGTTTATACCGAGTCGATAACACACTTATAATAAATCTATAACTAGTCGATAAGAAATAAGACATCGATAAAAAAAACCGTTAAAGAATTGATAACAAACACTTCGATAACAAATTGATAACACGCTGTCCGATTTTTTTGGTTCCGCCTTCGAATTTTGTTTCTAATTTTTCCTTCCACCTATATCATTTTCGAAATCCATTCCATGACCACTTACAAAGATATTTAGCATGGAAATTTAGTGTGTATTTTCGTTTCACCTTGACTACTTTTACAAATTGCCGACTCTGTTGTCAGTCTTATAAAGCCTACAGCAAGCATTGTGTGCTCAGCAGTAAACTGCTTCTACTAACAATTCAAACTAAGGACGTTCTACTAATAACACGAAGAACACAGAAATTATAATTATAAAGTACTCAAAAACTGCCAAATATCTTAACTAGAAAAAGAAGTATTTGGTCCAATGTAGTAAGTAAAATCGTTTTCTATTAAATCTGTTAAAATAATCTGTTAAAGTGGGTCATGCCTTAAAATCGGCAAAATGAAAATAACATCCATTGTAAGTAAATTATCCAGATTATGGATAATTAAACAAATCTCTCATATGGAAAGGGAAATATGTAATACATGCAAATAATAAACCCATATATAATTACGCATACTCAACAATCATAATTACTGCCTGCACATGATAAGTGCACATCACTCATACGCCCCGTAGTGCCATACCATACGATGAGAGCTGTCAATCACTACTAGCAATGCACACACATACATATGTACTTTGTTCATTCTTGACGACACTTAAACCCCTTTTCATCTCATATACTTACATCAATCATGTTAAAATGCTGTAAACCCAGTAACTTATAGACAAAAAATTCTGCATCTGTATATTTCCGAATCAGCACACTATACTGCAGGCCCTACTTTTTCAATTACTTTGGTACTATCGGTGTACCCGTACTTCGCCTCGTCTGCCATTTCAGCGCCCTTGCGCAAATCTTCCACGTCTATTGTGGCTCTAAGAGTCAATGGCTCATGTACGGAGCTAAGTGGTCTTTCCGTCTAATAGTTGATATCTCTAACTACCATGGCCGTATGATCTATGCTTAAGCTGTCCCGAGATATTGAATCTCGTTGCTGTTTTTAACGCTAGGTTCTTCGCCACCAAGTCTACAGGTTGAATGTGCAGAATGGCATACAGTGGTGCCGTCAGGGTTATCGTTTTCAGGGCTCCTGTTATGGTAAAGATTGACAGCCTACATACAATTTTTTGTTCTCTTTTGAGTGGCCGTCCTCAAAACAATATTTCCATAGTACAGCATAGGCTTTACAAACGGTGCAAATATCCACCGAGCGAGAGAGCGCGATAGACCGCGAGTAGACCTCAGCATTCCTGGACATGCATAAAGTGCCGTTGTTGCTTTCTTAAATCTCTTTCCTTGTTTAGCTCCCGCGATAATTGGTGCAAGTTTTCTCCTGCAGAGTCACACCTCCAAGGTAATGCCTAGACCAGCTCGTTATCTTATACCTCTTAGTAAACAAGACCATATCCGTCTCTTCCGCGTTGGTGCTCAACCCGCTCTCAAATGTTTATTGGGGAATAACTCATATGATCGATGCGACATTACTGTCTTCAGGCACTTTCATTCGATTGGCTTTATTGCTATGTACGTCATACCTTGCACTCTCTCAAGAAAAATGTAATATTTTACTTATGTGTTTATCATTTTCTAGTATATAAATATGTATATAAGCAATAGAGTGATGTATGCAAGTATACTTAGTGTATTTTTGTGAACATAAATTTGCGATTTGAGGGCGGAAAAGTGAAAGAGTAAGAAATGTGTCATGTGCATGGTTTTGCTATATTTATTAATGTGCGCATAAGTGCAAGTGCAAGTGCAAGTAGAATTTGTACTAGTCGTACTCAGACAGCATTAAAGTTAAGTATGACATACATATGTACGTTTGTGTATAAGACATCAAGCACAAAATTGTTTGACATATTGGCGTATCTAGAAAGTACGACAAAAAAAAATAAAATTACATTATTAATAAACTCATGTATGTGTGTGTGAATGCATACACAACTTTGTGGCATATATATTTATAAATGCTAGCTGGTGATGCTTTTAGGAAATATAGTCATATTTTATTTGCCATTTCCAGAACGCTTAACGCTGAGAGCAAGTATTTGAAGGATACAAATGGGTAAAATTGTATGTATTTGTCATGGACGGCAGCCACCGTGGTGTGATGGTAGCATGTCCGCCTACCACAGGGTTCACACCCCGGGCAAACCAACATCAACATTTTAGAAATAAGGTTTTTCAATTAGAATAAAATTTTTTTAGCGGGGTCGTCCCTCGGCAGTATTTGGCAAGCGCTCCGGATGTATTTCTGCCATGGAAAGCTTTCAGTGAAAACGCATCTGCCTTGCAGATGCCGTTCGGAGTCGGCATAAAACATGTAGGTACCGTCCGGCCTATTTGTAGGGAAAATCAAGAGGAGCACATCGCAAATTGGAAGAGAAGCTCGGCCTTAGATCTCTTCGGAGGTTATCGCGCCTTACGTTTATTTATTTTATTTGTCATTTCGTGTTTTCATGCAACTTTCAATATTCCGGAAAATATCACAAGGAAAATTTTTTTGATAATGTGAATCCTAAAGTAAGGAAGTAAATAGTTTTTATAAAACTTTAAATGCTCTATATATAGCTCTAACGTCTCGATTGACTAATAACTTGCTCTATTCGTTCCTACTTGTCAACGATAGGAAATTCTAAATGATGTTATATCATTCTTAATTTGATCATTTCAATGAAATAGAATCCCTCCTAGCCATTACAGTTATAGGCATATTCCAATAAGAATACCTTCTGCGCTAGTGCATCTTCAACCACTTGTACAGCGCTTGCGCCGGGTTTTATTCAGCTTAACTCTCTCAATGTCTGCATGATGCTTATGCAGCCCATCATTGAGACATTTTCACTATTCGCAGGGCTCTGTAAATCTTTCGTATAGCCTATTTCTGCAATACTCAAAGAGCCGCCTCACCTGCAGTTTTATGTGTACACCAACAGAATGTGGTTAGCAAGACTCAAATGCGCTGATTTCTTGCTTGATTAAAAAAGGTCGCTTTTTTACCAAATACTTTGGTTAGCTTCATAGAAAATTAAAATTATGTAGGCGAATGAATTTACTCTTATACATTCAAGTCGTTGCGACAGCGCTACGAAAATTCTCTTCAGGGTGGGATGCAGCGTCTTTCGAAAAGGATCGTGCAGTAGAACCGTGGAAGTTGTATATGCTTATCTCATTTATAGTCGCAAGTAGAAAGCATTATATTTGCAGGCAGACAAAAGCAACAACATGAGCTAGTACAGCAGAGCTAGGCCGTTGATAACTATAAGAAGGTGCTGCGCAACCTTTACCCTCGCATGGGTACTGGCCCACACGCAAAAAAATAGGAATCCCTTTAAACGACTTATGCAGGATATATAACCAGGAACAAGTGGTGAATATCAGGTACCGAACTCTGGGCGGTTAAGTGCTGTCCGATCTAAGTGAGTTATACAATCAAATTATCCATTAATGATATAAACAGCAAAACAAAAATGATGCGAGAAAAAAAATCTTATTGGATAGTTACTTAATATACATGATAACTAATTGTTTTTAATAGAAAGTGCAAGGAAAAGGCACCCAGAGTGCTATTTGGGCCCGGTCTCGTCGGCCAAGCAGCACAGAAAACAAAGCAACCAACCAAAATACTAAAAAAAGTTTTTCATAAACGACCACGTCATTTAACTATTGCTGCCTTCATTGCAAGAGTAGAATTGAAATAATATGCTTTGCTTAAATTGCTTGTAACTTTTATGTGCTACAAATTAAGTGTCGTTTAAATTTTATAACTTACTTTCTATTGTGTATGTTGACTGTCTAATTATTCAATTAGAAAAGAGTTCACTACACATTTTCTTTTAAGTACTATTAAAAATATACGTCCAAAATGGAACATACTACTATCAATTTGCTGACCAATAACTTTAGCACAAGCAGACATAAATTGTGGGCATAACATTAAGAATAGTGAGTAAGAGTGGGCAGCCATAATGCACTGAAATGTAAATAACATTGGGGAATGTGTATTAGCGGAGCGAAAAATCAATGTACATGCTCACATATTTAAAATGTTGTTCTGCAAAGCAAATTATTGAAATACTGAGTTGGGGTTTCGAAATTTTCATATTCGAAAAATTGAGGAAATCCTTCTACAATAGTAATTATACCCGTTTAACAGTAAGTCGTTCCGTTAATTGAAAACGAACTCGAAAGGGAACATCGAAAAAGGGGAGCATCTGTCTAAAAATATGACACCTTTATATGTTAATTTACAGTAATCGAATTCTGTCACATTGCGAGAATTGTTTCGTATGCTTTACATGCGGATGTAACGGAGAGGTTCTCTTTTCTCTCATATTCGAACATCTTAAATAACATTAAATAGAAGGGTAATGCTAAAACAACATCGTATGGTTGAGTGAGAAATAGTTAACTTTACATTTGTTCGATCTTAACAAATATAAATACATTTTCATATCTGCTAAAATGTTTTCCGCAGAAACTGCTAAATAGCGCTACTTCGAATGTTAAAAAACTCTCCTGACTGCTACGAACACCTCTGTAAAACTTGTATGCGGAGAACAGCAATGTGTTAAATTATGCATAACTATTAAAAAAAACACACTTTTAAAAAGGAAGTGGCTTTGGTAATTTTCAAAAATTGAAATGACTTGTTATGGTGTATAAAAAAATAAATAAATGTAAGGCGCCATAACCTCCGAAGAGATTTTAGGCCGAGCTTCTCTTCCAATTTGCGTTAAGCTCCTTTTAATTTTTCCTACAAATTGACCGGAAGGAACCTACTTGTTTTATGCCGACTCTGCAGATGATTAATTGAAAACAACTTGTTTCTAAGATTTTGATGTTGCTTTGCCCGGGGCGTGAACCCATGATCGTCGGTGTGGTAGGCGGAGCACGCTACCATCACACCACGGCAGCCGCCATATGATATATATCGGAACAATTTTAGTAGTGCCTTTGGTGGTGCAGATAAACCGGCTTCGGCGTTGTTCATGAAAAATATCACTGAAGATGGCACAACGCCAACATCGGTTACTCTCCAAACCAAATTTGACAAGAGAAGACGGAAAATCGTTCCAATTTTCATAAACTAACTACACTGTTGGAAAATCAACAAAACAAAATGAACTTTTAAGGTCTTGATTTATAGGGTTAATGACCAGCTATGATAAGAGATACCATTTAAAGTTAAAAAAAAAAATAATAATAATTTAATATAGCATATTACATATAATATATAATTTAATTATATATCTTAAGGTATATTTAAGCTTTAAAAACAAACCACGAACATTTTATTTAAATATTACAATAATTAATAAATTCTTTCCATATTTTATTTATTTAAATAATCATTAAAATATGCTAAGCTAAATTCTTAACAGAGAAATTACCCATCTACTGTTTACATTCTATGATTTTAAGCAGCATACGAAATTACCGTAACAAACATTAGAGACTACCCATTAGCTGTTAAGTTAAATTAATAAAAAATTTTACTTGAACATTCTCTCTCTGCCTGTTAAATAGAAACAAACGAACAGTGCTCTCCCTACTTGTTTTGCTTCTCATTGAACTCTGCATTTGTGGAATGTGTTTGACATTTTCGAAAAAGCAACTCTCACGATATCCGAGAGAAACCTTGTCGTATTTACGAAATTTTAAAAACTTCGTTTTTCCTATGTAGGACAATAGATTAGCAAAGAAAGCATGAATTATTTATACTAAACAAATAAGTTTCTTTTGGGATGCGGCTGGAAAAAAAACAGACAAACAAATGTGAATGATTGGATAAACAAACCGCTAAGAGCGAAAAGACACGAAAACTTGCTAAGCCAATATATAGATTCTTTCTTATCAAAATTTGCATACATATGTACGTATGAACATTCCTACATATACAAGTTCGTTATAATCAAAAATTTCAAAAGAACACTCAAGTGTTTTCCTATTTTCTTTATACCTTGGGTATTATAATTTTGATAGATAGCGGTTGTACGTAATGGCACAAAGATATCGGCATACATTAATATGTATATGTGCGCCTCATTTGCAACTGCCCAGCACTAAGCGGCAGCGCTTTCTGGGTGCTCTATTTCTTGATAATCTGAGCCAGGTTTTGGAGCATGACGTCAAGGACCTGGTAGCTTTCATCAGGTCCTCAAAATGGTTCGAAGAGGAAAGGTAACGGTGTATTTTCGTTGTATCACAACGGGCCTAATACTACTGGCCTAAGTGTGCCCTCGGCCAGCCACCTCAATCTAACCTTACCATATGTAAACTTCCCAATATTAAAAATTTCAGCATCGAAAAAGATTTTGATTGAGCCTTGTCAATGCGCCCGCCCATCCGTTGGTCCGTTAACATGATAAATTGAGAAGAAATTGAGATATTTTTAAAAAATTTGGATAGGTTTGCTTTGGTTTATTTGCAGCCAGAAAAGATTGATTTTGGTTTTTGCAATTGTATCTAGATCTGGGCAAAACTTAATACCGACCATGCTCACTTTTTTTTTAAAGTTGTTGGTAGGGTTATTCGGTACAAAATTTGGTTCTTAACTACATTACTAGTAGTGATATGGCAGCAAACACACGAAAATTACAAAAGGAAACCTAAGCCGCCCTTCCTCCTTTCTAGTTAATTGCCCCAAACTCTTTCAATGCCATAAGTCGAATAATTGTAACGAATTTATGTAATAAAAGAATTTTTAGGACAGTAACTACTTTATATTTATACACTTCCTGCAAACTAAGAGTGAATAAAAACTCGGAAAATAATGAATCGCGCGACCAAAAAAGATGGATAAAATGTTGTGTACTCGTAAATTTGGTTCAGCGAGGCGACGATTCGACCCACGGTGAAATGGGATTGTGAGCTGTCAGTCTGCAACGCCTGCGTACTTTTAGGAGCAAATTCACAACCTGAATATCAGTGTACAATGCTGCCATAATGTCCATAAAAACACCCAAAAACCTTTACAAGATATTCAAAAAATTTCAAGGGCCAAAAATTTTCAAATTAATTAAAATAAAACTCATACTAAAAAAATTCAGAAAAATCCAAATAAAAAGTTCGAAAACTTCGTAAAACTTTCGCGAATTTTTAAAATTTTTCGAATATGTCTTCGAGTTAGGTTTGCATAATTTCAGAATTTCTATCTTATAGTTTTATCTTAAAATATCGAAAATAAAAAAAGAATAGTTCATTTCATATTTTCTGTTAATTTTTCTTTAAATGTAAATGTACCCTTAATATACATATATCAGAGATCACAAAACTCGGTGTAAATGTACGAACTTACACATCTTTACTAGTATATTTTTACTTACACTTGAGGGAAATTTCCATTAAATATTATTTGACATTTATAGACACTAAAATGCGATAAAACTTACTCAAACAAATTGTTGTATGACAAATGCTCAGATTTCTCTCATAGGTGCAATAAAATAATATATGTGGCTTAAAAAATTTCAAATGCATAAAATGTATAAAAAGTTCTGATATTTAAAATCTTGCCAATGTCAGGAGAAGAAACAAGAAATACCTCTATTTTCATATTCAATACATAAATGAATTGGTAACTGGGAAACAACTGAGTAGACCAACTTGCGTACACTGTTGGTAGACAACACTTGAATATATGGTTGACTGTTTGCATATTGGTTATACCTCTAGACATTTTTTGCCTGCTCCTGACAAAACACACCAGTCAGACCTTCTTAGCTAAGGGTGCAGACTTTAATATCATGGAAAATGATATTAACGTCTTACGCTGCCTGCCTTTTTTTTCAAAGCAGTGGCAGTCTCCCCGCTACTATCCTGTCCGACAGGAACACACTAGCGAAATATTGTGGATATGTTCACGGGATGTGTTGATGTGACTTTTTTTTTTTTATTGCAGTGATCGTCACCCCATAAGCGCATTCACGCAATTGTTTTTGTAAAACGCTCAGGCAAGCGCACCGCATAGGCAAGCGCACCACATATCCCCGCGCTCCCGCATTCAATCCTATCGCCGACAACCGAATGTATTCTGCTTTACCCATTAGGAATTAAAATTCCATAATTTCGTGTAAAGTTGCTTGAAGTAATATGTTTGGGTATATTTTTGATTCACCTGTACGAACACAATGAAGCTTTGTTCGATTTATTTAATAATTAAATTTTAAATTAAATTAAATTTTAATTGAACGCATGTAGAAGTATTTTTAAATGCATTCAAGAAAACAATGCGATACGTTAATTTTGAAAGCTACCAAGTCCGACTGGATTTGTGTCGTGCCAGCGCCATTTCTGCTCGCCAGGTTGTCGCTATTTTTTAAGAAAACAAAATTAAGAATAGACATGCACTGACAAAAATTTATTTCGTCTCACTTGAAATAAAAATTGAATATGGAATATACATATTGTTGAAAAGTTTGAAGTAAGATGATAATTTGAGATTACCACTCATTTAACTAATAGAATATAATAAATAATAATTGGGTTTTTTCAAACGGTTTTATTTAGCTCGACTCTGTGTAGCCAACAAAATTTTGTAATCGAAATTTAAGTAACTTCCCGATAAGCTACAAGCTTGAAACTTGGAATATAGTTCAGAACTCGATGACAATGCAATAATAAGTATAAAAAAATCCGATAGGTGGCGCATGGAGCAAAATATTTCAAAAATCGTATTTCTGGTCCGATTTTGTTCATATTTTGAACAATTAATACATACATAAATATAAAGCGACGTATGAAAAAAATCGCCGCTAGGTGGAGCAAAGATCGAGATATTAAAAAAATTCGTATTTGTAGTCCAATTTGGCTCATATTTGGAAAACGTAATACATACATGAATAGAAAGCGACCTACGAAAAATAATAGCCGCTAGGTGGCGCAAGGATCGAGATATTCAAAAAATCGGATTTTATGAATTTTCGAAGTTTTTACAGTGTAATTTTTACTAGCTCCGTCGCCAATTTCCTTTTATTTTTGGATTTCAAAATAGGTGGGGTCACGCTTCAATAAGAAGCTTTTGGCGATCCCTGTTTTACTGATATATTGATGTGATGTGCAGATATGTATTTTTGGTTTTGTTGATATGTTGACGTGATGTGCTGATATGATTTTATTTGTTTTGTTATCAGTAAATAATCTTGTTTGTGACGTGAGCCGTTTCTTCATTTCCCATGTGATATGGTGAACTTTTCATGACACATTAAGATGCCGAATATCTTTTGGACCGAAGAGTCCTGTTTTTATTTGTTGCATAATTTATAGGCGGAAAAGTATCTTCCGGAAAAATTTTATTTTATACTCTCTGTCACGGCAAAGTACTTAATAGTATTTTTTATCTTAATTGTATCGTTTTCACTTGATTTCTTGATTTATTGTTATAATTTCATGGATTTTCCCAATAAACAAATTGTAATTTAGTGCACGTAAACGGTTATGAGTTTAAACGGTTTTGCGCCAATGAAAAAGGTGACGATACAAATAGCTAGATTTATTTAGCTCTAACCAAAGTAGTACATATTCACACTTCAGTGTACTTTCCCGTACTACACTGAATCGAAATAAAATCACTTATCGCCGCATTGAGGTAAAGTAGCCGATTCACCCACTTTTCTGATTCTGCGAGCGTCTACATTTTTTCTTAATCACATTCTCAAATATGCTCATTTATTTACCTCTTATTCTTCAGGTCAGGTGATAGATAAGTGCCTTATGCTAGCCACTCTCTCTCGTCGGACGTCTTGCTTTTTCTTTCCCCTTGAAACTTGTTTATATCCATCCGTGCATTGCTCGAAAAACATTTCTAGAGGTTAATTTAGACAAAACCTAATCCAAAAAGGATTGTTTGAGTTTCGTGATATGAGAGTTGTCTTCATGCACTGTCACTCTTTAAGCCTCCCTGCGAGACTGTCCGAGTGCAGGACTCTCTTCTTCCATGAAGGGCTCCCCAATAAAACCTAACCTCCTAAGGACCGCGCAATTCACCTTACCTGAGATCGCATTTAGCGTATGCGCTAAGTGAAATTTCTCTCACGCTAATATGCTAGCCATCTATCTTCTCGTTTGCTGAGCAGCATTAGCCTCACATATGTACTGGTCGTATCCCATCTGTTCCTTCAGAAGTTCATGTTATTGATGACACTGCACGGAGTTAGGTCGCAAAGTTTCTCTTCTACCCTCCTTCGCTGTTCGGTGAAGTGCTCGCATTCGATGAATGTGTAGCGTACATCATCTTATTTTGCACAGTACAGGCAGTTTGGGGTTTCAACCTTGCCAATTTTGTGCAGATATTTACGACAGTAATCGTGTCTGGTGAAAAACTGAGTTAGGTAAAAGATAGACCTATACGCGTGGTCGCCTCTACCATGGGTGCAGTTCAGAAGTTAAATCTCGGGTCCATTGCTGTTGCTCCACTGTTCTTCCGTATGACAACAGACTTCTACTTCGTGTAGGAAATGAAGAGATTCAATGATAAATAACACAGAATAGCTACCAGCGGGCGATGTATATGTTTAAAAAAAAACACCTAATGGCGAGATCGCAAGCAGTTCCCAGGACGTAACTTATTACATATCTGTGGTGGAGGAGTACAAAAGCTCGAAATTGGAGCAATCACCATCTCAAAACAACAAACAAGCACACACGGCAGGGAATGTTTCTCAAAAGAGAAAGAGATTAGGCCAAAATCAGGAGTGAAGCAGTGCCGACAAAGCTCAATCAAGCAGACATTCAAAAAAAAAAACCAAGCGACATTTCAATGGGATTTCCAGGGATTACCTGTTATTCGCCATTGCAGATGCCAACAGCCGCTCCCCAGCAACTATCCAACAGAAGAGGATTGTTTCAAAGTCAACATGTAGAGATTTTCCATGCGAGAACCGACCGGAGCACACACGGTTTTTGATTCTTCAAAGAACTAGCGGCGATATAGGCTCAGCAAGTGCGTTGATCAGATCTCACTGGATTTCCTGCCAAGCTATATTGCACAACAACCTCAAACTCCTGAAGCATAGGTTTTGAAAAGACCGTGGGTGCACATAAGGCAAAACCCACCCCTATATTCTTTTAGTTCCGCAAGGCTTCCGGTCTGGAAGGAAGTCCTCTATATGACTCTGTCAACCGAAGAGGGTCAGGCGGTGATCACAAATTAGAGATAGTTCCACTGTGCTTCGGTATGACAACAGACTTCTACTCGCTTCGGTCAGGCGGTGGTCCCAAATTAGAGATTGATCCACTGTTCTTCGGTATAACAACAGACTTCTACTCGCTTCCGACCCTCTGTCAAATATTGCTTTTCTTTCCTCAGCGAAAACATATTCATATTTATTTATCTACCGGACATAGTCCTCACAGATATGTAGCAACTTAGATAAACATTAACGAAATAGAAAAATATATGGTAATAATTTATAACTACAATAACATAATAACACAAAATTTTGTAAATAATTCGCTACGGTTTAAATATGTATGTACATACATTTATATATTAATATGAAAACCGTAACATATTGTGACGAATATTAGCTACACTAAAGGATACTATCATCTCTAAGCCAATACTAAGCAGTGACTTGTATGCACATCAATAAATCAATCATTATGTCTATACATATGTCCATACAAGCAGCGGAGAGCAACGCACAAGCACATGCATACATCTGAGATACTCCCAAAAGTAGGCAATAATTTGTGCAAGTATCACTCACATATACACGCGCATTTGAGAAGCTATAAACATAGTTATATCTGGTAATTTTATAGCTGATAACTAACTAGTAAATTCTAGAAATAGAAAAGCCTAGAAATATGCAACGGGAAAACCAACCAGTATAAAAGCAGCAACAGTTGAGGAACGACCAATCAGTTTGATTTAAGAAAGCTATCAGTTGCGAAGTATAAGTGTTATTTTCAAGTAGTCTAATAAAGACCATTTTTGCATTATTCAATATTTCAGTTATTTATTCAACAGTTTAGTGATTCGAGCGTTAGCAGGAGATTTGGAATAAGCGGAATTTCCGTAAATTCGTTACAATATTAATCAGTAATCAACATCATCAGCTTTAAAATGTTCTTTACATGTATTAAATAAGGAAATCATTCTGTGAATAGGTTCATTATTTGCAAAAATCGTTCTACGCGTTTGAACGTAGAAAATGTATTTGCCCCTTAGACACATTTCAGGTTCATAGAAAGGGAGAAGAAGTAGTTCCGGAGAATCGATTTTGTTGTCGTAAATGTTTTTGACAAAGAAAAACCCAAAAATCCTTCCAATATTAAAGCACTGAATATTTAAAATTCTACATCTGAGTTCATAAGATGACATCGATTCAAAAGTGAACATTCGTCGAAGGGCGAATTTTGTGAATCTTCTTTGAACTCTTTCGAACCGGCTGGAATGTGTGACAAAGTCTGAGTCCCAAATGATGCAGGCATATTCCATAATAGATCTTACAAGCCTAATGTAAAGACTTATCAAAAAAGTCTTTGTAATTACGTTTGAGAAAGCCGAGTTTGGAATTACCAGCACTGATTATGTACTCCCTATGAAGGTCGACCCTAAGCTTCGGGTCTAAGTATAGTCCTGAATCCTTAACAGTAGTTGTACGATTGAATGAGTCGCTATCGTTAAAGTAATATCTGTTCATTATGCATGCGTTTCTCCGAGTGAATGTGATAATTTTACACTTGGAGAAGTTCAAGAAAAGAGCGTTACTATTACACCATTTTATCAATTCCAAGATGTCTTGCTGTAGTTCTATGCAGTCGCTAATGAGTTTAACTCTGTAATAAAGTTTTAGATCATCGGCGTACATCAAGCAACTACAAAATTTAAAACATTGGCTGATGTCATTTATAAATAAAGAAAAAAGCAAAGGCCCCAGATAACTACCTTGGCATCCCTGATATAATGATTATAGGCTTGGATAGATTGCTGCCAATCTTTACTATTAATTTCCTGTTTTGGAGATACGATTCAAGCCAGCTTAGAGCGTTGGAGTGGATTCCGAGTTTCTCGAGTTTATTAAGTAAAATAATATGATAGAGACTGTCGAAAGCTTTTACGAAATTAGTGTACACATTTCGCCATCCCCAATCGCATTAACCATACAATTTACAAATATGGTGAGATTTGTGCTGGTGAACCTCCCTGTATAAAAACCATGCTGTTGAGGGACAATATAGTTTTTAAAAACTGCAAATAGCTGGTCATTTACAATTTTGTCCAGCAGCTTCGGGATGATAGCTTAGCAATGGGTCCATAGTTGTCTGCCTTGTTTCAAGGGCCTGACTTATAAATTGGCGATACGAATGCCACTTTCCATTCGTCAAGGAAATTAACACATTCAAGGGACTTGTTAAAGATTTTGGTAAGAAGCGAATAAAGTGAAACCGCACAGTTCTTTAAGAACAAGGGTGGCAGCAGATCGTATCCAGCTCCCTTAGATATTTCAAGGTGCATAAGGGCCTCCAGGAACTCTTCCGCTGTAACCGTGACCTGACCAATATTTACAGAATGCACTATGGCAGATGTATCACGTGATGTACTAGCTGTTCCGAACCTGTTAAATACCGACCCGAAGAAGTCGGCATAGAGCTCACATGCTTCCTGAGTTGAGGAAGCAATTTCGCCTCCAAACTCCAACTCGGTAAGATTCCCCCAACGATCAGAACAGCTTCAGCCGGGACCGTGCATTAAGCCGAAGCGTTTCGCAACGCCCCTCTGCGTTGGACCGAGGTAGGGGCGGTTTACTTTTCCGGTACTTCATTGCGTTCGCTTAGATTTCTGCACCGTATAAGAGCGAAAATCCTTCGATAATGTAATATTTGTTTTCATTTGAAAAATTTTCAATTTCCACCCCACCCGAGAGTGTAGAGTAATCTTTTCATGTAAGCTTACTCTTCAAGCTTCTTGGCTACTCCTAATTTAATATAGCCTCTGGCGCAGCATTTTATTTTTGTTTTAATCTTAGTTTCTTTGGTTTCTTAATTTGAACTTGTACCATCGTTTTTACTTTTTTCATTGCCAAACATTCAAAGTGAGCCATACATTTTTCCGCTTGTACTTGCTTGAAACTATCGAAAAGTCAACTCAAGATTATCTTAGCTGTAAGCATTTAAAATTCAAACATTTAAGCTACTCAGCATTTTACTTTACTTACCTATTACTAAGTTCTGCTCTTATCTAACACCTTATTCCGCCTTCCTTCCTTAGGGAAAAACTTGAATAAGTTCTTACAATTTGCAATTCAATCTGTGCAAATTAAAGTGTTCACCCAATTTGCAGGTGCTATGAAATTTTCTTAGCTACATAAATTCTGTTGCCCGAAAATCTAGCATCGCCGCCGCTTGCAATTACCTTACCTTGAGCAATCAGTACACGAGGCCATGGATTATATATGTGGCACAAAGGAGATGCATTTTCCAGCTTTTTGCCAACTGCCCTGCGCTGGAGTGCCACGAGCATTTACAAACATGCCAAGAAGCTTTCTGTCTCGTACGAATGTTTGCCATTTTAAAGTTTTCGTGCGGCTGTATTTGTATTTGTGTATTTTTGTTGTAGTATAGTGATTTATACTATGCTTACATTGCAACACATCTTAGCTACTCTGCGTCTGGTTTCTATCAAAGGCCAAATAAATTACCGGTCGACGGTAAACATGTCCAAGGCAGGACAAAAACTCTTCGTTCTCCGAGTATGAATCGAGTACGGTTTGGTAATTTTCAGGGACTATAACAATTTATCTTTTTATAAAAAAATATATAATTTGCTCACTCTTTTTTATTCTCTACTGGAGAAATAATAAATTTTGTTTTAAAATGGTTAATGTAGCAGCTTGTAATGAAAAGGGATCTTCAGATGAACAAAATTGTTTGGGGTTTAAACATTGGTGGATATCTGCATGTGTCATGTTCATACAAATTTTTTAGGTTAGGTGACATAAAGTCAACAAACATGAGGTCAATTTATCTTTTTACTTCTTCAAATGGTCATAAGATCATTCCCCCTATGACGAATTTAATTGGCCATAGGGGTCATTGACGTAATGACTTTTTTGTAATTAACAGTTTTGAAGAGATCATAAAGTCAATTTACCTTATGGTTATTAAGGAAATTTGACTGAAATCAAACCAGCACAAAAAGAAAAGAACATATCTACAAAATGAATTAGGCATTGAATTTAAATAGTTTTTTATCCCATTTCCTATTAAAGTAGAGTTATCAAAAGGTTTAGAAAACTTTTTTTGTTATAGTTACTCGGTTTCGATAAATTGTTTCAACATATTCGTGTACATCGGTATACTTCCTATTATCAGGTTCAGAAACATTTTCTAAAAATTTTTGGCTGAGGTGACATAACGTCTACGGCCATAAGCTCATTAACCGTATGACTACCGCAAATGGCCATAAGTTCAATTGAATTTATGACGACTTAAAATGTCTGAAAAATTTGACTTTATGGTCAAAACCTTCCGCTTCTGAATTGCGACCTGCAGCACAACAAAAAAGCTTCGCAGGATATGTTAGAAGTTAAGTTGAAATAGTTTTAGATCTAATTACCCATTGGAGTTAAACCAGAACACTGCAAAAGATGTATCGTAACTGATTTTACGCTGAAATAAAACCTGAAATTGGGCAAACCAACACCGCATGCCAAACTTTGGGCTTTTAGTTGAATAAGTCCCATTTTTATCAAACAAATCTTATACGGACTTGTTCTAATTTCGATCTGTCGCAGAAATTAGCTGAAAAGCAGAATGGTCATTAAGTGAATATTGTTGTTATTGTAGCCAGTTAAAATTTGACGCTGGGATCATTTCATGTGGTCATAGCTTCAGTTGAGCTTGTAGCTATTTTTAGTGGTCATAAGGTCGATTGGCGTTATGGTCGTTGTTGACTTAGTATTACTCTGCTTTTCGCTTTTGATGAGGTGGAAGGGAATCAAAATTACCCTTATTATTCTGACACCAGGGATCACACAATTACAGCACAACCTATGGAATAAGTAACTACAAAGAGCGATACACCCCTAAGGACCTACGCCTTTGTTATTGGCATAGGTATACATAGTCATAATAATGTTTCGGTACGGTATATGTGCTCCAATGCCTGGCTGTGATGAATGATTTAATTATGTTAATTCGGATCTAGTTGGTCCTTAGTGAGAGTCCTAGAAATTTAAATACTGCATGACGATTATCTACCGGTTCTGCAAGTAGCTTGAGGCAGCCCCAGTAGTATTACAGCGTACACCGTCGTAAACGGCATGTTTTACTTTCGCACGTCGTTCGATTGCCAGAAAATACTCACCACAGGCAAAAACATGCATTAGCACTATTGTGGGTTTTCTAGCGTTCGGATAAGTGGAACAATGGCACCGAACTTGAAAGGCATATATTATATAAGGCCAGATTCCTCAATGGACCCAAGCTTTATCTTCGGTCTTGCTAGATAGAAAAACGACGCTTAGCATACCTGGCGACTTCTGGACGAAAATAAACCCACGAGCCTACCAGAATACTTTCTTTGGAGACTTTCTATTTGAGCAGCCCTTAACGGGTCTGCAAAAAAATTTAAAAATTATTAATTGTTGAATTATCACGGTCGACGTGAATGGCTGAGCAGTGCAGGGCCTGAATTACGTGTTACGATCAGTGATTGAAAACCGTTTTCAATCAAGCGATAACTATGCAACTGTCAAACTATTTCTAAAAATTTCTAATAAGTTATGGATCTAACGAGCACTATTTGTCGCTAGTTTGCATATGCCATTAACCCGATCACCCATTTCAGAGCTATTATAATTTAAAAATGAGTTGCGATCATGGATCGTAACACGTAGCATGGAACCAGGTAACATCAAAAGGCTCAAACTAGCGTATGTGTAGGAAGGCGGTACCGGAGAGGGAAAGAGCGTAAAATAATTTTTATTGTGGCGAATATAAGCAGTTCCGACACCTCACTGTGCCGGTAGTAAATAAATGCTGCACAACCACAACAGCAATGTAAGCCGATGAATCAAAAAATAGCTATGCACACATTACACAGCAGCTAAGAGCGTAGACGTCATTACACATAAAACAGCAAAGGGAGCAGACAACATAACTAACACATATACACACATACACATAAAAGACAACAGTGAATATGAGGTGCCGAAATATGAGAGAAGTAAAGAAGAAACAAATCGAGAAGGCTGTTCGCAAACAATTTAGACCTTGGGGAAAAACAGCGAACGATACAACTGAGTGTATATAAGCAGCGCAGTCTAGGAAATCTCTGAGTTTGATTTTAACACGTTATAAGTGAAGTACGCTAATACATAATCAAGTTACACTACCATAGTAGTGCTGTAAGTAAAGAGCATTTTATGAGAAGAACGCTAACGAAGGATAACTGACGGCGTAGAGCTATTGAGAGTTTTTTGAGATTTGTTACAATATATGTCTAACCCAACCAAAGCAATTCACCCTACTGGAGATACAAGAAAAATGTGGCGAAAATGATTTTACTTGGTATCCTACTTGAATAAACAGAAAATGCTCTTGATGAACAATTCCAAGACTTTTTCATATTAAGTCAACCTGTCTATTATTTTCGGACCCTATCCACTTCAATACCAACCAGTCATATATTCGTTCAAGCTTATTCACGCAACGAAAACTAAATCAAATCAGTCGCCTCTACTTGGTGTTTTATTGCATTTAGCTGTAAGGCAGATACTTTGTTGTATGTGCAGCGCTTTGGTTTTTGTGACCATAGCTACCACATCTTTTGAGATAAAAATGGGGCGACAAACGTGAAAAATTACTGCAAAGGCAATGGCCAGCAGCAATAACAAAAAAAAAAAAAAAAACAAACATCTAACTAAAAACACTACATACAAAAAAAAAAACAAGTAAGGAAGGTTAAGTTCGGGTGTACCCGAACACTACATATTCAGTTGAGAGCTATGGTGACAACATAAGGGAAAATAACCATGAAGGAAAATGAACCGAGGGAAACCCTGGAATGTGTTTGTATGATATGTGTATCAAATGAAAGGCATTAAAGAGTATTTTATGAGGGACTGGGCCATAGTTCTATAGGTGGACGCCATTTAGGAATATCGCCATAAAGGTGGATCAGGGTTGACTCTAGAATGTGTTTGTACGATATGGGTATCAAAATAAAGGTATTAATGAGGGTTTTAAAAGGGAGTGCTGGTTGTTGTATAGGTGGACGCATTTTCGAAATATCGCCATAAAGGTGGACCAGGGGAGACTCTAGAATTTGTTTGTACAATATGGGTATCAAAAGAAAGGTGTTAATGAGTATTTTAAAAGGGAGTAATCCTTAGTTCCATAGGTGCACGCCGTTTCGAGATATCGTCATAAAGGTGGGCCAGGGGTGACTCTAGAATTCGTTTGTGCAATATGGGTATCAAAAGAAAGGTGTTAATGAGTATTTTAAAAGGGAATAATCCTCAGTTCCATAGGTGGACGCCGTTTCGAGATATCTCCATAAAGGTGGACCAGGGGTGACCCTAGAATTTGTTTGTACAATATGGGTATCAAACGAAAGGTGTTAATGAGTATTTTAAAAGGGAGTGGGTCTTAGTTCTATTGGTGGACGCCTTTTCGAAATATCGCCATAAAGGTGGACCAGGGGTGACTCTAGAATGTGTTTGTACGATATGGGTATCAAATTTAAGGTATCAATGAGGGGCTTAAAAGTTAGTGGGCCTTAGTTCTATAGGTGGGTGCCTTTTCGAGGCATCGCCATTAAGGTGGACCAGGGGTGACTCTAGAATAAGTTTGTATAATATGGGTATCAAACGAAAGGTGTTAATGAGTCTTCTAAAAGGGAGTGGGCCTTAGTTCTGTAGGTGGACGCCTTTTCGAGGTATCGCAATAAAGGTGGACCAGGGGTGACTCTACACTTTGTTTGTACGATATGGGTATCAAAAGAAAGGTGTTAGTGAGTATTTTTAAAAGGAAGTGGGCCCTCGTTTTATAGGTGGTCGCCTTTTCGAGATATCGCCATAAAGGTGGACCAGGGGTGACCCTACAATTTGTTTTTACAATATGGGCATCAAACGAAAGGTGTTAATGAGTATTTTAAAAGGGAGTGGGCCTTAGTTCTATAGGTGGACGCCGTTTCGAAATATCGCCATAAAGGTGGATCAGGGGTGACTCTAGAATGTGTTTGTACGATATGGGTATCAAAATAAAGGTATTAATGAGGGTTTTAAAAGGGAGTGGTGGTTGTTGTATAGGTGGTCGCATTTTCGAAATATCGCCATAAAGGTGGATCAGGGGTGACTCTAGAATTTGTTTGTACAATATGGGTATCAAAAAAAAGGTGTTAATGAGTATTTTAAAAGGGAGTAATCCTTAGTTCCATAGGTGCACGCCGTTTCGAGATATCGTCATAAAGGTGGGCCAGGGGTGACTCTAGAATTCGTTTGTGCAATATGAGTATCAAAAGAAAGGTGTTAATGAGTATTTCAAAAGGGAGTAATCCTCAGTTCCATAAGTGGACGCCGTTTCGAGATATCGCCATAAAGGTGGGCCAGGGGTGACTCCAGAATTCGTTTTTGCAATATGGGTATCAAACGAAAGGAGTTAATGAGTATTTTAAAAGAGAGTGGGCCTTAGTTCTATAGGTGGACGCCTTTTCGAGATATTGCACTAAAGGTGGACCAGGGGTGACGCTAGAATGAGTTTGTACGATATGGGTATCAAATTAAAGGTATTGATGAGAGTTTTAAAAGGGAGTGAAGGCGTTTTCCAGATATAGACCAAAATGTGGACCAGGGTGACCCAGAACATCATCTGTTGGATACCGCTAATTTCTTTATATATGTAATACCTGCCAAGATTTTAAGGGTTTTTTATTTCGCCCTGCAGAACTTTTTCATTTTCTTTTACTTAATATGGTAGGTGTCACAACCATTTTATAAAGTTTTTTCTAAAGTTATATTTCGCTTCAATAAAACAATCCAATTACCTTACCATGTTTCATCCCTTTTTTCGTATTTGGTATAGAATTATGGCATTTTTTTCATTTTTCGTAATTTTCGATATCGAAAAAGTGGGCGTGGTCATAGTCGGATTTCGTTCATTTTTCATACCAAGATAAAGTGAGTTCAAGTAAGCACGTGAGCTAAGTTCATTAAAGATATGTCGATTTTTGCTAAAGTTATCCTGTTAACGGCCATGCGGAAGGACAGACGGACGACTGTGTATAAAAACTGGGCGTGGCATCAACCGATTTCGCCCATTTTCACAGAAAAGAGTTAGAGTCATAAAATCTATGCCCCTACCAAATTTCAAAAGTATTGGTTAATTTTTGTTCGACTTATGGCGTTAAAAGTATCCTAGAAAAATTAAATGAAAAAGGGCGGAGCCACGCCCATTTTGAAATTTTCTTTTATTTTTGTATTTTGTTGCACTATATCATTACTGGAGTTGAATGTTGACATAATTTACTTATATACTGTAAAGATATTAAATTTTTTGTTAAAATTTTACTTTAAAAAATTTTTTTTTTAAAAGTGGGTGTGGTCCTTCTCCGATTTTGCAAATTTTTTATTAAGCGTACATATAGTAATAGGTGTAATGTTCCTGCCAAATTTCATTATGATATCTTCAACGACTACCAAATTACAGCTTGCAAAAATTTTAAATTACCTTCTTTTAAAAGTGGGCGGTGCCACGCCCATTGTCCAAAATTTTACTAATTTTCTATCCTGCGTCATAAGTTCAACTCATCTACCAAGTTTCGTCGCTTTATCTCTCTTTTGTAATGAATTATCGCAATTTTTCCGTTTTTCGAAATTTTCGATATCGAAAAAGTGGGCGTGGTTATAGTCCGATATCGTTCATTTTAAATAGCGATCTGAGATGAGTGCCCAGGAGCCTACATACCAAATTTCATCAAGATACCTTAAAATTTACTTAAGTTATCGTGTTAACGGACGGACGGACGGACATGGCTCAATCAAATTTTTTTTCGATCCTGATTATTTTGATATATGGAAGTCTATATCTATCTCGATTCCTTTATATATGTACAACCAACCGTTATCCAATCAAACTTAATATACTCTGTGAGCTCTGCTCAACTGAGTATAAAAAAAACAAATGTAGGGAAATGCATTTAGTGAAGCAAAGTTGTAAAGCTAGGAAGCATAAAGAAATCGGTGAGAGGTGTTGGTGTGAATAAATAAGTCCACTAAATGTACTACTTGTTGTTGTTATTGTAGCTACTACTGGACCATGGTTTGTGAAGTTTTTAATTGCAGCGCAGATTATATGTGGTTTAAAGTGTGAATAGCTATCCACTGCTCTTGCTTTTGCTCTCCGGCGTTCCAGGACGTGTGATGAAAGCTAAGAAGTTAGCAAATGCATATTGGGTAGCCAATGAAGAACAAGTGGAAGAGTAATGTGCTAAGAATAGCGAATAATTAGTTAAAAGATGGATCTCTTTCTATGTGACCAGAGCGTGCTGCTGTGTTTAAAGTATTTCGTTGTGCAGATTAGTAAGATTAAAGCATAGTTTAGCACACAAACTTGATGTAAATATGTACCAGAAAAAGAAGAAGAAGAAGTACATATATATATAAGAAGGATGCTTTTGGAGTGTAGTAAATTAATATTGCAAAGTTTTGGCGTAGGTTTTATCTGGAAAAACAACAGAGAGATGCGGAAATTTATTTCTATTTTATTTAATTTATTTAACTTGAATGGATGTGAATATAAAATTTGTTTGACGTCCGGGATTACTATTTTGACTGTAGCAACTATCCATGTTAAAATTGTATCCTTGAAATTCAAACAAAAACATTTTGGGAGCTTAAGTCTGACAGGAATTGTTTATATGAGAAATATGGTTGAGCGTCCTAACGATTGGCAGTTAATTTTCGATTCTTTGCAAAGCAATGCTTCCAAATCATAATAATTGGCAATGGCGAGACGCGCACAAATTTAAGAACTAAATTTTGTACGTCTCCCGAAAAATAACTTCATTATCACACCATTTTTTTTTTAAATTAAGCTATTAAAAATATTTTGCAGTTTAACGTAAGGACTGCCAAAGGCACGCTAAACTAAATAAAAAAAAAATACTTCATGGGGCAGATTAAGGCCGTGCTTCCTATTTGCGTAGCGCTGCTTTCTAAATTACCCTACAAATTGGCGGGACGGGACCTCCCAACGACAGCTGAAGGCAGATGATTTTTCACTGAAAAGCTTTTCATGACAAAAATACAATCGGAGGGGCGATCCCGCTTAGAAAAAATTTGTTCTAAGTGAAATTTTTTTCTAAATTTTTGATATTCCTTCGTTCGGGACTTGCACCCAGTATAATCAGTGTAGTGGGCAGAGCACGGTATCATCACACCATAGCGACCATCGTTATCGGTGTGTTATCGTAGAGATATAGACGAGTGTTTGATCTGTTATCGACTGTTTATTGAAAAGTTATCAGTGTTGATGAAATGTTATAGTTTTTTTTATAGGGGTCATCGATCGATATAGGTCATCGATTTGTTTTTGAAAGGCTTTCGGTTTGTTGACGAAAAGTTATAGAATTTTGTTAAACAGTCGAAAAATTTTCGGTTTGATTATATAAAATTTTTCGATTTGTTATCGATGAGCTATCGGTCTTTTATTGACAAAATGTCAATTTTCTATTGACGAGTTATCGATATTTTATGATAAACCAATTTGATATCGGTGTTTTATCGATTTTTTATGGAAGAGATGTAGACTTGTCGTCGAAAAGTTTCAAAAGTTATCGATATTTTATCTAAATGTTATCTGTTTGCTATAAAAAAGTTATCTATTTGATACTAAAAATCTTCGATTTCCTTACGAAGTGCTATAATCGTCGTGTTATTGACACATTATCGAATACTCGTCGATAACAAGACGTTACGCAACCAATATACCAAGAAGTAGATGATTCCGCGACAACGAGCCCATAACAACCCATTTAAATTGTCAATATCGATAGTTACCAATAGGGAGTCGACGAAGCTTTTCTCAAAAAGGTCAAAAGAATTTTTTAAGTTACCTCTGTTATGGTTTCACCTCAATCTCTGAGCGAGCTCATCATTATCATTTATCATTGCCTGAGCGAGTTTGGGCGTTCCGTAAAAAGTCATTACAAGCCAGCGAAGCGTTTGGGCTTTTTATCGCTGCATTATCTTCACATCTGTGGAAAGCCTTTACAGCTAAGGATATTCGGCGTCGGCGTCAAACCATATGTGTTGTGGCTTTCAAGGCTCGAATGCGCCGCTTATTTCTTGGATGACAGCAAGTACTTCGATTAGTCCTTTATTACCGAAGGAGTCACTTCTTGCCTCTAATTCAGAGAAGGCAGAGCTCAATGTGCGTTTGTTTCTCCCACTTGTTGGTGCATATTATGATTAATATTTTCAAATAAATAATGCATACGATTGTATCAAATATAGCATGCCTTTATTGAAGAATGCCATTTAATCAAAATCTAGTTCACATCAAGTATAATTGCTCTTCTTTCTCCAAAAAAAATAATATACATATATATTTAGCTGTCACATATAAAATATGCTTTCATTACTATGCCATCCAACTTTGGTATGCACAATAAATACGCTATTGCTAGCAACACATATCCCTAATTATCTTTTACTTATGAGTTAGATTCCTTTCTCAGAATATATTAACTAGGACACTTTTGCATCAATTTAGCCTAAGGCTATTTTATCTGAGTCCTCACGAATGTATGTATATGAAAACACTGCGCCATCCGCAAAAAGGCTCAGTAATGGACCGACATTTGCTAGGGTAAAAGTGTAATTTATTTACTATAGCCCTGCTCTTCTCTTGCTTATGCAGAACTTACTTAGTTAAACGTAGCTTAACACAAAAATGACAACAGCCAAAAGTCGGAGACAAAAGAGAAGAAAAATGTATCAGCAATAAATGTAATTTGCAATCATTGGCGTATTTCAGAGGGGTTCGGGTTCAAATGCGCCCCTTTTGATCCATACGTAATAACAACCAAATGATGCTTGAATTCTGTCCCAATAATGTTAGATAGGAGTGCACCACACTATCCCGAATTTCAGAATCCTGACAAATTTTTAGAAATCATGACAAGAAAGAATCTAGAATAAACAAAGTCCCGACATAACGAAATCCCGACATGAATATATCCCGACAACATGCTATTCTGACTAGGAATAAGTACTGTGAATGGCCCAGCCGTTGTTGGATATAGTAATTCTTGTTTTACAGAGATGTCTTAAATAATAGAACAAAATCCAATTTACATGTTTTCGAGACTTTATGTCAGAATTGGGCGTGTCGCGATAATTAAGGGCGGCATTCGGTAGTGTCTGGACTATAAACGTGATATAGCGCTGAGAATATTTTCAGCCTCAAATAATACCAAAACCCCCTCGCCAAAGTCACATCAAGTGATGCCACTGAATGAAATGTTAGGTTGAGTAATGGTTTCTATGAGTGGGAGTATGTATTTCATAGGTGGGTATGTGCATGTAAATCAAATATGATTAAATATTCAAGTATGGCCAGTTGAGCTAAGACTCTTCGATACACGGTCGAGTTTATATGTCGCCTGTTACGCAAAAAAACATATTGTAGTCATTAATATGCTCAACATACGAAAGAAGTAAGAAAAAACTTTCGAAGAGATGAATAAGTTGTTAAAAAAATTAAGTAAAAGGCGATTTAAAAGAGTACTTGGTCAAATTTATTCAAACGCTTGTGGGCTCAATATATATTTTTTCAGTTAATTTTTTAATTCCATACTCGTACATGGCTTTATTTATGGGTCACTCTTAAAAAAAGCCAACCTATGTGGGACTTGTTGCTTTAACTTCAAAAACATTCACTTTCTGGTGCGTTTATTACACCCTCAAGTAGGAGCCCAAGTATCGAATGAACGAAATGATTTGACATCACCGAACACTCTGGGTGACCTGATCGTACTCATAGCTGCCACTCAACGTACAAGAAAAACAGGAGAGTAAGAAGAGAAAAGCTTAATATACCGATGGTTCCAAAGTAATAGAAAGAGTAGGGTCAGCAGTATACTGCAGTGGTTCTGATATAAACGGATCTGCAGATAATTGTAGTGTTTTTCAGACGAAATAGAATAATCTCTCATAGTACAACATCCAACATCCCAAACAGATTTAGCGGGGTTTAGAGAAGAAGAGAGCTACACATAATCTATCTAACAAGAAAGGCGTGTAATAAAGCGCGGAGCTGCAATATGTCGAAGATCATGTGCAGCTCCTACAACCTTAGACCAACAAAGTTCTTCTTATCGTTGAAAAAGGGGAGTGTAGGTTTGCGATGGGCACTCTAACTTCGGGCACCACATGTTTTTAAGTTGAGCCTTGCCAGATATAGCAGCTGTAGAAAGTGCGGACTGCAGAAGGAAACAATGAAGCAAGTATTGTGCTTGTGCCCTGCGCTCGCAAAGCCAATACTCCAGCTATAATGAGTGGCACAGCTAGAAGATCTTGAAGCAGCAAGTGGAATGGGTCTTAGAATACTTATAGTATTTATCAAGAGGACGGAGCTATTTTCTAACAAAGGTCCTGAGTTTTTGAGGTTTTTCGGTTGGGTCGATAAACACACTTCTAGTAACTATGGACTCATTCAGTATATGTGACTTCCTCACGGACCTCCAGCTCCACCTATCAAAATTTATATATTCTTGGAATAATCCGTTTAATCCTCTGATTAGCGGTGAATATATTCAACACATCTTAGCGTTGTCGTCTTGTCAGACAAAATTTTATAATTTGTACTTTATCCACAAATATTTGAATTTTTATGATTTAGTCGGGGATTGCCCGTATTGCTTTTTTTTTTTTTTGAATGTATGAAAACATTTATTTGAATCAATTTTTAATTTTTTATAATTTATTTACGCGACGAGTTTTCTTCAAAATTTAAATAAAAATTCAAATTTATTTAATAATTTGGGAAAAATTTAAACAACGTGACATCAGGACGGACAAGGCGACAGCTGATGTCCTGATGTCCTGATGTCCTGATGTCACGTTGTTAAAATTTTTCCCAAATTATTAAATAAATTTGAATTTTTATTTAAATTTTGAAGAAAACTCGTCGCGCACTGTGATAAGTTTGAATTTTTACTGATAACTAGCGTACCCTCGCCCACTTCGCTAGGCGATAAATTCAATGATTTGCTGAAAGAAAATAAAATTAATACGGAACAAAGCAAATTCTTTGATACAATTTCATTCGAAATTCATTGTAACACTTTTTCGTAGACAACGTTTTTGGTTGTTCCATCTTTCACGTAAATGCATAATGACGATGGTTTGCCTACTCGTGAGCAAGCTACATACAATTTTCCATGAGAAAAAATTGGGTATTCTAAATTAATATCGCACGTTTGTAGAGACTGTCCTTGCGCCTTATTAATTGTCATAGTGAAGGCAAGGCGAATAAAAACTGTAAGCGTTTGAAATCGAATGGTAAATCCGGCGGAATCAGTGGAATTCTGGGTATAAAAACGTCTTCTCCTTTTTACTTCCCTTTCAAAATAGCTGCTTCGATAACGTCACCCATTACCTTCTTCACAGCTAGTCTGGTACCGTTGCAAAGTCATGGCACATTAATGTTGCGCAGCATAATAATCGGTGCTCCAATTTTTAAACGTAAGTTATGAGGTGGTAGGCCTGGCAAATCGAGTGAGTTTAAGAATTCAGTTGGATAATTTACGACATCATCTTGATCAGTAATAGAGTCCATTTACTTATATGCAACTATGTCACCAGGTATTTGATCCAGAATAGTTGCACTTATCTCATTGACGTCCTTATTTTTTCCAGCTAAAATTGCTCTTTCGCTGACACAATCATATTTTTTGTAATGTTGAACTATGTTTGGAAATACACTCTGTATGAATGCCTCTTTAGACTGTGCAAACGTGCAGAAATTGTTAGGCAATGTAATCATTCCTGTTGGATCGACAGACATTTGGCCATTTCCGAATTTCAGTAATTGCTGTGAAAATTCAGCTGCTGACGGATCGTTTTGTAGTTGAACATGTACGTTTGTAGTAAGTGTTAGCGTGTTTACATATCTCCATAAATACGATGATTTTAAACATGCATTGATTTCATCTGCAGCCGTGAATTTTGGGATCACAGTGAAATCCCCAGCCAATAAAATAATGGCACCTCCAAAGACTGTTTGTCTTCCTCGTGGATCTTTAAAAGTTCTATCAAGTGCTTCCAATGATTTCTTGTGTGCCATAGTACACTCGTCCCATACGATGAGCTTACATATTATAAGAACTTTTGCCATTCCAGATGTTTTCGAAATATTACGTGTTGGTGTTTCATTTACCTACATATTCAAAGGCAATTTTAATGCAGAATGTGCTGTGCGACCGGCTTCCAGTAATCTAGCTGCAATTCCGGAAGAAGCGAGGGCCAATGCAACGTTATTATCTGATCGAATTGTTGCTAATATCAATGAAATCAAAAAGGTCTTACCTTTTCCCCCAGGAGCATCCAAGGAAAACAATCCACCAGTTCCATAGCTAACATTATTCATGATTGTAACAGAAACATGGTGCTGTTGGAGTACTCATTAACAGCTTCCATTTGATACCCATAATGTAAAAACACATCCTAAGGTTATTCTGATCCACGTTTTGGACAATATCTCGAGACCCTAGTCACCCAGATGTATGGAAATTACCCTCTGCAGAACTCACCAAAAGCTTTCATTTGATATCCATATTGTATAAAATACATTCTAGAGGTATCTGGGTCCACGTTTTGGCCTATATCTCGAGACCCTAGTCACCCAGGGGTACAAAAAATTATCATGTATTAAAGCACTCATCAACAGCTTTCATTTGATATCCATATTGTATAAACACATTCTTGGTGTATCCTGGTCCACACCTTGCTCTATATCTCGAGACCCTAGTAACCTAGGGTACGAAGAGTACCCCATGTTAAAGTAAACACATTGTAGGGTTATTCGGGTCCCCGTTTTGACCTATATCTCAAGACCCTAGAAATTAAAAAATTTTTTTTTTTTTTTTGCTAAAAACCTTCCTCTATTTGATCCCTATAATATGAAAAAAGAACGAATAAAATTGGCCTCGTATAGGCCCCAAAACATGGACAGGAACGAACATCATTTCATTTTTATATATATGGATTTTGAAATGAATTCCATCTATGATGGCTTAAAGGCTTAAAAATATGTCCGTCTAGCCAGACGACAACGCTAAAATGTGACATAATCAACTTTGGTACAAAAAAAAAAAAAAAACAGATAAAGTTAGAAGAAAAAAATATCGATTTCGGAATTATTATAACGACCGCCTCTAAATTTAAAAAGTCACTTAAACTTTTCATGATCGGGTGGGTAGCTGTAAAGTTATTCACGAAAATAAAGCCTTCTCGTCTGGCCAGACGCCACAATCTATCGGAGGGTTAAATTGTATATGAGCATATAACCCCCCCCCCCCCCCCCATAACGCATTGCTACTTTAACTTGACTCTTATATGAAAAAACCAATGTATGTGTTAATATATAAGTAAACTTACCGACAAGCACTAAAAAGCTGAATAAGCTATTCAGGTTTCGGTAGATTACCTTTGGCAAGTGATTAATGACAACAATTTTGCCGCCTTGACATTTAGCCCATCTAAGCGACACCAAAAACCAAAATAGGGTAAAAAAGTTTATTGAAGAAACTGATTAAAGCTAAAATATATGAATGTATATCAATATCTAAATTCTTACATATTTCCAACTTAGCTCTATGGCATAGCTAATACAAAGTATCTATCTTATAAGTATGTTAATATGTAAGTATATATGCGAAAAGAAAGTGCTTGCCCTACATAAATAAAGCAACAGCTCTTACAGCCAAGAAAGTCTTCTTACACTACCAGCTGCACCCCAACGAGTTTCTTGTCAATACTTTTTATACTCATTGATCTAATGGGCCGACTTCATGATGTGGCTGCCACCACGTCCATCGCTCGAGTCAGCAATCTAAACTTTAATAGTCAGAAAATAGAATGCTCACATAGAAGCGTAGGAAAACTTTCATTTTTTTTTGTTGTGGCAGTGTCGTAGTTGGTTTGTATTTTTTGTTTCTTTTCAAGCACAATTTATCTGTTGCTCCTATCCTTCTCATAGTAAATATAACTTATTTTTCCTTTGGTCACGAAATTTATTTTTTTTTCATGCTTTCCTTTGCATATCTTTGGCTAATTTAAGTTTCAATTTATCAGTATAAATTTACATAAATTCATCATTGTCTCAATTTTTTGCCTGCGCCAAACCACTGAAGTAATTTCCACTCACTCACCTCTTCGGCTTCATTGCCCAAATACCCTTAAATTTGCAGACCACGTAAGTATTTAACGCTTTTTCTGCCAAGCTCAGTTGTTTGATAAAGTTGCTGAGCGGATGTGGAAGAATTAAGGATGTATAAAAAATAGCGGCAAAAGTGTAAATCTTGGCAAGTGTTGCCACGAAAGGTTTTTTTGGAGATCTTTTTGCTTAAACTTCACTCAATATCAGATTTGGCTTTGTATGTTGCGCCTATAAGTATGCTTCGCACTTGCCTATAATATTGGTCTGTGGTGTGTAAATTTTTATACACAGCGTGCTTTGCACACAGAGTATATTAACTTTGATTGGATAGCGGTTGGTTGTACAGGTATAAAGGAATCGAGATAGATATAGACTTCGATAATATTATAATATTATATCAAAATCATCAGTATCGAAAAAAAATTAGATTGAGCCATGTCCGTCCGTCCGTCTGTCCGTTAACACGATAACTTGAGTAAATATTGAGATATCTTCACCACATTTGGTACACGAGCTTATCTGGACCCAGAATAGATTGGTATTGAAAATGAGCGAAATCGAATGATAACCACGCCCACTTTTTATATATATAACATTTTGGAAAACACAAAAAACCTGATTATTTAGTAAATAATACACCTGGAATGTTGAAATTTCACGTGTGGACTGATATTGAGACACTTGATAAAAATTTGGAATTTTTTTAATGGGCGTGGCACTGCCCACTTGTGATAAAATGAAATTTGCAAATATTATTAATCATAAATCAAAAGTCGCTAAACCTATCGTAACAAAATTCGGCAGAGCGGTTGCCTTTACTATAAGAAATGTTTTGAAGAAAAATTAACGAAATCGATTAAGGACCACGCTCACTTTTATATAAAAGATTTTTAAAAGGTTCGTGGACGAACAAAATAAGCTACATCTTTCCAAAAAAGAGCTCTATATCAATGGTATTTACTTTCCCTAGTGTATCTATAACAATAAATAGGAAAAACTTCAAATTTTAAAAAATGGGCGTGGCACCGCACCTTTTATGACTAAGCAATTTTCTATGTTTCGGGAGCCATACCTCGAAGAAAAATTAATTTGGTACACAAATTTTCCTTATAGCAGTAAATATTTCTAGTTACAATGGATGGGCTCGGTTAAAGACCACGGCAACTTAGATATAAAACAAGTTTAAAAGGGTCGTAGACTAGAATAATAAGCTATAACTTAGCAAAAAATAGTTTTGAATCAATGGTATTTCACTTATCAAGTTTTATTTTAAGAGGAAATGGGGAGACATTTTTTTTAAACGGGCGTTGCCACGTGTTATGTAGAAAAGTAATTTATCTGAAATGAAATGTACAATTAAAGTTCACGGTTACACCCGAACTTAGCCTTCCTTACTTGTTTGTTATATATTTTTTTTCGGTTTTGGTTAATAATCTCTTAATTTACAACTTCTTCCTCTAAATACATTTTCTTCCTTTTCCCTCGCGTTTGTCTTATTTTAGAGTAAGACTTTTTGAAATTTTCGCCAAATGTGACATCAATAAATTGTTCGTTTATATTTCATTTATAAAATTTTAGCGCGTTAAATACAAGTTTGCTCCCGAATATGTGCGGATACTAGAGAAAAGTTCTTAACTTAAATATTTAGTTAAAGCGCAGAAATGAACGCAAGAAATTGGTTTTAAGCTCACTTTTTGTTCCGAGTGTCGAAACCGATTCAATCACACTTTGAGATCGGAGTGTCGAAATAGTTTCAAAGACAAGTTTTGAAGTTGATTCGGTGGCCTGACTCACAGCTAAATTAAATTGAGCTGGTTTATCCATGGTGAAGTTGATTCAGTGGCCTGACTCACAGCTAAATTAAATGAAGCTGGTTTATCCATGGTGACCACAAATTTGCTCAACGAGCGAACTAAAAAACCCTTTCAAAAACCAGGACCAATGCTACAAAATAACTCCGTCTTCTTGACAAATACTGAAAGTTTTCTAGCACCTATGCTGCTTGCTGCTTCGACATCTCATAGCTCTATCACTTTGAGTAGCTGGGTATTGCCCTGGCGGGCGCCACTGACGAAACCCAGTTAAAAAGCATTTGCCGACAGAAGTCGGTGTTTAGCCATAGTACCCACCACTATCCCGCAGTCCCTCCCTTTTTAGTGATACGACTGACTTTGTTTGTGTAAGGGCCCTCATTTAGTTCTGCGCTTTTCCTGCTTGGTCAATCTTTTCCAATTAGGATGTCTTCGGTACAAGCTTCGACGATACACCTTTCTTATTCCCAACCCTACTCCCATCCCATCCATCGCTCCAACTCACACTTCCATTCCAATTCTTACTCAACTCAAATTCTCACCTCTACTACCACTTTCCCTCTCACTGCTATCCCCACTCCAACTATTACTTCCTCTGCACCTGCACTCATAGATGAAATTTCTATAATACATTTTGCATACCTTCTAAAAATATTTTCGGAAATAAAGCAAGTTTGGATTTTTCTGAATAAGGGGCGTAGCAGCGCTTAGCTTTCTAAACAATTTTTTTCTAAACGATCCTTGAACCATAACGAACAAAACAGAAAAATTATCGAAATTGTTCAAGCCGTTTTTCAGTTTTAGAAAGACTAATGCAGCAAATTATTTGTTATATATGGATTACGCTCAAGTATGTCGTTGTATCTTGGATTTGATATTTTTCTTGTTTAGCTGTTCACATTTTGGTATAGCACACCAAGATCAAATGACCCCATGCGACCTTCCAGGCCATCCCACTCTCCCATCACCACAGCCTCGGCTTTTAATGAAACAGGATGGGCCACGGATAGGTGAGGCTGACAATTGCGTTTGCAGAAGCTATATATTGCGCTGGCCACCTGAAAAAGTTCGCTACATAACCCCTTGAATGTGGTATTTTAGTCGCCTCTTCCGATAGGCATACCTACCGCGGGTATATTCTAACCCAGGTACAGGTTTCTTGTCATATACCACTGTGCGCAGATGGTTTCACTTTTATTTAAAAATATAAAAGTTAAAGTGATATTCCATTGGTCTTCTCATACGTACCTACCTAACCCTACTCACTCAGTATATTCGTATAATATCTTAAACTAATTCTAAGTCCAAATATTTTTCTCAAGAAGAGATAAACAAATTGGTCATATAAAATGGTTCCTTATGCTGTTGGACTATAGTGATGGTGTCCAAAACTACGAAACTATACTGAAACAGAAAAGCTTGTAAAATAACCCAAATTTTTATATTTTATATATAGCGGTTGAATCAACTTCGTATATTTTGTTAATTTGAGAAAAATTTGTTTGCTACTGAAATAACAAAGCAAACTCTCTTATGTACAATCCAACAAACGACTGTCACAAAGAGACCCTGCAGTCAAAAGCCAAACTATACAGGGAACATTCTAATTCGTTGATAGTTCAGGATATTTTTGTATTCACATTTTATGACTGAATTGGCAACACAATGAATTCTAGCTTATTTAGCAACTTACGTGTGATATTTCGATAAGAATAGGACAACCGCACCATAAACTTATATACTTACTAGTAGGGTGTTGATTTATGCACCGACTAGTATATGAAACAGCAACAAGCCGATGTCTTGATCGACTTACATGTTCATTGATTCAAATACTGGGTGTTATGCCAAAGGGTATGGTGGGTCTTGCCTAAAATTACTATTATGTTAATTGTCATGATGTTGACGCAGCGACTGGAAATTGGTATTTTGTAGGACAACGCCGTGTTAAAAACCCAGTTGCTAATATGGAAAAAAGACAGAACTCGAGTTAGTTCGGATTTTTGATAGGCTAGTATTCATCTACTATTCAAATAGTAGGTTTGACTGCAGGCCATGCACTCCAGAATAGAACATTATCATCAACTCCCACTCCGTAGAGTAGTAGCTGCTCATTTTGTGCAGCAAGCGTTAGTAAATTAAGCTGGCGCTGTGTTTTCTTATTTATTTTTTATTTCCTTGAAAAAAAAATTATATTATGCCACACACATGTGGTAATCGTATTCTTGACACTCCTACATCCGTGTTGTTTCCGGTTGCTCGTTTAACGCCTTCGACTTCCTTCCTTCCGTACGTATGTATATACAAACTTTTCTTTCTCTTGTGTTGAAAGCAAACGAAATTTGAGTTAAAGTAACTATAAAAAATGTTTGCCTTTGCTACCTACTCACTCTATCTTGCTTTTGCGTGCATATTTTCTCTATGCTCACCTTTTGGCACTTTACATTACACCCACTCATTCATACACCTACAAATTTCCAAAAGCTCAAAATGAAACGTAATAAAAAGTAGAAATTACAAACTGCATATCCATTACTATTACTTACGTTCACATATAAATGTTCACCCGTCCATCTGCTTAATTTGGCCACAAAATATTGTACTCTCGCACACTTGCGCCAATAAACGCCCTCACATTCACAAATTCACAGGCAAACAAAACACCCGTAGTATATTCGTACGTTCAAAAACGGCGCATATGTGCTTATATGCATATGGTTATATCCATAACTTTGCAAATTATAATGGAACTACTGCATTCTCATACTGACATAAGCACATATATGCAAGAATACTCTACATATGTATATGTGTTTTTTGTGCGGCCATTTCAAAGTTTTGCCTATGAAATTTATTTCACAAACTTACATATGCGGTATTTATACTCGTATTATTTTGGCAATTTAACGGCTGCATTGGCCATAATACAGCAACGTTGGGAAAATGTTTGCCAAATTGTTTGGACATGTTTTTTAAATAGCAGCCAACTAACCGGTCCACCAACATACTCCCTCACAGGCAGGTTCTGCATGTATTCATAAGTTTTTATATAATAAACGTGCTGACATTAGGGTGCTATATAATTAATTGTCAAAAATGGTAAAGATATGGGTTTAGGAAATCGATCTTCAAAAGCATGAATACCAATGTTCTAGAACAACATTTTGTTTAAGATAGAGAATACCATGAACTTAAAAGAAATTTCCATTAATATCAAGCTTTTATCCTAAAAGCTAATCTTTCTACGCTGAAAAAAAAAATTGCAAAGATCAACCGAATTACGGGTTAATTCAACCGAAATACTGCTCAATTTTTATTCATCGCAAAATACTGTTGATTCTGATTTTTAACAGTCAAATCAACAAGAAACAACTAATGACGGGACTCTCTTCAGCTATGCCCAAGACTTTATACTTCTCATGAATGGAGGTGAGCAATAATCTTATCCCATTCCTAATATCCGAACAATAGGCTGTATAAGATATGTAATATACTAAGTTTCACTTTAAAACTAGCTGTTGTGATTGCATCATATTGACAGTTGCACGCTGTTGAAAATATCACTGCAATTTAAGGAAAAAAATTAGTCAGATTGATAAAAAATCTGTAATTTTTAGAATATAATGTTAATTTGAGACCAACAGTTGATTTTCTATTGAAATGACTATACAAGTTTGTCCTCTTGACAAAAAAATTGGTTGAATTAACCATAATGCTATAAATTTTACAAAATAACTGTTAATTTAAGAACAACAAAACCTGAATTGTTGATTTTACGTAAGCTTAATTTTTTTGGTTTAATTTTGCTAAAATCTTATGCTAACATCAATAAGCGCCAACAAAAGGTTTATACTAATTTCTAATAGTCTTAAATTTTAAAATAAAACTGCAATGTCAATTAATTTTGTATGATTTAATCGGGGATTGCCCGTATTGCTTTTTTTTTAATGTATGAAAACATTTATTTGAAGCAATTTTTTAATTTCATAATTTATTTAATAATTTGGGAAAAATTTAAACAACGTGACGTCAGGACGGACAAGGCGACAGCTGTTTCGATTATACCTTGTAAATCTCTTCAAAGCCTTTTCTCCCGGGATGGGAGTCGAACCCGCACTCCTACGATATTTGAAATGGTTACAAACGCATTCAGCTACGTCATGCCTTAGTTGTTGTAAAGTTTTTCCCAATTGCCTTCTTTTTTGCATATTCTAATCTTTTACACATTGCATACTTCCTATGCAATTATTTGTTAAAGCTATGCTTGTTGGTACGGCGGTTCTCAAAGAAACTTTGGTTTTGTTGCTGTCTTTTTTGTTCTATTTATAGAACTACAACGAATTAGCCAATTTTATATGTTTGTATGATTTAATAGGGGATTACCCGTATTGCTTTTTTTTTTTTTTAAATGTGTGAAAACATTTAGTTGAAGCATTTTTTGAATTTTATAATTTATTATTAAGTTAATTAATTTTGTTTTATTACCCGAGAGCGTGGATAATTGATGTATATTAAAATGATTTTCCCATATCCCTTGTCAAATTTAGTTTTCTGGAAAACCGATTTCGGCGCTGTGGCCTCTTCAGTGTCGTTCTAATACGGAATATCTGTTAATTTAACAACAACAACGCCGATTCGTTGGTTTTACTAGCTTCATTTCTTTTGATGTATCATTTCCCAAAAATCGATTATTTCTAGATCTCACATAAGCTTAAAGTTCAAAAGAACAGGCTAATTATCTAGAGCGGAATAATTCCTTATCTATATAAAGGCCCATTTTTCTTTCTCATGTCATATTTTTTTTTATCAAACTACTTGTTTATTTACGTCAGGAATACCTTTAGAAATTCAATTGAAAATATTTCGTAAATACTGAGCTTGAAATTCCACAAAATCTCTATTTTTCACTGTTGATATAAGACAAATCCAGTGGCGTAGCAAGTTTGTCTTACTCCGGGAACTATGAATATTTTTTTACGACACACCATATGCCCTGCTCAAATTAGAGCACGAATATTATTGCGAGCTCTAAATACTCGTGAAGTTCTATATGTAAACATAAACTAGCATGTTAACATATCGCTCTTGTGCGCTCTTCCAGGGGTAAAGTTAAACCACAACAGAGGTAACATTACCAAAACCAAATAACCTGGATTCAATGTGGTTATATTAAATCATTTCCGAGATGTCGGGCTAGTATCTGTATGGTGCTTGTTACCGGAACGTACCCGATCTATATCCGGGAATGGATCATCAACATCGATAGTATTCCACGAAACTTTCGGGGAGTGTCTTTATCGCTTCAACAAGAACAACAACGACTACAGCGAAATTTGTAAATTACCGATAATCCCAATCGATAACATTAAAAACCAAATAGCTTTTTATAGCAAATCGAATGTTTGATTAAAAATTATTGAGTTTTCGATAATAAATTTATTAATTGTCACTCAAATTTGAGGCAATAACCCGATTACTTTATGACAAATTCATAACATGCCTAGCCTTATCTTAAAGAATTGTTCGATGTCGCTCACTAAACTCTACCATGTACATTGTTCACACATAAAGCTTCAGTGTAGTGACTATACTAACGCTTACATTCTCTATTCCCTCATATAGCATACCACTTCAAAATACTATGCTTAGGGCTATACTTACATTCTAGACTCCCGTGACCAAAGATCTGTATGCATCAAAAATTTATTAAAATTGTTTGTGTGTCATAGTGAAATCTTAACTTTTGTTGCTGTGCAACAAAACTTAACGGTATTTAATCTTAACCGAAATGAAAACGTTATATATTTGGCCGTGATTTTATCTTGGAAGGTATTAAATTAAAAAATAAACCGTTCATATCATTTTTTAAAGATGACCGTAATGTATTTACTTAAATACCCTCAGTAATAGGACAAAGTTGTTGTGTTGCACGTAGACGAGGAGCATAGCAGCTTCAAATATTTAAAACACCTGCTTATATTTATATTTACGCCCAAAACTTCTAATAAATAAGTACTGGCCTTAACAAAAGCTTATGGCACTGTTTGTGCAACCATAAAAGTCTTTGCCAGGCGAAGCATTCAATAACTTTTTGCACTAAGCGAGGGAGCCCTTAAACACTTTTATAAAATTTATTTTTCAATGGACATTGCAAAAATTCTGAGTTAAAAAAAATCTTGTATATGAGAAATTTGAGCTGTAATGTTTTTAAGTTATAGTCAGTTGAGCACATTAGTAAATAAAGGTTATAAATTAAGTTTAATTTTATAGATTTTTTTTAAATACCTCAGCATTTTTCTAACGGTTTTGCGACGTGCATAAGTTACAATATCAGACTGATCGACCTTGTAATGCCCATGCAAATTTTTAAAGTAAATAAACACAATTTTTTATTAAAAACTAAACAATTAAATGGAAACGTGTTCAAACTACCTGATAAGACAGATACCGATGCGTATTCGTAACATTTCATTATATTGTGGCGAATATTAGCATCACTAAGCTGTTAGTAAATAATCGCAACAACAAAACACAGCAACAAGGCAACGAAGAGATTTCTCACACACATACATGTAGTCATCAGCCGAAGTAGTTACTCACACATACACATGCATAAGAAAACCATAAACTACAAATATATGTACATGTATATAGCTGGTAACCAAGCATGAGATACAATTGTCCTCGAACTGTTCGCGAGATGACTAGACCTTAGGGAAAATGGGTGAAGGAGAAAACCGAGAGTATAAAAGCAGCGAAAGCTGAGGAATCAGTAATCAGTTTGATTTAAAGACGCATTAGTTGTGAAGTACGTGATATTGAGGTATAATTGTACTACTCCCAAAGTAGACTAAATTAAGACCATATTGCAATACTGAATATTGGAGTTATTTATACGACATTTCAGCGATACGAACGTTAGCAGATGGGGCATAATAATCGGAATTCCCCGAAATTCGTTACAATATTATTTGGTATAAGAATAGTTATATACATTCAAACATACAAGTGAAGCTAACACATATAAGCGTGCTCAAAAATAAAGAGTTTGGCTGATACTCTTTCTACAGCCAATCCAGTGTTGCCTAAATTGTTGAGTTTCCCACTTTCTTTCATTTGCGTTTTGGTGAGCCTTTGGATTTTAAATTGCTGCACTAGAAGCATGTTTGATAAGTTGGTCTACCGGTTAGTTATGTTTATGTACCCCATTTTGTCACTTTTTCTTTTTGTTCGCATATCATAGAAGATTATAATGCAGTTATCTACTACTAGCACGAAAGTGTTAGCGTCAAACAGCAAGGCACGCAAAGCTGGTTGACTTTGCTGATAACCCTCAAGTATATAAACCTCCTCATATTCATTATCTTCCGCAAACTTCTATTGTATGGATTTCTGTCTGAAAGTTAGAAGGGTATAATTATTTTGTATAGATCCGTCATGTCTTGTCAATTGTGGTTTCAAAATAAATCGGCCTCGGAGTTTTGTCATCTTAAGTGCTCAATTTCATTGTATAGAACTATTCTTTTAGGTACGTCGTGTGTGTTTAGAAGGTAGTCAGTTCGTGTTTAACGCACGAAAGGTGCGCTTTAAGTAGTTTTTGTTTCTGGCTGTACTCCTGGCAGGTAGAAATCAGAGATTCTAATTTGTTTGTCGCCTGGCGACTGATTTTTTGTTTTGATACTCGTGTCACCTGTTCGTGTCTTGTTCTTTTTTTTTGTATATTATTTTTAGGTTTTCGAATAACATGTCCGATGCGTAATTTTTAATCACCGAGAGAGGACTTTACTGTACAATTGCTTACTCGGTTCAAAGTACCAAGAGTTATTCTCCTTTTGATTTCTAAACTTACTTGATTTCTTTGTCTGACATTGTATGAGCTATTTGGTGAAATCCTTAACAGTCTCGAATTTATATCCGTCAACTGTGAAGTGGCTATCAAGGCATGAATGCGCCGATTCTTTCTTGAATGACAGCGTGTACTTCGTTTTGTCCTCATTTACCGCAAGTCCCACTTTATTTGCCTCTTAATCTTATACGCCAGAAATTGTGCGCTTTTATAGTAGATTGTACCATTATGGTTATATTATGCTGCTAAAACTATCTTTTTCAGCAATACTTTAAAGAAATTGCATGAAAGCGGGTCAGCTTCTCTGTCGTTTGGGGTCAAATGGCCAGCAGAAGTCCTTCCCAATGCAAACGGAGTTAATGGTGTTGCTCAACGTCATATGGCAGAGCCTTATAACCTTTCCAGCTATCAAATTCTGCCTTAAAGTCTATAAAAAGGATGGTGAGTATCGAGATTCTTATAGTCAGTCTTTTCCAGGATCCGGCGCATCATTTAGATCTGGTCGATAGTGGATTTAGTAGGTCTGAGGCCGCATTGATAAGGTGCAATGAGTTCATTAACTATGGGCTTCACTATTTCTCGCAGTGCGTTATATAGGACCTTATACGCGATATTAGGTAGACTGCTTGTGCAGAGCATACTTAAACCTAGTTTGCAATTATAAGAATTGTGTATGCTTCGTGAGCAGCTTTTGACGGCAAATTTTTTTGTGTCACTGCGCTCACTCTTTGCTGCATAGAACCGCGTACGTATCTTCGCTGCCACAAGGTAGTGGTCCGATTCGATATTTGGACTTCGTAGGATGCTCAAATCCAGTACACTGGAATAATGTGATCGATTTGGTTCAGCGTTCTTCTAAGTAGCTTGATGTATCTCTTTATCTTATGTCGTTTCTAGTTTCTCATTGAAAGAGTCCTTACCCTTTTCGTCCGCATTGTCTATAGGTGCGTAAACGCATATAAACGAAATATTGAAAAACTTCACCTTAATGCACAATGCAGCGAGACGCTCGTGAAGGTTTGTATTCGGCGGCGAAGTTTCTTTTCCACCACATAACCAACACCTTGGCTACGAATTTCTCATTTGTTCATATGGCCAATGTAGTAGACGTTGTAAAGCTCTATCATTCGTCTGGCTTGCCGAGTTTATCGTGCTTCCTGTGTGGAAATGATGTTGGCTATTTCCTTGACATGAATCAAACGAAACAATCGGGAAAGGGTACCTTCTCCTAAAATATTTCGACCATTCCAGGAAAAATGAAATAAATGCAAGGCGCGATAACCTCCGAAGAGATTAAAGGCCAAGTTTTTCTTCCAATTTGCCTCGTACTCCTGGGATTGGGTTTTAGTCGTCTTTTACGTCAGGCATCCCTAACGCTGGTATATTCTAAGCCCCCATAACAAACGTGCCCTAAAATTACCCACTCCTTAAAAAATCGTTAAATAGGTAAATTTAATAGCTTAAATTAGTTAGTACTAGCTAATTTATACAAAAAAAAAAAAAAAACATTTAAAAAATATTTGTACTTCGTCTTTCAAAATTTACAAATTAAATGCTTGTTTTTATTAGCTTAACAAAATTTCCCCCCGCCTGCGCTTAAACTGAACTTTAATTTAATTTGCATCTGAATGGTAAATGACCAAATCACTGGGCGCAAGTGAAATGATTGTGCGCTTTGCCGCAAGCAATATGTTTATGTATGTAGTTGTAGAAGCTAAACGATAGAAGCGAGGGCACATATACATAGGTATAGCGAATAAAAGCAGCAATTAAGCAAATGCGCAAGCGCAAACGCAAATAAATCAATTTAGAAATTCAGATAATTTAGTTTATTTCCATGCTTTTATACGAATTTCATTCACTGCTTGTTGCACCAATTCCGGTCAACGCACAATATATATCTACAAATATATGTATTTATGTTGTACCTAATATGTTTTGCTGATGGCTATTTAGCCAAACTTTGTTTGTGTGTACATATTTACATACATTTTAAGTACAAACATGAAAACTTTTCTACTGCCATTATGTAAGCTTTTGTGTGTTTTTACTTTTTAATTTTAAAACGATGCAATGATTTCATTTCACCATTCGAAGGTCTTTTGTGTGGAGCGAAATTACTATTTCGCAAGCCTCTCGGCGAAATGCAAATGAATGAGCGAGGTGTTGACGTTGCACGCGCTTTTGCTTTTAATTTGTCAACCAACAGAAACCAGCAAACATAAAACATGTGACAAATATTTGAGAGCACTTTTGCTCCTGCAAACAATGAGAGTGAATAGATTATTTTTTGTTACCCAGCAAACAAATGGTTTCATATATTATCGTCATCAGTTCATGTATAATTTTAAAATAATTTCCAAAAGTTTCTACCACTCACGCATGATTTAATCACAAGAGGTTTGATGTGCTGACACATTTTTTGACAATTGCAGCCATTTGGCTCCCAAGTCCAATTGACATCCGCTAACTGTGTTGTTTTTTTTTCGATTTTTCGAAAAATATTAGTAGTAGAAATAGGAAGCAACCAGTTTACAAATACCCGATAAGTACTGAATTGAATAAGTCTTTAGAACAATTTTTTTAATTTTATGATGAATTTATTAGCTATGATGATCTATTAGTATGGCTGAACATAGGTAATTTTGTGAAAAGTACGGACACCGAGGAATCGTGCACTTTCGTAACCCTATGAACATATGAAACATAAACCAATTTAAAATTCATTGTTCAATGTCAAAAATTCGACTAATAAATCGATTCACGTAAAAATGTTATTAGTAAATAATGAAGATACCATAACGAAATATACTCATTGAGCATGTTAACTTATTCATTCCGTATGTTCGGAACATTCGTCTCCATTTAAGGATTTGTGGACTAGTTTTTATTTGAAATATTATATATGTACTTATATTCGATCCTCGTGAGGTAGTACCAAACGAATGTGTTCCGAATGTTCTAAATTAACGGTTTATCCCGAACACTTCCATGTATACTTAAATGGAAAAGAGCTTTCCGAAATTTCAGAATAAAAAGGTAAATACGCTCTGTGTAGCAGGACCGCACAAAAGCTTAATTCTTCTATTAAAGTCAAGGCCGGAATATAAAGTTCTAAGGAAATAAGCCATTTACTTTTATTTTTTTTGTCAGTTTGGTAGTAGGGAGTTTTTAAAAAAAAATTTTGAGATAGTGTAAATTTTAATTAAATTCTAACGCACAGCATTCTTCAAGGAAATTCTGAAAGAATGACCAAACCAATATAACTCTATCGGTTCACGAAATAATTAGTAGAAAATGAAGATGATTGAATTATTCCCCGTTTTCCTTACTTCATAAAAGCAACCCTCCATATTTTTAAATTTGGGAGTGTCAAAGCTCTGTCATCATTGGAGAACAAACCTCTTGTAAGTGAACCATGTCGCTCACGCTCTCTATGCTCTCTATCACTCCTTTTTAATACGCTTATATTAGCTTAGCTTCTATGTATTGTTGTTTGTAACTCTCTAGGCAAGGCGGACAAAGGCTCCCGTGATAGAACAGAAACACGTTAAACTTACTTACGCCTTGCTATGGATTTTAGGAATCCCGAGGAAAAAATTTATTAAGGACTTCAACCCGTTTTTTATACTCAGCGTGCTTTGCACACAGAGTAAATTAACTTTGATTGGATAACGGTTGGTTGTGAACGTAGATATAAAGGAATCGAGATAGATATAGACTTCCATATATCAAAATCATCAGTATCGAAACAAAATTTGATTGAGCCATGGCCGTCCGTCCGTCCGTTAACACGATAACTTGAGTAACTATTGAGATATCTTCACCAAATTTGGTACACGAGCTTATCTGGACCAAGAATAGATTGGCGTTGAAAATGAGCAAAATCGGATGATAACCACGCCCACTTTTAATATATATAACATTTTGGAAAACACAAAACACCTGATGATTTAGTAAATAATACACCTAGAATGTTAAAATTTGACATGTGAACTAATATTGAGACTCTTGATAAAAATTTGAAAAAAAAAAATGTTTAAAATGGGCGTGGCACCGCCCACTTGTGATAAAATAAATTTTACAAATATTATTATTTATAAATCAAAAATCGTTAAACCTATCGTAACAAAATTCGGCAGAGAGGTTGCCTTTACTATATGGAATGCTTTGAAGAAAAATTAACGAAATCGGTTAAGGACCACGTCCACTTTTATATAAAAGATTTTAAAAAGGGTCGTGGACGAATAAAATAAGCTATATCTTTACAAAAAAGAGCTTTATACCAATGTTATTTCATTTCCCAAGTGGATTTATAACAATAAATAGGAAACCCTTCTAATTTAAAAAAAGGGGCGTGGCACCGTTCCTTTTTGGCTAAGCAATTTTCTATGTCTCGGGAGCCATAACTCGAAGAAAAATTAACGTATCGTAATAAAATTGGGTACACAAATTTTCCCTGTAGCAGGAAATATTTCTAGAAAAATGGACGAGATCGGTTAGGGACTACGCCCACTTTTATATAAAAGATTTTAAAAAAGGTCATAGACGAAAATAATAAGCTATATCTTAGTGAAAAAGAGCTTTGTATCAATAGAATTTTACTTTCTAAATTGTATTATAACATTAAAAATTTTTGCACTAAGATTTTTTAAAATGGGTGTGGCACCACCGCTTTTTGGTACAAATATTTTCCTTATACAGAAAATATTTCTAGTAAAAATGGACGGGATTGGTTAAAGACCACGGCATCTTAGATATTAAATAAGTATAAAAGGGCCATAAACTAGAATAATAAGATAAAATTTAGCAAAAAATAGTTTTGAATCAATGATAGTTCACTTATCAAGTTTTATTGTAAGAGGAAATGGGGAGACATTTTTTTTAAACGGGCGGTGCCGCGTGTTATGTAGAAAAGTAATTTATCTGAAACGAAATGTACAATTGAAGCTCACGCTGAGTATATAATATTCGGTTCCACCCGAACTTAAATACCTTTACTTGTTTCTATCTCATTTCTAAGTACCTTAAACTCAAACCAAAATAAAATAACGCAACTTATAATATATGAAAACCAGATATCGAAAATATCTATTAACAATTTAAAAGGTTTTGAAAATAGCATGAAAGTTAAGCCAAATATTCAGATATTCGTTGAAAACTAAAATTAAAAGACAAAAAAAAAATATTTTTTTGTCTCAGGAAAAACTTCTTGTTCACTTTATTATGTTAAAAAATAAAACTTTTGTTTTGCTGAAATACAGAAAAAAGTGTAAACATCACCTTTTTTTGTTGACTTAGGGTTTTTTGTTATACATTTTATAGTTTTTACTACCTTTATATTAAGCCCCTTTCATGTTGGTCCCCTCATTTCCATACGAATTTTTGACCCACGGAAAACTCTTTTTCGGTAACTTCCCGTTGAGCTAGACACTTGGTACTTAGAACGTAGTTCAGGTCTGGGGGATATTACAATTTAAGTGAAAAAAATCTGCTAGGTGGCTCACGGATCAAGATATATAGAAAATTAGTTTTAAAATTTAAATTTTGTGATCGACTTTTAACTAAAGCGCCAAATACACGACACGAACATTTCCGCGAACATTCCGCAATCTTGTTCGCAGCTTTGGCCATACACCATACGAACTTTTGGCCGAACATTAGTTCTCTTTCAGAACAGCGATGAATACGGACAACAATTGTGCTGCAGCAATATTGCTCGCTGTGGCAATTAAGCGTAAAAAAAATTTATACATTTCAATAAATTCACTCAGAAATTTTTTATTGTCCATTTTACTTTTCCGCACACGTCTGTTCCGTTCAGAAATTACTACGATTATGAGCTATTTCGCCATACACGCACGAACAGTTCGCGCAAATGTTCCCCAAAAATTAAAATATTTTGATTTTTGGCGAACATTTGCGCGAACTGGCAAACACCCACCATACATGACAGAAAAGGTCGCAGAAACATGATATAACGGGAATGTTCGCGGAAATGTTCGTGTCGTGTATTTGGCGCTTAACTTCTCGCTGGTCCAGAGACTTGAAACTTAGCACATAGTTTGCGAGCAGCACTACAATTCGTGAAACGCAAAGTTCCGCCAGGTGGCAGATGAATCGAGATAAACGAAATTGCCTGAAAAAACGCAGGGAATTTTGCGATCGATTTTTAAGTAACTTCCCGGTGAGCTAGAGACTTGAAACATGGGTCGTGAGCCAGAACCCGGTGACAATGCAATATTTGATCAAAAAAAATTCGCTAGGTGGCGCACGAATCGAGATATTAAGAAAATTAGTTTTGATTTGGAAATCTTTCAATCCATTTTTAACTAACTTCCTGAATATCTAGAGACTTGAAGCCTGATATATAGTTTAAAACTCGGTGACAGTGACAAGCTTGATCAAAAAATTTGAGCTACGTAACGCGCAAGTCGAACTATTTAGAAGATTAGGCCTTACTTTCATGGCTAGCCTCCTGAGTGTTGCAGGCGTTGTATAATTCCACCTCGTTGAAGGCCCAACTCAATGCACGTCCTTGCATACTTTTAGGCGTGCGCGACTTTCACCACGATTCTTTTAGACTTTCTGGCGTATGCGAATTTCACCACGATTTTCAGCTGTGCAAATTAAGTAGCTGATAAAGCTGTGTTATGAATCACATTCACCTGCAATGAAAATTCACCACCACATCAATTGTGTTGAACTTACTTCCTCAACAATTGTGATCATATTCACCAACAACGATTGCGTCGCACTATCCGGCTTCACCAGTTATGAGAATAATCGCCAACAGTAATCATTTACCACATTCATCCTCTTTTTCCAACTCACCCGCTCCACCAATATCAAGAACATCGAGCAGCTATAATAATTCACCGATTTACATGTAGCACACATACATCTTTCTACAGTCACCTAAGCCGAATATAGATATAGACGTAGTACGTCCTAGCAACGCCAAAGAAGGGGTAGCTATTTTGAACAAATAAATAAGGATAAGAATTTTCACTTAGGAATTACTTAAATTACTAATCAAGGTTACAATTGCCTTTTTGTAGGCAGTACTAAAAAATTAAAAATGAAAAGATGATAAAAAAATTTTAAGGACTACCTTTATATAAATGGACCAAAAAATAGAAGGCAATTTTTCCTTTAATGCAGACATAGTCTTGTTGAATTTTTACTAAAAAACTTTATCAATAGCTCTTGTAAAAGAATTTTGGGATTTAAAACTATGAAGGTGGAGCGCAATCTTTCAATTCAAGGCATACCATGAACTTGGGATTAACTAATTGATTATTTAAAATTTGAACACGCGCTCTAACTTTCTAATTTTAAATCCCAAAATTCTTTTACAAGAGCTCTTGTTAATGTTTTTTAGTCAACATTTAACAAGACTATGTCTGCATTAAAGGAAAAATTGCCTTCAATTTTTTGATTTTTTGTTGTCCATTTATATAAAGGTAGTCCTTAAAATTTGTTTATCATCTTTTTATTTTCATTGACATACACAAAAATAATATTTGTTAACAATTGTTTTCGATCTCTGATGCAAACCTTAAAAAGGCTGCACGACAAAAGCAAACAACTTTTAAAGAATCCCCGTTATTGCTGTACATGTTTTTTGGTCAAAAAATTACCACAGACAATTCTCCAATATCATTAGAAGTTCCACCAAAAGTTCCAATGCCCAATCGGTGGCGGACTCTGAAATTTCGTAATTTTAAAAATATCTGAAGTTACATGCTTTTGTTAAAGCACAAAAAATTCAAAGGTATGAAAAAAAGTTTTGTGCTATACATTCACAGAACATAAGTCCAAGTTACGTGGTTTTGTTGTGACATGAAAAATTATTTTATATGAAATGCTGAAAACATGCAATTTTCTAGGTGTGTAACTTTACATTTTAACAAATTAATCCAAAGCTAGGAAACAAAAATGTTAGCCCCTTTTACATAAAAAACTTTAGAGTTTAGGCTACAAAAAAAGATAAATGTCTTTGAAATAGATTGATATTTGAGAGATATGTGGACTTCTACGGAAATCCTTAATTTCCCACAATGATCAAAAAAATAGTTCTATCCCTGGAAAAGGAGAGTTAAACCCATCTAGCGGCAATTATTGAAGACCCGCCGCAGTGGTTAAATAACTCGCTAGAAACTAATTGTTTTTAATAGCGGAGACACGAACCTCTGTGATACGGTGCTATCAGCATCAAATATCTAAGTGGATTGTAGATACTAAAACGGCACAATATTTGCATGTTTTTAGTTTTTTAAACTATAGTTTTATTTTTATATTTCCTTACAACAACCTCTCCTTGAATAACTGTTCTCCCCAACAAAATATGCATACACCAAAACAAAGTCGATAGACACGGCACTGCATAGGGCGGTTATAAATACAGAGAAAACAATGAAATATAGAGAGTATGCCTTTAGAAGTATTCTGAGACATTCCCGGGGATTTCGACATTGTATCAAAACGAGCGATCATGAATGTCTTCATTACATTGTACCACATACATCCATAACCAAAGATCGGATGGATGTTAAATTGCAGGAAGTTTACTTCACAAGATCAGTGGCCAGCGGCATGCCACAGAGCGGAGCACTAGCACATCTGCTGTGGGCGATGGATATCAACCAACTACTCAGGCAGTTCGGCGTGGCCATTCTCAAACTAACGGCGTGCGCAGATGACTTTACCGTTGCCCTAAGTTGAAAGTGCTTTCCAATAAGTTGCTTTTGGATGAATTGGTCGCTTTGGGATATACTTACCTGGGCATCCGTCCTCTCCGGGTTGACTGTCAACGCGGAGAGGACGGATATAGTCTTGTTTTATAACCTGAGACTAACAAAGTTACACTTATCATTAAAAAAGAAGGACTATCGTCTCGTGACGGGTATTCTGACTGGTCAGAGCATTATGGCGACACTAGCTTTTAAACTAGGCCCAGTCAGTGAAAGCAGATGTAGGAACTGCTAGTTGGAGGAGAAAACTATCGAGTTGGTTTTGTGCTCATGACCTGCGCTTGCCAGGCTAAGACTCCAGCTAAAAGAAGTAATCATATCTTGAAGCAGTAAAAGACGAAGATCCTAGAAAACTTCTAGTATTTGCAAGGAGGGCGGAGTCATTTTAAAATATAAGTCCTGGGTTTTGATAGGATTTTTCAGTTTGGTCGTTAGAAAAAATTTTGGTTCAGAACTCATTCAGTCTATATTAGGGTGGATCGATTTAAAAATCGCTCATTGCTCTAAAAAAATCGTATTCTAGGGATGAAAATAAGAAACTTTGCCGAAGGAACCATAGCTCTAGAACGAATTCTGATGTCCCCCAATTTGGGTCGAACTTTTGGGTAGGGGCAAATTTTGAAAAATCCCACTTTGACCCATTTAGAGTGCTCCAATCGAGTCCAAATGTATGACCGACCCCCACTAACTTTGGAGGCCCGACCCACCGATGCCAGTGGCACACCACCTGGAACCCCCCTGGGGGTTCACCATACAAACATTTCAAATCATTTTATTGCAATTTTTTTTATTTGTTTATACGTAATAATAAAATGTTACGTATACGCAGTGGTGTACCTCTTCAGTTGGTATGGATATGTTTGTGCTGATTTTTTCATCTAAAGTGCAAAACCGGCGATTTTTTGAAATGTTTGTATGGTGAACCCCCAGGGGGACATCAGAATTCGTTTTAGAGGTATGGTTCCTTCGGCAAAGTTTCTTATTTTGATCCCTAGAATATGATTTTCACAGAGAAATGGGCGATTTTTTTGCCTCCCCACAAATCGACCCGGCCTAGTCTATATATATATATATATATAGCTCAAGAAGTTCTCCTTTCTGTCCGAAGCCAAAATAAAGAAAACCCTGTGTGCTAATAATGCAATTACCGCATGTTTCACTTATTTAAGGGGAGTTTTCTCGAAGGATGAGTTAGTCAGCAGATAAACGTACCCAATATTATCGGTGTGCCGATGAGCACTTCTTTACTATTCAAACTGACCGGTGGAGTTAGATTAGGATGGCTGATGCCAAAACCAAGCGCTTGACAGTGCACCGGTTGACAAATAGCCAGTAATACCGGTTGGCCTACGAGCAGTTCTTTGGTATTTCAGCCGATCTTGAGCCATTGACTGATAGGTGCTTAACTAAAAATTAATTAAATGACCATCCTGTGAACGCAGGAACGGTGAGTAATTGTATTTCGCCAACATAGCCCGTGAAGAAAAATCGATGACTAATGAGGCGGTGCTCAACTGAACCGGTGGAGCGATGAGCCGTGAATCAACGTTCAAACACTCCGCAGCTCAAATCATTTGTACTTAAATATAAGTGCTTATAAAATATTAGAAGTTTAGGCACAAGCTGTAGGGATTTGTTTCCCTTATGAAATTCATGCAAGTGTTCAGTGAGGGCATATGTATGTGGTGGTAACTATAGTTGTGACACTTTGTGAGGTCGCCGAAGCAGTCTTGTGGCTATTGTAGTATCTTAGTTACTTGTAGCGTCAATAAACCGGCATTACAAGTTAGGCGCCGTGGTGCGATTGTAGCGTGTTCCGCCTACCACACCGAGGAATCTGGGTATACGCCCCGGGCAAAGCAACAACAAAATTTTAGAAACAAGTTTTTTCAATAGAAGAAAATGTTTCTAAGCGCGGTCGTCCCTCGGCAGTGTTTGGCAAACACTCCGATTGTATTTCTGCCATGAAAAGCTTCTCAGTGAAAATTCATCTGCCTTGCAGATGCCGTTCGGAGTCGGCATTAAGACAAGTAGGTCTCATCCGGCAAATTTGTAGGGAAAATTTAAAAATGAGCCCGACGCAAATTGGGGGGAAGCTCGGCCTAAAGTCTCTTCGGAGTTTATCGCGCCTTACATTTATTTATTTTATTTTACACGTTAGGCGCATATCTTGATTTTTTGCCCTTAATAAAAAATTTTATTTTTAAAATTCTCTCTAATTTTTTATATATTTTCAAATACATTTTTAAGGTTGGCTTGAATGATTTCGATTAAAAATTTTGTAGGAATTTTATCTAAAATTACCGAAAGAAAAAAAAAAGAATTTAATTGACAAAATTTTATAAAAATTACAATTGCTATTTTCTCGTTCGCTGCTGTAGGTCACAAGTTTTTCATTATATTGTGTTTTATTTGTGTTGGTTAAGAAGCTATTATATCCTTTTAGGAATTAATTAAACAAATATACATATAACAGAATGTCAGTCAGTTTCTCTTTCATTTCATTTATAATTGATAGTCTGTACTAAATCTTCCGAATACATATGTGTATTTCGTCTATTGTTTCTATTGTTTACCCTTTTGTTGGGTTTTTTCGTAGCTTAGTTGTCGGATTTGCAATTTCCTATTTACCATAGTCATGCGGATGGCCTTGTTCATGATGCATTAGCGCACCGGATCCGGATCGGGATGATAAGCCACTCAAAGCGAAAACAGCAACAAACCAAAAGCGATAAACAAACAACAGTTGTTTGTTTATTTTGATTGCGCAAATGTTTATGTACATATGACATCCTGACTGCGTTTGACTGTTTTTCTATTAGAAATGTTTTTTTTTTTTTATCAAAGTCACATGTACATATATGTAAATCACAAATTGATATACAAACAGCACGAGTGAAACACTTGCTAACATACACACATTGGTATGTTGACTTATTTCAATTTCAACTTTGTGCCTTATTAACACTCGTACTTAATGGCATCTACAACGATAAGACTGAATTTTTTGTCAACAATCTGGCAAAAAATACTTGGTGTAATTTACTTCCGAAGAATTATAGACCAGGCTTCTATGTATTCCAATATGTGTTGTGCTACTTTTTAATTTTTCCTACAAATTGGTTGAACGGGACTATGCTGACTTCGAAGGCAGATGAATTTTCACAGAGAAAATTTTCATGGCAGAACCAAGTACTCGTGAAGTTCGATGTGTAAACATACGTCTAGAAAAATGAGTTTTTAAGTTAACAAGAACTTGCTCAGGGGTTGAAGTAAAACTACAACAGAGGTTACTTTACCAGAAGGAAATAAATTTGGATCCTTTCCGGCTTTGTCGACTTCTAATCGGAAACAACCGATGCCGACAAGCTATTGTTTTATTATCGGTTTTACTTTTGATAGTGGACTATTATCTTCGACTTTTTTTTGCGTTTCATAACGACGAATCGACGTTAACAATCTCAAAAACATGCCGATAATAAAACGGTAACACTACGATAAACAGCGATAGCTTTTCGAAACCAACTTTTCGATAACACGCCGATCAAAAATTGCTAACACTCCGAAAACTAATTTATTAGGTTTCGAAAACATATTCTTATCCTTTCGATATCAAACGGATAACTCGTCGATTAAAAATCGATTTAACTAAACTTTGTTAATTTATATTAATTTTATTTTATATAGTTATATTTTATTTTATTTTATTTCATTTTACTTAATTTTATTTTGCTTTATTTCATTTTACTTCATTAAATTATATTTTATTTTATTTTACTTTATTATATGTTATTTTATTATGTTAGTTTATTTTATTTAGTTTAGTTTTATTTTATTTTATTTTATTTTATTTTATTTTATGTTATTTCATTTTATTTTATTTTATTTTATTTTAATTTATTTTATTTTATTTTGTCATTTCATTTTATTTTAATTTATTTTATTTTATTTTATTTTATTTTATTTTATTTTATTTTTTTATTTTATTTTATTTTGTTTTATTTAATTTAATTATATTTTTTTAATTTAATTTAATTTTATTTTATTTTGTTCTATTTTATTTTATTTCATTTTACTTCATTTTATTTTGTTTTATTTCATTTTACTTTATTTTATTTTATTTTATTTTATTTTACTTTACTTTACTTTATTTTATTTTACTTTATTATATATTATTTTATTATGTTATTTTATATTATTTTGTTTTGATTTATTTTATTTTATTTATTTTATTTTATTTTATTTTATTTTATTATGTTTTATTTTATTTAATTATATATTTTTAATTTAATTTAATTTAATTTTATTTTTTTTTATTTTTTTTATTTAATTTAATTTAATTTTTTTATATTATATCCTGTTTTTCTTTGTGCAATTATTATTTCATATAAAACCAACGAAATATTACACACATATGTTACAACCACACAAAATCCTAAGAGATTCGAGGGGTTAATAAGTGCAATACAAAGCTTTATAGCTTCAGAGCTTCCGTAGCACTTACAAGGGCTACACTTACTCTTATACTTACACCTTGCGCTTACGTTCCGGATTCCCCCGATACCGCCAAAGATGTTTACACATCAAAACCGTCGTCTTCCGAAATTCCACGACTTCTGTCGAAAATAGGATTTATGGAAACATCATCGGGTATCATTGCACAATTCCGATTTGTTGGTTAATATCAGATAAAATATAATCTGAAATAAGAGACTCGCATGATTCATGAGCGCTTCAAAGTGAACTTAATAAATTCCTTGATTATTGTGCTAGGAACAGGCTTTATATAAATATTAACAAGAGTTTCAAAGTGACTTACTCTAAAATGGTCAAACCTTTGGATACTTGCTATTGTTTGGCGGACTCGTGCCTTTCTGAGGTTAATGAAATCAAAAATTTAGGAGTGTGTTTTGATAGTAAACTAAATTTCACTACTCATTTAAACTACATAATTACTAATTGTTCTGGAACACTTGCCTTCGTGAAACGCCATTATTCTAATTTTTCAGACCCATATACTTATAAGCTTGTGTATTCGGCCTTTGTCTGTTCCAAGCTGGAATACGCAGCTGTTATTTGGAGATCATACCATTCAGTGCATACAAGTCGTCTGGAGAAAATCCAAAAGTGCTTTGTTCGTTTTGCTTTACGCTCTCTTAACTTTACTGAACCGATTCCATCGTACGTTGCTCGTTGTCGATTAATTAGTTTGGTATCGTTATCCGATAGGAGAACGCTGTTACCGGTTACATTTATTATTGGTCTTGTCTCTGGCAGAATAGATTATCCTTCCTTACTTCAGCTAGTTAACTTTAATGTGCCCTGCAGAAATTTACGGAATTTTGTTGTTTTTCGTGTTGCAGTTAACAGAACAGTCAATGGCGCTAACGCTCCCTTGAATAGAACTATGTCAGATTACAACTATTTCTCAAATTTTCTGGATTTAGATTTAGCGTATATCAAATCGGTTATAGACACAGTTCAAACTAAAAACCTATTTTTAAGTAATACTTAATTTACATTAGTGGCACTATATTCTTAAGTGTCTGCTGTATATTAGACATACAAGTAAATAAATAAATAAATAAATACGTTCTGAGGAAATTCAATATAAACGACGGTGTTTTTTCGCAACTCGATTACAAAAGATTAAAGATACTGCAAACTGTTATTCTGTGAATACCTAGACGCAGAGACATCACTCGGCACGTGTGTGGCTTACTCTAATTAACTTTTAGACCGGAAAGGCACAATTATTTGCAGTCCGCGCTTTTGTAAAATGCTCGTATCACAATCAACCGCCTTTGTTGTGGCTACAAATACGTTTCAATACTTTAAAATGAATTTTAAGTTCTATAAATTAACTCTTACATTCACCGCTGTAAGTGCGCTATAAAATTATATTAACCGTATCATGCTTAATCCGCAGCTTTTGCTGAGAACAATATTGCAAATAAGCTTTTGATATAAATTTTACCGCTTTAGTAAGGATATGTGTGTTTGTATATATATAGGCTCAGACAATAATAGAAACAAATGAAAATATTATTGAAAAAAAAAACTTAAAGTTTCATCGCAGTATTAATTGAAATTGAAGTTGAAAAAAGTGAAGAAATGTTTCGATCTGTGCATCTATTTAACGTTTTTTTAACAAGCTTTCAGTTTTGAAATTTCCAGCTCAACTCGCGTCAAATTCAACCGCTGGGCTGCGAATTTTGCAAAGATCTCGATTCCTGCATCAGCTGTCAGAAGATTCGCTCTGTCGCGTTGCATTGCAATTCATTCCCAAAAAAGACCGCGAGCTACAACTGATTGTTTGATCACTCATTTCCAGTGTTGAACCCATTTAGAGACCATTGCCGCCAACGGTGTTAGATCGGCTTGCAAAGTTTTTAATTTCCGCTTTTCGAATTATAGAAACCGAAGTCAAAATTCGTCTTTTGATATCTTCAACACCTCATGCAAAGTTTTAGTTCTTCATAAAATAAATTCGCAATTTATGGGACACAACGAAATTTAGACTGAAATATTCTAGTACAAACAAAATACAAAATAAATGTAAGATGGGATAACCTCCGAAGAGCTTTTAGGCCGACGTTCTCTTCCAATTTGCATGTGTTCCTTTTTAAATTTTTCCTACAAATTGGCGGAACGAGACCCACTTGTTTTATGCCGACTCCGAACGGCATCTACAAAGCACTGGGAGTGCTTGCCAAGTATTACCGTGGGGCGACCCCGCTTAGAAAAATGTTCTTCTAATTGAAAAAAACTTGTTTCTAAAATCTTCGGTGTGGTAGGCGGAGCGTGCTATCATCACATCACGACGGCCACCCTAGGTATCCAGGTATATTGGCATTGAAAGTTAATCCTTAGCTGGGCCAATATCAATTAAGCAAACCAAGGAATTTTTGCACAGAACTGTTGCACTGTTATACGGCCTCCCGATGAAACGGATTAAGTTTTTAATAGATTTTATGATATCGAACTTATTCGAGAAGAGATCTCTCACGAGCCTCGTCTTCACACGAAATTCTCGAAGCACGAAATGTTCGTAAAGCTCGCGAGCATCTCGACATTCCATTTAAGCGATGGCTGACTATTTTAAATAGAGCTTACAATTTCTTCTGGAGCACTAGCGAAAGTTTCCAAAGAACCAAAAAGTGTTCTCCGGTATCGAAATTCTCGATACCAAATTTTATGAAAAATGAGCGTGCTCTCAGAGAGCAAAGAGTTTCATATCTACTTCCAGCTTCTCTTGTGCCCGTCTCTTCGTCCCCTGCTTTGAGCATATTGGTGTGTCGTTAAAACTGGCAGTACCATTGTGTTGATTGCCCGATTAAAAAAACCAATACAATTGTGCCTATGCCCTCGTCATATGCCGCTACTTTAAGATTCTCGAGGTGGTTTTCTACCTCTTGTTGCTTAAAGCATATTGGATCATAAGGAACATTCCCAGGATTTCCAGAACATTCTTCCCAGCTGTGAGTGCAACACATCCTGCTACCCTCGGGGGTTCGAGGTACATGATGCAGCTTCCAACCTCGTGCTGGTATAATCGAGATTTGACGCTGAAGCATGTTTAGTATATCTTCCGAGTTCACCACACGTGGGATCGAAGCCTTAACCTTGAGCAAAGACAGCTTCGCATTTTCTTTCATCCTCTTCTCGGTGAAACTAGAGTTTTTTCGTAAGCTCCCTGTAGTATACCGAGTAAGTTGGAGGCTGATCGTTACCTTCCTTCGGCTTTTTAACAATTTCGTCTCTACTTTTGATACCAATATTACCCTCCATTGAAGCTTTTGAGGGACATAGATATTCAGCACTTAGACTTTCCTCTTCAATCTGCTTTGTAGATATTGAGGTGTGTCTCCTGTTATTTCGGCTAGTTCACCACCTTTTTCTGCGACTAACGCATTGTGGGCTTATTTGGTTATGCCGATCGCTGACTATCTCCTCTCGGGGGTTCTTTCTCCTCGATGCTGTTACAAAATTGAGGAACGCTCGTAGTGAACTGTCTTTGACATACTCCATGATCACGAGTCCATGCCAAATGCTCGCTTTTAGGGTCGGTTGGTCCGAGCACTAACCCCAAGCGCTGCGTAATTCTTGTGAGAGGGCTCTCGTTAATAACCTGTCTCGTTCCCATTCTTTTTCTGTCCGGGTTGGCAGACCGTTCCTTGCCAAGCGCACTAATTGCACACTATCATCACTATCCGCTTTTAATCATCGCTGATATCTATTTCCTTATTTCCAACTTGCGAGGCGATATTCTTTTCCTCCTTCCTTATTGTAGAAGTTTGTTGGTTAGGTATGCAAAAGTGAGACGAAGATAGAGAAGTAGGAAACATTGAAAATTTAGAGGGTGGTTCTTGAAATATCATATAATTGAAAATTTACCAAAAATTTTCTTTTATGTATATCAAAGCCAAGTACAGACGCTTAACAGAGTTGAAAGCCTACCAGCCAACATAAAAGATTTCGGTATTTTTATACTCAGTTGAGCAGAGCTCACAGAGTATATTAAGTTTGATTGGATAACGGTTGGTTGTACATATATAAAGGAATCGAGATAGATATAGACTTCCATATATCAAAATAATCAGGATCGAAAAAAAATTTGATTGAGCCATGTCCGTCCGTCCGTCCGTTAACACGATAACTTGAGTAAATTTTGAGGTATCATGATGAAATTTGGTATGTAGGTTCCTGAGCACTCATCTCAGATCGCTATTTAAAATGAACGATATCGGACTATAACCTCGCCCACTTTTTCGATATCGAAAATTTTGAAAAACCGAAAAAGTGAGATAATTCATTACAAAAGACAGATAAAGCGACGAAACTTGGTAAATGAGTTGAACTTATGACGCAGAATAGAAAATTAGTAAAATTTGGACAATGGGCGTGGCACCGCCCACTTTTAAAAGAAGGTAATTTAAAATTTTTGCAAGCTGTAATTTGGCAGTCGTTGAAGATATCATGATGAAATTTGGCAGAAACGTTGCTCCTATTACTATATATATATTACGCCATAAGTCGAACAAAAATTAACCAATCCTTTTGAAATTTGGTAGGGGCATAGATTTTATGACGTTAACTGTTTTCTGTGAAAATAGGCGAAATCGGTTGATGCCACGCCCAGTTTTTATACACAGTCGTCCGTCTGTCCTTCCGCATGGCCGTTAACACGATAACTTGAGCAAAAATCTACATATCTTTAATGAACTTAGTTCACGTGCTTACTTGAACTCACTTTATCTTGGTATGAAAAATGAACGAAATCCGACTATGACCACGCCCACTTTTTCGATATCGAAAATTACGAAAAATTAAAAAAAATGCCATAATTCTATACCAAATACGAAAAAAGGGATGAAACATGGTAAGGTAATTGGATTGGATTGTTTTATTGACGCGAAATATAACTTTAGAAAAAACTTTATAAAATGGTTGTGACACCTACCATATTAAGTAGAAGAAAATGAAAAAGTTCTGCAGGGCGAAATAAAAAACCCTTAAAATCTTGGCAGGTACTACATATATAAATAAATTAGCGGTATCCAACAGATGATGTTCTGGGTCACCCTGGTCCACATTTTGGTCGATATCTGGAGAACGCATTCACATATACAACTACCACCACTCCCTTTTAAAACTCTCATTAATACCTTTAATTTGATACCCATATCGTACACAACACCATTCGTTTGATGCCCGTATTGTACAAACAAATTCTAGGGTCACCCCTGGTCCACCTTTGTGGCGATATCTCGAAACGGCGTCCACTTATGGAACTAAGGATTACTCCCTTTTAAAATACTCATTAACACCTTTCATTTGATACCCATATCGTACAAACGCATTCTAGAGTCAACCCTGATCCACCTTTATGGATATATCCCTAAATGGCGTGCACCTATAGAACTATGGCCCACTCCCTCATAAAATACTCTTTAATGCCTTTCATTTGATACACATGTCATAAAAACACATTCCAGGGTTTCCCACGGCTCATTTTCCTACATGGTTATTTTCCCTTATGTTGTCACCATAGCTCTCAACTGAGTATGTAATGTTCGGTTACACCCGAACTTAACCTTCCTTACTTGTTTTTTTTAGAATTGGCTAAATACCCGGGAAAAATATTTATTGAAAATATTTTGTATATATACCACATCTATATAATTATTATAGTTGGTACACAGATGATGATGGGCCGAAAATATTAATTTTAGTTGAATTCCATATCCATAATTATGGACCACAGATTTCGCTGAGTGAAAGAAAAAAATATATAATTATACAATTTTAAAAAAATTCACTGAACTAAAAAACTCAAGCAAAATTTAATACGCAGAAGATCTTCCACACATATGAGGTTTAGCATAGCAAATGTAAAAAAAATTTCAGAGAGAAAGAAAACTTTGCCGCCAGCAAAAAAGAGGATGTTTTACACACAGAGAGGAAGTAACAAAACCTAAAGTAAAGTAAAACAAACTAAATCGGATTTTCACGCTTGGTTAGCTAAGAAAATACGTTCAAATTTGGTTTTTGCTTTTATACCTCCATTCATTTAATAAAGGAAAACTTCAGAATAGCGCAGCATGAAGACTAAACGTGCTAGGCACAGTGTTTACGTTTGACATAAAACTTTCCAAAGTGTTTGCATGCGTGAATATACCTCTCAATTAGTATGGGATTTGTTTTTCAATAAGTTTATATTAGCTTCACGTATGTAAGTATATTCTAGGGAACTTCAAGAATCTAATATCTTTTGTAAAACTGAAATCTCGAATAATTAACGCAAGTAGACAAATTTTATTTATTTACAAATACTATTATCGTTGTAGAACCTCAGAATTAAATTGTTCGCTTCCTTCACTTACAACCTTTTAGAATCAACCTGATTAACTTTTCCCTTAGCTTGCGCTGCCTTCATACACTCAGTTGCCTCGTACACCTATTTCTCCCGGTGTTAAAACTCTTCGCTAACAATCTCCTCGAAAAGTTACCTAGTTATTTCTCGTTTCTATACGTAATATTAAATTTGGCTAAATATATGTATTTTTGAGGTTTTAATAAGTTCTCATGCGCTATTTACTGCTGTTTACATCTCTTTATTCACTGTTGCCTTCTATGTATATGTGTGTAAAAGCCTGAGTTACATGTGCTCTTAATTGCTGTGTTCATCTATGTGCAGCTGTTTTCTATTTCAACTGCTTGTCTTGCTGTTGTTATCAAGCTTTTATTACTAGCGGCATAGTGACGTATCGAGACCGCTTATACTCGCAACAATATTTATGTAACTCTCTGATACCAAATAATAAACAAAATCGTAGGTAAAAGTATCGGTACCTGTTGTTCTTGTTGTAGCGATAAGGACACTCCCCGAAGGCCTCGGAGAGTGTTATCGATGTTGGTGGTCCTTTACCGGATGCAGATCCGGTACGTTCCGGTACCAAACACCATAAAGGTACTAGCCCGATCATCTCTGGAATGATTTGGTACGACCACATCAAACCTTCTAGGCCACATCGCCCGCTCACCCCATAGATCCATCAGAAGTTCAGGGTCGCAAGAGCCTCGGCTGTTAATGAAACAGGATTCGCCACGGGTAGGTGAGTTTGACAATTTGGTTGGAGAAGCTATATATTGCGCTGGCTACTTTGAGAAGTTTGCGCTACACAATCCCTTGAATCAATTTTGTATTTTAGTAGCCTCTTAATAGCTTTTTGTATCTGCAGGAAAACATGTTACAAGTGTTTTTCAAATAAATTTTTTGATTAATTGAAAATTCAAAAGTGACAATCTGGAATATGCTCAGTGCATCCCTAGTATGTAAATAAAAACTCACTCGCAGTTAAAAAACCCGTTCCATTACGTTACAAAATCTGGCCAGTGGTTAAAATATTCAGCAAAAAAATTAAGATTAAATTTTGAAATTATTTGTATTTAAGTGTGCGCTTTTAAGCTGGATAAAGCAGATTAAATTAAAAAAAAAAACATCAATATATTTTTGCAAATCCTCAAATTCATTCGTTAAAGCGCAGCGGTTACATTTAAATCTAACCGTTTATTGTTTTCCGCTCTTTACAAGCATATAACTAAATATTATCTCTGTTTTCTCATTTCCATTTTTTTACTAGAGCTTTTAATCCCAAAGTGTTGTGAAACTTTTGCCGCCTCAATTCAACTGTAAAATGTTAAGTACAAAATTATTTACAACTCATCGATTTGCAAGCAAACGTTCACAAAGAAAAATACTTGAATAGAAGGAGGTGTGTAGGAGAGAGTGATGATAAAAAAAATAGGGTGTTTTAGTTTGAGTGCTTACAATATTGTGTAAAGTTTTAAAATTTAACTCGATTACTTATACTCTTCGCCACTTGAGAGGTACTTATACCTTTAATTACACAGGTAGACCCAGAAATGACTTTTCATTTTTCTTGCACCTCTTTCTTTTTTTTCCTGAATCTGAATCCGATGTCAGTGCGATTTGAGATATTGGCGCATAATCATAGTCAAAATAAAATAGATTTTAAATTTAGCTTTTTGCAGCTTTTTGACATAATTTTCTATGAGCTATCTGTCAAAAAAGCTGAAACTAAATTTAAAACCTAATTTATTTTGACTATGATTATGCGCCATTGTCTTTAAACTGTGTTAGGTTGGCGTTATGTTCTTCATACAAAATTTTACTATCAAATTTGAAGTATACTTTTAGGCACTCTAGTCACTAAATAACTGCATGTGGGCATCTTCAGTAAACCACAAATGATGAAAAAAACTAAAATTTTATCAAATATTATCGAAAATAAAAATGTTGCAGGCGCAAGCTTCGGTGGAAAGCAGCGGAGCGTAACAAAATTCTAGTAGGTCGCTTTCACCACACCAAAAATTTTAACACAATTTTTAACATAATTTAAGCACAGAAATACACTGATTGGAGTTTTAGAGAGTAAAAATGTGAATTCTGAACACATTAGCTGAATAAAAAGGGTACAAATAATTGTTAAATAATAAATACGGACAGTGGTAGTTTAACAAATTCTGCTGTGGTAAGTGGTGAATGTGACCTACTAGAACTTTGTGAAGCTTGCCTCACACGATTTTTCGTCTATGCAATGTCTCTATATTATATCGTTTCTGATTTTATTAAACTCATAAAACCAAATATTTATGTAAGCTAAAAGGAATTGTATGGACATCTGCTACATAACTTTAAACTTAGTATAGGAAAATCCGCCTGAAAGTATGCTGCACATATTCGCAGTCCCATTCTTCTTCTTAAGTCTTTTTGGCTTATGAAAGGCCGTCACAAGTTAAAATGAGTTTCATATTAAAAGACAAAGTACAGTCAATTTTGTAAAGTTTTTTTAGTTTGTCAGAAATTGGGAAATAAAATAAGTCATCCACTTACATAAGCGGACGATTTCGTGATCCCACCTGTCACACTTAGAAAAAGAAAAACTTTTCGTCTAAATTACACACTGAAATTGTTTATTTCATCATATTCATAATAAAGGAGTACTTGCCTTTAAGTGATACAATTTCCAAAGTTATCCACATCCTACGGTATCTACATCGAAAAAAAGTTCAAGAAAAATTAATTTGTCAAGCAGCTTCCACCTCTCAAGAAAATTCGTTAGCTTTCTGCTACTTTTTCTTAAAGATTTTTTAGCAAGCGTCCACAAGGGAGATCTGGTTTAGCCAAGAAATATATGCGCGATTCATTATTTCTTGATCAACGACCTTGTAGGAACACAGTCGGTTGAATACCAGGGACAACAGTGATTGTAATAATGAGTTTTTTTTAATGGAGTGCGCAATAATATTTGAGAACAAGTACTATTTTTTTATTGTTTAGTGTGTTTTCTGAATCTGAATTTCGTGTCTTGCGTGAAAGTGACACCACTTCATTGAGAACAGAGAGGTATAGGAAATTTTAAAATACTTGGCTATTATTATTTTTAGCAAAAAAAAGGAATATAAAATTTTACGTGAGCGTTTCCTTATGATGTGTTTACCGCGCTTAACTAGTTAAAGATAAATTGCTGAAAAATTGAGCCGTAGTCGAGTGAAATGTTCCAAACTGCCACTATGGAAGGCTCCGTATGTAGATTTTTATAAAAAATAATTTCCTTGTTAAAATAACGTATTAAATAAAGCTAAAACACTTGATTTTCGTATTATAATGTTAGAGTATCGCGAAAAAAACCAAAATAAAAAATTTGATTCAATATTCTTATTTTGAGAACCGAAGACCTTTCAAAAAGTATTACATCACTTCTGTGGCTGAATTTATCTCAAATTTTGCTGGGCTGTGTCATCGACGAAGATATTTGAAGAACGATCGATCGCAGAATTTAGTTAAAAAAAAATTAAGTATAGGAAATTCCTGAAGACAATTTATGCAAACAAAATTTTGCAAAAAAGCTTGCGAGTTGCGAAATAACTGAAATAAATTTGTTAGCAGTGTTTGAAAATGAAAGAAGATCACACAAATATATGCACACCCGCGTGTATTATTAATTTATTTTTATAAACTCGTAAAGATATTCCATTGAAACCACTGGTAATCTGCCCAATAGTGTTCCCGCTGGGAGTATCAACTGTTCGAAATGTTGCTTCGTGGATTGCATTCCAAAAGCAATGGATATTTAGTATTCCATTCCGCAGAGAAGCTCTTAGTATATAATAAATATTAAGCTTCCTTTTATGTAACAAATTTTGTCTGTGAATAATACTAAAAATTCAAAATTTGTTCTGCCTTTTAAACCCACCCACTAAAATACCCTTTACGAATAACTGAGCAGTCACGTAATTCTTTGTGCTCTAAAACTTTTCGCATAGTTCATTTCTGCATATGAAGGTGTGTAATGAGTTTGTGGTTGTAATACGGGAGGGAAAAATCCAAAAAATCCAGCAATTGAACTTTTTCTACTTTTCATGAAAAGCTAAATTGTGCAGTAATATTTAAATTGAACAGAAATATTCACATAGACACAAATGCATATCGACAAGGTTTTTGAATGATTGCGTGGTTTAATGCATTTATTCATAAGTGATGTGTGGGTGTGCAATGTGCATATATATGTACATAGCAAAATATAGTGTAAGCAATTATGAGAAATAAAGGATACTGCGATAGCAGTACTTGCTCCGATAAAGGACGAGGAGGTTGTAATCTATATTGGATCTAAATAATTGTACGCCTGCTTAGTAAGCATTGAGAAGCAAAATCTAAAGAGCTGTAAAAAAGTTATTACTTTATTGAATTTTTGCTATCTTCAGATTGTGGCAAATTTTTCAACTTGTTTACTATTTGAGAAAAATAAGAGTAAGCATAGTATAAGTTTCAATTCTATTTGGATATTTTCCATATTATCTGCTTCCTTACTGTTGTTTTTCTCCAGCATTTGTCTATAGTGGCCTAGGGATGCACCGAAACTGCTTATATTAGCTACACTACCCTACACCTATGTCTAATCGTCCCGATTAGAAAAATTTCTCGATCCAAACTCTGCTTGCCCTTCTGAATGAATCACTATTTTCCATATCATAGTTTTTAAATTTTTTTGTATGCCGTAGACGGAATCGTTGATCCCCTTTATAACTTGGTGCGAGCCTTCCCAGCTACACCGAAATTTTAACGGAATACCTTTCCGCTGGTGGGGGTTGTATAACAAGGCGAAATCCCTCCAAGAAAACCTGTGATTTTTTTCCTTTTCGTGCTTGATTGAGCATTTGATTGTTCTACAGTATTTCTTTGAATGCTGGCTAAGACAAAATGGGGCCGTTTCCCGAATCAGGGCATGTTATACCGTTATAGCAATTTGTTTCAACATCCCGAATTCTATTTATGAATGTTTGAATTTTAACCCTCTCAATGTATTCCACAGGTGCGTCCGCATAAGCAAGGTAAGCTAGTCTTTCAATGTTCGAAGCGAACTCTTGCAATGTTGCGCTAGCCTTTTGAAAGCGATTCAATCACTACATTTGGTTTATTTGCCTCCTATGCACGCTTCCGTCACTTTATTCCAACGCTTTCATTAAATTCTTCTTCGTTTGCTTTTACTAGAAACCAGGATCACTCTACCAAAAAATTTGAGTTATTCTGAGTAGAAATCAGATGCTTTTTGAATGTAAAACAAGGTCGCCCTAATTAAAACTTAAAGTTGTTCTGACTATAAATCAGATGCCTTATGAATTCAAATCAATAAATCCAATCTCTACTGACTTGAAATCAGATTCCCCACAACTGAAAACCCGGCTCGCTTTACTTGAAATAAGAGCCCGAATGACTGGAAATCAGTTTCTCTTCCACTGTGAATCAGGGATGCTCGGAAGAAAAGTCTTATTTCCCTTTGACTAAAAGTCGGAGTCGATCTGAATAGAAATCAAAATTCTTCTGACTAGAAATTCAGATGGCGGCGCAAGCACTCTGAGTGTTTTTTTGCCATGAAATCTTCTTAGTGAAAACTCATTTGCCTTGCAGATGCCGTTCGGAGTCGGCATAAAACATGTGGGACCTACATGTTTCCCGCCAATATGTAGGAAAAATTTAAAGGGGCAAAACGGAAATTGGAAAGGTACCTCGGTCTCAAATCGGTTCGGAGGTTTTCGTGCCATACATTTATTTACTTTTAGAAATGAGACACCCTCTGGGAATAAAAATTTTATTTTAATTATTGAGTACATTAAATAAATTTAGAATAATTTTTTGAAATCCAATTTTTGAAAAAAGAAAAAGAATTTTATTAAAATGAAGTTAAGTGCCTCTTTTTAATTTGATATGGTGAATTTCGATGTAACAGCGCCCAAAGTATTGCAGTTTTCATAAAACTACACGACATATCGTCAGTTGCACCCACGGCAGTCTATCGCCTTCCCTTCATTGCTCTTAAGGGTTGGTTACACATTTCAGACTCTTTAATACCTGACTTGAACATTCCAAACTAGAATTACATATAAGGATGCGTCTATACATTTATCCGCATATGCTTAGAGCTTCACATAAAAGTCATGGCTGCTGCTAACCCCCCTTTTGACACATCTGGATAACATAAATAGTAATGGGAAATCCAAAACAAAGAAACTTTACTGATATTCTGCGTAACTTTTATTTAATATCGAGGTGGTCTTATGCGAATATGTTTATGCAGGTAAAAATTATTTTGGCTACATGGGTGCCACGAAACCATGTTTTATGTACATAATAGCTGTTGTATGAAAACATTACTTTTATACCACTAATATCCCAACTTTAAATAATAGTAGAGTTCCTAATATTTGCTACTGGTACATATAAATATATATTAGGCTGTCCATTGCTTTCTAAGTTTTTTTTTGCGCGATGTCCTAAGTTTAAGGCTACTTATATTTATTTCATCCCGTGCCACATGGAAAAAATACTTTCATATCAAATTATGTATGAGACATTTAATCCTCTTCACATAAACGAAATGTTCAGAACTTTGATTTTATTTGAATAAAATTGTCTGATTCAAACCAGCCTTTATATTTGGACAACATTTGATGACAGTTCTAATGATTTTAGAATACGCCCCCACCAGGTCCATTTATCGTATAAGATAAATTATTAAAGCTACGGTTTTATATAAAAATCAGTTATTACCCAGCGCGTTGCTACCACAGAAATATTTATTTCATAAATTGAAACTTTTTTGGAAATATTTTTTTTTTTATTTCTCAATACTTACATTTCTCACTTTTATTCTTATCTTCCCCTTTCATTTCTCTATTTTACTCTCCTCTTCCTATCCCTCTAATCCCCCTCTCCCTTACCTCTTTCCTATAACTCTTCCTTCTCCGCTCAATATCTTTCTGCCTGTGCAGTCCTCTGTACATCTCCATGTCTATATCACCTTCCAATAATTGTCAATCGCCTTTTCCCGTCACCCCTCTTTCCTCATTCCATTCATTTTTGCAATCCCCTCAACACTTTCCTTCACTAGACATAAAAACAAAAAGTTTGATTCCTGACCCAAGCGTTTCCAATAATAATTTATGCAGAAAGCATCTTAACAAATATTTTATCAAACTGGATTAAATCCCTGGTTGATTCCCCGAAGCAAAGGTAGCCCAATAATAACCTAGGCAAAAACCTATCTAAGAACACAATTTCAAGCGAGACGAGTCAAATAATATTTTTTTTATAGACCTGTATATTACAAACTTTCCGGGAAACAGATTGTCCTATACAAAAGCTAAACCGGAAATATAGTTTTGGAACTGTGGTTCTAAAAATCCGCGTGTCATTAGTTGTGATTTTTATGGGAGGTGCACACACGAGAGTTCCCCAAAGTTTTCAAACACAAACTCCTCAGCTTAAAAACGTCTCATAATTCTGAAACCCATCAAAGCGAAAAAAGCAGCGAAGCGTTTCACTTATATCTTACGGCGATGTCAAGGCATCAAAGAAAGCACAGTATATGTGACCGCTGAAGTTATCTCAGCATGATTGCATGTGTTCGCTCTCTCGCCAACCAATCGGTAAAAGAGAACTTTGTTGCCGGCAAGTGGTTTTCTCCCACCATTTTCCTTGAAAGCAACCATTGAACATTATTTTAGAAAATTTCCGTGCAACAACAAAGTGTAGCGCGTACAGTGAGATTTAATTTTGATGCCTTTTTAAGTTTCATTAGTCTTTTGTTAAGAATGTTATATTTTATTGTTTAATTCTGCTATTCTTATATATTTTTGTGACATATACTCTTTTAAGTTTCAGCCGACTGTTACTCGTTTCATAAATGTACATCTTTGCGTTTTGTTGCATTTGTTTTTGCCTTTCCTTATAACTATCCCTTTAGCTAAGTATTTGCAAGTTTTATTCATGTTAACTATGTTCATTTGCTGCCAATTTGAGATATTTTCATAATTTAGTTACTGATTTGTAGTGCAATCAAAGATGCTTTGTTGAATGTTTTGTCAGATGGCGTGAATTATATTTTGTATATATGTATCTACTAAGTATAGTAGTTTTTACCGACAATTCCTTACACTGGTCAACAAGAATAATATTGCGAATTAAAAATGCCTACAGAGAATCTGATTTTAATTTTGTTAATTTGTAATGATACTAAGTAAAACGCTGCTGGAATACTACCATAAAAGGAACAATCCTCCGTGCTGTCTGATGTCTATACATATTATAAATCAAAGTCTTACATTTAGGAAAGAGGTAATCTGGAATATTGTTGAACGTATCGGGCTACACAAATAAAAATCAGCCTACTCATTTATGTATTAAATTTTTAGGGAAATATGTTTTAAAATTTTATATACTGTACCCAGCAATGCAACGAACGAACGTAATTTGATTGCTGTATCGACAAGAAGTGTAATTGTGTGAGTCATAAATCAACTTCTCTTAGTTTATTCGGCTAACGAATACAAGTAGGTACAAGCCAAATACAAAACGAAAAGGAAGGGTGCCATAACATAAATATTTTTAAACGTAAACCATGGGAAAAATGATGACGGGAAGTTAGTATAGAATTCGAATTCAAATAAACTGCCTCATTTGACCCACACGTAAGATGTGTTTGTGTTGGTTTTGTTTTTCACATGCTAATTAATATTTTTGTTTTGTTTTCGCGTTTTCAATTATTTTCGTTTTTTTTTTTTTTGCAAATTTTTGGCGAATTACCTTTTTGACAGGAAATTTAACAGGGAAAACATTTCCAAATCAGATAAAAGTAATACTTCCCTGAATTTATTTATTGAAGTTAACATGTTTCGAAATATGTATGTAGTTGGCGCGCATAAGCAATATCACAACAACGAGACGCAAATGCTATTTAGGTGTCAGCACACGAAACGCTGCAAGACTGCGGGTAATATATGCTAATAATATCCATCAGTGAAGATTGAAGATAAAGAGAGCTAGTTTGCCGCAATTTGATGTATGCAAATGATCCTGTTATTGCCCTAGCCAATATGACAGTTGTATGTCCATACTATTGCGCTCTTTAATTAGAGGTCGATTAAAAAGCATGCGTTGCTCACAGGAAAAATTAAAAACTATGTTAAAATTGACTGAACCATTAAAGTCGATTTAAACTGGTGATCATCAAAATGAAAATTTTTTCGACACATACATACGTACGTGATTATAACAATAGGAGGATTCCACTAGTCTTGCAAAAGGTGCAGATTGAGCCATTTTGTTATATTTTCATAACGTACTTTGTTATTTGATGTGAACATTTTTGAACCCTTCGTACTGGTGAGTGCTATAACCTTGAAATGGGATGCTCTCGTAGTCTTGCATATTTCGTCGTGGGATAACAATCCGTGCAACATGCAAGTTAAATCGAGTCCCCCTATTGTATTTCAGCTGACATATCTAATGAGTAATCAAGTGAAACTTTATGCCACCTTTTCAAGTATGACATCTGATGGGTATTATTTTTCGTTTCCAATCGAATAAACCGAAATGTTTGCAGTTTTATTTTATTTTTAATGCAGAAGAGCAGTCCTCTACGGGTGTTGTAATGCTGGGCAGTCTTTCGAAAAGTTCATTAATTAAAAAAAAAAAAAAAAAAATGTATGACCTGTTGTGGGAATGCAATGTGGTCTTCTAAAGCGACTTTTAATAGTGTATCCCGAAACATGCCGGAATTCAATATTGCTATCCATACCAATAAGATGGCAGCTGGCAAAGATAGTGGCCATTATAATGCTGCTGGCACTTTTGTTTTAGCAGTTTTCCTATACAGGGCCGCAGAGAGCCGAGACGGGCCCCTGGGACAGTTCGCGTTTACGGGCCCCCCTAAAAAATAAACTCAGTCCAGTAAAAAAAATAATATAACATACATACATTTTTCCATTCACATTGTCAGTTTTATTTCATATAAAATAAGATTTACTGGAGCACTTACATAAATGAAATGTTAGATTTCATTGTTTGATTTGCTTACATTAAGAGCCTGTATTTACAAATGTCGCTGGCTTTTACAAAAATGAAAATGCAATGCGACCAAACGGATAGGGGCATAGTTATAGTCGAAATAAAATGTGATTTTAAGTTAGTTGAAGCATTTTTGCCAGATAGCGATATTGTGATTTTTAGTCGTTATGAGAGCATGCGTAGTGTATCTGAAACCTTGAAAAGCTCTAGTATCTATTCTCTAAATCTCCTAACAGCAAAACACCATTCATTCTTCTATTGTTTTATATTTTTACCCATAAAAATTTTACATACCAACGCTGATGGAAGAAATGTCTGTGTATTAAAAATTAAGAACAAATAAATCGCCTGCACCATTGTGTGGTTGCACAGTGTTACATTATAAGCAGTATAAGTATACTCCTGTGAATATATTGCATACGTACATACATAAAATTTACAAAATCACATATTTTTTTCACCTTTCACTTGCTTTTTCTGATTCACGCTTCATACAATAAATACACTCATCTTCGCAGTAAAACCATAGATGCTTTCAATGAATCTTACTTTTCTCTCATTCGCTTTGACTTTGTTTGTATTTTTGTATATATAAAAAATTATATAATAGTCTTCACTATATTATTTCGTTGTTATGTATACAGTCTGTGATTATGTTTTTTGTTTTTATGCCATTTGTGTTTTTTTCTTGTTTTTACTTTTTATCTTGTTTTGCAACACAAAATTAATTTTATACTTGTAAAATTGCGGATAAAGTACGGAAAATTGTTGGGGTTGTGACAGCAAATTTAAAATACGCTGTGACTCTGTGAATTTTTCCCTTACGTAGAAACATTCTACTCTTAAAAAAGAATATAATTTCCTTTCCAAACCCACTTCCTGCGTTATGTCTCACTTTACGTGTGTGCAATACTTTCATTTTGTATTGCTGTTTTTATTCAGAATTATTATTTCGTTTGATTTTTATTTAAAGTGCGCCATTATTGTCATTTTTGTTTTAACTACTATAATAAGCAGTATGGGGTAGTAGAATATTTAATGTTAGACTATTACATTTTTAAGTTACGTAATTATTTTTCATTATCATAGTTTCACTGGCACGCTTGTTAAAACGCAAATATACATAAATTAAGCACAATTGCTAACATGATAGACATATGTAATTAAATTAAAACAGTAATCATTTTTATATACATATGTTCCCAATTAGCATATTCAAGGTATTACCAAATACTAGGTTCAAACACACACCAAATTGGCAATTTATACTATTTGGGCAATTTATTACGCAATTTATCATATAATAAATTGTAATAATAAATTGCCAATTTAAAAAAAATTGCGTAATAAATTGTTTCAAACTGCAAATACAACCTTGTAAAGTGTGTTTATTGAGTAGATTTCAACGTCAGTTGCGCATGGCTGAACTATATGGTTGGCTCATCTCATCAGCTGATTTTATGTCTTTCATTTCACTGGAGTAGGGATTGTCAAAAGAAGATGGCAAACTCAAAATGAAACCAAAACATTGAACACATTTTCTTACAACACACAAAAATTTCAAAGTTTTATGTTTTCATTCCATTTCATTCGCCTAATACCAACACGCACATTTTGACAGTCTGAACAAAGGTATGTTCTTGCTGTAGAGATGAGCCAACCAGCTATCAAATTACTATTGTGTAAGCTAAATCGAGTTGTATGAACAGCACTCAATTCAAATCGAAATTTCCTCAATTTATTTTTCTGTTTGAACATAGCATGACATTTGTAGGTATCAGATTATTTAGAATTGTTTATATTAAAAAAAAAAAAAAATTGGGAATGACAGATGCGATTTAAGCATTTAAGTTTTTATGATCCTCCATTCGGTGGCAGATTGACAAATCATAATTTGCATAATATTTTAAGAGAGTTTTCAAATTAATTAAAAATGAAATGAAAAATCATTATTTAAGTTAAATTCTTAATTTAAAAAAAAAGTGCGGGATTAAGTGATCTGCATAGTTTTAATGACCTACTTACCAAATTCCTCTTTCGTTTTTTGACAACATATTTCAAAAAATAAAATAAAAAAATCCCTAAAATATTTTCTCAAATTCGTAAAATTTTGCCACACATAGATGGCTATGGTTTTCGTTATTTTGGGGGCGTGTCATCTGATATATATACAAACATATGGATATTCAAATAGCGCTAAGGATATAAATAGTAAGCCAATGGTACTTGGCAGGCAGATGCCAAATATCGATTATATGCATGTGGAATAATTAAACAGTTTAGTTCATTGTTTAATACAAGAATGTTTATTAAATATTTTAACTTAGAATTTAAGTGAACTATAATAATATTTAAAATAGAATTGTGAGAATTATTTTAATTTAATTATAACCGACAGCAAGCGCGCAAACCAACAACTGATACGTCTTAAGACCTTTTGTGTCTTACATTTCAACTTCAACTGAATTTTCGTGATGGACGCCACCTGATGTCGGCTCATTGGATGTTGCCACCCTTTCTCTAATTTCTGTAGTTGCCAGACTATTCTGCAGCCTATCCTTACTACCTGTTCACATTTCCACATACATATCAGTGGAGAAAAGTGAAAAGAATTGTGTAATAGGGTGCGGTACATACCATACACTTTTTTTCCATATCACAAATCTTCTGTACTGATTAAGCCACATTACTCAAACATTTTATAGCTGCCCATATTTCTTAAATTTTTCTAAGCGGGGTCGCCCCTCGGCAGTGTTTGGTAAGCACTCGGAGTGTATTTCTGCAATGAAAAGCTCTCAGGGAAAACTCATCTGCCTTGCCGATGTCGTTCGGAGTCGGCATAAAATAGTAGGTCCCTTCCCGACAATTTCTAAGAAAAATTAGCAAAGAGCACGACGCAAATTGGAAGAGAAGCTCGGCTTAAAATCTATTAAACGAAAATTGCAGCGTATTTGAAAAAATAAGTTTAAATTTCCGTATCACATATATTCGAAACTAATTTGGCATGACTGCCAATATTCCTAAATCCAAATGACGAAAATTGCAGAATATTGGAAAAAGGGGCGTGTCACGACTGCAGCCGTATCACTTTAGTGTGATTGCAATGCCTTAATTGATTGTCTATAAAACTTTTAATGAAACGTCAGTTTACTAGGGTGTGCGAACACAGAATTTTTATATTGCATCTTTATATCCTTTTTTGGACACACCGTTTGACCGATTTTGATGAAAATTGCACCAATTTGTAGGAATACAGTTCTCCAGCGCAAAGGTTAAGGTATTTAGGACGTATCATCTGATGTATATAGCAATAAATGAAAAATGAAATAAGCAAATATGCAACACCGATATTGTATCAGTGGAGGAATTTGGAGGGAGAGATTGGCATCTCCCATACAATTTTTATTTACATATCGTATATCTCTTGTACCGACTAGTGCATAGTGCTGAAACTTGGCATGTCTGAGAATATTGCTCATGTCAAAGTTTCAAAGGAAATTATGGAAAGAGGGGTGTGGAATCATAAAAATTCAAATTTTCATATATGTATATGCGTAACCACGGAATCTGCGTTCCCTGGATACTGCTAACATAGGAAGTGTTGCAAAAAGAAGTTCGCACTCATAGAATTCTATAATCATATCGTCGGCTTGTAGTTTAAACCCTTTAAGTACAAATTTTCTAAACATGACTTTTTCCAACCAGGCAAAATAGTAACCTCCAAAATTAGCCATACATGTGACGAGTTTTGTTCCTATGCTTTCCACGAAATATTAAAATAGGTCTTTGTCTGCCATGTTAAATTTTTTGATGTCGGTTAGCAAGTTTATACTCTAACTGTGTATACCTGCACCACACAGATTACCAGTGCGGCTTGTGCCGGCGTATAGAGCAAGCATTGCGCTGAACTTTATGCAGGCTGGTGAGATTGTTTTTCCTACTAAGAACTTTCACCACACTATAGAGCCATATGTCATATGGTGAGAAATATTCAATCAAGTATTCGTGATTGAAAAAATTGAAGAAAAACTTTCTCTAAATTAGTGAGAAGTTTTATAAAAAAATTAGAAGTTCTTCTTCATTAAATTGATATTTTTCTGTATTTTAATGAAAAAAATAAAATAAAAATTGTTTATGGAATTTTTGTACATACACAGTCACGAAAAGACAAAATCATGTTACTCTTGGTATAGGCGTGACCAAATCCCGAACAGTAATTAGCTAGACACGAAGGATTCCCAGTTATTAAGAATCCTGACAAAATCCGAGAAAAAACCCTGGTTGTTATTTAAAAAAATTTCTTAAATTTTGATCATTCGGAAAATTCCTTTATTTTAGAAAATTTTCCTGGATTGTGCGTTGTCGGGATATTGCCTTCCTGTAATTTTATCTTGTAGTGTTTTTTTATGTCTGTATTTTAATCTGTCGGCATTTTGTTTCTTGTCAGGATTTCTATTCGTTGGCATCTCCTGAATAGTTTGAATAGTTTAAAATTTTATTTATTTATTTATTTCTGACCGCAATTCGCTATGCTTTAAAAAGGCCGCCTTCTCCCGTAGCTCATACAGATTTAATCAACGTAGTACTCCTCAAACCTAGGCGGACGTGGATTGTTCAGCATTTGTAGGACTAATGCTACGTTTCCACCAAACCCAAACTCCGTGTTTGCCAACTCTTTTATGCAAAATATCTCTTGGCAGAAATTCAACTTTTGATTTTTGCTTTCGCATTATTGATACCGAAGTTAAAGCGCGTTTTTCGATAGCTTTCGCGATATTTTTAGGCATGTTTTACCGGTCTTACGTAACTGGCAAACACGGAGTTTGGGTTTAGTGGAAACGTAGTATAGGATAAAGTCCTCTCTTTTAGGTTGTTGTTGTTGTAGCAGTGTCTTTCCTTTTGTTCTTTTTGTTATTGTTTACTTTGTGGATGTCATTTCCCAGAAGTTTTGGATGATGTTTCCGCAGAAAAACGATCTCCACTTCCAACCAACCATGGGCAACTTTTAAGTTTATTGTTTCCATTATCTGGATGATAGAAATAAATTTTTTATGTTATATAATCGGTTTTCCGATTTTTTCGAGGAGTAACTAATACGCCCATTGGCATCCACTTCCATTGGCTTACCAAAACTTACTTTCTGTGTACTACCGGTTCATGAATTGCACGCTAAAAAGTAGCTTCATTGCGATAGCCTCAGTGGTTTGGGAAAACCGTGTCTTCAAAACTCACAGCTATTCCACTTCGCTCATACGGACTGTCTAACAATCGCATACAGACTTTAGGCAAGGACCACATATTCATTATTCTTCACTAAGCGGGTGGTGGGAGATAAATAACCCAAAGGCATCTGCTCCTTCGTCCTCACCTAAGTGAAATCGCCGCTTCCAAGCAAATAGAAGGAGACATGCCGCTCGTATATACCTTGGTATACAAGGTCTGTAATGCCTTTAGAAATTCACTCTTTATATGTGCCGTTCAAATGGGACGCTGCAGAGAAACGTAAAGTTTTTTATACTCAGTTGAGCGGAAGTTTTTTATACTCAGTTTGATTGGATAACGGTTGGTTGTACAGGTATAAAGGAATCGAGACAGACATAGACTTGCATATATCAAAATCATCAGGATCGAAAAAAAATTTGATTGAGCCATGTCGGTCCGTCCGCCCGTTAACACGATAACTTGAGTAAATTTTGAGGTATCTTGATGAAATTTGGTACGTAGGTTCCTGAGCACTCATCTCAGATCGCTATTTAAAATGAACAATAGCGAACTATAACCACGCCCACTTTTTCGATATCGAAAATTTCGAAAAACCGAAAAAGTGCAATAATTCATCACCAAAGACAGATAAAGCAATGAAACTTGGTAGGTGAGTTTAACTTATGACGTAAAATAGAGAACTCGTGAAATATTGGACAATGGGCGTGGCACCGCCCACTTTTAAAAGAAGGTAATTTAATAGTTCTGTAAGCTGTAAGTTGGCAGTCGTTGAAGTTATTATGATGAAATTTGGCAGGAACGTTACTCCAATTATTGTATGTACGTCTAATAAAAATTAGCGAAATCGAGGAAGGACCACGCCCACTTTAAAAAAAATTTTTTTTTAAGTAAAATTTTAACAAAAAATTTAATATCTTTACAGTATATAAGTAAATTATGTCAACATTCAACTCCAGTAATGATATGGTGCAACAAAACACAAAAATAAAAGAAAATTTCAAAATGGGCATGGCTCTGCCCTTTTTATTTTAATTTGTCTAGGATGCTTTTAATGCCATAAGTCGAACAAAAATTTACCAATCCTTTTGAAATTTGATAGGGGCATAAATTTTATGACGTTAGTTGTTTTCTGTGAAAATGGGCGAAATTGGTTTGAAGCCACGCCCAATTTTTATACGCAGTCGTCCGTCTGTCCTTACACATGGCAGTTAACACGATAACTTAAGCAAAAAACGACATATCTTTACTGAACTTAGTTCACGTACTTATCTGAACTCACTCTATCTTGGTATAAAAAATGAACGAAATCCGACTATGACCACGCCCCCTTTTTCGATATCGAAATTTACGAAAAATGAAAAAAATGCCATAATTCTATACCAAATACGAAAAAAGGAATGAAACATGGTAATTGGATTGGTTTATTGATGCGAAATATAACTTTAGAAAAAACTTTGTAAAATGGTTGTGACATCTACCATATTAAGTAGAAGAAAATGAAAAAGTTCTGCAGGGCGAAATAAAAAGCCCTTGAAATCTTGACATGTATTACATATATAAATAAATTACCGGTATCCAACAGATGATGTTCTGGGTCACCCTGGTCCACATTTTGGTCGATATCTGGATAACGCCTTCACATATACAACTACCACCACTCCCTTTTAAAACTCTCATTAATACCTTTAATTTGATACCAATATCGTGCAAACACATTCTAGAGTCACCCCTGGTCCGACTTTATGGCGATATCTCGAAAAGGCGTCCACCTATAGAACGAAGGCCCACTCCCTTTTAAAAATACTCATTAACACCTTTCATTTGATACCCATATCGTACAAGCAAATTCTAGAGTCAACCCTGATCCACCTTTATGGCGATATCCCTAAATGGCGTCCACCTATAGAACTATGGCCCACTCCCTCATAAAATACTCTTTAATGCCTTCCATTTGATACACATGTCATACAAACACATTCCAGGGTTACCCTAGGTTCATTTTCCTACATGGTTATTTTCCCTTATGTTGTCACCATAGCTCTCAACTGAGTATGTAATGTTCGGTTACACCCGAACTTAACCTTCCTTACTTATTTTTATTGTCATTAGCTACTGCTGTCAGCAAATGCTTGCTCCGTTGTTGTTTGCTGTTTGCTGCCCAGCTGTTCTATGCTTTCAAAGCTGCTGTATTATAGTTTGGGTTCAAGCGCACGTGCGGTCACACCGGGGTCGTGCTATTGTTAAACGATGTTACAATTGCTTAAATGCATTGATTGAACGCCGTCATCAACTAGTCAGGGACGGATCTAGGGATCAATTTTATATACGCATTTTTGTTATGACCCAAGTTTTAATATGACGAAAGGTTGAGAATAACTTTTCCCGCTTGCGTTTGATACACACATTACACATAAGATTCGGACTGAGGTGTGAAGCATTGAACGCACATTTTTGTGTCAAGATTCCGAAACCTGAGTTGTTGCCAGTCATTTTTACATTGAGACTGCAAGGTAGAGTGAATTTGCTATTAATTATATTAATTTTCTATAGAAGAGTTAACGACTTGTTTTCGATGAGTTAGTAGTTTGTTATTGACGGGTTATGGGCGTGTTATTAATTTCCCATAGACGTGTTATCAGTTTGTTGTAGGTGTGTTTCGAAAAGGTATAAACTAATTGTTTTCGTCGAGCTATCGATTTGTTATCGAAAGTTGTTGATTTATTATCGAAAAGTATTAATTATTTCTCAAGAAGCTATCGATAGATTATCAAAAGTTATAGTATTGTTAGCGAAAAGCTATCGTTTATTTATCGAAAAGGCATTGATTATTTATCGAAAATTTTGGTTGTTATCAAAAAGTTTCCAATTTGTTATAGGTGTGTTATCGTTTTTTATCAAAAACGTATCGATTTCTTATCTAAAAGGTTATCGATAAGCTATAGAAAATCAAGACACTTTTAATGGAAAACTCATCGATTATATTTCGCGGAGGTACGCACCTGAAATCTATAGAATTAGCTAGACACTAAAGTGAAGTAGACCTTACGTATAAAAATATGTTTTTACACATCTTCTAATGATAATATTTATATGCTTTTATTTTTAGGTAAGCTGCAAGTAAATTTATAAGAAACAAATTTCTTAACAAGGTAAATATTTAAAATAAGTTCATATAAAGAGATTTAAATTTTTCAATTCAACTAAGCCTACCAGCAAAATTTTTAGTTTTGTAATTCTAATATCTATGTATACAATTTTCCGCTTTCGAACCGCTGTGCGGCGTGTTGTCAATTTGTTTTAGTAGAACTACCGGTTTGTTATCGATGAGTTAGCGGCGAGGTTTGTTGGCGACGGGTTAGGGGAGCGTTATTAATTTGTGTCGCCGAGCTAACGATTTGTTACAGGAGTGTTGTCGACGAGGTATAGACGAGTTATCGATTTGTTATCGAAGTGTTATAGATTTCCTATTTATAACAGAGGTTAACGATTTTATGTAGGGAAGTTATCGATTTGTTAACGAAAAGCTATTGATTTGTTATGAAAAAGACATCGGTACGTTATCGAAAATATTTCTTGTCAAAGTTACATATCAACATGCTTTCAAAAAGTAATCGATATGTTATCGAAAACGTATGGATTTTTTATCGAAAACGTATAGATTCATTGTATCGATATGTTAACAAAACGCTATTGATTTCGTATCGAAAAGTTATCGGAGTGTATTAATTTATTATTGGCATACTATCGATTTATTATCGAAACTTTTTCGATCTGGTATATATGTATTTGATTTTGAAAATGTATCGATTTGATATCAAAAAGCTGCCGGAGTCTTACCGATTTGTTATCGACCACTCAAAGGTTTGTTATGAAACCAAAATCGAAACAAATCGAAAACTTGACAATAATAATTCGCTATCCGTAATAAACCGACAATAGAACAAAATCTTCTCGGCATCGCTTATTATTGCTAAGAAGCCGACGCATCTCTTCTCAAAAAGTAAGAAATTAGTTATTACTGGTAAAGCTATCGGCAGTGGTTTGATATGCGATGCGAATGTATTTATGTAGTGAACAATTCCTAGAAAAAATGACTCTGAAAAAAGTAAAACTAAACCACCTCCTAGTGTAAAAAAAGTTCGGCCATGTAATAGATGGCACCCCTTTGAAGCGTATATCTATTGCAAATGATCTAGGTGTCCCTTTTGATCCGAAACTGAGATTTAACATTCATATTTCATCTGGATGTACTTGGATTTATTAAAGATGGGCTAAAGATTTCGATGATCCATACCTCACTAAGATTCTTTACACATCGCTGGTACGTCCAATACTCGAGTATTGCGCAAGCGTTTGGTGTGCTGTTTCCCAAAATCATATAAAGCGTCTTGAGTTAAAAGCAATTTTTGATATTACGCGGCCTTAAATGGGACTAAAGTCTCCACCTTCCCTCGTACAGAAGTATACTGCTTCTTGTTAGCACCCGCCCTGGAAAACCGGAGAATATTACGAGGGGATTTGTTCATCCACAAGCCCATTATTGGAGAAATTGATTCTGCTGACCTTTTCAGACGTTGTATTTTGCAGTTCCTCCTAGAGTATCCAGACACTACGTTTTTATTTACTACCCCTTTGTCGTCGAAACTTTGCTAAAAATAATCCTCTGCTTATCTGGTGCTCGCACTACAATGACTTGTATAACTTATCAGTGTTACATGTACTTTTTCCACTATAAGTAGTGCAATACTCGCCTATCTTACCTAAGAGATACAAGCTAATTTATTGTTAATATAGCAAGTCGATTGGAATCCAGTGCATTTCGAAATCATGCTGAGGGTAATCTGATATATCGATATTAAATCGATAACTAATCGAAAAATTTTCGATAAAAAATCGATAAATTGTTACAAACAAATCAATATTTTTTCGATAACAAATCGATATTTATTAATTTTTCGATAATAAAATGATATCCCTTCAATCACAGTGGCTATCTGTAGAAAGTCGATAACAAACCAATAGCATGCTGAGAACAATCCGATAACAATAACAGCGCGTTCTTCCACGTTCAAAATTAGAACGCACCTAATGTACTTTGTTCATATAAAATTGCTTGATGCAGTTCCCATAGCGCTTTTAATTTTTCCTTCATATGCTGACTCTGATTTTTAGCTGTTTTTAGTAGGCAACTTTTCGTTGCTTGTACATGAACACTCACGCATACATACATGCATATGTACATATTCGTCGAAGCTTTTTAACCACATAATTTCCAACATTTTCTTGTTTCATTTTCATTATTTCACGATTTTATTGCAACTATTTGCCATTTATACAGTTTCATTTGTTAGCGAGTTAGTTTTTCGGTTGATGGGTTTGGTAGTCAATAGTTAGCGGGGGAAATTATTCATTGTTGTTGTACTATTACGATCCGGCTTATATAGACTTGTGAAAATTAATTAGGTAACAAATTGATATCAGTTAACTTGTACGAGTATATATGAACTAGAAAACTAGTAATACAGGATTCTAGGCTGCTTGCAACTAGATGCTGACTTATCCACAAGCCCTTACAAATTTACTTAGATTTCTTATAATTGCATTGTTGGCTATATTCACCAAGGGTTCCCCAATGATGGAGTCTCGGTGCTAGCATAAACGTTTCTCACGACACTCGAGGCTAGGATAACAACTGTATATTGGAACGATTTTCCGAGTTCTCCGAAAACTAAATTGTCACTGATGATGGCACAACGCGGAAATCGGTTGGTCTCGAAACCAAATTTGACAACGAATGACAGTAAATCCATCCAATGTACCTCAATTAACCACCCTATCGGAAAATCAATAAAACAAAATGAACTAGGATAGCAGGTTCAACATGAAAACCTTGAAGCCTTCATTCATAGAAGCCCCTTCTTAAGGAGCCTACTGAATGCTTTATCACTATAATCAGCCCGAGTTGTTCCTATAATCAAGAAAATTTGGAATTCCCGTTCGCGATAAATAACTGAGATTTGCTCAATCGGGGTCACCGAAAGGCCTTAGACGCATTCTGGCTAGAGTACAGTATTTGCATATTAAGTGCGCATTAGTCTTTTTGGTAGTAACTTTTTTACAATTTCTGCAGTGATCTCTATAAGTTTAATGTAATGTATCGGCTCTAGATCTAATCAGTAGAATATTTTCTCTTCCCTCATCGTAGTCTCGTCATGTGTCTCTTGATATTGTAAAGCCTGTGGAACACTTCCAATTTTGTTGAGTTTGTTCACGTAAAAATTTCAAATTTCTTTTATTTCTGCTGAGCCTGTACGTGCCAGCTCATCAACCATCTCATTTCTTTCGATTCCACTCCGATCTTGTATCCAGATAATAGATATTTCTGCTTGCAAACCAATTTAAGCTTGGAGTTAGTATATGAGAAGATATTACGTTTCGAACTTCGATTGATTTGCAGGCCAGACAAATCAAGAGTATTTCTACCTAAAACATACTGTAACCGATTTAGGGAAACTGCACTTATTTTATATCTCCTACTAAAGTTCGCATCGCTAAATTGTTGAATAAATAACTCCAATGTTAAATAATGCAAAATGGTCTTTATTAGACTACTTTGAAAGTACTATACAATAACACTTATACTTCGTAAGCAATAGCGTGCTTAAATCAAACTGATTTTTTGACTACTCAGCTTGCGCTCTTTTATACTCTCTGCTGCTTGATTCGCATATTTCTACTACAGTCTAGACGCTTCGCCTGCTAGAACTGCTGTACATATCTCCTACTTAGCTATATACATGTATATTTGTAGATTATGCATTTCACATAATCATATGTGTATGTGTAGCAACTTTCGGCTACAAGTGCGTGCGCGTAATATCTCTTCGTGCTTTATATAGATGGGTGTAAATAATGACTCGTGTGTTTATGTACACAGTGTGGCTCGCTTCAATGTTTTTGTGTTGGGAGTTTATTACTAGTTATGGTAATATTCGGTCACAATACTCAACTATGAACTCAGTTTGAATGACAAAATAATATCTAGAGAATTCGAGTATATTCCAATTCCTCAGCTGACTCCATCTTGGATCCGGTGGTATAGAAACGTATGCCGTTATCAGATGGAATCGAACTCCTCTTGCAATAATTTCCACTTGGAAGTGTAGTGTTGAGTATCCTACCAGTTCCAGATTCCCAGAATTTCAGGGCGGCCTATGCCGAAATACACAGTTGGTGCATGTCTATCGGAATCAAGCTTAAGATGTAATATTAAGCTGCGGTGAGAAAGGAGTGACAGGCTCCGGTGGAATTCCGTATAAGATCTTGTTATTGCTCTTATTTGAAATTTCGATGTATTTAAATTTCAACTTTTGAGTGGTATATATATATTTCTATATCATGTAGTCGACCATTTTATGTTTGTTGTCGGCTTTAAATAAATAAATAAATAGTCCCTTCATACTCATTATTAATATTCTTATCATATGCACTTATATGTATGTATGTCTGTACATAAAATATATGCTAAAAAATTAGGTTTAATTCAATTTTAATTTATGCATTGTAGCGCAATTATGTACATATACTATTTATACTTGTTATGTATGTATGTACGCGAGTGTGTATATTATACAGATTACAGCCGGAAAACCGCAAACTGTGTTTGTTTTCACAATTCATTTGTATAAAACAAAAACTATTGTTTTGATAAAAAGCTAAATAAAATAGAGTATAATAAAATCAGTCATTAAAACTACAAAATTTCACGCTTAGCTAAACAGCTGTACATTAAATGTGCGAGTGTATTTGCTCTTTTATACTGTAGATATAACAGTACTACAAAATAGTCTTGTTTCGGATATCCAATTACTAATTATCAGATAATTTCGAATAGTTAAACATACTTTTGGGATATAAGTTGGTTTCATGAAAATATTACATTATATTAACACTTGCTGGTGTTGCGTTTCAGCTAGCATCTTTACCTTCTAGCCCAGAGTTCGACATTCCAGCGACATGCGTGCCCCTTCTGCTTTGACACGTACACAAGGAAAACTGCTCTGCTTTCATACAAAAGTACACATTTAAGTACCCCTGCACTGTATGTAATCGGGATACGCCATGAACGCGTCCGAGATTAGCCGCAGGGTATTAGTCGCAGAAAAGTAGCGAGTTTTCTAACGAAAGTTCAATTTTTCTCCCACTTACGGCTCTATAGAAGAATGATTTCTTGGATTTTATAGTGATTAAAAATACTGTTACGAATATTAGCAAAACTAAGGAGTGCTGCCAGCTCTAAGCCGATCTAAGCAGTGACGTGAATGCACATCAATAATTCAATCATTATGTATCTACATAAACGAATAAATAATTGCGTCTACACATATGTACACATTCCGACGAGCAACATTTACATACAAGGCAGCAAGAGATGAGATGTCACACACCAATGAATTTACTTATACGCTTATGTGTGTGCGGGAGACTGTAAACTACAAACACATGCATATACCTTATCTGAGTTGTCACAAGAGAGAGCAATAATTTGTGCACGTAGTTGTGGCTGGCGATTTTGTAGCCGAAACAACTAGTAACTTCTGGAAATCGAAGAGCCTAGAAATATGCAGCGTAAACTATAAAAGCGGCGCCAGCGAGTAAGAAGTAATTCAGTTTGATTTGAATTGTCAAGCAGTTACGAGTAAGACGATATCTAGCGAGCAATAGCACTATTATTTTGAAAGTCAGTTTCCTTTAAGCTATCAGTTTGGTTATTAAGCTATTCGTTGCACAATTTGAGTGTTATTGTGAAGTATTTTAATAAAGGCCATTTTTCCATTATTCAATATTGGAGTTCTTTATTCGACAGTTTAGCGATACGATCCTAGCAAAAGGGCAAATAAGAGGATTTGCAGGAAATTCGTTACAATTGGTGTCAGAAGAGGAATTGTTGAATAAATTCCAAAGGACAACAAGGACATGGCAAAGTTCGGTGAATTGAAGATCCAGCAACTAAAGAAGGAGTTGGAAACCCGTGGATTGAATACAAGCGGCGTTAAACTTGAACTTCAGGCACGGCTACGAGAGGCAATGGAAGCAGAAGGAATTGATGTGGAAGAGTATGTCTTTCACCTTGATGGGGAGGAGACAACAAAAATTGAAGAGAAAAACGAAACATCGCAGACGGTTACCAGCACAGATTTGAACATGATTTTGGCTGCAATATCTGCTCAAACATCGACAGTGGCTTCTCAACTGGAATCGCAAAAGACAGATATAACATCTCAACTGGCATCTCAACTAGAAGAACAGAAAAAGTATATGTCATCTCAACTAGAAGAACAGAATACGTATATGGTATCCCAACTGGAATCGCAGGAAACCCGTATAACATCACAATTGGAAGAACAGAAGACATATTTGGCATCTCAACTGGAAGCGCAAGAGGCACGTATATCTGAAATGTCGGCACAAATTTCGGAACAGGTATCAGCGCAGCTCTTTGTGAAACTGGAAGAGCAGGATGCAAAAATTTTACAACTCGAGGACAAAATTGATGCCGAAATAGAAGCGTTAAAAGGTCGTATGGAGCAGTTACAACTAAACCGCCCAGCTGTTTCAGCGAGTAATCCAAAGGTAAAGACACCATCCTTTGACGGTTCTGTTCCTTTTCAGGTCTTTAAGCTACAGTTTGAGAAGACCGCAGCAGTGAACCAATGGAATGCTGAAGATAAAGTTGCAGCTCTGTTCGTGGCACTGAAAGGGCCTGCCGCGGAAATCTTACAGACCATCCCAGAGTACGAGCGGAACCACTACGAAACATTGATGAGCGCTTTAGAGAGACGTTACGGAAGCGAGCATAGGAAACAGATATTCCAAATTGAGTTGCAAAACCGCTACCAAAAAGCAAATGAAACATTGCAGGAGTTTGCTTCAGATATTGAAAGATTGGCTCATCTTGCAAATGCGGACGCACCCGTGGAATACACTGAAAGGGTAAAAATCCAGAGTTTCATAAATGGCATACGGGACGTGGAAACGAAGCGAGCGACATACGCAAACCCAAAGCTGACATTTTCTGAAACGGTATCACATGCATTGACTCAGGAAACGGCCTCACTATTGAGTAAACCAGCATACAAAGCTCATCGTGTAGAAGTGGAAAGACCAGATTGGGTAGACACTATTTTGGAAGCACTGAAGGGATCACAACAGAAAAATGCCGGAGTTATTAAATGTTTCAAGTGCGGCAACCCAGGTCATATTGCACGACATTGCAGCAGCGGTCCCAATAGCTCCAACAATGTGGGTGGTCGTAAACGCAAAGCTGGCGGAAATGAGCAAGAGCATGTCGAATGTAAAGAACGAAAACTTGCCCCGGCTGTTGAATGTCCTGTGATATCTGTGTTGCAAATCGGAAGGAAATCAAGCAGTCTTACCGTCAGAGGGAATGTGGATGGTAAAGAGCGTGTACTGACTGTAGATACGGGGGCATCTCATTCCTTGATTCGATCTGATTTGGTCTACAGGAGAGTAAAGTCATTACCTGGAGCAAGGTTGCGTACGGTAACAGGCGAATATAATCAAGTCCAAGGCGAAGTGGTATGTGAGGTATTAATTGGAAAAGTCATGGTTCTACACAAATTCGTTGTGGCGGAGATCGTTGATGAAGTCATATTGGGAGTGGACTTCTTGGTTGACCATGACGTCAGGATCGATATGCGGAGGAAAATTATGCGCTATAAGAACCAGGACATACCACTTAACTTTAGTTTGGAAAAAGGGTTCAGCAGTAATCGGGTACTGGTGGAAAAGACTCGACAAAGACCACGAAAGTCAAAAGCAAAGGTTGATAGATCGAATGGGCCAAATAAATCGAAATCAAAAGTACCTGCGAGAGAAACACTGGCATTGACAAAACCTAAAAGACGTAGGAAAATGAAGCAACGAATTTTCGAGAAGGAATGCGAGGGTAGTTTCAATCCAGAGCGCACTACTGTGGGGAAACGTGGGAACGATACTGATTATGCAAAGCAAATCCGTCCAGCGCAAGCTCTACAAAGTAGTTCTTCATTGGCCAAGCAACAGAGTGCGAGAGAACGATCCAGAATAATGAGTAGTAAGATGGAACACAGGTACGACAGGGAAAATAATTCGGAAGGTTTCCGGAATGGAGATTTGGTACTGTTAAACAACCCTCACCGGCGGAAAGGTGTCCCAGCCCAATTTCGGTGCAGTTGGGAAGACCCGTACAAGATTGTGAAGAAGCTCAGTGATACCATCTACCGCATACAAAGCATTGAGAAACCACGGAGTAGAAGAGTGGTACATTTGGCGATGCTAGCAGCGTTTAGATCGAGAGATTTGTCTGATCGGGACGATCAGACTTAGGTGGAGGGCAGTGTTACGAATATTAGCAAAACTAAGGAGTGCTGCCAGCTCTAAGCCGATCTAAGCAGTGACGTGAATGCACATCAATAATTCAATCATTATGTATCTACATAAACGAATAAATAATTGCGTCTACACATATGTACACATATGTACACATTCCGACGAGCAACATTTACATACAAGGCAGCAAGAGATGAGATGTCACACACCAATGAATTTACTTATACGCTTATGTGTGTGCGGGAGACTGTAAACTACAAACACATGCATATACCTTATCTGAGTTGTCACAAGAGAGAGCAATAATTTGTGCACGTAGTTGTGGCTGGCGATTTTGTAGCCGAAACAACTAGTAACTTCTGGAAATCGAAGAGCCTAGAAATATGCAGCGTAAACTATAAAAGCGGCGCCAGCGAGTAAGAAGTAATTCAGTTTGATTTGAATTGTCAAGCAGTTACGAGTAAGACGATATCTAGCGAGCAATAGCACTATTATTTTGAAAGTCAGTTTCCTTTAAGCTATCAGTTTGGTTATTAAGCTATTCGTTGCACAATTTGAGTGTTATTGTGAAGTATTTTAATAAAGGCCATTTTTCCATTATTCAATATTGGAGTTCTTTATTCGACAGTTTAGCGATACGATCCTAGCAAAAGGGCAAATAAGAGGATTTGCAGGAAATTCGTTACAATACTATAGTACTCAGGATTTCCTATTTATCCGGCTCTGGATATGAAACAGCATAGAACATTTCTTGGGCTACGAGCTACACTGTGTTATAGAGCGAAACAATATCAGAAACGAAATGCCATTTTAATATAGTAAGAGCAAAAAAAAACAAGTAAGGAAGGCTAAGTTCGGGTGTAACCGAACATTACATACTCAGCTGAGAGGTTTGGAGACAAAATAAGGGAAAAAGACTTGGAGTAAACCATTAAATCGGAATGTACCTAAATATATAGTAGCCTCAATTACGCAGAAACCTACGCACATGGTTCTGGCCTTAGTGTATTACCCGTGTGTTGGTGGAGCAACTGTACATCAATCTAAAGACATCAAACTTCTGAAAGATTTCACAACATAAGAATTAGTTTTGGTGTTATAGCTTCTAAGTAAGCCGGGCCGGGTCTCTCATTCAAATAAATGAATGGAAGCAAATTAAAACTACAAACAAACAAACAAATAAATAAGGGAAAACCACCATGTAGGAAAATGAACCTAGGGTAACCCTGGAATGTGTTTTTATGACATGGTATTAAAGAGTATTTTAAAAGGGAGTGGGCCTTAGTTCTATAGTTGGACGCTTTTTCGATATATCACCATAAAGATGGACCAGGGTGTAATGCGTTTATACGATATGGGTATCAAATTAAAGGTATTAATGAGGGTTTTAAAAGGGAGTGACCCTTAGTTGTAAATGTGAAGGCGTTTTCGAGATATCGACCAAAATGTGGACCAGGGTAACCAAGAACATCATCTTTCGGGCACCGCTAATTTATTTATATATGCAATACCACAAACAGTATTTCTGCCAAAATTCCAAGGGCTTTTGATTTCGCCCTGCATACTTTTTCTGTTTCTTCTACTTAATATGGTAGATGTCACACCCGTTTTACAAAGTTGTATATAAAGTTATATTTTACGTCAATAAACCAATCCAATTATGTACCATGTTTCATACCTTTTTTCATATTTGGTATATAATTATGGCATTTTTTTTAAGTTTTCGAAATTTTCGATATCGAAAAAGTGGGCGTAGTCATAGTCGAATTTCGGCCCTTTTTATACCAAGATAAAGGAGTTCATATAAGTACATGAACTAAGTTTAGTAAAGATATATCAATTTTTGCTCAAGTTATCGTGTTATCGGCCGTGCGGAAGGACAGACGGTCGACTGTGTATAAAAACTGGGCGAGGTTTCAAGCAATTCCGCCCATTTTCACAGAAAACAGTTATCGTCACAGGGCCTATGCCCCTACCAAATTTCACAAGGATTGGTGAATTTTTGTTGTTTGGCATTAAAGTGTTCTAGACAAATTAAATGAAAAAGCGCGGAGCCACGCCGGTTTTGAAATTTTCTTTTATATTTGTATTTTGTTGCACCATATCATTACTGGAGTCGGATGTTCACATAATTTACTTATACACTGCAAAAAATAACTTAAATTTTTTTTTTAAGTGGGCGTGTTCTTCATCCGATTTAGCTAATTTTTATTTAGAACACATATAGTAATAGGGATAACGTTCCTGCCGAATTTTATCATTATATCTTCATCGACTGCCAAATTACAGCTTGCAAAACTTTTAAATTACCTTCTTTTAAAAGTGGGCAGTGACACGCCCGTTGTCCAAAATTTTCCTAATTTTCAATTCTGCGTCAAAAGGTCAACATACCTACCAAGTTTCATCGCTTTATCCGTCTTTGGTAATGAATTATCGCACTTTTTCGGTTTTTCGAAATTTTCGATATCGAAAAGTGGGCGTGGTTATATTCCGATTTCGTTCATTTTAAATAGCAATCTGAAATGATTGCCCAGGAATCCATGAACCAAATTTCATCAAGATACCTCAAAATTTACTCAAGTTATCGTGTTAAAGGACAGATGGACGGACGGACTTACATGGCTAAATGAATTTCTTTTTTCGCTCAGGTCATTTTGATATATAGAAGTCTATATCTATCTCGATTAGTTTATGCCGTTACGGATTACCTTTATGCGAAAAAAATTATTATACCCTGTGAGCTCTGCTTAGCTGAGTATAAAAAATGTTGTGATATTTGCTCTGTTGGGCATTCTTATGCAGACCTTCGTCTTTTCTCGGGGTTCTACTTTTCTACAACTTGGAATGCAACGTGCAAATAGCGATGAGTGTCTCTATGCAATCACTTACTTATTTTACTTAATTGGCGATTAACCGTTTAAACGGTTATGGCCGTCCAACAAAGCGCGTTAATCGCTTCTTTTCTTTGCCAACCGGCCCCAATTGGTCACACCAAGGGATTTTAAATCGTTTTCCACCTGGTCCTTCCAGCGGAGTGGGGGCCCTCTACCTCTGCTTCCATTGGCGGGTTCCGATAGAAACACATTCTTGGCCGGAGCGTCATCTTTCAGTCATATAACATGACCTCTCCAGCGCAGCCGCTGCGTTTTAATTTGCTGGACTATGCTGATATCTGCGTAGAGCTCGTAGAGTTCATCGTTAAATCTTCTTCGGTACTCGCCATCGCCAATGGGTAGAGGTCCATAAATCGGTTTTATGCGATTCCAACAATTTTTACAGAAGCGCTTGAGGTTATCAAAGCCATATATGTACTGATTTGTGTCAAGTTACATCAACTGGTCTAAGGTTTATGGCTCCCGAAATGTAACAAAGCGCTTGGTCAAAAGAGGAGCGAAGAAAAGTAAAATAGCATTAATATAAAACTGTTTTCCGCAAAGGTATTGTTTATTTATTCGTCCAAGGAGCCTCTAAAAACATCTTATATAAAAGTGGGTGTGGCTGTAAACCGATTTCGTAAAATTTTTCCAGACTAATTTTTAAGATGACAATTTAAAATATTTTTGATTTACATATATATTTGAAAAATTGATTTTGTTAAAAAAGGGCGGCGCCACGCCCCTTTTTGAACATTTTAATAAATTTTCATATCATGTTAGTATTCCAACCCAAACATGCAATTTGGTTGTTGTAGCTCCATTATTAACTGAATTATCACGTTTTTGCTTGTTTCCAAACTTTTATATATATAAAAAGTGGGGCATGGTCTTGCGATGGCTTTGCGTGTCAAGGAACTCATATACCATATATCAATAAGATATCTCGAAAGCTACTCAAGTTGTCGTGTTAAAAGCCGGACAAATGAGCGGATATGGCTAATAAATTTCCTTTTTCACCATGAACATTGGAAGTCTATATTTAGAAGCTTCCAATATTTCAGCAAAGTTAATTTACTCTATGAGGTTAGGTTGAACTGGCCTGTTTTTAATAGGACTTAAGCTTCTCCGTTTTTTCAATCAGTTTGAAACAAGAGAGACCCCAATTGTATCCGAAATTTGTTATATTTGGGATGATTAGTTGCCAATTTATAAGTAAAAGAGGTATCCGGGATGACTGTTTTCAGAGATTATTTTGCACAATTTTTTCGGGGCGTACTTGCAAAGAATGACTTATTTATTGCAATAAAGTTGATAACATTAAAATTGGAAGTAGGCATACTACAACCGTTAAATCACAGGCCACACCTTATATTTTTAGCAAATATAAAATGCCCATCATCACTTCCCTGCATCGAGAATGGGCGACAGACAAAACACTAGTTTCGCAGTCCCGATTTAACGACTATATCCGAACTGATGTTAGTTGGACGCAGACCGGGACAGTTGGCAGCCAAACTTCTTCCAACGGCGCTTAAGTCTGAGCAAAATGAATTTAAACTAATAACTCAAAAGCAACGATTCTTTCAGAATCATCTACGACTGAAACAGTTAAGAACGCATTTAAAGGCTCTGCAAAGGGGGGCAATTGCCATTTAGTAGGCGTCGCAGTCGCTTCTTCTCTGGGGAAACTGGAGTCAATTGATCACACCAATAGAATTTAAATTGTTTTCCACATGATCATTCAAACGGAGTGGGGGCCAACCTCTTTCTCTGCTTTCATAAGTGGGTTCCGATAAAAAATATTTTCCTAGCCGGTCATCATCTTTAATTCGCATAAAATGGCCTAGCCAACGTAGCCGCTGTGTTTTGATTCGCTGTACCATATTGATGTCCGCGAAAAACTCGTACATTACATCATTAAATATTCTTCGTTACTCGCTGTGACCAACGCGTAGAGGTTTCTTAATCTTTCAAAGAACTTTTTTTCGAACACTCCCAGAGCCGCTTGATTTGAAGCTGTCTTAGTCCATGCTTCTACACCATACAGCAGAACGGGTTCGATAAGTGGATTTGACTAGTTTGAAATTATGGCTACCAACAATGGCGTGGTTGTCAAGGCGCAAATGCGCTGACTATTTGTTTGATGAGAGCTGGTACTTCGTTTTGTCCTAATTCACCATCAAATCCAAGTTTTTCGCTCTTTTTCCAGTTTGGGTTATGCTGAACTTATGGCGTGGGTGTTCAAGCCGAAGATGTCTTTGTGCGCTAGTAACTGCACGCTTTTAAACAATATTCCAGAGCGATTAAATCTGTATTATTTTCTTCAGCATCAAGTTAAAGAAATCGCAATTTAGGGGGTCACCCAGTCTCAATTCTCGTTCAGTTTCGAGCTGCTCAGAGAGGTCCTATCAAATTCTGACTGAGCTGATTGTATGGTGTTGCTGAACTTCGTTTTATAGCCGTATTAGTTTTCCGGTGAAAATAAATGCAGGCATAGTGTCCTATAGGTAGCTCCATTTTGGTGCTGTCAAAGGCGGCTGAAAAATCGAAGGGGTGATGTGTGTCAACTAGTTTTCGTGGGTTATTTATAAGATTTGGCGAATCGTGCAATCTGGACCATGGTAGATCTACCAGGTCTGAAACCGCACTGGTAAAATCGAACCAGCAAATTTACGGTTGGCTTCAATCTTCTGCACAATATGCTTAAAAGGGCCTTATACGTGATACTAAGAAGGTTGCTCCGCTATACTTGGCTCATTTTACAGGAATAAAAAAGCGGATGAACTAGCTAAAAAGGGCTCATCCCTTGAAGCTTGTTTCATAGATGTCCAATCAGATCGGGCGAGATTAAAAGAAGGCGAGAGGTGCACATGATCGACCAAGCGTGAAAGGTGTGGTTTCGAGTGCGGAGATGTAAAGTGTCGATAATTATGTGTAGGTATTACAACGATTGACTTACAGATTTGATTCTATCATTAAAAAGAGAGGATTGTAGATTCATGACGGGTATTCTGACTGGACACTGCCCTCTGGCGTCACATGCCTTTAAATTGGGATTGGTCCGTGATAGCAGATGTAGGAAGTGGGGTTTTGAGGAGGAAATGATCGAGCACGTTTTGTGCTCGTACCCTGCGCTTGCCAGGCTAAGACTCCAGCTATTAGGAGCGATACAGCTTTCATATCTAGAAGCAGCAAGTGGGCATATGTCCTAGAAAACGTCTAGTATTTGACAAGAAGACGGAGGTGTTTTATAACATAGGTCCTGATTTTTGATAGTGTTTTTCAGTTTGAACATTAAGTAAACTTCTGGTAATACTACGTACTCATTCAGTCTATATCAGGTCCTCATACATCGGCCAGTTCAACCTAACCCATCTTACCTTGCAGGATCTCCCTTCTTGTATACTGGACAAAGAACACCTGGATTCCAATCGTCAGTCATGCACTCCTGCGACCCGATTTTTTAAAGAATCTGATGCATGTGTCTTACCCACTCTTCGACGCCGTATTTGAATAGCTCTGCAGGTGATCGATCAGCGCCGTCGTCATTTTGCTACAAGGTATATAAGTAGTACTCCTTTAAAATTATGGTTGTTAAATTTTTCCAGCCCAAATAATATTTAAATTAGCACAACAAAACTCAAAAGTAAAAACATAAATTTTTGAAACATGCTCTAATTGGTTCATTCACAACCTTCCTTGCGCTTGCTTATAGTTTCAAAACAAAAGTTTTTGCTAAAATTCAGACACTTTTCAATCTTGTTGCAAAATCTGAAATAAGCAAAATAATAATACTTTCTACTGAAGTACTAAGGAGTTTCAAGCGAGCATTAGAATTGACAAACAAAAACCTCCAAACAAATAAGTAGTGATAAAAAAAGCTAAGCACGAATAACTTATCAAAGTGGAAAAGTAGTGAAAAGAAGCTGCTTGAAAAAACACAACCCTACATTCTAAAAAAAAACTCGCACACTTATGCAATGCAAAAGCTCTAAGCATTCTTGCAATATTCGCTCTCTGGTCACTTGTCGCGCTGTCAAGGCAGCCACTCAAGGCTGACCAACACTCAGCGGTTGTTCCAACGAATTCCAGATTGGCCACTCAACTGTCACACCAGCGTACCAATGACGACATTTGGTCAATGTAATAAACTAAACAAACAAATAAACTAACAAGTCAGCCAGAACCCAAACAAGCAAGCTGAAAATTTTCATTTTGAAGGGAAACTTCTTGTCAAGGAAAAAAAGTCCTTGTGAAAGCAGAGAGTGAATGATGTTTGTAACAATTGTTAGTAGAAAAAGTTTGCAATTAGGAAATAAGTGTACAATACGCTCGGAAGGGTGGACTAAATAAGCTGATATGAGTTACAATTTTTAACGACTTTTAAATGCTAAATAAACACAATTTAAGCAAATTAATTGCAAATATTGAAAAGAAAATGAAACAGTGTGCTCTCCAAGTTTATCAATACATGTTGCCATATTATTGTCTAAAAAGCACATCAACGCTTCCTCTTGAAATACGACCATGTGGACAGCGCTGCTAGGAGGAAAGTATTGTTTTTCTGCAACAAAGCTTCCTATTTCAGAAAACATTGCGCAATGGTCGATGATTATTATTTTTGTTATTATTATTATTATTATTAATAGGCCTGGAAGCACTGCGACCTTTGTGCAGATCTATTGTCCATGACCTTTCAGCTTAATTTTGTGTCTAGAGGCTTTTGATGTATTTAGGTACGTCTTCAGGCTTTTTACTCCATACCACATAGGGATTAATAGTCATACCACCTAGATGGGAGAGTCTCTGCCTAGCCAGAGCGACGCATTCGCAGAGAATGTGAACCGGCGTTTCATCATCCAGCTCACAGAAACGACAAATTTGGGTATCGAATAGATTTAACTTACTTCGGTGATATCGGATACCACAGTGTCCCATATAGTACCCAGTGAGAGTTCTTAGGTTCTCGCTGCTTAGATAAATGTGTTTGGTTCATACTTCGTTGTCGGAAGTATAAACATTTTGGCCTGTCTTTGCCCTGGGCAGTCAATCCAGTGAGGTCTGCGTTGTTTAGTTTCCCAGTTACTTATAGTTTCCCTGGTGTGTGCTTTTGTAAGTCCACAAAAGGGCCCTGGAACTATATCACTATGCTTTGCTAGGTAATCTGGTAATCTGAATATTAATTACCTTCATGTCCCCGATGTCCGGGAACCCATCCTAGCCAAACCTTGTTTCTGGCTCCCAGTTCATTATGGATTTCAGTTAAGTCATTCACTAGCTTGGTTGTATCTGTGTAGAATAGCAAAGCACGCAGGGCCGCCTGGCTGTCCGACATAATGGAGATGATCTTCGATGTTGAGCCTCTCAGCAAACATTATCTACCACAGATTTATATTGTATGGATTTTTGCCTGAAATATGGTGGGTTAGCATCCAATTGGTATCGATTTCTTGAAGTTCGGCCCATAGATGCCAGCTCCCGTTCTTCCGTCATCGAATTTGGATCCATCCGTGACCATACCTTTAGTCAGGGTTATGCTAGGGATTCCCTGGTTTCTTGTGGGTCCTGTCCACAATGGACACTTCAAAGTTTCGTGAGATTCTGAGCTTACGTCACGCAGTTGTAATGTGGGATTTCCTGGGCATTTTGTTTGAGGATAGTAAAATATCTATCATACTGTTTCTAATAAATAGAAGGTTCAATGTGGGCATATTAAATCTTCCACGAGATGGTGGGGCTTGTAAATTAATGTTGCTTGTTACCGGGACGTACCGGATCTATATCAGATAAAGGATCATCTACATCCATAAAGCTCTCCAATACATTCAGAAAGGGAATTTATCGGTTCCCTATACACAAAAAAGGCATAGGGGCTCTCTCCGAAAGTGGGACACTAGCTATATGACATGTTGATCAAGCTTATCCTCTGATATAGAGTATTGATCTGGTGGGACGCACTGGACACTGCATCCTAGTTTCAAAGACTAGGAACCGTACAACGAATAGCCCTGATTCAAATCAGCGGATACTCCGCACTATGTCAATTCTGGCTTTCAACGCAATTTTTAGTCCAAGGTATTCCTCATTCAGGACGCATATAAAACCTTTTTGGATAGATATTATATACGTAAGAGGAAAGCTACTTTCTCTCATAGCCAGACTATTCTTCAGGCTCTCAGGTAAGCTACGATCACATCCAGCCTTGTAACTCAGGGTAAAGACTGAAACTTAAAGTGAATTCCTTCAATAGGGGTGACATTACATCAAAGGTAGATGAGATGGTCAAATATTTTCAGTTTATTTCGCAGCTAGTTTACTTCGAGTCCTTCGATCGCTAAATACCGCCCTTTAAGTAGTAGTCACACAGAGTTTGGGGAAGCAACTTTTAAATGACACTTGCGAAACAGTTTCAAAGGTTATAAGCAGTCTACGAAGGTCTTGATGGAACCTCTAATTTAGGGCTATTTTTACTTAACTGCATTTCATGAGTTTGTCCAACTGTAGTAGCACAATACTCACCTAAATTCGAGCACGTGGCGATAGTAGATGACATGACGAGGGGACGATTAAAAGGAATCATAACTGACCTTACGTACTAAACCGACCATTTCACGGCGGTTTTTGACTGCCAGGTGCAAGAAAAAATATATCTTTCAAGGGAGAAATTGGAGAATGGTCTAGATAGTGGTAGGGATATTTAAATTTATAAGGAATACTCAACAATGGAAAAGGGAACTAGAGCTGGAATTTACTCAAACAAGCTGCATGTTAATCATTTGTACCGACTACAGTATTTTGCAGGCAGAGTTTTCTGCCATAGAAACATAGCAACCAAGCTGCTCCAGGATAGTACAGTCTTAGACATTTATGTAACAATCTTTGCCGACAGCCAGGTCGCATTGGAAGCATTAGAATCAAAGTTTATTGAGTCGGATATCATGCGCAATGGACATAACCGACGCGGACAGCTCTGTACGACCATTGCTGAGTGTTCTTCTGAAAAAAATTGATGAATATGAGTTTTGGGCAACAAACTCGCTGCGGACCAACCGGGTTGATAGCAAGGTCTCAAAGTTCTTTTGGTTATATTTAGATAGGAAAGGAAACAGCTTTCTTCCCAAGCTAAGCAAATCTGCAGTGGGAGTACTTATTTGCGCTATTTCACCAGTGATCCAACGGTGGCCATACCAACAAGTTTTCTCTGCAAAATCTGTCAGGATGAGTAGTCGGTTTATCACTTTCTTTGTTGATGTCCAGAACTGCAAACAAAACCGCTGGAATTTCTGTCATGCATAATGGAAGTCATCAGTTGAAAACCAATAGGAGGAATAAGTCTATTTGATCGCATGTGCCAGCACCCGGCACTCACTGATGGCACTCACAATGTACAAAAATGTCTCTGCGTGGTGTGTGTGGGAAATTCTGTCGCACGCCCTACTACCTAAGCGCTATAAGCAAATACCACGTCAATTTATCGACATAACAAACCCTTTTTAATAATCTGCTAAAAGTTGACATGTATTTTCTTCGTTTTCAACTACGTCTGACATCTGTCTCGGAAGCTGAATTCAATATTACTTTTTAACAGTGCAAAAGTCGCTTTCATGCACCGTTGGTTTGTGTGCACGTTTTTTTTTACTGTTGCTCTCTGTTTCTTGTAAATATGTATGTATCATTTGTATTGAACTAACCATTTTCCGAACTTTGATTTTTTTCCGTTCCATTTATTTTGAAATTTGTATTTGTTGTTATATTTAACTGACCTTGTTGCTTACTTTCATTTTACTCTCTCTAACCCATGCGGCAATGAGAAAAGTTCAAATTTTTATTATTATTACTATAATTATTATTTTTTTTTTTGTTAGCATTTGTGCTTGAAAAGCATGTAATGATGGTTGTATAAGCAAATGAAAACCTCAAGCCATACTCGAGTGCACTCACACACTCACGAAATTCCACTCATTTATGTGTTCCCCCATCAGCAAACAACAAAAACACGTGCCAACAGCAGGTTATTTTCTCTCTAAATGTTGCTTGATTTTTTTGTTTACAAAATTGCAGCACACGCTATCCTTACTTCGCTTATCACAATCTCCGCAGCCTGCTCGATTTCGATTGGGTCCTTCTATCCGCTGTTTTTCTTACAACTTAACAACAGCAAACATCATTCAGTTATTGTTACACATGTTGTTAGGTTCTTGTTGGTGCTGGTTACACAAACTCATACTTTACTTTTACTTCACGTTGCTGCTGCAGTTTTGATTTTTAGTTTCGCTTTTCCAACTTTTTGCTTACAGCTTGGCTGTAATGTAATATCGAATAAAGTGAAATGCTATGCTGACGCTAAAATCTGGTAACAAACACTTCAAACAGCTTGTGGAAATGTACAACAAAGTGTTATATATATGTGACGGCCGCCGTGGTGTGGTCGTAGCGTGCTCCGACTACCATACCGAAGATCGTGGGTTCACCTCCTGGTCAAAGCAACATCGAAAATTTAGAAAAAGTGTTCTTCAATTAGAAGAAAGTTTACCTAAGGGGGGCCGCCCCTCGGCAGTGTATTTCTCACATGAAAAGCTTCTCAGTGAAAATTCATCTGCTTTGCAGATGCCGTTCGGAGTCTCCATAAAACATTTAGGTCCAGTCCCGCCAATTTGTAGGAAAAATTAAAAAGAGGACGAAGCAAATTGGAACAGAAGCTCGGCCTAAAACATCTTCGGAGGTTATAGCGCCTTGCATTTGTTTATTCTTTTTATTTAAATATAGATGTGTACGAGAGGCAGCAGCCATCAAAGGAAAGTGGAATAATATAAAACTAGTTTTTGTTTAGTAAAATTTCGAATCCAAATACATGCTTCTAATTCCAATTCGGAACTTCTTATTACACTAGAAATATCCTAATTTAATAAGAAAATTTTAAGTTTAATTTTGATAACCGCAATTTTTGCACTTGTAATTTATGGGTATTATCTTCAGATTATAAGGATATTATAGTGAATTGGAACAAATATTCAATCAATTTGCTATCGAAGTGTAAGCGGTTTGTTAACGATTAGTTATCGGTTGTTATCGATGGGTTATGGGCGTGTTATCGATGGGTTATGGGAGTGTTATCTATTTATGTGTTATCGACGATGCATAGACGAATTAGCGAATTGTTATCGAAGTGTTAAACTTTTTCAAGCGCTAAAAAAATTGATTAAATAAGTTACCAATTTTTAACGACGACTTATCGACGATTTTACGAAAACTCATCGATTTGTAAACGAAAGTTTATTGATTTATTATATGAAGAGTATAGATATGCCGTCAATTTGGGTAATCGCTTCATTATCCAAAATTTATCGATTTGTTTTCAAAACATTACTGATTTGTTTTAAGTAAGTAATCAATTTTTTACCGAAAAGTTATTGATTTGCTATCGGAAAAATTATTTATTTATTATCAAAACCGATTTTTCACCAGCGTGTTATTGATTTACTATCGAACAATTTTCGATGTGTTATCAAAAAACTTCAGATATGTTATCACAAAGCTATCGATTTCTTCTCGAAAAAATATCTATTCGATTGCGGCGGTTATTTTTTATCGAAAAAAATATTTTTGGTGCCGAATAGACTTTGATTTGGTACCAAAAATATATCGATTTTATATCGAAAAGATGCCAATTTCATATGGAAGTGTTATTAATTTGTTATCGGGTGTTGTCGATTTAGTATCGATACATCATCGCGAAGACTCGTCGCACAGTGGCGCCTTTTGAGTTTTTTCTTTGCAAAAATCATAACTTTCGAACCAATGAAGATATTTTAAAAATTTAAAATGAAAATGAAAGCTAATTATTTGAGGTTTTATTGTGTGAAAGCTCAGAATGTCAGAGATACAGGGTGCTTCAAAAAAATTCGAAATTTTTTAGAACTATGCAAAAACAAAATGTGTTTAGTAAAAAATAAAATGAGATTTGTCTTATAATGACGTATTTAAGCATTAAATAAGATAAACTAATGATTTTGATAGGATAGAGTGGCACTTCCCACTTATGATAAAAAGTTGTATCTAAGTAGTCACGTAATCAATAACTACCAAAATCGATAGACGTATTGTTTCTTTTAAATGGCAATACTCTTATAAAACTCAAATGTTCGTTTTTGGTGCCACAATAATAAGGTGCCTCAAAATTCATCGTAAAATTTTACATGTTTTTTTTTTAATATACAAGCCAAATATGTATTTTATTAATAACTAAAAGTTATTGAAAGTGGTTTAGTGAAATTTTATTTTAGCTCAAGATTAAACAGCCAACGAATTTTGAAAAAGGGGAGCGGCACTGCCCATTTATGCTAAAAAGTTTGATCTTAGTAACCGCTTTACCAATTTGTACCAAACTCGAAAGACGTATTGATTTCTATAAAAATTTAATGCTCGTTTGAAGGCGAAATGCCTAAGCTTTAAAATAAATTTGATAAACTTTAGAGAAATGCAATAACGAAATATATATATGTACTAATTACTAAATTAATTAATTCTTTTATTTGAAATAAAAAATTAACTTGTACATATATAACTTATTTGTCAATAAAGTAACAAAATTGATTAGTAAATCTCTTTTTCATTGTTGTTATAAGAAGTGAGAAACTTATTTTATCTTAACATAGTCATCGTCACTGGAACACATATCTAACAAAGCAACCGTTTCTGAGTTATACGCATCTGTAAGATCTTTTTGTGTTCTTACATACCTCATAGATGATATGACTGGATCAGAAGAGATAGCTAACATGTTGAAAAGGTATTCGTTTTGTCTAACTCGTGATACTTTGCAGGTGTTCATACATCTATATCTTTTGTAGTCCTTGTTCTTGAGCTTCTTCAGGTAATTCTCCTAATGGTAAGCACTGGTACTGTTGTAAATCTTTTCCATGTGCTAAAATTGTATGTACCGTTGTGTAAGTTTCTTCTCAGGATACTCTTGGTGCAGCATCTCTGTAGTTTTAGATGCATATTCTCCAAATTTGGGTCCACTAGCTGGTTCATGGCAGTTTAAAATATTTAAAATTACTCCCAATCTTTTCACAATATCTCTATCAACTCCTGTTATGCGAGCGGTCACTGCATCGTTTTCAAAAAACCTTCTTGAGGAGTTACCATCATTTATATTTCCGTATCCATACTTTGGACAGTCAACTCTAAGGGCAGTCTCTTTATAGAATGCATTCTGAATTATTTTTTTCTCCTGTTTTGTTTCTTCTTACATGTTGTATTGTCGTCGAAAACTTCTCCTTGTTGTGGTAGTGTATAAGCCAGCTTTGAAACAAATTCTATACGTCTTATCCTAGCATGCAAAGGAGATATTCCATACTCATAATTTAGTTCGTCAGTTGGTTCTAATTTGGCAATTTGATTTTTGATATCACTCACTGTAGCTTTTATGAGTTCCGAAGACTCCTTCTCGTATTTAAATTATATCGGGCGGCACAATATAGTTGATGACGGACGTGGATTTTTCCAATATTCTAAAGCTTCATCGTTTAGTCGTAATAGAACAATAGAAGCCGTAAACATATTACTATCTGCAATTGTTTCATCGTCTACATTTATTCTTTGTTTATATGCGCTTTGTCCTGATGATCCATCACAGCCCCACTTAGTTATCAATGCTAGCTCATTTGGCAGTGATTTCAACTTTTCTTCAGTAAAACTTTGAAGGAGTCATGTGGACGTATGATCCATTAGGTTTTGTAGCTCAATTTCAGCTGATACTTCAGTTACTTTGGGACTTAGAGGAACTGCTTCTTTCTTGGCTTGAGTAATTTTTTTGTATCCAGGTAAAATATCGCATTACGTTGCAGTAATGACTTACGCAATATAATATATTTTTTCTTCGTTAAACCGAGATCTATAAGCAGCGCCAAAGCTTCTTCGGGAGTGTATTTCCTAGGTAGCGCATTTGGTGGTGTGGCAATTCTGTTTTTGATCCTCATCAGTCGCACTGTACTTGCTACCGCAACTGCTTCTGTTATATGAGACTTCACGTTTTCTTCGTCTTTTTTATATTTAATAGTCAGTGCTTCTGAAAGATGAGTCGTGGCCATAGCTTTTGTGGTATCAGGCAGCTTCCTTTTCCTTGCGTAGGTAGAACACTCTTCTATGGGTTTTGTTGGTCTCCCTCTAGTTGGATTGGTTGATGTGCTAGGCGTTTCTTCGTCCAAAAAAGTTTTGTTAGCTAGCCACTTTTCATGCTTACTTAGAAATTTTGAATTCTTACGATAGACGTCCTTCCATTTTCTTTCTATCGTAATGTATTGTAAACAATTTTTTTCTTCCAGGCCTCCCTTTTCTTTAATGATGTTTCACTCCCTAATTCCCTCATAATAGCCTCAACGAAATCCCATCTTGACTTTGTAGATTTAACCACCGAAAATAGTTTCGAGTTTTCTAGATACATACTAGAATTGGCTTCGAGTGTATCTGACTAAATATTAAACTGTGAACTATATATAAAAATACTATTCACTTTATTTAAGTAAACAGAATACTTAGTTCCTTAATCTCCATAAGACGAATGATAATGTGCATTGCATGATGGATAGCTTTATATATCTACTCAAATTATTAAAATTAATTTCAGGTATACAATTCGGAACTAAAAAAACGTATGTTGTTAACAAGTTCCAATAACAAAAACGACTTACGGCCGTACTGAATTATATATACCTGATGTAAAGGTGAAGTTGCAGCTGGACGCAGGTAGACTTTATGAATTTAGGTAACTGCATATTTTACAAATAACTACTGTTAATTTGACGGAGCACATATTTTACATTTTTTTATTTTTTCCATCAAAGTTTTAAAAAGGGCCTAAAAATAGGCATTTCGAAAAACAGGTATATCCGCCAACGTTTACCAAAAAAAAAGACAATTTTTTTGTTTTAATCCTAAATTAAATTATCTTTAATAGCTATGCAAGAAAACGACAACCGGCCGCCCCCTTTACTCACAAAACCATTTTAAATACAACGTAAAAGAAGAAAAATTTCAAATTTTTCCCAATGTTGAAAATTGGTCAGCTTTGTGCGGCTCTACCTGGTAAATTATAATTTTCTGTGAAAAAAAAGTTATATATTCTTGATTCCAAGAAATTCTCTATTAGAAAAATGTATTAGATTTAGCGAACGCTTCCATGATTTTTTTGATTTTTGCCATGCTTTAACGGCAGGCGCCACTGTGCGTTGTCTTGGCAAATACTAGATGTTTTATAGTATCTAACTTAACTACTGCCTTGAAATATATCTGCCGCCCCCAGTAGCTGAAGCCCTGATCTCGCAAGCGGAACGTGATAACGCGAATACAGACCGTTTCTTCCTGCAGCGTCCTACATTTGCTGTTACTTACGAGGCTTACCTTATAAGCATGCATAAGAAGGCAGCGTCTAGTTAATATGCCCATCGTAAGCCTCAATTCTTCTCTCTTAAGATATATGAGAAATTTCTTTCAACGCCTTTCCTGCTTGTTGGATCATATGCAACTCCTTTTTCGTTTTGAGTTGTCCCTCCTTTGGCAAATCATCGGCCTTTTCGGTACCTTCTATTCCCTTATGACTGGGAACCCATCTTATATGTAGAGTTTGGCCTGAGCGAAGTCTCTTTCTGACTATCAACATATATATTGAAGCGAATGCAACTTATGTACCCTTCCTTCTGAATCTCTGCTGTTTTCTTCACGGCTACAATTTCCGCTTGAAAGCACTGCATATATCTGGTAGCCTGCAGGATTTACTTATTTCTTGATCAACGCAGTAAATAGCAGATCTGACCCCATCCTTTAATTTGGAATCATTGGTATATATTTTTATAGTAATTTCTGCCGTTTCTGCACTCTTGTGCCAACCCTCAAGATTTTGTTTGGTGCCAAGATCTCTTTCAAGTTACTGTCATGGGACCATGTAGTCCTGCTTTGGTTATACGGTCTGCACTTATTAACACATGCATTCATATCCATGAATCCCCTTAAGTCATCCTGCTAACGAATACAAGTTTATGTCTTTTTTTCTAAAAAAATATGAGAGTTGATTTCTCATTAATTAGTACCCGAAATTCCAAGAATGTTATACATGGTTGATTCCACGGAAATTAAACCACCATAATCACATATTTCTCTAGTATCATGTTCTTCTAATAAGTTTCTTACATATAATCGACATGCAGTTTTTATTGAACAAAACAATAATGTCCTTATTTTTTGTTATTGATATAAGAGAAAAACCAAACCTAATCTATACAAGGTGATAGAAAAGCGAATTTAACCCGATTCGCAGTGCAGAAGAATTTCAAGTCAAAAGAAATTTTTTTTCTGAATTTCACTTCTTCATTAGCTTGCTTTTCGGAAGCTGAGTGTTTGTATCACAAATAATTTGCATTCATACTTGTGTAAAGGCAGATACTTCTATCCATTCTCTGTAATCTGTTTCTTAGTATTGCCTTTTTGTTGCTATTGCTTTTATACAGAGTTGGGAACATATATATATAATATATGGTTTTAATCAAATTGTGGGAATATTTTTAAGCTCGTTTGCAGAACCTGATCAGCAATGCTTCCACTGTTAACACTTACCCCGTACTCCAAAAAAATATCGTTCGTGGATCAACTTTGCCCGATGTATCAAAACCAACCCTTTTTGGCAATAATTCAGATTAAAAATCAATTATTCTATATAATAAAAAAAAAAAACGAAATAGTGAAAGAATATAATAAATAGTTTTAGTTCGTTTAGAACAATTATTGCATTTGATCGACGACTCCTAGTGATCCTTGCAAATAAATTATTCACAGTTGAAATATTATTTGCAGCGCTGTTCGATCGATTTGGTCACATGAAGCAACGTCCGCGGACTGCTATGAGAAAGGGTATTGCTGCGCGATGCTTCCTGAGACACAAGATCACTTCCCAACTCAGTGAATAAACGGCGTCTAAATTTCTTATTACACTCCATTCAGTCCATTTTTATGAAAACATTATATTCATTGTAGAATATTCCAAAATACAATCTGGCTTTCGTTTTGTTCTACGCTTGCAAGGGTAAAAGTCTATGATTTCAGGCTTTTTAGAGTTGGCATTGATTTCAACATTATGGTACAATGTACTAAGTAAATATACTTACCGCCTTTTGAGGCACATATCCGACAATTGATATGTGCATAATTTTCAGCTGGATTGTATATTTTCCGTATATTTTTCCCCGTTGATTCCATATTTCTCTAATTGGAGCCAACTTACCGCGAGAACGCCAGTTATTTTGCTAAGATTTTTTGTCGAATCTCTCAATTCGGATTTACTGTTGATTTGAAAATCAGACGGCCTTTCCTATCCCTTTCTAAATACAGATTGAACTAAAAAGCAATGAACTGTATTTTTCAAATTCAAATCCAATACCTTCTATGCTAGTAATATCAACGATTATTTTCATAATTTCTGGTGTACAAATAAAAAAATGATGATTTTACACCAACGGTCTTAGCAATAGCATATCTTGTAGCAGCGGTTGCGGTACTCTTATAATTTTCCGGGGAATATCCGCTATATTCGCTAACAGCTGAGTTATTAGATCTTTGGCTGTTCCTTCAGATTAGAGTCATAAACGAATCCAACGTCCCCTCTTAAAATTCTTATAACTTCTGGAATAGAGGCAAAGCCATGCTGATTCGAAAACAGTGGTTCTCAGCAAACTTTGAAGATCCAAGTCAATAAAAAAATGTTTTAAATACCCAAATTTAGAAAAATTCTCTTTAAAATCTCATTTATTTAACAAAGAATATTGTCTTGATAATTTTGACGACTATTGTGTTAGAAAGTAAGGTAAAAGTACTTAGTTTTATATCAAGGCGAAATGAATATCAGGTGTTGTTATCCCAGCAGCTGATTGCTTCTTCTTGATAACTTTCCATACAAAGCCTTGTACAACAATATGTCAGTTAATCGAGACCTATGGAATTTTTTTTTTTACTAGACGTTCTTCTACACGGGTAAATTTAAAAAAATTAAGAGTCAGTTTTATTTTCAGAAAAATAAAACACTTCTTGTTGATTGTTTTTTTCACAAAGTTCTTGAAGAAAACATAATAACAGCGAATTCTGAATTCAGGGTAGATGAACTTCCGTGGAATCAGCCATACGTACCTACATTAAGCTGTTCATTATATTCACGCGTTATGAGAACACGTGGTACGGATTATCACGCATTTCTGCTTAAAAAATAAGCTGTGCAAACTTTTCTCTTGAAACTGATAATACAAACGTAAAACAAGTAAGGAAGGCTAAGTTCGGGTGTAACCGAACATTACGTACTCAGCTGAACTCAGCTTAGCTGCGTTGGTTTCGTAGGGGTTCGTAGGGTTTCGTAGATGGTTTATAAGTGGTTTATAATTCCATATCACATACGTTTGGGAAATATCGACCAAATTGTTGACCAAGGGTGACGTTGTTTGGAACGATTTTCCTTCATCCTTTGTCAAATAAGGGAAAATCACCACGTAGGAAAATGAACCTAGAGTAACCCTGGAACGTGTTTGTATGACATGGGTATCAAATGTAAGGTATTAAAGAGTATTTTAAAAGGGAGTGCGCCTTAGTTCTATAGGTGGACGCCTTTTCGAGATATCGCCATAAAAGTGGACCAGGTGTGACTCTAGAATGTGTTTGTACGATATGGGTATCAAATAAAGGTATTAATGAAGGTTTTAAAGGGAGTGACCCTTAGTTGTATATGTGAAGACGTTTTGAGATATCGACGAAAATGTGGAGCACGGTGACCCAGAACAACATGTGTTGGGTACCGCTAATTTATTTATATATGTAATACAACGAAAATTATTCCTGACAAGATTCCAAGGGCTTTTTATTTCGCCCCGGGAACTTTTTCATTTTCTTATTCTTAATATGGTAGGTAACACGCCTATTTTACATAGTTTTTTCTAAAGTTATATTTTGCGTCAAAAAACCAATCCAATCACCATGTTTCATCCCTTTTTTCGTAATTGGTATAAAATTATAGCATTTTTTTCATTTTTCGAAATTTTCGATATCGAAAAAGTGGGCGTGATCATAGTCAGATTTCGCCCATTTTTAATACCAATATAAAGTGAGTTCATATAAGTACATGAACTAAGTTTATTAAAGATATATCGATGTTTGCTCAAGTTATCGTGTTAACGGCCGAGCGGAAGGACAGACGGTCGACTGTGTATAGAAACTGGGCGTGGCTTCAACCGATTTCGCAAATTTTCACAGAAAACAGTTATCGCCGTAGAAGCTTTGCGCTTATCAAATTTCACAAGGATTGGAATATTTTTGTTCGACTTGTGGCATTAAAAGTGTTCTAGACAAATTAAATGAAAAAGGGCGGAGTCACGCCCATTTTGAATTTTTCTTTTATTTTTGTATTTTATAATTACTGGAGTTGAATGATGAATAATTTACATATATACTGTAAAGATATTCAATTTTTGTTAAAATTTGACTTATAATTTTTTTTTTTAAGTGGGCGTGTTCGGCATCCGATTTTGCTAATTTTTATTTAGAATACATATAGTAATAGGAATAACATTCCTGCCAAATTTCATTATGATATCTTCAACGACTGACAAATTTAAGCTTGCAAAACTTTTAAATTACTTTCTTTTTAAAGTGGGCGGTGCCACGCCCATTATCCAAAATTTTACTAATTTTCTATTCTGCGTCATAAGGCCAACCCACCTACTAAGTTTCATCTCTTTATCCGTCTTTGGTATAATAATATAATTATCGCACGTTTTCGGTTTTTCGAAATTTTCGATATCGAAAAAGTGGGCGTGTTTATAGTCGGATTTCATTCATTTTAAACAGCGATCTGAGATGAGTGCCCAGGAATTTACATACACAATTTCATTAAGATACCTCACAATTTACCCAATTTATCGTGTTAACGGACAGACGGACATGGCTAAATGAATTTCTTTTTTCGCCCAGATTTTAGAAATATATATCTACCTCGATTAGTTTATGCCATTACGAGGTACCGTTATGCGAACAAAATTAATATACTCTGAGAGCTCGGCTCAGCAGAGCATATAAAAAATTTGTATGACATCGTGCAAGTTCAAGTTCACGTGAAATCTTGCATGCTTCATTTTGACCAAAATGCATCACATTTCAACCGGCAAATCTGAATTATTATTTTGCAAACAGCCTAATGTACATACGTATGTACAAAATGAGCATCGCTATTATATTTTATTGTACTTTTGCTTCTTTTTCATCTCTTTCCATATAAAGATGAATTCTTTCATTTAATTAAAAGCTAATTAGTATAGAGACAAGTGTAATTAGATGACGCTTTGAGAACAATGAAAAATATTCTTAGATACTGCAAAAGCAGCTCATTAATGTTTTAATGACTGGTTTAGATACAAACATGGTTGGTAACTGTATTTTAGCTTAGTCCCTTCAGGACTACTAGTGGACCAGCAAGAACGACTATACCGATGGCTCGACTTCGAAATCCAAGTATACTTAAGTATCATTTTCATTGCTTATCTGCAAATTGAAGACAATTGCTTAAATACGTAGACAATGATGAAAACAAAAATACTTGGGCAACGACTTTCAAAATTCCTCTTTACTTTTGTTTTATTTGTAATTTGAAATAAATGCAGTTTTTAAAGAAGAATTATAAGCTCGCGACTCGTTTGCCGTTACAAGTTCTCTCCTAATAAATAACTTATAGTACAAGATTACTCACGCATTAGACTCGTTCGGCTCGCAATGGCTCTTAGAAGAATTTTTTATCTCCGACTGGCTCTCAACAATAACCAATTCGATTCTGGCAGAATAGAAAAAAAAATTATAATATGCTTTGAAATTCAAAGGAATTTTACATTTTGAACTGCGTTGAGTGTTATCCACTGCTGGCCAACCGAAACTTGCTGCCATGTAACTTTGTTTCGTTACTTATTGTTGTTGCTTTCGCAGTGTAGTCTTGAATTTTACTGTTTGGCTATGAAACCAATTTTGTATGAATATTTTGTTTTCGATTTGAGGAGGATGTTCTTGGTTTTTTTATTAACGTAGTAGAGAAGTTCAAAACCAAAAAGCATAACAAGTTCTTAGATAAATGAGAAAAAGTGTTCAGTCTTTAAGTGGGGCACATTTTCAAATGAAACATGTGATAATATAGCAACCATGGAAGAAGACACATGCTGCCAAAACAAAACATTTATGAGACAATTAGATTTTAAGGTAAGACAGGGATATGTTTTTATTATTGCGTTTTGGTCCGAAAAAATTAGGTTATTACGTTTTACTTTAAAAATTTCCAAATTTTTTGCGTTTTGGTTTAATAGTTGTATGTGGACTATTGGCATTGTGGTGTGAATAGTAATTGCTATTTACAGAAAAGTTTTGTTAACATTATAACAGCGACCCTCAAAAAAAAAAAAGAAAATTGTTGGACCATGTGTACCATTTTGATCATATTAGTACTCCAATATGAAGCACGTGCCCAGCTCTAGCATTGCTTGTGATTAGTTTATTAAGTAATTTTTTAAATTTTTTTGGAAAATTTCTCGCCCGTAGCTGAAGTATGTGATCCTGCCCCATGATAGCGCAATGTAAACTGGACCAAAATTTTATATGTATAAGGATCAGTTATGGAGTACTCGTATATCCCTTAAATACGCTTAAAGTAGTCCTTAAGTCGATCTAAGGGAGTATACCAATACTCCATAAATTGTCCTTATTCATATAAACATAACAAACACTTATATTCAAAATTTTAAATTGTATGAAATTATTGCGTTTTGCTATGAAACGTATTTTTGGCATCTTTCAGAATGTTTGAATTTAGTGTTCATCACTTCTAATAAAGATTATTAAATAGGTTTTAGAAAGTGTAGTTAAAGCCCAACCATAGCGCAAGAAAAGTTGAGGGAGCACTTATCGCGTTTTGGTTTTGAACTCGTCAGTCGTATTTTGATTTCGATAGTCAAATGCCGTGAGGACTCTTGATGTGGTCTATCCTTTCTATTCATAAGAAATAGGTTTATAAAGTTTTTATAATTCAAGACTGGTAAGTTGCCTAAAAACGTCAAAAATGTACTTTTTACGAGTAAAAAAAGTGCATCCCATTAGGCCTAACAAATAGCGTGCTATAAATTTTTCGTTCAAAAACGGCTTTTTGTAGTGCAAATGAAACAAAACCAAAGCGGACTTTTGAGAACCCGTTCAAATTTAATTTTTGTTTGATAATTGTCTGCAGAATTATTTAAATGTCTTCACTTTCCAGAAAATCAATGAAATTTTATTGGCACAGTTGAGGTGGCTTGACTCATTGAAAATACCTAAAAAAATAACTTCCTAAGTCTTCTCAGAAGTCAGCTTATAATTTGTGCAAAAAATTTAAGATGTTACGTCATAAATTTTAGAATAAACTTGAGCAGAGGAGTCATAATGAACTATTCTTAGAGCACTTATAAATCTTGATGCGCTAAACTCCTCTTCTGAGTAGCTTTTTCAATAAAATGCTTACAAAAATGTACTCAAGGTGAGTATTATTTTGAAGCTTTATAAAATATAATTAAGAATTTTACACAGATATTGCATTTAACACAAGTGCGCACTGTATCAGCGATGGCTTCTTTGTTGTAACGGGTACTACACGTCGAATGAGCAACATTAATTATTCATAAGATAATTTCAGCAATAAAATTTATAACTTTTTTTTAAGTCCCCAATTCCTCAGCCACTCAAAATATAAATGATAATAAAATGTTTTTGGTATATAAAGCACAATATAGAAAATTGATATTTAACTTAAACGATTATAACTCAATAAAAACCCATTTCCACAGTTTATTTTTTTTGCGATATTTCGTCACTTTGTAAAAGCTATGTACATACAGACGTTGTTTGTACTATTTGGGTTGGCATCTGTTGTCATTGAAATGACACAAATAAATTCAGTTCAATTGCAGAGCCACTCAACTGTCTGCCTGCAATTATTTGCAGGCACTTTTGGCCAATTTCAATAATGGAAGACAACGATGGAAGAATGGTAGTAATCTATTGGTTTTATTTTAAGGCAGGTCGGCAGAAAAATATTCAAAATCAAGATAAATGTGATGAAAAAGAAGATAAATGAGTTTATTTAAATTAATTCATGAATGAGAAATTGTTTGCAGACAAAGTTTTGAAAATTATAGTTAGGCATTTTATTAATTCATTTAACTACCTCTATTACTGTATTTGTGCTTAAGTTCGTTAAACTTATTTTAGAAACAATTTTTAAAATTTTAGTTTGATGTGCTTCAAAAAAGTATTCCTTTGCTTTTTTAAACCTGTTAAACTTAAACTATATTTGAGGAGTTCCAAACCAATACGCAATAAGGGACTCAAAACAAGTTCCTAGATAAGAAAAACTGCCCAGTCTGAAATGGAGCCACAACGAAACGATTTTATAGCAGTTATAAGAGAACACAAATACAACCAAAATATCAGATTTATCGATCTATTTGTTTTGGATGATAGTTGTTTGAAATTGTTGCATTTTGGTCTAAAAAAAATTATTTATTGTGTTTTGGATTGGAAGTAATTGGATTTTAAACATTATGCAGTGAGCAGTCTTTGCCATTTTTATTTGGTACCATCATTTCACCGACCCTGGATGAGTGTATCATGTGTACCAATTTTGACATATAAGTACTCCAATATGAAGTACAAGGCCCAGCTCTAGCTTTGTTTGGTAGGTGTTCCATAAAGTAATCTAAAGTAGTATTCTGAACTGAAGTAGGTGATCTTGGGCAAGGACCACATTCTTCATACGTATGAGGATTAGTTGTGGAGTACATTAATACTTTAACCCTAGTGAGATAACGTCGTTTTAATTTTGCTCTCAGTCTCCCACAATCGTAAAGAGAGAACATTCTCATTCTCAGTTTTGTCAGCTACCATTACCAGCTTGTCAGTGGGGGGTGTTTTTCAGTAGTAACCTTTTTGTTTGCTGAAATATATACGATTGTTTTTTTAAAAACACGTCTAAGAGACGTAGCGTTATCTTTTACGTGACTACAAATTTTATATGTAATTTTTGCCTAAAATGGTAATTTTAGCTAATTTTTTTTTAAGTATAGTTTAGCAGTTAATTCATTCAAATGAAGTTCAAAAAAAATGTATTTTATTTAAATTTTTTTGCTATAAACTGAGGTCCTTCGAAAAAGACTGATTTTTGTAAGGACAAATCCAAGACAAGTCAAACTTAATTTTTAATATATTAAAAAAACAATATTTTTCTTTAAAAAACATTTAAAACAAGTGAATATGTATCAAAAAAAAGATTGAAAAAAAAACAGGAGATGTAAGTTTTTTTTAATCTTTAGGGTCCTTAAACTTGTACACGTCTCTCAGGCGTACGTTATCTAGGGTTAAATACTCCCAAAGTACTGCTTAAATCATCATAAGGGAGAGTACCAGCACTTCGCAACTTATCCCCTTTCATATAAACATAACAAAAATTTCAACTTAAAAATTGCAAATATTTTATGAAATTATAGCATTTTGCTATGAAACGTATTTTTGGGAATGTTCCAGAATAGCAAATTTTTTTCTTTGTTTATTCTCATTAAGATTATTGCATGGATTTCAGAAAGTGTAGCTAAGTGCCATACATATGTCAACAAAAAAATTAAGGATGCACTTATTGTTTTTTGGTTTGGAACTCCTTATTTATTCCCCATTAACTCAAAAATCGTTTTTTTAGGTTAGACACCGTTAAGCTAAATTAGCGATATACTTACTTATATAAGATCTTGACATATTTTAAAGAACCGAATACACTTCGAATGTGGGTACTTTTTCGTATCCGCCTACTTTCTTTGAACTGAGAATTTTTTTATACTCGGGCAATTCATCGAATCCGGGTACTTTTTTCGAACGGGGTACTTTTAGATTCGGATACCTTTTAGAACCTAGCAGTTTTAGCAACCGGGTACCTGTAGATTTCAGAGATTTTTTCAGAGCCTGATACTTTTTTGGATCGTCCTCCTTTTTTACAACCAATTACTTTTTCAAAACCGAACACTTCTTAGAATCCGGGTACTTTTTCGAAGCAGGGTACTTTTTTAAAAATAATTATTTTTTATAGCTGGGTACTTTTTTACAACCGCAAAAATTAATTTTCATCTCATAAATGTGGGCGATGCCAATCCCATTTTCGAAAGTTTTACTAAATATATATTTTTATACTCAGCTGAGCAGAGCTCACAGAGTATATTAACTTTGTTCGCATAACGGTAATCCCTAACGGCATAAACTAATCGAGATAGATATAGACTTCTATATATCAAAATGATCTGGGTGAAAAAAGAAATTCATTTAGCCATGTCCGTCCCCCTTTAAACACGGTAACTTGAGTCAATTTTGAGGTATCTTGATGAAATTTGGTATGTAGGTTTCTGGGCGATCATCTCAGATCGCTATTTAAAATGAACGTAATCGGATTACAACCACGCCCACTTTTTCGATATCGAATATTTCGGAAAACAGAAAAAGTGCGATAATTCATTACCAAAGACGGATAAAGCGATGAAACTTGGTAGGTCTGTTAACCTTATGGCGCAAAATAGAAAATTAGAAAAATTTTGGACAATGGGCGTCGCACCGCTCACTTTTAAAAGAAGGTAATTTAAAAGTTTTGCAAGCTGTAATTCGCAAGTCGTTGAAGATATCATGATGAAATTTGCTAGGTGCGTTACCCCTATTACTATATGTGTGCTAAATAAAAATTAGCGAAATCGGATGACGAACACCCCACTTTTAAAAAAAAATTTTTTTTTAAGTCAAATTTTAAAAAAAAATTTAATATCTTTACAGTATAAAAGTAAATTATGTCAACATTCGACTCCAGTAATGATATGGTGCAACAAAATAGAAAGATAAAAGAAAATTTCAAAATGGGCGTAACTCCGCCCTTTTTTCATTTAGTTCGCCTAGAATAATTTTAATGCCATAAGTCGAACAAAAATTTACCAATCCTTGTGAAATTTGGCAACGACATAGATTCTATGACGATAACTGTTTTCTTGAAAATGGGCGAAATCGGTTGAAGCCACGCCCAGTTTTTATACACAGTCCACCGTCTGTACTTCCGCTCGGCCATTAACACGATAACTTGCGCAAAAACGATATATCCTGACTAAACTTAGTTCACGAACTTATAGGAAGTCACTTTATCTTGGTATAAAATATGGCTTAAATCCGATTATGACCACGCCCACTTTTTCAATATCGAAAATTACGAAAAATGAAAAAAATGCCATAATTTTGTACCAAATATGAAAAAAGAGATGAAACATGGTAATTGGATTGGTTTATTGACGCAAAATATAACTTTACACATACCATATTGAGTAAAAGAAAATGAAAAAGTTCTGCAGGGCGAAATAAAAAAAAACCCTTGAAATCTTGGCAGGAATACTGTTCGTGGTATGACATATATAAATAAATTAGCGGTACCCGACATAAGATGTGCTGGGTCACCCTGGTCCACATTTTGGTCGATATATCGAAAACGCCTTCACATATACAACTAAGGGCTATTCCCGTTTAAAACCCTCATTAATACTTTAAATTTGATACCCATATCGTACAAACACATTCTGGAGTCACTTTGGTCCACCCTTATTGCGATATCTCGAAAAGGCGTCCACCTATAGAACTAAGGCCCACTACGTTTTAAATAATCATTAACACTTTTTATTTTATACACATGTCATACAAACACATTCCAGGGTTACCCTAGGTTCATTTTGCTAAATGGTGATTTTCCCTTATTTTGTCTCCAAAGCTCTCAGCTGAGTATGTAATGTTCGGTTACACCCGAACTTAGCCTTCCTTACTTGTTTGCCATAAAGTTAAGCAACATATCAAGTTTCGTCATTTAGTCGGTTTCGGATAATGAACTATCGAACTTTTGGCATTTTTCAAAATTTCAAAATTTGTACTTAAGTTATAATGTGAACGGATGGACATGTCTTACTTAATGAATTTTTTTTCATTGCTGATAATTTTAATTTGGGTTGCCTATATCTCTCTCGATTCCTATCTGCCATTAGGTACTACCGTTATCCAATCAAAATTGTTATATCCTCTTGAACAAGTACACGTTGTTTATAAAAATTTGATTTGAAATGAAGAAAGTTTCATCTGCCTTGAAAAAGTTTAATTTAACTTTATTTGAAATAAGTTTCTATTGGTTTGAACAAAAGTTTCATTTGATTTGAAGAAAGTTTCATTTGATCTAAAAAAAAGTTTCTGATTAAAAAAAATTCAATCGGTTTGAGGACGTTTCTTTTAATGTTGAAAAAGTTACATTTGCTTTGAGAAAAGTTTCATCTGACTTGAAAAAGTTTAACTTGACCTTAAAAAAAATTCATTTGATTTGAAGAAAATTTTATTTGATCTAAAAAAATTTCGTTTGATTAAAAAAACACAAAAAAAAATTCAATCGATTTGGGGAAAATTTCTTTTGGCTTTAGAAAAGTTTAATTGGTTTTAAAAAATTTCATTTGATTTGAAGAAAGTTATACTTACGTACGAAAGAAAATTCTTTTGATTTGAAATGAAAAAAATTTCATTTGACTTGCAAAACAAAAATTTATTTGAAATGAAAAAGTTTCAGTTGATTCTACAAAAGTTTAATTTGACTCAAAACAAGTTTGACCTAGAAATGTCACCAACTTCACCATTATACCGTTATCTTTTAGCACATCCCTAATTCAAATATTGAGTCATCCGCTATGATATTTGTCCTGCCGCGGTCTTGCATTGTCTTTGAACTGACTAACCTTTCAATATGACTATCTGCTTTGCATATTAAGCTTACGTACATGTTTCGTTTTCGTTCGATTGCAGATTTTTGTCAATAAATAAAATTAAAACTCCACAAAAATTGTCAGTGCATTCACTGCACTTGCTTTAGTTCATTTTAAATGGTAAGCCAAAATTTTTGTATTTTAATTTGTTGCCATCGAAATGTAGCGTGCAGTGACAGTCAGATTAATAGGCAGATGTCAATATGCTTTCTGCATTTTTTATTGAACGAATACAAATATTATATAAATACCGCGGGCTTTTTATGTAGTACGATTGGATTTGTATATTTTATATATAAATTTGGGTGCACTCGCGTCGCAAATGACTCAGTTTTATAAATTGAATGCAGTCATAATTTTCTATAATTTTTTTTTTGTGCTGCGATTGCAATGCATAAAAACAATACGTGCTTTTGTTGTTAATAGGGCGATTCATGATATGTTACCGCCCATAGGTGTTAAAGTGGTGTTAAAGTCCATCGTCCTTATAAAATAGTGAGCCGAGTAGGATAACCATATATGTATATATAAACATACGCTTAGGAAAACTTTTTTCTAATTGAAAAAAAAAAAAAAAAAATTCCTGTGGCGGCCGCCACTTTATTGATTGTTCTATATTTTCAATGAATATGACTTTATTATTGTGTGGTTCAAATGTTATGAGCAAACAGGTCCAAGAATGTAAGTTGGCTTTTCTAGAAACTTAGTTATTTTAAAGGCCCTAATCATTGGACCTCTTTCATTGAGTCTCAAAAGACTTGTAACTATTATAGTTATAATACTAATTCATATTATTTGAACATTCAGTTCCATCTATGGACCTCTTTTTAATATATCACCAATGTGGAAGTTTTCAAAGTACTGTTGTTGGAGTATTGAGGACACTGCCCGAAGGTTTTGGGAAGTCCTATCGACGTTGATGGTTCTTTGTCGGATACAAATCCAGTACGTTCCGGTAACAAGCACCATTAAGGCACAACTTGGGGTCCCCAGAGTTTCGCCGGCTAAATATGTGTATGATACGTGCATATTTGTAAAATGATTTTCATCGCGTAGGTGAGGTTGACAGTTGGGTTGCGCTTATCAACCCCTTGAATTCCTTTTATTGCTATTATTTGCGTGGTCTCAGACCACCATAGGTGACTTTTGGCTTCACAACAGTATTATATATCCAGTATACCATTTAGGGAATTCGCCCCATGTTTTGCCATTGATTCAAGTGCAGGTTTGTTTCATGTAGCATCTAGATAAGCATACCACGTGAGGGTTCTATCCAGTGTAACCTCTAAATATTTTGCTTTCATTGAAAATTGGATTTTGATGGCACCAAGGGATAGTTCTGGCACGAATAGTTTTCTTCTGCAGGTAAAAGGAAATAGGATCGTAGTGTTAGATTCGATAGAGGGTTCTGTGGTATCACACTACCTTTCTATGATGCGCAGGGCTTGTTACATGCGATTGAATCACAACCTTCTAATATGTCAACTAGAGTACAATGGGCTATATTTTCCATACCCTTTTCAACGTTTACCGCGAGGCTATAAGTTGCCGTTTACGTAGATTTTCCAAAATTTTCCTACATAGAGGGAGCTAGTCTCACTGCCATTGCTGAAGTGATTCAGCTTGCAACGCTTAGTTATTTAAAAAGTTTATGAAGGCCTTACCTTAAACTAATCAATAGAACAGCAGTCCTATGAATTCCACTTAAAAAGTGCTCAAGAATTCGGCATCTAATAGCATACACTGTGTGGTACTTTACTTGCTTATGTTTGGGTTTGCCATGACTAAAACAAATACTTACTGACATTTGGCTGGCAGAAAACCGCCTCTGAATGCTTTTGTGTACATTAAATAGTAGCAAAACTTGCGCGTTTCGTATTCAATGTTCTACGTCATTTAGTGCTACACAAATCGTCCTTCGCACATTTGGGCATACAACATTTTAACCACATTTACGTGCAGCACTTTAGACGCATCATTAATCTTTTACACACACCAGCGCTGCAAGCAAGCAGCGAAAGGACAAGTGGCAATTTCTTTAAACATACAAACATTTTACGAAACATTCGTATGCTTTAATGTACAAATATACGTATGTAACTGTGTAACTATTTGCCGGTCTAGCTGCAAAGGCTAGCAGTGAAGCGGCTTTTATGCTTATATATTTACTTTGCGGTGACTTTAAGTAGTTATGGCTAAGTGCCACTCTTAGCATACACACACACACACACCCAAGCACAACTTTAAGCAGAAAAACCGTTTACAAGCTGACTATATTCATATACATACCTTCAACCTGCCTTTTTACACTTTTGTGGATATTGCGCTCAAATAGCGTACGACATTTGTCATAAAAATAAATGAACCAAATCATTGACGTGCATTGCCAGATCGTGGGGTACAACTCCAAAGAATAACAAAACAAAAACAGTAGTACTTGAAAATGAATATAAATTGTTCAGTGGAAGATTACACAAAACACTAAGACAGCATATAAAGTGTGTTCTTGTTTAGCTCGATTGCAATAAATCACAACATTTTACTATTGCCTCATCTTGAAGATTTTGCTCTTGTACGCAATCAAATCACTCAACTGTTGTAATTTTAATTCCGTTTTCATTTACCAAACAAAACAGTTGGTAAAGTGTAGTAATAAATTTAACAAAATAAAGGCTAATGGAGCATTCCGTTTTATATATTTTGTGCTTGGCTAAAGACATACTATCAGGTTAAGCTTAACTGGCCGGTCGATAAAGACCTCACAAAGACTTAAAGTGTCTATAGTGTTTCCAGAATTAATTTGACGACCAAACGGAAGAGGCCCAATTAGGTGCCAGGTCTTATGTAATATAATACCTCCGTCCTCTTTGCACACACTAGGAGTTTTTTACGACCAAGCTTAACTGCTCCCTCGAGTTCTGGCAACTCCGCCGCCCCTAATAGCCGTAAACCTGGCGAGCGCAGGATACGAACACAGAATGTCCTCAACCTTTTCTTCCTGCAGCTCGCACCTCCTACACCTGCTGTTACTGACGAAGCTTAACTTATAAGCACGTGATGCCAGAAGGCAGAGCCCAGTTAGTATGCCCATCGAGGGCCTCAAGTCTTCTTTCTTCAGAGATATGAGCCACTTTGTAAGTCTAGTATGTCGTTGGTCTTGCACATTATCTTAGAAATTCTGCAGCCTCGCGATTTTGTCCAGGCCTTTTCTGCTAGATCTATCATATGCAACTCCTATCTTCTTTTGATTTCTATCGTCGATTCTGCGATTGTTGTCGCCTCTTTTTCCAACTCATCGGCATTTTCGTTATCTACTGTCCCCTTCTAACCGGGAACACAGTGCAGATGTATGGTCTGACTTGAGCAAAGTATTTACAAAGCTAATATGCATACCAGATGACGTGCTGTGTGAGATTATTGCCTTACTCGCTGCCTGGCTATCAATATATATTGTGACGAATATTAGCAACACTAAGGGATACTATCATCTCTAAGCCGATACTAAGCAGTCACTCGTATCTACATAAATGAATCAATCATTATGTCTACACATATGTACGTACACGCAGTGGAAAGAAACGCACAAACACATGCATATGTCTTTTCTGAGATGCTCACAAAAGTAGGCAATCATTTGTGCAAGTATCGCTCACATATACACGCGCATATGAGAAGCTATAACGTGCATCTGTAGTCATAGCTGGTGAGTTTATAGCTGGTAAACAAATAGTAAATTATAGAAACGCCTAGAAATATGCAAACGAGGAAACCGAATAGCATAAAAGCAGCGCCAGCTGAGGCATGGCTATCAGTTTGATTTAAGCACGTCATCTGTTGAGAAGTAGAAGTGTTATTGTGAAGTACTTTAGGTTAGGTTAGGTTAGGTTGGCTGGTAGCTTCCCTGATAGGGGAAGCTCACTTGGACCACATGACGGTCCGTTGTGATACCACATATAATAAACTAAACTAACGGTGACGTAGATATAACTACTTAGAGAATCGTTGGGTAGCAACGATAAAGTTCCGAATGATCCCGATCTCAACCTTGGATAGCTCCTCGGGGGATCCAAGTGAGTCACGACCGAAATACTTTCGCCTAGTTCTGGCAAAAGCTGGGCAGTCAAGCATAAAGTGATTTGGTGATTCCACCTTATCATCCTCCATACAGCTGCAGCAGGATGGGGTTTCCAATATATTGAGACTACCGAATGGATACCCATTGGACAGTGCCCTGTCAAAACCCCAATGACCATTGATAGGTGAGCCTTAGTGAACCCAATTATTTCAGCAGACCTCCTGCCATCCACTTTCGGCCAGAAAGATCTTGATATCCTGCAAGACGTAGTGTCCGCCCAACGTTTGCTGAGCTGACTTGAGGCCCAGCTATGGAAGAGCAATCCACAGGTGGCTAGCGGAATCCCGAAATCCCTACAGCCATCTTCATCCGGTTCAGTTGTACCGATTCGGGCTAAGAGATCCGCTTGACAGTTACCCGGAATATCACTATGGCCCGGGACCCAGATAAACTTAATTGTAAAATAATTCGATGCAATCGCAAGTGAGGTCAGGCACTCCCAGACCACCCTAGATCGCACTGTAGTTGAGCTCAAGGCCTTTATAGCCGCTTGGCTATCAGAGTAGATGTTAAATTCCCTAACCGTAGTAGCGCTGGATAGCATTTAATCCACCGCATCCTTAATCGCAGCAACTTCCGCTTGGAATACACTGCAGTGATCAGCCAACTTAAACTTGCGGCTTACATTTAGCTCTTGACAAAAGCCTGACCAACGACCGGGCCGTGGCTGCCTTTCCCGCAATATCTACTGGATCTATATTCAGCATGACATTCACTGCCAAGGTAGGTGTTGTTCTCATAGCGCCACTGATACCGATAAGCGCCGTCCGTTGCACTGACACTAACATTTTGGAGGTGCTTGCAGTGTCCAGTGCTTTCCACCAGACCAGCACCCCATAGAGCAGAATCGGTTTGACCACCATCTCATAAAGCCAGTGTACTACTCCTGGCGAGAGCCCCCATCTCTTTCCTATAGCCCCCTGCAGCAGTACAAGGCAACCGCGGCCTTCCTGGCCCTATCTTCCACATTGGGCCTCCAGGACAGCTTCTTGTGCAGAACAATTCCCAAATATTTAACCCTGTCAGTAAGTGCCAACAGTACCCCTCCAATCGGAGGAGTTCTGAAGTCGGGTATCTTATATCTCCTTGTAAAAAGAACCAGTTCTGTTTTTCCCGGGTTGATCGCCAATCCACATGATTCAGCCCACCTAGACACATTATCCAGGTAGCCCTGCAGAACATCGCGCAGGGTGCCCAGAAATTTGCCCCTGACTAGGATAGCGAGGTCATCTGCATAGGCAACTACCCGACAACCATTGGCTTCCAGCTCGACAAGAAGCTCGTTGACTACCACAACCCAGAGCAGAGGAGATAGGACACCCCCCTCTGGCGTGCCCCTGCACACCTACCTCCTAATTATGGCCCCTCCCCACTCCCCTGCGACAATTCTGCAGCATAGAAGTTTGCTAATAAATTCAACCAGAGACGCTTCGACTCCTAAACCCACCCGAGCTCTTTCGATGGCCCCCGGTAAGACATTGTTAAAACCCCCTCGATGTCTAGAAAGGCACCCAGAGCATACTCTTTATGTTCTAGATACCCCTCTATTTGCTTTACAATCGAATGGAGAGCCGTTTCCGTCGATCTGCCTTTGCAGTACGCATGCTGTGAAGCCGACAGTAACACCGCAGGTATCCTTTCCCGTAGGTACAGGTCAATCAGTCGCTCAAACGTCTTATGAAGAAACGACGAGAGACTGATTGGCCTGAAATCCTTAGGTGACACATGAGAGCTCCTGCCGGACTTGGGAATGAAGATGACCCTAACCGTGTGCCAGTACTTAGGGATATAGTTAAGCCTGAGGCAGTTAGTGTAGATGATGGCCAACCAGCGGCAGGAAATCCCTAAAGACCTTTGAAGTTGCGCAGGAATGATGCCATCCGGGCCGGGTGACTTATAGGGCTTGAACAAATTTATAGCCCAGGATATTTGACTTTCCCGTAGTGGGATGGCCAGCAACCGCCGACCACGTACGCGATGATCCCTGCGCAACTGGGATATCGGGAAAATGATTGTCCAGTAAAAGTCTCAGGGACTCCTCGCTACTCATCGACCAGTCCCCACCATCATCTCTCAGATACCCCCGAGGGGCGGGATTCCTAGAGAGTATTTTTCTAAGCCTCGCGGATTCATTGCAGCCCTCTACGTTTTCGCAGAAGCTTCGCCATGAATCTCGCTTGGATATCCTTATTTCATATTTATAAATCCCCAGACTCACCTTATAGAGCTCCCAGTCCGAGGGTAGTTTACTCCTCCTGGCTCTGTTAAAGAGCCGCCTACTGGACGGTCTTTGATCGTCAAGGGAATCAGACCACCAGGGCGGCTTGCCCTTCCCCCTGTAAGTTTTCAGTGGGCAGGATTGGTGAAAGGCGCTATTGCTTGCCAAGGTGAAGTTTTCCACCAGACCATCTATTTCAGATTCGGACAGGTCCGAACCAACGATAGGCGCCTCAGGCAATAGCTCTCCCAACTTCCTACAATACAAGTCCCAGTTGGTACTTTTAGGGTTCCTAAAATACATTTTACCGGGACGTTCTTCATTCACCGAGAACTGAATATATCGGTGATAAGAGAAAGAGTGCTCGTTGAGAACCCTCCAGCCAGATATCCGATCTTCCAGTTCTCTGCTAACCAGGGTGAGGTCCAGGACCTCCTCCCTTACCGCAGTAATAAAAGTCGGGTCATTCTCCCTATTACATATACAAAGTCCCTCATCTACAATAAAAGTAAATAAAGACTCACCTCTGGTGTTCGTATCCGAGCTCCCCATATGCTATGGTGTGCATTAGCATCGGCACCTATGATTACGCACCTCTCCGCCTTGCTTCAGCGGTGATTTCGCCCAGTATCACAGGCGGTGGTCCCGTTACGTCCCCATGGGCATATACGCTGATAGCACCCACAATTCGTTACTGCCTCGCTCGAGGCAGACCGTGGTTACGTCAGCATTGCTGAAATTAGAGAGAATAAAAGCTTTAAATTCCTTTTTAATAAGCACACAGGATCTAGACCTGCCTCCCCATGCACCAAGGTGTTGAATTTTCCCGTCCTTAATCCAGAAATTTTTCCGCCGTTACTACTCAGCCCCGGCTCCTGGACAAGGACTATATCCACTCCGCCTTTCTCAAGACAGAGCAATAAGTTTGCGGAAGCCGCCTTAGAATGCTGAAGATTGATTTGGCGGATTTCCATCAACACCACCCTTCTTATTCTGCACCCCATCCTTGGCGGCTTCGCCTCGGAGACTAGGCGTCCACACCTCCTCGGGCCCTTTTTGTCGTTGAGGCATTCCGCTCATCCGACCTTTGCTGCTTCATAGCCCCCAAACCCTGCTGCTCACTCGCATCGTTCGACACCGGTGTGTGGTCGTCGCAAGCTACGACGCTCCTGGCCCACTCCAGCGTCCGGGAATGCTTCTCAGAAATCTGAGCTGCATCCCTTCCGCCGTAGCGCTCCAGGATCTTCTCAGCTAGGCGCCGATCACCCAGAGCTTTCCTACGCGGCGTCGATCGCCTACCTTTCCCGGCAAGCTTCAACGCCAGGGCTCCCGTTGGGAAAGCTCCTCGCGACAGGACTTCCTTACTAGTACTGGGCTGGTCCGTCGCATTCGCCGGACCTCTGCCTTTCCCTGTCACAGCCTCATATGGGCCTGCATTTGGTGTCGGTTTCGACACCCGTCCACTACCCGAACTACCCGTACCTACGGGGTTTGAAACCAAACCCTGCGCTGATCCGTCTGATCAGCCCTTTTGACCCGCCGGGAGCTTTCCCGGCTGGCAACGACCTGTTTCGGAGCACTCTCCGCACCTGTCGCGTCCCTCGCACCATGACGACCTTCGCCGTCACTCCTACCCTCCTTTTTGTTCGTTTTCGTGTCCATTCTAAGAAGTTTCCTCTCAAGGCCGCTATCCGGAGCCGATTGTGTAGTCGCCCTTCAACGGTCCCGTGGTTATCTATGCTGCGCAGGGAGGCCACGCGAGGGTTGACGCATTACCTTATGGTTAATGCGTTCAGAGCCAGACCGGACGCAAAGCGGGAAAATCTTCAACCGCACCTACACCACCAACTTAACGGCGACGGAGCCGGAACGTACCTTGAGGCCCGCCACGGTTTTAACGGGACGTGGGCAGGTGCAGCATTAGCCTACCAGCCATTTCGATAGGGTTTCACCCCGACCTACTAAGGTGGAAGAATACTGCACCTACCAGCCCAAAGTCATCAATTCCTATCCATAGTCAAAATCAAGTCACTAACAATCCAGTTTGTCACCGTTGAGTACCGATCTTGACCCTTAACAGGGCCCTCCCTCCCCTGAGCTCGGCACAATGACTCAGGGGTGCGGGTTTTATCGAGCTGTCCTCTCTAGATCCGCCATTATCAGTAGAAGCAGGGGCACCTCGTGCAGGACGTGACAACCAATCACGTGTGACAATTCGTCACTATGGCCGGTCTAAGACTGATACCAGTCCCTGATCCAGAGTCTGGAACCACGTGTGATATCCAAGCCAAGTATCTTACCCCACCCCCGTGAAGTACTTTAACAAAAGCCGTTTTGCATTACTGAATAGTGGAGTTATTTATTCAACAGTTTAGTGATTCGAACTTTTGCAGAAGGTTGCAAATAAGCGGGATTGCACTAAATTCGTTACAATATATTTAAGGAACTGCAGCTTAAACATGCTTCCTCCAGAATTTTTACTGCTTTCTTCACGGCTATAATTCACCTGAATGACGCTGCAGTAATCTGGCTTACTTATTTCTGGATTGACACAGTAAATAGCATACCCGATCGACATCCGTTAACTTGGAGCCATCGGTATATACGTGAATATTATATTCTGTCATATCTGCACCCAGGTGACAACCGTTCGGTTAAATTGTAGTCGCCAGAACTGTTCAAATAGGGACGTTATATTTCTAGTAAATAATACTAGATATGTTTTTTCCATGCTGGCAATTATACATCTGCCGTTTGTGATGACTGAAACAAAGACATACCGTAAGTTTATAACACGAAATATAAATTTTTTTCTACCTCCCCTGATTTTAACGTATTGGGGCAATTGTCCATAGAATTACACTTTCTGAGGCGCAAATAAATGCTGCTAGCGCCCCAAGACATTTTCGCCAGCTGTGAGTGCAACATATTCTCCGGTTCATTATTAGTTTGGAGGATGTAATTCTATAAGTGAACTTTTTTCTCCATTCTTCCACTGCTTCATGGACCCATGCGAAACGCACGCTTTCTGGGTTGGTTGGCATAATTCTTAATGCTGCCCGGTATTGTAAGAGGGGTCTCTCAAACTTCCTGTATCAGTCCCGTCCTAACGTTAGTTCTTTGTCCGGGTTTGCAGATCACTCCTTTACAGAAAGCATCCAAATTATCTCTGATATCGATGTCCTCTTCCCTGGCTTGCAACGCCATTGCCTTTTCTTTCTATTTCCTTATTGTTGAAGTTTTTGAGTTCTTCGACAAGGCGGGACCAGCGATCTACTACTAAATGTGAGGATAAAAACCTTCAGCCACAGCAGCGTCCTTTGCTGTGGTAAGGCCATAATTATTTCCCCGGCTGCCCAGAGTCGGAAAGGCTCCGTTCAAATACAAGCAGTTCCTGGTCACCGACATCCCGCCGCCCTTCTATGGGTGAAGTTCAGCTTAAGCCTCACACAAGGTGACTGCTGTAATGAGGAGAGATTAACTTAGAGTAGGACTACGCACGGTTTACATTTTTTTTATTTTCGTACTTTGCCTTAAGATTTCACTAATGCTACTGTAGTTATGTACCATGAATATATAGGGAATTTTTTTAAAGATTTAATCTCTTAAACTCTCTTTTTCAGAACTAATTATAATACCAAAACCCAAACTCGACTAAATGTTGGCTGTTCCACACCCATTTTCTAAAATTGTTGTAAATTTCTGTTTAGCAGTGCCACTCGCCAAATTGCACCACTTTATCAATACTTGTTACTGCATTGTCCCAGTTTTTGTATATCTCGAAATATTCGATGTCAAAAGTGGGCGTGGCTATAATACGATTTTCAATACTAATACATACATTTTGAGTTTAGATAAGCACTTGTACTAAATGTCACTATAGAATATCTCACTTCTGCTTACATAAGTTATCGTGTTATCGGATGGACGATAGGATACGCGAACATTTATTTTCATAAAAAAATGCTTTCACCAATTTGTCATCGTTAGGATTGAGTGACGTTTGAGTAACTTAGGGGATTTAAAGTGTTTTTCAGAGACTTTTAAGATTTCACTAACACAGATTGACCAACCCTCAGTTAAATTGAAAACTGTGAATATTTATATAATATCTATATGCAATAATCTCTTAGGAATAGACGAAAAGCAATAGAACAGCTGACATTTGTTTACACTTTTGCTGTACACTCAACTGACAGTCGATGTTTCCGCCAGCATGTTGAAAATGAGGATTTCGGTAACTTATATGTCGTTTTCTTTTCTGGAAGGAATATAACCCTCATGTTGCACTCTTAAGTTGTAACTCTTTCACAAGGACACACAAACTTACGAGAGAACTGAAACGAACAAATGGGGTGATATTATTTCCAAAAGACGCCAACAGATAAGTGAATAACTTGAGATAGTCAGAACGGTTCTTTGAGCAATAAGAGCTTATCAAAAATGTTTGCTGTAAAATTAATTAAAAATCATCAGACGCTCCACACAATATTACCTGCGTTCATTGTAGAAGCCTTAAAGATTTTCGCAATTTTTTTTCAAACTTTTCTGTCGAACTTTTAAAATCCAGCTTATTGTCACTTGTGTAAGCCACAATAATCATAAATTGTATAAATTTTATATTATTAAAGGTAGGATTTGAACATTTATGGAGACATTCAGTCTATGAGAGGTCTTTACGGAATTGCCAATTCAAACTAAGAAAAAGTTTTCTAAAAATTGAAATTCTGTCCCATATACTTATTTGTACTTTTTTCATATATCTTTTCTTTCTGAAAAGTGGCATTAAAACATATTTTATGAAAAAACCCCCTCTTGTTAACTGAGGCAGCAGCCTCATGTTCAATCTTAAACGCTTTTTGATGTGGTCTTAAAACAATCTTAAATAAACTATTAGTACTTAGAGTTTTGTTTAAAAGTATCATTAAATATATAGCATATGTTTATTTAATGACTTCTTTATTTTAGTATGTACATGCTTCATAAACTTATACTATTGTAAGTACTGTTATGCTGCATTAAATGTGAAAATCTAGTTAATGTGATAAATCTTAGTTTCACTTTTTATCACAAATGCCAAAAAATATTTATTTATGCAAATTTATGCAAAACTTTTGTATTTTACGATCAAGTGCACAAGCGGTAAATATGCGTGTATCTATACAAGGGCATACACATTTAAATAAGCATGTACATGAAAAGACATATCCATGCAACCAAACCAACTAGTCTAAACTTCTTCTCTACTAGTATAAATCATAAGTTGCAGTATTTACATAAATTTCTCAGATTTTTTTTTTATACTTAAGAAGGCAGAAAGGAAACATAAGGCCAACTGTCTTAAGATTTATTGACCTTATAACCACCTCAAATGGTCACAAAGTCGACTGAAGTAAGCATTTCATGCGCCTTTTACTATCGTTCGAATTACTGAACTGTCGAATAAATACACTAAAATTTTATGTATATAAAACCCTGGTTATCCTTCGCACTACTATGGTAGTAGACTTTCACAATTTAATGTATTCGCGTTACTCGCCTATAGCATTTGAAAATCAAACTCACCTCCATCACTTGGACTTCACCGTTTTTATACTCGTAGCTGCCTTGTTCACATATATCTTCCAGGGTATAAACTAGTAGTCAGCGTGACACAGCTCAATTGAGCCAGAATTGCTTCACACATATTCTTACTCTCTATCGTTCAGCCGTTAGGGAGACAGCAACGAATAAACACTGCGCACGGCTGTCGCACAAATGTTAAGATTCCCTGTGAGAAATATTATGATGGGGAAACGCAATCTTAAGACGACCTTTCCGTAATTAACTCATGACCTAACCACGTTTGAGGTGGATTTTTAGATTTGTCATAGGTAATCAAATGAAAAAAAAATGCATTGTTTATCTTTAACAGCTGTTCCTCGCAATTTCTTTTTTGAGTCATAAGCCACCTTTTCATAGGCCCGGTCACATATATATATTTTAAGTATTTTAGCTGAAGTTGAAGTAGTTTCATTCATAGAGCTGCTCAACCCCTATTCATATATAGGCTTGTTTTTCATTGAAGAATAGTCACAGATACAAACGCACACTTTGAATACAAAAAAAAATTGTTCATAGCACTCAACTATGCCCTCACATATAAATTCCATTCATATGAAAGTGCCTGAATTTCGTAGGAAAGTGCAAAGCACTTCCATATGAAGCCAAGGCACTTCGGTATGATATTTCAATTTACACTCAATGTAAAGGTTTACAAGTAAGATATGTTTGTTTAATGCGCTTTCTAACACTACGACGTTTGATACTGACCGAAGTGGCAAAACATTGTGGAACGTGGTGGAACGTGCGTTTGACACTGAACGAAGTGTTAAAATGCCGGGGTTGCTGTCATCGGTATCGACGTAGGGATTCAATAATTAGCGAAAAAATGAGCGGAATTTCAGATACGGTTTGCTATGATTGTAAATTTTGTCAGAAACATTTAGTAGGAAATGTATAGTGCATTATATGAGACCTATCGAAAATTTTACAGAAGTCATAGGATAGGGTATCCAAAGAGTCCATACACGGAAGTCAAGTTTTTCGATCCGTTCAAAAGTTATCCACGAAAAACAGTACTACACTACACTTGCTACACTATTTTGTACCAGATTAGTACAACGCTACCGATTAGCCTCCATAAAATATGTTCTACAAGCATTATGCTCAGGTGAGCACAGCTGTGCACCAACAGCTGATACATATCTTACTTGTAAACCTTTACAATGTTTACACTAACAAATTGACAAGAAATTTCCTAAATTTCCTTAAAAAATATTGTAGCACTGAGAAAAATTTTAGTTCAAAATATATACGTTAATGTGACCATCAATATTCTTTAACCATTTGAAATAATTTTTTTTGTATTTATCAATTTAAAAAAGTCTAGGCCTACATATAATTTTCTATATGTATAGTAATTTTTCGAATTCAGTCAGAACTCACTTTGCTTCTGAGCAAAAAAAAGTTGAGCTTTCGCTCTGAAAAAAATATCGTAACGAATTTACTGCAATTCCTCTTATTTCAAATTCACTGCTAAGTTCGAATCACTAAACTGTTGAATAAATAACTCCACTTTTCAATAATGAAAAATGGCCTTTATTAAATTACTTCACAATAAACACTTATACTTCGCAACTGATTGATAGCTTGCTTAATCGAACTGATTCTCGCGCCTCTACTGTTGTCGCCTTTTATACTGTCTGATTTTCTCGTTGCATACTTCTAGGCTTTTCCATTCCAGAACTTGCAAGTTAGTTATCAGCTACAAAATCACCAGCCACAACTACCTTTATAGCTTCTCATATGCGCGTGAGTAATACTTGTACAAATTATTGCCCTCTCTTGTGAGCACCTCAGATAAGATATATGCATGTGTTTGTGTGTCTCTTCTCCGCTGCGTGTACGTACATATGTGTAGATATAATGATTGAATTATTGATGTGCATCAATTCACTGCTTAGTATTGGCTTAGAGAGGATAGTATCCCTTAGTGCTGCTAATATTCGTTAGAATACTATAGAATGTTTAAAGTAACTATGTAAAACGGGCTAAAAATTAACTTAAAGTTTTTTTAAGTCAGCCACATAATAAATATCGGTTACTCTTCGAAGCGAGTACAACTTGATGAATTAAGGGACTTGGGGGTGTTTCAATATATCTCTGAGTTAAAAATCAAATTTTCCAAAAAGTTGTATAGATGCACGTTGCCATTTTAACTTGTGATATCCTACCGGGATGTTTATGTTTTAGCTCTCACTAATACACTTACTTTTAAACTGGTCTTAACTTTTCGCAAACAGTGTTCTCGATTGCATGTTTATTAATTTCCTTCAACTGCTGCAATTCATATTCGCTGCTATCTTTTATGTGTATTTGTGATTAATCCCATCTGCGCTTTTAGCTGCTGTGTACATGTGTGCGTATCTTACATTGTTGTTGTGGTTGTGAATCATTTATTTACCAACGGTATAGTGACGCATAGAAACTGGTAATATTCGCCACAATATGAAATGTTAGCAACGTCAAAATTTCAAATGGTTACAATGTCAACGATATCGACGTTATAACCAATAAAATCTGAACAACAGTGACGTCATATTGTTTCCGCCATACTTTTGTTCAGATTGTTTTTTTTTTTTTAATTTCCAGATAAGTCTCTCCCTTTCCTAAATTCTGGTTCCATTATAGTGAAAAATCGCTTAAAGAACGTGCCCAATAAGGTCCTCTCTGAGATAAGAAGAACTTGTGCAACTAAAAGTGTGGAGAGATCTTGCGATTTGTTATTCATATTTATCACCTGTGGTGTTTCATTTTCATTTCTGACCTAGCAAAGTTTCCCCTTCTTCTTGCAATTCCAGACTTTTATCTTTTTTTCACGTTTCAAATCAAATGCGCAGAATGTTAAAAAAAAAAAAAATGTAAGGCGCGATAACCTCCGAAGAGATCTAAGGTCGAGCTTCTCTTCTTTATGCCGACTCCGAACGGCATCTGCAAGGCAGATGAGTTTTCACTGAGAGCTTTTCATGGCAGAAATACACTCAGAGCGCTTGCCAGACACTGCCGAGGGGCAACCCCGCTTAGAAAAATTTTCTTCTAATTGAAAAACCTTATTTCTAAAATTCTGATGTTGCTTTGCCTGGGGTGTGAAGCCAGGGCATACGGTGTGGTAGGCGGAGCACGCTACCATCACACCACGGTGGCCGCCAAATGTTGGCGCAGAATGTTTAGTATGTTTAATTTTAGCAATATATTATGTTAGACTCAAGCCATAAAATATTTTTCAGCATTTACGAATTATCTTTTCAGTATTAACAAGCATGCTTACATACATCTTGCCACTTTGTTCGTTAATCAACGACTGGTTTAGTCTATGTTTTTCCTCTAACCACCACATCCACAGTTTTAATTTTGATGACCACTGTTTTAAAGTTTTAATTGGTGCGAGTCTGACAATTTTCGGTCTAGTTCGTTAGCAGTTAGTCAATTTATGATGTTAACTAGTATGTTTTACGACTAGTTCGACAAAGAATTGCAATTGTTTTCAATGTACATTTATATATGTGTGCGTATGGATGTAAAGTAGTTTTTCAAGTGCACTTAAAGTAAATGTTTTAAATGTTTATTGTACCATAAAATTTGAACGTCCGTCAATATATTTAATGATTGCGCATATCCTGCAAGAAACGTTCAATCATCTTGATCATGTTGTTTGTTGTTATAATAAAGAGGTATATAATATACTAGGAATTCCGTAGATTTTCAGCATAGTATCAACATGAAAAGACTTTGCTTCTCTGATTTTCATCTTCCGCGCACAAAGACTAGTTCAATTATTGTCGCTTGATTTGACGTAACTTTCCTAGGGGATTTTCTTTGCCCGAATTGGTAAATATTATATATAGCTCCTGCTTTTCGATGACATACATTTTAAAATTCATACATATTCACATATTGGTATTTGTTTTGTCTGTTTTAAAGTGCACTTAACCGCAAATTTGTGGTCAACAAATAAATTAGCTTTTGTTTTATTTGAAGTATTAAGAATTTGTTTGGGCGGGTCTTGTAGTTTACATTTGTCCAAATATTTTAAAATTTTAAATAAGGTCTTAAATGTTTGTTTGGATATGATTATTCGCCAGATTTTGTATCAATCAAACGTGTGGTATTTAAAATTTGGTTATTTCAGTTCATGTTTATTTGAACTTTTTTACAAATAAGTGACCTTAAAATCTTTTGTAATATCAAAAGCGTAGAAGAAAGCTTCCTAGCCTAGTCTACTTACCCTCACAACTCCTTTCCTAGTCAGATTTACAAAATTTGATTTGTAGACACCTACATTCGAATGTGCCAACAATACCACGCGATCAACGCCTCAATTAGGTCAAGTCCACAACATCGTTGACCAATTTTGGTCCACAGAAAACAGAACAATTTTTATAAGAACGTCAACGGAGTCTGCCAGCCTTCATTTTGTTTTGATAAGGAGCTATGAATTAGAAAATGTAAAAGTAGCAGCAAACATTGAACATTATCTACATAGAAATGGGAAAGTTGGAAATTTCGCCCTCCTTTAACGGCCAAACTATACTTATAAATTAAAAAAAAAAAATAAAGTAAAATTAAAAAAAAAAGAAAATGAAATGAAATAAAAAAATAAATAATAAATAAAATAAAGCAAAATTAAAAAAAAAGTTTAAAAAAATTAAATGAAATTAAAACAAAAATAAATAAAATGAAATGAAATTAAAACAAAAAAAAAAATAATAATAATAATTAAATAAAATAAATAAAACGAAGAATAAAATGAAGGGAAATCGAAAAAATAAAATAAAATAAGGCTTTGAAGAGATTTACAAGGTATAATCGAAACAGCTGTCGCCTTGTCCGTCCTGATCTCACGTTGTTTAAATTTTTCCCAAATTATTAAATAAATTATAAAATTAAAAATTGCTTGAAATAAATGTTTTCATACACTTAAAGCGATACGGGCAATCCCCGGTTAACTCATATAAAATAAATTAAATTAAATAAAATTAAATAAAATAAAATAAAATAAAGTAAAATAGAATAACATAAAATAAAATATAATAAAGTAAAGTAAAATAAAATAAAATAAAATAAAATAGCATTAAACAAAGGCAAAAGGAAAGAGATACAAATTATGGAAAAGGATATTAAACGATGGAAAAGGAAAGGCAAGGAAAGGAAGCTCTTTATGGTTTAAATATATTTTATTATAGTTATAGTAAAACTAGTAGAATGTCCAACTCTCTATTTTCATTATTCTTCTATAAACTTTTATGGTATCAACCATAATCTTTGATTTGAAATAATATTAAATAATCTATAATAAATGACTTAAATTGCATGGGAGAGCTTTTTGTGTGACATAAAATCCTTAAAGATGGTATTAAGAAAAATTTTTTGATTACTTTGCTACAATTCTCAAAGGTGTGCTTGTTATTCTCAATGGCTAACATTTTAACAAGAATAAAAGTATTATACTAAAATTTATAGTAACGAAGAACTTTAAAATCATTTTAGTTATACCTGATATAAGAGATATAAAGATGTTTCAAAAGCTTTATGAAGGAACTTGTCCTAGAATATGCCGTACATAGCCTTCCATGTCCATAGGCACTATTATAAACAAAATAATAACAGCAGCTTTCTACTTCAGATATGCGCCTTAAAGTATGATTTTCGTATTTCTGTTGAAAGCGCTGTCTGAAGTTTATCTAATTATAACAATGGCGTGCTAAACTTTTTTATAATTTTCTCCTAAATTTTATAACAAATAATTTGAAATTATGCTTATCTACATGTCTGTTTTATACAAATATTTATCAGCTTCACATTGTATAACAGTTTTGCTACCCTGCCGAAAAGCTCATAAGTTCTCTTTGCCTTCAAATGTTTGTGGATTCTAAATAAGAGCGAAAATGTAATAAACTTGTATTCCGTAAATGGACTTAAGCGAAAAACTATGTGCAGTGTAACGGTAAATTTATTGCAAGCTTAGAAAGCTCCTTAGCTTTTGCTTGTCCTTTTTGCTTTCAAGTATATATTTTAAGTTAATAAAAACCTTCCTATCTCTTCGCATAGCCTACTACCACAACAACCGCTAAAACTTTTAGAAAACTAATTTCTCTTGAGCACATTTTTTCTTGCACAGTTATATACAAAGAGATATGCCAAGCAAGGAGCTTTTGTTTTTAAATATCTATATAGGGAAAGTCTCTTAGAGCATTTCTGCTATCTTTTTTTCTCTTATTGTGTAAAAGAACCCTGAAAAATAACATTTATATACACATTACTTTTTAGCTTTGCGCTGGATTGCCATATTGATGCAAATTTTTGAAAATCCTTTACTATTTTCATATTTAACTCTTATAAGAGGACACTTCCAACAAATTTAAAAAATTCTCTTTTCACAAAATATTACCAAAAAAGCCCTTACTTGGTTTACTCTTACTTTCGTAAATTTAAATTTGCAGCAATATAGAGTAAGCATATATTTAGTTAAGGTAGCTTATGGTGGCGTTTAAGGTGAAGGCTAAAGTATTCATTAATTCAAAATCTTTTTACAAAGTATATTATACACATTACATTTTGTGGTTGTTACATACTCATGAATGTAGAACGATGCTTTTGCACATTTGCTAGGCAACTTGAATAGAAACTGCAAAAAAGGCAAGCAGCAGATAGTTTTTTTTTTTATTTTTAGTTGTCAAGGTAAATGTAATTGTATTAGTATGAGGGGCTTATAATTAGCAGATGTTAGGTAAGAATTTTGGGTGCACTATTCAAAATATACCTATGTACATATATAAAGAAGTATGTTATTTTTAATAGACATGCCACATAATTTGATAAGCCAATTTACACATGACAGCAAACCTTGCACAAATATTAAACTCTTCACAAATAATGAGGCGATATCTATAGAGAGGGTACCAAAAAAGGCGTGAGTACGAAGTAAATATCTGTTTTATAACAAACTGATGAGTCGTTGTAACAAATCGGCGGTAAATCTTTGATGCGAAATTGATAAAATGCCGATAACAAACTGGTAACAAGTTGGAAGCTATCCGATAAAAAATCGATACACTTTTGATAACTTTTTGATAAAAATCCGTAACTTCTCGATCCAAAATCGATAACTTTTTGATAACAAATTGCTAACTTCTCGATAGCTTTTAGGTAACATATCGATATTTTGTCGATGATCAGTTGATAACAACTCGATCAATTTTCGATAACTTTTTGATAAAAAATCGATAGTGTGGCGATACCATTTTGGTAATATATCGATAGATAATCGGCAAGTTTTCAATTATAAATCAATAAATTTTCAATAACAAACCGATAACTCGTCCAAAATATATCAGTTTCTCATTAAAAACTTTTGCTATCGAAAGTAAGTTTATAATACTGTCAACAGATTTATAACCTGTCTATACAACGTCGGTAACTCGCCTATAACAAACCGATAGCTCATTGATAAAAAACCGTTAACACTGTATTCAATCATACAGCATACCAATACCACACACTACACTTGCATTTACATTCTGTATATATCGTATATATAGTATACCACTGACTACGATTACGCCTACGTTTTGGACTTTACTCGCTACGCTTTCATTCAGGATTTTCGCATACAGTGAGCAAAGATGTTTTCACATTGAAAACATTGTAACTAAAACTATGTACATCAATCTCAAAAACTCAAAATTCGAAGCTTCGACAAAATTTTACGAAAACTTCGAAATTTTTATTAAGAGTCTCATGTCATAAGTCATGCCTTTCTAAAAATAAACAATGATTTTTGATAATTTTTTTTTTCGAATACTGTTTAAGATTCTTCCCAATAAAAAATAAAGTGAGAAAATCTTAAAAATTCTTAATAAAAAAAATGTCAAAATTTAATACAAATCTTGAGAGACCTATAACCAGTTTGTTGAACTAAATATTATTGGGCTACAAAACTGTATGCTCCAAAACAATAGGCTTTCATTACGATGGCCTACCCGATTGGCTATTGATGCAGTGAGCTAAAGACATAAGAAAGGCGATTCCGCAAATCAGTGCCAGTAAACACCTAAAGTGTCTGCTTATAATCGCATAAAAAGTTTAATCCCGCTGTTTGCTTAAATCTTTTCGGCAATATCTGTTTACCTTCCCGAAAGATTTAAGATAAATTGACAGTCGTCCGTGCAGCCATTACGACTGTCCAACCCCTTTCCACTATATTTCGAATAGGACTTTGTAAGTAATAGTGACAAGTTTCACCAGGCGTAGGCGCTGAGCTCATAAATGTTAGAGCTCATAAATGTTAGAGCTTTTGGCTATGGCCAGTTGCGGTTGGTAAGGAAAAGAATTTCATAATTGTACTTAATGTAAATGTTTCTTTTCAAAGTCTGGCACATGTTTCTTTATTGCTGGTCATATTTGTATAGATAGGTATAGTATGTGTCCGTTTTTCGACATAATCGAGGACTATGGCGAATTTTGTCTGAGAAAAGGTAGCACGTTGCAGATTTATTGCTAATACTTTCTCCCGAAATAGGCTGGGGAACCTTTCTGCTCCAATTTCCTCCGGTCTCTACAACTTTTCTGTCAAAGCTACCGTCGTAAGTTTTTCACCTGCATCCTATTTTAATTCTTTCGTCAACCTGATGCTCTGGATGTAGTCCCTAGGAAATTGTATGATTAGGAAGTGCCATATTAGTATTCTTAGTTTATATTATATGCAAATTGCAATTACGGAATACTCAGCATCTTCCAAAATCTTCTATAGCTATGGTCATAAAGGTACGTCTTTTTATTTGTTATGCTACTATGTAAAGCGGGTCTTGCTAGGCATTGCAGTTGGTGAACGGCTTCTGCACTGTATCCAGAGTTTCTCAATATCCCAAGGCAACCGCTACATTTACAATGAGTCTGCCTATCATGATTTCACTCCATCTTGAGTGCTTCATTTAGCTCCTTGCTCGTTATTGGGACTTTTTGCTGAGGAGCGGTGATGGCGTTTTAACCACTATTGCTCTTGATGCGTTAGGTATTGCTTTGTCTACATGTTGGACAACGAATTAAATTGCGATTGAAGTTTACTCTGGAGGAAGATTGATCTTGTTACAGCTCTCTCCTTGGAGTGGGGATTAATGGCAATCTTGCTAAGATTAAATTATACTTCAGGAAATCACCACTTCGTCAATATTAGTGCATACAAACATGTAGTTCGTCTACAACAACACTCTGCAGGTGAGGCGACAATGAGGTGTCAACTATATACGACGTGGAGAACCTATCCACATTATGATAGGTTGGAGAACTTCCTTCTTTCAAACGAAAGATTAATTTTATTTTCGACTACATTGCTAACGGCTTCCTCTTTTTTCAAGAAGGGTATAGCAATGGGCAGCGGGTACAAGGCGATGTTTGTCGAAATGCCCGACCTGTAAACATGCTGATCTCAGTGAAGTGGTATTTTATGCATTGTATATGATAGGGTTTCAAGATATACACTACTCTTTATTGCTTTCAAAGCAAAAATTGTTGGACGTGTTGGTATAACGACTTCACGAAGAAACATCTTCCTTCTGCTATAGTTCTGCTTGATAAATACCGTCGACTCTCAAAGATTTTCGATTTCACCCTACAGGTTTAATGATTACTTCCGGAGTGGCAGAGGGGCACAGTTAGTAACCACCCTTGTATGAAATGCGATGAAACCTGAGCTATATGTATTTAAATTAATTGACCAAAGGCAGCGCTTATTTCAGAACCATCCTCGACTGAACTGGATAAATACGCGTCCTAAAAGTCTGCAAAGAATGGTAATTGCCAATACGTAGTAAATAACAATGTTGAAAGAATTAGAACCAGTGTATTTTCATATTGCGGTATTTATGCTTCCGTTCGAAACTATCACGACTCTCTGCAAGGATCTTTCAACAATCGTTTACCTATACATAAAGATCAGAAAAACGAACAAAGATCGTGACTCTACAGCGTTCCCTCAGTGATACTTTTTACTGTTACAGAAATACCTTCAGTATAAATCGCTACAAATATCGCAAAGATATTTCAATGTAAATATACATTTTGATATGCCAAACTTATTACTGGGTATAAATTGGTTTGTTCAACCCCAACGTTGTCTTTTTTCTATCTACTTTCATAGACTTAATTATATTCATGTATATCAGCTGTTCATTTTATGACATATTTTCTTACAGAATAATCCATTGGTGGCATATACAAATTTGCAACAGATCAACGTTTACATATGTACACAACCATAAAATAATATGTAAATATTTTTTTTGGTATATTTTTTAGCCAAGGCCAGTTGAACCTTAACAGGCAGCTCTTCATACCAGGCTTCTGGCTAAATAAATTTTTTTCCTTTATACCGCATGTAGCGAAATTGCAAACTTTCATGCCTTTGCAACTTAAGCAACTTTGCAACTTATATATATATATATGTGTGTGTGTGTGTATGCATGCCTGTGTTAGGATTTGCACGTCCTGATTTTTATGTGAATAGATTTTACTTGAAATTCACACTCGAGACCACATAGTGCGCAGATTACATGTCGCCAAAAGTGTGTCAATGTAGCACGTGCAAATTTAACAGGAATATGCAATCACAAATATAAGAAGACATATGTATATATATGAATAAGCAAACTTTCTTATGGATCATTCCATGGTGAATATGGCAAATGAACTTGTGAGCTTTGGAAATATGTAGTAAAGATATTCCAAACCAAAAGAAACAATTTCTTTATATAAATTTCCTTGCTTAAGGAAAGCAATTTTTTAAGGGGTCTGTCCCTAAATCAATGTTATTACCAAATTTCGTAAGAACTGGTTAATTTGTGGTTGACTTATGCCATCAAAAAAAGGTTGTTTGGAGACCAACACAAAAAGAGCTTTGTCATACCAATTCACTACTGATAATATAGCTACATACTGTTACGAATATTGGCAACACTAAGGGGTATTGTCATCGCTAAGCCGATGCTAAACAGTGATATCATGCACATCCATAAATCAATCATTATGTATCTACATAAACGAATCAATAATTATATCTACACATACGTACGTACACGCAGCGGAGAAGCAACGCACAAACACATGCATATATCTTATCTGAGGTGCTCACAAGGGAGGGCAATAATTTGTGCAAGTATTACTCATGCGCATATGAGAAGCCATAAACGTTGTTGTGGCTGGTGATTTTGTAGCTGATAACTAACTAGTAAGTTCTGGAATGGAAAAGCCTAGAAGTATGCAATGAGAAATCAAAAAGTATAAAAGGCCGCGACAGTAGAGGCGCAAGAATCATTTTCATTGAAGTTATCAATCAGTTTTGATTAAGCACGCTCTCTGTCGGGCAATAATAGAGTTATTTATTGTGAAGTACTTTAATAAAGGCCATTTTGCATTATTAAATATTGGAGTTATTTAGTCAACAGTTTAGTGATTCGAACTTAGCAGAAGGTTGCAAATAAGAGGATTTGCAGTAAACTCGTTACAATACCATTATGTTACACCACTTAATCAGTATTTGTTAATGCACTGTGTAAGTTTTCCATTTTTCGAAATTTACTATATCAATATACTTTGAGCTCAGATAAGTTCGAATACTAAATTTGCTGGAAGTATCGAATTTATTGCGGTTTCAAGGTTTCAACCGGTTTCGCTTACTTTTACGAAAACCGGTGATTTTCGTAAAAACAGTGCTCTTACCGAATTTTATATGGCATTAATAGCCGATAGCCCAGGCAGCCAGTGCTTTACACAGATTAATAACTATTTATAGTTGTTTCTCTTTAAATAAAAAATAAATAAAATATGGCATAAAACTATAAAATATGATGTTCCAAATTAATAGGAGGGGTCGGGTGTGCTGTGCCTTTCATACGAAAATTTGAATCGTGAAAAAAGCAAAAAAAAAAAAAAAAAAATACTCTGCAGGAAGCATGCTAAATCACCAGTTGCGTCAGTATATATATTGATAATCAGGCTGCGACCGAGGCAAAAATCTCAAACAATTCTTCTTCAAGAAGTGTTCTGGAATATAAATAGGCAGTAGAGGTACTTCGCCCAGGCCGGACTATATATCTGTACTGGTTTCCCGGTCACAAAGGAAACAAAGGTAACGAAAAGGCGGATGAGTGTCAAAGGAGGGTGCAGCACTCGTTGATTCGACGGCATACGTTCCATTCCGTTTGGGATAAACAAAAAGGAGACAGGAGTTGCATATGATCCATCAGGCAGGAAAACTGTTAACAGAAGGGCGGATCTGTTAAATTTTAAGATAATGCTTATAAGTGAGGCCTCGTCAGTAACTGCAGACGTAGGAAGAGAGAGTTGCAGGAAAAAACAGTTGATCACGCTCATGAGCTCAAGTCTCCAGCTGCTAGGGTCGGCATGGTATGCCATGCATCCAGCAATGAGGCTTAGTACCAGAAAACTTCTGCTATTCTCCAAGAGAACGGAGATATTTTATGAAAAAATAACGCTATGGACACATTTAGTCTATGTGAGCTCTTTGTTGATCGGCCAGATCAACCTAGCCTGACCTAAAACTTGTATAATGAAATAGGGTAAAATTTAAAAGTTTAAACATGATATTTTCAAATGCATTTGCTTCAAGTATTGCAAAACTTTACATTTCCCTCCTTCAAAATGAGGGCGGTGCAACACCCAGCCCGTTTTCCAAAGTTTTACCAAGTTTATGTATTTATTGTCAAGAAGTCAACCAGCATATCAGATTGAATTACTTAATCGTTCTTTGGTAACAAATTGTCGCTTTTTTTGTATATATTGAAATTTTCGATATGTAAAAGGTGGGCATGGTTATTTTCTATTCGCCCATTTTCATTAAAGAAAAACCGATACCATGTTAGCAAGTATACCGAATTTCATATAGATACCGCAGTACTTGCTGAAGTAAACATGCTAAAGGATTAAACTAACTCTCGATGCTGATAATTTTGATATAAGGAATCTCGAATCCCTTATGCCATAAAGTGATGGAAGGTCACGAAAAGGCCGAAGAGTTAGCAAAAACGGGTGCAGCGCTCGTTGAATTGACGGTTGACGTCCCAGTCCACTTGGGGGGAAAAAGGAGAAAATAGTTGCATACGACTTATCAAGCAGTAAAATAAGAGCCGGTCTGTAAAATTTCTAAGTTCACGCACAAATCTTAAAATATCAGACACATTTTTTTATGTATCTAAAGAGGGAAGCTTTGTAGCTCATAATAGGCATACCAACACACAGCTTTTAAATAAAGCATCGTCAGTAGCAGCAGATATGCACTGCAGGAATAAACGGTTGAATAAACTCTTTGTTAGTTTCCTGAGTTCGGAAGATGAAGGTTCCAGCTATTAGGAAACTGCTTGTATTCGCCAAGAGAACAGATTTGCTTTTTTAAGCACAAGCCCTGCTTCCTATTTGGGGGCTTTCTGTTTGGTCGTCAAATAAATTCTGTGGACACATTAAGTCGGCAGTTATACCTTAAGTCTTTTTGAAGCCTTTATTGACCGCCCAGTGCAACCCAACCTATCATACCCATCACCTTGGAATTTCTCTTATACGACTTGATTATGTGAACATAACACATTGCCAGGCTTTTGTTCTAATTTTGCCAAACACCAGCTTCAAATTGAGCTTGTTGAGTAAAACCGATGCCATATTATTTTGCATTAAATAATTTGCATGTGCAAATAAAGGAATTACATACAAGAATTTGAAGAACTAACAAATATTTACACAACTAACAATAAAATAACTTTTATTATTTTAAATAGTATATACAATTTTTCTTGAAACTGCAAGCTTGTAATTTACAAGTCAATGTGCTTTAAATTAATCGACATTTGGTAAACTATTTTTAACACCATTAATCCGATTTACTTTGAAATCATTGCAAATCAAATCAGGTCACACAAACCAAATTTTCAATCAGCGATGGTGAATAAATTTCACTTTACCAAGCCAGTGGTAAACTTAATTTCAAAACTAGCGTTTACGATTCTGGTTTTTTAGAAGTTTTAAGTACGTTTATTAACATATAAAGTCAAGGTAGCGCTAACCATTTTGAATGAAACTAAGTGTGATATCTTCTGCTTATGCGGCAGTTACCCACCGACATGTGCCGTACGTAAGGACGTTTGTCGTACGAAGCACGTTTGACCGAACTCTCAAGCCCGTAGGAATCAATGTGTGCGTCTGTGTACATGTACATAACATATTTGTATGTGTATTGTTTACAGATAAGCACTGTTGCCATTGACCATTTTGCATGTATGTTTATGGAAACATCAACTTTTTCCAATTTAATTTTTATACTCAGTTGAGCAGAGCTCACAGAGTATATTAAGTTTGATTGGATAACGGTTGGTTGTACATATATAAAGGAATCGAGATAGATATAGACTTCCATATATCAAAATAATCAGGATCCAAAAAAAATTTTATTGAGCCATGTCCGTCCGTCCGTCCGTTAACACGATAACTTGAGTAAATTTTGAGGTATCTTGATGAAATTTGGTGCGTAGGTTCCTGAGCACTCATCTCAGATCGCTACTTAAAATGAACGATATCGGACTATAACCACGCCCACTTTTTCGATATCGAAAATTTCGAAAAACCGAAAAAATGCGATAATTCATTGCCAAAGGCGGTTAAAGCGATGAAACTTGGTAGATGGGTTGACGTTATGACGCAGAATAGAAAATTAGTAAGATTTTGGACAATGGGCGTGGCATCGCCCACTTTTACAAGAAGGTAATTTAAAAGTTTTGCAAGCTGTAATTTGGCAGTCGTTGAAGATATCATGATGAAATTTGGCAGGAACGTTACTACTATTACTATATATGTGCTAAATAAAAATTAGCAAAATTGGATGAAGAACACGCCCACTTTCTAAAAAAAATTTTTTTTAAATTCAAATTTTAACAAAAAATGTAATATCTTTACTGTATATAAGTAAATTAAGTCAAAATTCAACTCCAGTAATGATATGATGCAACAAAATACAAAAATAAAAGAAAATTTCAAAATGGGCGTGGCTGCGCCCATTTTCATTTAGTTTGCCTAGAATACTTTTAATGCCATAAGTCGAACAAAAATTTACCAATCCTTTTGAAATTTGGTAGTAGCATAGATTCTATGACGGTAACTGTTCTCTGTGAAAATGGGCAAAATCGGTGGAAGCCACGCCCAGTTTTTATACACAGTCCACCGTCTGTCCTTCCGCTCGGCCGTTAACACAATAACTTGAGCAAAAACCGATATATCTTTACTAAACTTAGCCCAGGTACTTATCTGAACTCACCTTATCTTGGTATAAAAAATGGCCGAAATCCGACCATAACCACGCCCACTTTATCGATATCGAAAATTACGAAAAATGAAAAAAATGCCATAATTCTATACCAAATACGAAAAAAGGGATGAAACATGGTAACTGGATTTGTTTATTGACGCAAAATATAACTTTGGAAAAAACTTTGTAAAATGGGTGTGACACCTACCATATTAAGTAGAAGAAAATGAAAAAGTTCTACAAGGCGTAATCAACAGCCCTTGGAATCTTGGCAGGAATACTGTTAGTGGTATTGAATATATAAATAAATTAGCAGTACCCGACAGATGAGTTTCTGGATCACCTGGGCCACATTTGGTCGATATAGCGAGAACGCCTTCACATATACATCTAAGGGCCACTCGCTTTTAAAACCCTTATTAATGCCTTTAATTTGATATCTATATCGTACAAACAGATTCTAGAGTCACCCCTGGCCCACCCTAATGGCGATATCTCGAAAAGGCGTGCACCTATAGACATAATGCCTACTCCCTCTTAAAATGCTCAATAACACCTTTCGTTTGATACCCATATCGTAAAAACATACTAGAGTCACCCCTGGCTCACCCTAATGGCGATATCTCGAAAAGGCGTCCACCTATAGACCTAATGTCCACTCCCTCTTAAAATGCTCAGTAACACCTTTCGTTTGCTACCCATATCGTACAAACATTCTAGAGTCACCCCTGGCCCACCCTAATGGCGATATCTCGAAAAGGCGTCCACCTATAGACCTAATGCCCACTCCCTCTTAAAATGCTCAGTAACACCTTTCGTTTGATACCCATATCGTACAAATATTCTAGAGTCACCCCTGGCCCACCCTAATGGCGATATCTCGAAAAGGCGTCCACCTATAGACCTAATGCCCACTCCCTCTTAAAATGCTCAGTAACACCTTTCGTTTGCCACCCATATCGTACAAACATTCTAGAGTCACCCCTGGCCCACCCTAATGGCGATATCTCGAAAAGGCGTCCACCTATAGACCTAATGCCCACTCCGTCCTAAAATGCTCAGTAACACCTTTCGTTTGATACCCATATCGTACAAACATTCTAAAGCCACCCCTGGCCCACCCTAATGGCGATATCTCGAAAAGGCGTCCACCTATAGACCTAATGCCCACTCCCTCTTAAAATGCTCAGTAACACCTTTTGTTTGCTACCCATATCGTACAAACATTCTAGAGTCACCCCTGGCCCACCCTAATAGCGATATCTCGAAAAGGCGTCCACCTATAGACCTAATGCCCACTCCCTCTTAAAATGCTCAGTAACACCTTTCGTTTGATACCCATATCGTACAAACATTCTAGAGCCACCCCTGGCCCACCCTAATGGCGATATCTCGAAAAGGCGTCCACCTATAGACCTAATGCCCACTCCCTCTTAAAATGCTCAGTAACACCTTTTGTTTGCTACCCATATCGTACAAACATTCTAGAGTCACCCCTGGCCCACCCTAATGGCGATATCTCGAAAAGGCGTCCACCTATAGACCTAATGCCCACTCCCTCTTAAAATGCTCAGTAACACCTTTCGTTTGATACCCATATCGTACAACCATTCTAGAGTCACCCTTGGTCCACCTTTATGGCGATATCTCGAAAAGGCGTCCACCTATAGAACTAAGGATTACTCCCTTTTAAAATACTCATTACCATCTTTCATTTGATACCCATATCATACAAACACATTCTAGAGTCACCCCTGGCCCACCCTAATGGCGACATTTCGAAAAGGCGTCCACCTATAGACCTAATGCCCACTCCCTCCTAAAATGCTCAGTAACACCTTTCATTTGATTCCCATATCGAACAACTAGAGACACCCCTGGTCCACCTTTATGGCGATATCTCGAAACGGCGTCCACCTAGGGAACTAAGGATCACTCCTTTTCATAATACTCATTAACAGCTTTCATTTGATACCCATATCGTACAAACATATTCTAGAGTCATCCCTGGTCCACCTTTATGGGGATTTCTCGAAAAGGCGTTCACCTATAGAACTAAAGCCCATTCCCTTTTAAAATACTCATTATCACCTTTCATTTGATACCCATATCGTACAAACACATTCTAGAGTCAGCCCTGGTCCACCTTTATGGCGATATCCCTAAATGGCGTCCATCCATAGAACTATGGCCTACTCTCTCTTAAAATACTCTTTAATACCTTCCATTTGATACACATGTCATACAACCACATTCCAGGGTTACCCTAGGTTCATTTTCCTACATGGTGATTTTCCTTATTTTGTCTCCATAGCTCTCAACTGAGTATGTAATGTTCGGTTAGTACATGGAATTACTGTAAATGATTGCAAATGTGTATATACATAAAAAAATAATACAAACTAATTATTTATATAAAATATTCCCCGTCTGAAGAATCAGAAGAGCTTAAGTCTGGGTATAAAGTTTGGCTATTTACCATAGATATGAGATCATCGGTAATTTCAACGTCATTACAACATTTAGATAATCGTTTTAACGAGCATCTAATATTAAGGAGCGCATTAAGCATTTTAATTTTTAGTTTGTTCCTTAATTTAGTTTTCAGAATTTTCATGCCACTAAAAACTCTTTCAATTTCCGCGTTACTGAGTGGTAATACTAAAAAACTAAATATGAATTCGACAAGTTCTAAAAAAGGAGGTTCGTTTAATGCATTTTTATGTAAATTCCATGGTGGAGTGTACATTTTTCCATTGTATAGTTATAAGTTTTCGCCACTGCAGCTCTATTAATGCTATTTGACTTGAAGAATAACCATACTTCTTTTTTCAAAGTAAGAAAATACATCTGGCTTTGAAACTTTCAACGAATTTTCAGCAGAAAAAGAATTAATCTTTTGTAGAGAACTCATATTATTAGGTATTAGGTGTTCACAGGAACTATTGAAATTATTTTATTTTAGAAATTATTAAAAATACATACGGATTAAAAAGGCTAGAAAAAATTCACGAAGCTAAACACAAAATGTCGAGGCTAAAGGCAAAAAAAAAGGCTAAATCTAGCCTCGAAAAGGCTAAACTGGCAACACTGGATGCAGCAAAGAAAGCAGTGAATCAGTTGTCGCTTGTATTTCAAGCCGATAACATTTCATGCGTCGATTGTGTGCTGAATATTTTTTTGCTATTCTTCATGCACACACATACTGCTATAAATAAGTTGCGTTTGTGTTCGAAGTTCTGCTGACGCTATCCTTTTAATTCGCTCCAGAAACTTCAAGAAGTGCTCCATTAATTAGGGGTCGGAAAAATAGTTCTATGTTACTCCGTCAATAAGGACACCACTCTGCTGTTGAATGATTGTCTTTTAATGCATGAAAGTCGTGAAACAGATACGGCTGGGGATTGGTCACGCTGTTTCAATAAGATTTTGTGATTTATCCAAGACAAAATTAATATTTACACTACATTGAAATTTATTTACAAATTATGTGCTTACAATGTAACTTCTCTCACCCGTCACAAATTAAAATAAGCTGCTATTTTCCCTCTTTCAAATATACAAGTTATGTTATGGTAAAAATTGGATCTTAGTGCCTTAAGATGGAAAGTTGAAACTTCCACTCACATAGGCGTCAGATTTCGTAGTCCCACCCGTTACTCTTGGAAAAATTCATATATGTAGTACTTTTATATTGCTACTAAGGGATGGGTGTATTCACAAGCATCAGGGTGCTGGTATATTGCTGTTTAAATATTTTTGATTTTGGATTCAATAATCGAATGAACCTAAATTGACATTTTTTCTTGTCACACTTAAGGCCCAATCTTCATTGGACTTTTGCGTTATTTTTGCGCGGGCGTCACTTTAATATCACGCATGTTGAAAGTTTCCCTGCCACAATGAGCGCAAGATAATTCCTATTTCGATTGTTTGTCATTAGGAAAAAAATATACATAAATAACAATTCTGTTTGATAGAAAAATAAAATATTTTAAATATCAAACAAACTAAATTTAAAGCAAGGCGAATTCTGGTCCTGATTCGGTGTTGGTATCTCACCAGCTGATTGCTCCTTCTTCATTACTTTCCATACAACGCCTTGTACTTTAATATGTCAATTAATCGGAATCAAAGAACATTTTCTTTTGACTTGACATTGTTCTGCTCGGCGACTTGGTTGAATTCGCTCCACCACCTGGTATGGATTCGCCTTAATTTAAAGGCAGCAAAACAACTAGAAATTTGAAGAATGGACTGACAAGGCATACCAAGATGTAAGTTTTTGAATTCATTTTGCGTTACTTTGATGCTCCCATTGTGTTGTCTGTGCACTTCGAATATAGCTATGTGCAGCCGGGTCTTCAAAATCAGCTGTTGATGCAACGTAGGCGCCGAAACGACGCTAATAACGAATGTTTTTGGGCCCTTAGATATGCAATCAAACAAAATGTGTTGGCTGTATTTTTTTTTGTTTCGTGTTAAAACATTATTGTTAGCATATATGAAACATTTTTCGTATAAATTACCAAAGATTTATTTTTTATAAGCTTCGTATCTAACGAGAATTCGTCTTTTAATAAAAAAACTTTCAAAATTTCTATAATTATTACTTGCTCAAGGTTTAAGTCAAAATAGAGTAAAAATGGCTCACCCGCCACTACCATGTGCCTTTTCTGTCTTTGCTCAGACTGCTGTATTCTCCTAAACCTTACATTTGTAGCCTGTCCACCTTTCGCCTTTTTATACTCATCTGAGCAGAGCTCACAGTGTATATTAACTTTGTTCGCATAACGGTAATCCGTAACGGCATAAACTAATCGAGATAGATATAGACTTCTATATATCAAAATGATCTGGGCGAAAAAAGAAATTTATTTAGCCATGTCCGTCCGTCCGTCGGTCCGTCTGTCCGTAAACACGATAACTTGAGTAAGGTTTCATCTTGATGAAATTCGGTACGTAAGTTCTTGGGCACTCATCTCAGACCGCTATTTAAAATGAACGAAATCGGACTACAACCACGCCCACTTTTTCGATATCGAAAATTTCGAAAAACCGAAAAACTGCGATAATTCATTACCAAAGACGGGTAAAGAAATGAAGCTTGGAGGGTGCGTTGACCTTATGACGCAAAACAGAAAATCAGTCAACTTTTGGACAATGGGCGTGGCACCGCCCACTTTTATAAGAAGGTAATTTAAAAGTTTTGCAAGCTGTAATTTCGAATTCCTTGAAGATATCATAATAAAATTTGGCAAGAACGTTGCTCCTACTACTGTATGTGCGCTGAATAAAAATTAGCAAAATCGGATGACGAACACGCCCACCTTAAAAAAATTTTTTTTTAAGTCAAATTTTAACAAAAAATTTAAAACCTATACAGGATATAAGGAAATTATGCCAACATTCAACTCCAGTAATGATATGGTGCAGCCAAATACAAAAATAGAACACAATTTCAAAATGGGCGTGGCTCCGCCCTTTTTCATTTAATTCGTCTAGAATACTTTTAAGGCCATAAGCCGAACTAAACTTTACCAATCCTTGTGAAATTGGTGTGACGGTAACTCTTTTCTGTGAAAATGGGCGAAATCGGTTGAGGCCACGCCCAGTATTTATACACAGTCGACCGTGTGTCCTTCCGCTCGGCCGTTAACACGATAACTTGAACAAAAATCGATATATCTTAACTAAACTTAGTTCACGTACTTATCTGAACTCAATTTATCTTGGTATAAATTATGGCCGAAATCCGACTATGACCACGCCCACTTTTGCGATATCGAAAATTACGAAAAATGAAAAAAATGCCATAATTCTGTACCAAATATGAAAAAAGAGATGAAACATGTTAATTACATAGGTTTATTGACGCAAAATGTAACTTTACAAAAACGTTGTAAAATGGGTGTGACACCTACCATATCAAGTAGAAGAAAATGAAAAATTTCTGCAGGGCGAAAACAAAAGCCCTTGGAATCTTGGCAGGAATACTGTTCGTGGTATTACATATATAAATGAATTAGCAATACCCAACAGATGTTCGGGGTCACCTTGTTCCATATATCGGTCGATATCTCGAAAACGCCTTCCCATATACAACTAATGGTCACTCCCTTTTAAAACCCTCATTAATACCTTTAATGTACCGGTATCGTACAAACGCATTATAGAGTGACCCCTGTTCCACCTATATGGCGATATTTCGAAAAGGCGTCCACCTATAGAACTAAGGCCCATTCCATTTTAAAATACTCACTAAAACCTTTCATTTTATACCCATATCGTTCAAACACATTCTAGAGTCACCCCTGGTCCACCCGTATTGCGATATCTCGAAAAGGCGTCCACCTATAGACCTAATGCCCACTCCCTCTTAAAATGCTCAGTAACACCTTTTGTTTGCTACCCATATCGTACAAACATTCTAGAGTCACCCCTGGCCCACCCTAATGGCGATATCTCGAAAAGGCGTCCACCTATAGACCTAATGCCCACTCCCTCTTAAAATGCTCAGTAACACCTTTCGTTTGATACCCATATCGTACAAATATTCTAGAGTCACCCCTGGCCCACCCTAATGGCGATATCTCGAAAAGGCGTCCACCTATAGACCTAATGCCCACTCCCTCTTAAAATGCTCAGTAACACCTTTCGTTTGCCACCCATATCGTACAAATATTCTAGAGTCACCCCTGGCCCACCCTAATGGCGATATCTCGAAAAGGCGTCCACCTATAGACCTAATGCCCACTCCGTCCTAAAATGCTCAGTAACACCTTTCGTTTGATACCCATATCGTACAAACATTCTAAAGCCACCCCTGGCCCACCCTAATGGCGATATCTCGAAAAGGCGTCCACCTATAGACCTAATGCCCACTCCCTCTTAAAATGCTCAGTAACACCTTTTGTTTGCTACCCATATCGTACAAACATTCTAGAGTCACCCCTGGCCCACCCTAATAGCGATATCTCGAAAAGGCGTCCACCTATAGACCTAATGCCCACTCCCTCTTAAAATGCTCAGTAACACCTTTCGTTTGATACCCATATCGTACAAACATTCTAGAGCCACCCCTGGCCCACCCTAATGGCGATATCTCGAAAAGGCGTCCACCTATAGACCTAATGCCCACTCCCTCTTAAAATGCTCAGTAACACCTTTTGTTTGCTACCCATATCGTACAAACATTCTAGAGTCACCCCTGGCCCACCCTAATGGCGATATCTCGAAAAGGCGTCCACCTATAGACCTAATGCCCACTCCCTCTTAAAATGCTCAGTAACACCTTTCGTTTGATACCCATATCGTACAACCATTCTAGAGTCACCCTTGGTCCACCTTTATGGCGATATCTCGAAAAGGCGTCCACCTATAGAACTAAGGATTACTCCCTTTTAAAATACTCATTACCATCTTTCATTTGATACCCATATCATACAAACACATTCTAGAGTCACCCCTGGCCCACCCTAATGGCGACATTTCGAAAAGGCGTCCACCTATAGACCTAATGCCCACTCCCTCCTAAAATGCTCAGTAACACCTTTCATTTGATTCCCATATCGAACAACTAGAGACACCCCTGGTCCACCTTTATGGCGATATCTCGAAACGGCGTCCACCTAGGGAACTAAGGATCACTCCTTTTCATAATACTCATTAACAGCTTTCATTTGATACCCATATCGTACAAACATATTCTAGAGTCATCCCTGGTCCACCTTTATGGGGATTTCTCGAAAAGGCGTTCACCTATAGAACTAAAGCCCATTCCCTTTTAAAATACTCATTATCACCTTTCATTTGATACCCATATCGTACAAACACATTCTAGAGTCAGCCCTGGTCCACCTTTATGGCGATATCCCTAAATGGCGTCCATCCATAGAACTATGGCCTACTCTCTCTTAAAATACTCTTTAATACCTTCCATTTGATACACATGTCATACAACCACATTCCAGGGTTACCCTAGGTTCATTTTCCTACATGGTGATTTTCCTTATTTTGTCTCCATAGCTCTCAACTGAGTATGTAATGTTCGGTTAGTACATGGAATTACTGTAAATGATTGCAAATGTGTATATACATAAAAAAATAATACAAACTAATTATTTATATAAAATATTCCCCGTCTGAAGAATCAGAAGAGCTTAAGTCTGGGTATAAAGTTTGGCTATTTACCATAGATATGAGATCATCGGTAATTTCAACGTCATTACAACATTTAGATAATCGTTTTAACGAGCATCTAATATTAAGGAGCGCATTAAGCATTTTAATTTTTAGTTTGTTCCTTAATTTAGTTTTCAGAATTTTCATGCCACTAAAAACTCTTTCAATTTCCGCGTTACTGAGTGGTAATACTAAAAAACTAAATATGAATTCGACAAGTTCTAAAAAAGGAGGTTCGTTTAATGCATTTTTATGTAAATTCCATGGTGGAGTGTACATTTTTCCATTGTATAGTTATAAGTTTTCGCCACTGCAGCTCTATTAATGCTATTTGACTTGAAGAATAACCATACTTCTTTTTTCAAAGTAAGAAAATACATCTGGCTTTGAAACTTTCAACGAATTTTCAGCAGAAAAAGAATTAATCTTTTGTAGAGAACTCATATTATTAGGTATTAGGTGTTCACAGGAACTATTGAAATTATTTTATTTTAGAAATTATTAAAAATACATACGGATTAAAAAGGCTAGAAAAAATTCACGAAGCTAAACACAAAATGTCGAGGCTAAAGGCAAAAAAAAAGGCTAAATCTAGCCTCGAAAAGGCTAAACTGGCAACACTGGATGCAGCAAAGAAAGCAGTGAATCAGTTGTCGCTTGTATTTCAAGCCGATAACATTTCATGCGTCGATTGTGTGCTGAATATTTTTTTGCTATTCTTCATGCACACACATACTGCTATAAATAAGTTGCGTTTGTGTTCGAAGTTCTGCTGACGCTATCCTTTTAATTCGCTCCAGAAACTTCAAGAAGTGCTCCATTAATTAGGGGTCGGAAAAATAGTTCTATGTTACTCCGTCAATAAGGACACCACTCTGCTGTTGAATGATTGTCTTTTAATGCATGAAAGTCGTGAAACAGATACGGCTGGGGATTGGTCACGCTGTTTCAATAAGATTTTGTGATTTATCCAAGACAAAATTAATATTTACACTACATTGAAATTTATTTACAAATTATGTGCTTACAATGTAACTTCTCTCACCCGTCACAAATTAAAATAAGCTGCTATTTTCCCTCTTTCAAATATACAAGTTATGTTATGGTAAAAATTGGATCTTAGTGCCTTAAGATGGAAAGTTGAAACTTCCACTCACATAGGCGTCAGATTTCGTAGTCCCACCCGTTACTCTTGGAAAAATTCATATATGTAGTACTTTTATATTGCTACTAAGGGATGGGTGTATTCACAAGCATCAGGGTGCTGGTATATTGCTGTTTAAATATTTTTGATTTTGGATTCAATAATCGAATGAACCTAAATTGACATTTTTTCTTGTCACACTTAAGGCCCAATCTTCATTGGACTTTTGCGTTATTTTTGCGCGGGCGTCACTTTAATATCACGCATGTTGAAAGTTTCCCTGCCACAATGAGCGCAAGATAATTCCTATTTCGATTGTTTGTCATTAGGAAAAAAATATACATAAATAACAATTCTGTTTGATAGAAAAATAAAATATTTTAAATATCAAACAAACTAAATTTAAAGCAAGGCGAATTCTGGTCCTGATTCGGTGTTGGTATCTCACCAGCTGATTGCTCCTTCTTCATTACTTTCCATACAACGCCTTGTACTTTAATATGTCAATTAATCGGAATCAAAGAACATTTTCTTTTGACTTGACATTGTTCTGCTCGGCGACTTGGTTGAATTCGCTCCACCACCTGGTATGGATTCGCCTTAATTTAAAGGCAGCAAAACAACTAGAAATTTGAAGAATGGACTGACAAGGCATACCAAGATGTAAGTTTTTGAATTCATTTTGCGTTACTTTGACGCTCCCATTGTGTTGTCTGTGCACTTCGAATATAGCTATGTGCAGCCGGGTCTTCAAAATCAGCTGTTGATGCAACGTAGGCGCCGAAACGACGCTAATAACGAATGTTTTTGGGCCCTTAGATATGCAATCAAACAAAATGTGTTGGCTGTATTTTTTTTTGTTTCGTGTTAAAACATTATTGTTAGCATATATGAAACATTTTTCGTATAAATTACCAAAGATTTATTTTTTATAAGCTTCGTATCTAACGAGAATTCGTCTTTTAATAAAAAAACTTTCAAAATTTCTATAATTATTACTTGCTCAAGGTTTAAGTCAAAATAGAGTAAAAATGTCTCACCCGCCACTACCATGTGCCTTTTCTGTCTTTGCTCAGACTGCTGTATTCTCCTAAACCTTACATTTGTAGCCTGTCCACCTTTCGCCTTTTTATACTCATCTGAGCAGAGCTCACAGTGTATATTAACTTTGTTCGCATAACGGTAATCCGTAACGGCATAAACTAATCGAGATAGATATAGACTTCTATATATCAAAATGATCTGGGCGAAAAAAGAAATTTATTTAGCCATGTCCGTCCGTCCGTCGGTCCGTCTGTCCGTAAACACGATAACTTGAGTAAGGTTTCATCTTGATGAAATTCGGTACGTAAGTTCTTGGGCACTCATCTCAGACCGCTATTTAAAATGAACGAAATCGGACTACAACCACGCCCACTTTTTCGATATCGAAAATTTCGAAAAACCGAAAAACTGCGATAATTCATTACCAAAGACGGGTAAAGAAATGAAGCTTGGAGGGTGCGTTGACCTTATGACGCAAAACAGAAAATCAGTCAACTTTTGGACAATGGGCGTGGCACCGCCCACTTTTATAAGAAGGTAATTTAAAAGTTTTGCAAGCTGTAATTTCGAATTCCTTGAAGATATCATAATAAAATTTGGCAAGAACGTTGCTCCTACTACTGTATGTGCGCTGAATAAAAATTAGCAAAATCGGATGACGAACACGCCCACCTTAAAAAAATTTTTTTTTAAGTCAAATTTTAACAAAAAATTTAAAACCTATACAGGATATAAGGAAATTATGCCAACATTCAACTCCAGTAATGATATGGTGCAGCCAAATACAAAAATAGAACACAATTTCAAAATGGGCGTGGCTCCGCCCTTTTTCATTTAATTCGTCTAGAATACTTTTAAGGCCATAAGCCGAACTAAACTTTACCAATCCTTGTGAAATTGGTGTGACGGTAACTCTTTTCTGTGAAAATGGGCGAAATCGGTTGAGGCCACGCCCAGTATTTATACACAGTCGACCGTGTGTCCTTCCGCTCGGCCGTTAACACGATAACTTGAACAAAAATCGATATATCTTAACTAAACTTAGTTCACGTACTTATCTGAACTCAATTTATCTTGGTATAAATTATGGCCGAAATCCGACTATGACCACGCCCACTTTTGCGATATCGAAAATTACGAAAAATGAAAAAAATGCCATAATTCTGTACCAAATATGAAAAAAGAGATGAAACATGTTAATTACATAGGTTTATTGACGCAAAATGTAACTTTACAAAAACGTTGTAAAATGGGTGTGACACCTACCATATCAAGTAGAAGAAAATGAAAAATTTCTGCAGGGCGAAAACAAAAGCCCTTGGAATCTTGGCAGGAATACTGTTCGTGGTATTACATATATAAATGAATTAGCAATACCCAACAGATGTTCGGGGTCACCTTGTTCCATATATCGGTCGATATCTCGAAAACGCCTTCCCATATACAACTAATGGTCACTCCCTTTTAAAACCCTCATTAATACCTTTAATGTACCGGTATCGTACAAACGCATTATAGAGTGACCCCTGTTCCACCTATATGGCGATATTTCGAAAAGGCGTCCACCTATAGAACTAAGGCCCATTCCATTTTAAAATACTCACTAAAACCTTTCATTTTATACCCATATCGTTCAAACACATTCTAGAGTCACCCCTGGTCCACCCGTATTGCGATATCTCGCAAAGGCGTCCACCTATAGAACTAAGGCCCACTACGTTTTAAATAGTCATTAACACCTTTCATTTGATACCCATATCGTACAACACACATTCTAGAGTTGCCCCTGGTCCACCTTTATGGCGATATCCTGAAATTGCGTCCCCCTATAGAACTATGGAGCACTCCCTTTTAAAATACTCTTTAATACCTTCAATTTGAAACCAATGTCATACAAACACATTCCAAGGTTACCCTAGGTTCATTTTGCTAAATGGTTATTTTCCCTTATTTTGTCTCCAAAGCTCTCAGCTGAGTATGTAATGTTCGGTTACACCCGAACTTAGCCTTACTTACTTGTTCCAACTAGTTCTATCGAAGTCAATAAATTCTAGTTTTTGCTGATTTGTTATCTTACTGCAAAAGTATTTGGTTTTCATATACATACTTATGTAGTTGTTGAATTGCATGTGCCCTATATGTTGTTTATACAAATTCTAATCTTATTTGATATCTGAGCGCAATTTTTTTTTTTTTGCCAACGAAATCTATTATATTCACAATTTTTTCTGATTTTTCTTTTACATTCGGTTCTAACTCAAAACCCTAATATAACTGCAACGAAAGTTTTTAACCAAGCACGTGGTAAATCAAGCAACAAACGTCATGATATAATTCGAAATGTGGAGAAATTCAGTTGACTGTACATTGAGAAAGGTGAAAAATATTTTTTTTTCTTTTCAGTATAGTGAAAATATTGCACACAAAATATAGCCTCTAAAAATTTCGAAATTGCAAAAAAAGTCTACACAGATTTTTTGCTAATTTGACTATCTAAGTAGTTCTTCGGGATTAAAGCTTAAATTTTTAAAGGTTTTGGATATCCTGAGTAATATTTTCACTTACCAAAGAGCAAAAAAATTCTTTTATCGTCCCACCCTACTGTATTGCTTTCCTCAACAGAAAGTGATACATTTTGGCCCAAGAATTAACTCTGTGAAATTTCAGTCAGGTTAGATCTTTCGCATTGCCTTAAACACTTTTGAAAACCATTTGCATTAGGGTGGGCTTTAAAAAGAATAAAGTTTGTTTTGCTGTCGCAGAAAAATCTGCAATATGAACAGCCGCTGTTATATTTTAACAGTTTTCATTATTATTTTTAAGATGACATTAATAATTGCATAGCATAAAAGAGCTAGGCGGCCACCGTGGTGTAATGGTCGCATGCTACGCCTGCCACACCGAAAATCTTGGGATCAAGTGTATAAAAGATCTTTCCAAACAAGTTTTTATACTCAGCTGAGCAGAGCTCACAGAGTATATTAATTTCGTTCGCATAACGGTACCCCGTAACTGCATAAACTAATCGAGATAGCTCTAGACTTCTATATATCAAAATGATCTGGGCAAAAAAATAAATTTTTTTAGCCATGTCCGTCCGTCCGTCCGTCCATCCGCCCGCAAACACTATAACTTGAGTAAATTTTGAGGTATCTTAATGAAATTTGGTATGTAAGATTCTGGGCACTCATCTCAAATCGCTATTTAAAATGAACGAAATCGGACTATAACCACACCCACTTTTTCGATATCGAAAATTTCGAAAAATGCCATAATTCTATACCAAATACGAAAAAGGGATGAAACATGGTGACTGGATTGGGTTTTTGACGCAAAATATAACTTTAGAAAAAACTTTGTAAAATGGCTGTGACACCTACCATATTAAGTAGAAGACAATTCAAAACTTCTGCGCAGCGAAATCAAAAGCCCTTGGAATCATGGCAGGAATACTTTTCGTGGTATTACATATACAAATAAATTAGCGTTACCCGACACATGAAGTTCTGGGTCACCCTGGTCCACATTTTGGTCGATATCTCGAAATCGCCTTCACATATACAACTAAGGGCCACTTTCTTTTAAAACCCTCATTAATACCTTTAATTTGATATCCATATCGTACAAACACATTCTAGAGTTACCCCTGGTCCACCTTTATAGCGATAACTCGAAAAGGCGTCCACCTATAGAACTAAAACCCACTCCCTTTTAAAATAATCTTTAACACCTTTCATTTGATATCCACGTCATACAAACACATTTCAGGGTTACCCTAGGTTCATTTTCCTACATGGTGATTTTCCCTTATTTGACAAAGGATGAAGGAAAATCGTTCCAAAAAACGTCACCCTTGGTATACAATGTGGTCGTTATTTCCCAAAGGTATGTGATATGGAATTAAAAACCACTTATAAAGCATCTACGAAGCCCTACGAAACCAACGCAGCTAAGCTCTCAGCTGAGTATGTAATATTCGGTTACACCCGAACTCAACCTTCCTTACTTGTTTTATTTGCCTTTCTTAGCAGAGCTATGACTTGCATACAATAATTTTTTTTGTTGATTTGAAATTTAAATCGGCTTATTCAGAATCAACAATTTGTGCGAAATTGATTCAACAGCTATTTGCGTTGGACAAATATTGACAGAAATATCATTTGAATTGACCTGTATTTTGGTTCATTTTATCAGTTTTTTTCTTACAGTGTGATGATGATCTTTTTGGATGTCCTGAACAATATTTGCACAATACCAAAAGGAAAAAGAAATATTTTGGCTCACCCTAATACAAATATTTGTGCACATTTCTCCTGTTTTGTTACAGATCTGGATTTCACCTGTGGATAAATTTAAGTGCACCTTAATATTAAAATCAAAATGTTTTTTTTAAATATCGAGGAAAGCCATTGAACATAAGTTGTGCTCAGCATTAAACCACTTTGAAAAGGATTGCTTTCAACTAGATTTAAGATTATGTTATTCGACGCATTAAAAAGTTCCCCAAATATCTCACTTATTTGGCATTTCGCTCTTAGCATACTTTCCCACTTCGTAGATTCCGCAAGGTTTTTGTTGAAAGCAGCTTATGGCCGCATGCAATGCACTACATACTTTAAGTATATAAATGTTGCCTACTTACAGGCGTATAAACTTAACTTAAAGTGTTGCACCATGCAGCGATTCATATAGCTTAAGGATCTACGAATTCGTGTATTTTTTTTACTATTTTACTTTTCGTGCTTTTAAAACAAAAAAAAACTTACGTACCTCGGAGCATTTGCTTACCTGGTATGATTTATGTAAAGTTTTCTTGTCTTAATCTACCGTAAAGGCTATTAAAAAAAAAAAATAATAAAAACATAGTGCACTTTATTTCCGAATGCTCTCTCTATTGGCATTGCGAAAATTTTGCTCAGTGTTAAAAGTTTAATTAAGTAAATTCGGCTGGCGCATTATCTGCTCTGATATAACTTTGTCTGCCCTGCTCTCTCAAACTATTTTCTTTTAATATTTCTGTCTAAACTTGCAAGCGAACTTTGCATTTTCCTTCATAAACTCCTTTAAACTGAATTCGTGTTCGAACTGCATTTATCAAACTTCGATTTGTTTGTTTGGTTAAGTGTAATCGTGAAAGTTCCAAACAATCTGCGGCAAATAACAACTCAGCAGTTTTTCTCATCTTTTTTTTTATAACCACATTGCTGGTATAGTTCGCAATAATGAAGTAGCAAAATTTACTTAGCCAGCGACTCTTAACACTTTGAAAAGTAAATTTTTTCATTGCAAAATTCGTTGCGGTATCGATTTGAGTACTTAAGTATACAGAAAGTCAGCCCTTGTAAAGTTTGATTTCGCAGCTGTAAGTAAAAGTTTCATGGCCCGTCTTAGGCAATTAAAAAAATCAAACATTTAATAAATTTTTAAATCCAAATCAGTTAAGAATACATCATTCATCATTAATTGACGCTAAATCGTCTAAACCAATTTAGGCATTTCATTACAATTCACGCTAGCTATCTCTCTTTCGCGAAAATGGATACCAATTGGAAGCACCAGGGAAGGTCAATTCTTCCTCCACCTGCCCTTCTTCCCCTGTTTCCAAACTGCGGTGTTGACTGAAATACTTCCTAGGCCGAATCATCTTCACCCATTCGGAAAACATGATCTATGCAGCAAGGCTTTGGTTTTTTTTTTGCTATGCGCTGCACTTACTTCATATCTGCATAAGTCTCATACACTTCATCATAATACTTACTTCGATGCTTGTCGTCGGCATAACCAAGAAGACCATAAATCTTCCGTAGAACTTTGCTCGAACTTTTCAAGAGACATTTCATCTTTTGCCGAACCGTCCATGATTCCAAGCCATATATCAGGACAGGTACGAGGAGAGACGAAAGAGAGAGTCTAAGGAGGTCTTCACTCAGTTCAAAGTAGCATTTGTTGGCAGGAGTTATTCTCTATTTGATTTTGATTTCTAAGCTGACATTGTTTTTGCTGATAATGCTGATTCCCAATTAGACAGTCTCGAACTTATATCCATCAACAGTGACGTGGCTGCCATCACGCAAATTTTCCAACTCTGCCTTGGATGACAGCAAGTTCTTCATATTGTCCTAACTTGCCGGAATACCCACTTGTTAGGTGCGTTTCCAACAGTTTTTAAACTACGTATAAGGAATTGAGTTTATAGTTAAATGGGAAGTCTCGCAAAAATTAAACGCAAGACGGTAGTAGCGTGCATCATGTCGCACACACAATTATATAAAAAATTTTGAAAAAGCTGTTTTCATTTAAAATGAGTAAAGGTGTCTAAGTTCGGGTGTAACCGAACATTATATACTCAGCGTGAACTACAATTGTACATTTCATTTCAGACAAATTACTTTTCTACATAACAGGTGGCACCGCCCGTTTAAAAAAATTTTCCTTCATTTCCTCTTACAATAAAACTTGATAAGTGAAATATCATTGATTCAAAGCTTTTTTTCGCTAAGTTATAGCTTATTATTTTCGTCGACGACCCTTTTTAACTTGTTTTATATCTAAGTTTCCGTGATCTTTAACCGATCTCGTCCGTTTTTACTAGAGATATTTTCTACTATAGGGAAAATTTGTGTACCCAATTTTATCACGATCCGTTAATTTTTCTTCGAGGTATGGCTTTCGAAACAAAAACAATTGCTTAGTCATAAAAGGGGCAGTTATAAATCCACTTGGGAAATGAAATACCATTGTTATAAAGCTTTTTCTTGCAAAGATATAGCTTATTTTATTCGTCCACGACCCTTTTAAAAATCTTTTATATAAAAGTGGGCGTGGTCCTTAACCGATTTCGTTAAGTTTTCTTCAAAGCATTCCTTATAGTAAAGGCAAGCTCTCTGCCGAATGTTGGTGCGATAGTTTTAACGAATTTTAATTTATGATCACTAGTATTTGTAAAATTGATTTTATCACAATTTGGCGGTGCCGCGCCCATCTTAAATTTTTTTTTTTCAGATTTTTATCAAAAGTCTCAATATCAGTGCACACGTCAAATTTCAACATTCTAGGTTTATTATTTACTAAATAATCCGGTTTTTTGTGTTTTCCAAAATGTTATATATATAAAAGGTGGGCGTGATTATCATCCGATTTCGCTCATTTTCAATACCAATCTATCCTAGGTCCATATAAGCTCGTGTACCAAATTTGGTGAAGATATCTCAATATTTACTCAAGGCGGACGGACGGACGGACATGGCTCAATAAAATTTTTTTTCGAAACTGATAATTTTGATATTTGGAAGTCTATATCTATCTCGATTCCTTTATACCTGTACAACCAACCGTCATCCAATCAATAATACTCTGTGTGCAAAGCACGATGAGTATAAGAAGTTCCTATAATCTCTTCAGAAGAAAATTGCGCCTAGTATAAATTTTTGCTTACCACTGATCAGTAAAGCTTTCCTAATAATCAAGATCCATCTGACACCTAGTGGAACATTTTGCCTTAATTGTTAAACTATCATTGATCCCTTAATCACATTTAAAATTTCAAGTCTTGAGCTACTGATCACAAGATTTCAAACGTGAGAGGCAGCAGAAAGGCAAATTAGTTTTCACTGAAAATCTTTTCATAGTAGAAATACACTCGGAATTTTTGAAAATTTTATTCCAGATATTACATTTAAATATGGAGCTAGGTTATGTGCAAAGTTTAAGTTAAAACTCGATAGCGAAATTTCCAAATTTATACCACTTTTTCCATATCGAAAATTTAGACAAATGGAGAAAATGAGACAATTCCAAAAACGAATAACGCGAAGCTAATGAAATTTGGTAGGTAGATTTGTTTAATGACGTAAAACATAATGTCCAAAATCTTTTGGAATATGGGCGCCGCACCACCCACATTAAGAAGAAGAAAATTTGGAAGTTGAAAAAGCCGTAAATCAAAAGCAGTTAAAGATATTACATTAAAATTTGGCAGACACACTATCCTTGCCAAATTGTATTGACTGAAAGAAGATAATCTAAATCGGTTAAAGACCACGCTCACTTTTCTAAAGGTCTAACTCTATGGTATTTAACAACAATTGACTGATATTCTACCTCAGTAGTGGTATGATTGATCTAAGAAAAAATTTTGAAAATAGGCGTGACACGCTCTTTTTGATTACTCTTTCCGAAATACTTTTAGTGACGATTTCACAAACTCGACTTAATCATATTCTTTTATTTTTCTGTTTCACCACCAATGCTTAGCTGAGTCACAAATTAGCCTACCTTTTTAGCTGGCTTATTCTCTACTTTCAACAGTGTTGCTGTAGTACAAATTTTGAGTCGAATTAAATGGCAGTATTGATACTTATTTCATTATGCAAATATAGCAACCCCGCTATTATGTGAATTCACTGGGTGGCGTGTAATTAAAACGTAGCCAAAAATACTACTATGTATAAAACAGCTGATAGGGTTTTTGTGTTTCAAACGGGTTTAGTAGCTAAGTTGGTGAAACCGAAAAAAAACTTAGCCTCAAATCTGGGCTAACTTAAGCTGCAACTAAGTTCTAGCCTGAGTCGATTTGGTGAAATCGGCCGTTAATGGCATAAGTCGAACAAAAATCTCCCAGTCCGAACGAAATTTAGCATAAACATTTTTTTCATAGCTACAACTGTTTTCTCTAAAAATGAGCGAAATCGCCTGAAAGCCACTCTTACTTCAGCGTTTGAAGTGCACAGCTGGGTATATAATGTTCGGTTTCAAGCGAACTTAGGCTTTCTTACTTGTTTTCCATTGTGTTGAATTGCAATCGGGTTCTGTAAGTTCCTAGATCTAATACTCTAGCTACACGGGAGGTAACTCAAAAACGATTGCAGGGGTCCCCAATATAGTACTGACATTTACGAATTCCGCCAGCCGGTGAATGATACAACAACAACCAAGATGAAATCGACCTAATACTAAGAAACAAAAAAAAAAACATATTTAATTAGCTCCACTATTTTAAAACTAACTCCATGACAGCTGTCAGCAAGGTTGCATACTGTGCAGCAGTTGCTGTTACTATCGGCGTAAATTTTAAAAGGGTTAAATTAAAATTGTTACAATCAAAACTACACTCACGATCCTCCAACCATTTTAAGCGTAATTTGCAATTAAGCATTAGCAAGTGAAACAGCGATGACAACTCAGAAAAAATAATACCCAGAAGGAGATTGAAAATAATGTAAAGAGACAGCAAATTTTGTACGAAACAATTAATTTACAATAGCGACAAAAAATGCGCGAAAAAAACGCATAACAAAAATCAAAGAAGTTTTTGTTTTTCCTATTTCATTACATACTTATCAAAATATTTACGCGCATATTTCGTAGAGCGGTAGCCACTGAACCGCGTCAGCTGTACCAAGAGGAACACAGAGCAGTTAAATAAGTGGGTATTTGAAATTTTAAGCTGACTTTGCATAAATGCCATTCGTTGGCGAAATCTTAAGCCAAGTAGACGAAAAATCTAAAGTCAGCATACAAAATCAACGTTTCTACAGTGTTGTAGGATTTATTGTCCTTTTTGGACTTGCTTTTTACTTCTTTCTCAAGCTCGCGGCAGCTATGCAAACCAAGGAGAAGAAAAATGCAAAAAAAAACAAGTAAGGAAGGCTAAGTTCTGGAGTAACCGAACATTACATACTCAGCTGAGAGCTTAGCTGCGTTGGTTTCGTAGGGTTTCGTAGATGGTTTATAAATGGTTTTTAATTAAATATCACATACGTTTGGGAAATATCGACCAAATTTTAGACCAAGTGTGACGTTTTTTGGAACGATATTCCTTCATCCTTTGCCAAATAAGGGAAAATCATCATGTAAGAAAATGAACATAGGGTAACCCTGGAATGTGTTTGTATGACATGGATATCAAATGAAGGGTATTAAAGAGTATTTTAAAAGGGAGCGGACCTTAGTTCTATAGGTGGACGCCTTTTCGAGAAATCGCCATAAAGGTGGACCAGGGGTGACTCTAGAATGTGTTTGTATGATAAGGGTATCAAATGAAAGGTGTTAATGAGTATTTTAAAAGGGAGTGGGCCTTAGTTCTATAGATGGGCGCCTTTTCGAGATATCGGCCAAAATGTGGACCAGGTTGACCCAGAACATTATCTGTCGGGTACCGCTAATTTATTTATATATGTAATACCACGAACAGTATTCCTGCCATGATTCCAAGGGCTTTTGATTTCGCCCTGCAAAACTTTTTCATTTTCTCCCACTTAATATGGTAGGTGTCACACCCATTTTACAAAGTTTTTTCTATAGTTATATTTTGCATCAAAGAACCAATTCAACTACGTTGTTTCATCCCTTTTTTCGTATTTGGTAGAGAATTATGGAATTTTTTTCATATTTCGAAATTTTCGATATCGAAAAAGCGGGAAGGACAGACGGTCGACTGTGTATAAACAATGGGCGTGGCTTCAACTGACTTCGCCCATTTTCACAGAAATAAGTTATCGTCATAGAAGCTATGCCCTTACCAAATTTCACAAGTATTGCCAAATTTTTGTTCTACTTATGGCAATAAAAGTATTCTAGACAAATTAAATGAAAAAATGCGGAGCCACGCCCATTTTGAAATTTTCTTTTATTTTTGCATTTTGTTGCACTATATTACTGGAGTTGAATGTTGACATAATTTACTTATATACTGTAAAGATGTTAAACTTTTTTGTTAAAATTTTACTTAGAAAATTTTTTTTTAAAAGTGGGTGCGTTCGTTATCCGATTTTGCTAATTTTTATATTACACACACATAGTAATAGGAGTAGCGCGCCTACCAAATTTCATGATAATATCTTCAACCACTGCCAAATTTTAGCTTGCAAAACTTCTAAATTAGCTTCTTTTAAAAGTGGGCGTTCCCACGCCCAATTTCAAAATTTTACTAGTTTTCTATTTTGCGTCATAAGGTCAACCCACCTACCAAGATTCATCGCTTTAGCCGTCTTTTATAATGAATTATCGCACTTTTTCGAAATTTTCGATATCGAAAAAGTGGGCGTGGTTATAGTCCGATTGCGTTCATTTTAAATAGCGATATGAGGCGACCAGGAACTTACATACTAAATTTCATTAAGAGACCTCCAAATTTTATTTATTTATCTATCGTGTTTACGGACAGACGGACGTACGGACGGACATGGCTAAATCAATTTCTTTTTTCGCCCAGATCATTTTGATATATAGAAGTCTATATCTATCTCGATTAGTTTATGCCGTTAGGGATTACCGTTATGCAAACAAAATTAATATACTCTGTGAGCTCTACTCAGCTGAGTATAAAACATGAAAATTAAAAATTAGAAAAAACCTTAAATTTTTTTTTCGCGTGTGAAAAAATAGCAGTAGTTACCCTCCATGGCTTGCTTTCTTTAGCAATACATTGTCATAAGTGCTAGAATGGAATAACTATGCTTGCAGATTGCTTTGCCATTTCTGCCACAACTTCAAATCTCAATCGCAAGCCACAATTTCTTATATTTTCATACTTTTTGTGCTGTTGCGTACAAATTTGCTTGGTTTCCCATCCAACGACTGTCGCGCTATTTCAGTTGGTGGCTTCTTAATTGAAAACGGCCAACTAAATATTGTGTTGACATTCCCAGAAGCATACATAAATGAATATGAATGCATATTTACCTACACACAAAAAACTTGCCAGCAGCATTAAGCAGCATTTTTCATGTGAAATGTGTTTTTGCTGTATCAAATAAAGTTTTCAATTTCTTTTTCCTGAAATTGAAAAAAATTTAGAGGAAAATGTGACTAACTGCGGGCGTTTTATGATTTCTCAATTTTGATCTAGATTGGATAAGGTCAGACTGAGAGGGCATTCGTCCACTGTAAGTGACATCGGAGAGTGCCGGGTGGCAGTACATTAGTCCAACCAGATTTTGCTTTCTTTGTCGAACTTAAGTAGAAGTGAAATATGCACCTTTCAAACCTCTGTCAGACTGTCGAAAAACCGCTCAAACAGAAATCCGAGTCGCCGTGTTTGCAGCTGAGCGGCTGAAAAAGTGATAAATTCACTCCTCTTCCTCATCACATCGTAAATCTTACAGCTTATGCAGTGGGAGCTTGTTTTTATGAGCCACCGTCGGAGCAGTGCTCTCACTAGAGATTTGTTTGGCTTGAGAAGGCAGCTGGTGCCTTTTTTTTGTCTAAACATTTGTCTAAACTTTGAGGCATTGCAATCCGGTTGGTCCACAGCATGTATTTTACCTTTATCTGTTATTCCTTGCTATCCCACGGAACCTTTTCTGACCATCTCATCTGCAAATTCAGTTCTTTAAATATCGCTGCGCCTACGAACCCAGCAAACAAAGACACTGGGATGCCTTGTGAACGCCAGCGAAACTCTACATCTCCGAACTATATCCGACGTTAATACGTTTGATTTTAGTAACTTGAAGCAGTCTAGGTGTCGAAAAAGATTGGTCATCTGGGACCATACTATCCCGAAGCTGTAGGGCTGCTCTATTTATGGCATAGACTTCCACTTGGAAGACACTACATGAGTCAGGAAGTCGGTACGATTTGCTTGCAGATGCTTTGAGTACTCCAACTCCAGTTTACTTTTCCACATCGAACCGTCTGCGTAGACTGTGATACCCCTAACACTCTCTAAGCCTTATTACCATTACTCCATAGAAGGATAACTTATTTTCTGCGCCTGGATGACAAAAATCGTAGTTTTAAGGTTGATGTCGGATCTTAGGTCAGTTAGGACTCCTTTAGTCATTTCCTTGTCATGCCATAATATAACGAAATATCATCGCTTGCCCATATTTGGCCTCTTTTCCACATTTTGCATTCTCTTAATTGTAGTGCCAGAGCTTTCTTTGATTTCACCTTTATATTCGTTTTGTAGGTTAATTTAAATCGAGTATAATGCCAACATATTTGGCTCAGAAGAGAGATTAATCGTTCTGTCGTTAAGTCTTTGTAAGTTAAAGGAGAGATTTTTGCTTTTTTTTTTTTTGTTAACAGAACAAAGTGTGCATACATCAAATCATCAAAGTTTCATGCACGGAAACGTTTACGGCCCTCTTCGAGTCAGCTATGTTTAACTTAATTTGAAAGCTTTCTTGTCGTTGACCTAAGCGGGCCTTACTCTGGGTTCTACCACATTGTCCAGGGCTAAGTGTGTGACCTAGTTAAGGGCATCAGAGTTCGAATGTGTAGGTTAATATACATCTGTTAACCGATATCAGGGTAAAACTCTGGGACAAGGATTCTAAGAAAATCGTGTCATTATGTGCTTAGCTTACCTGAAATAAGGGTAGGAAAAGTGGTTTTGACTTTGGTCCGAAAAAGACTCCTAACTTATCGAAACTAATTTTTCCAAGATTATGATCTTATACTGAAATTATTACATTACAACCCCAAAATAATCTCAAAGAAATACGAGTATAACCACAGGGCAAGAACAACCATCCCAAATTGTCCCCTAAAGTACCCTAAAGTATTCCCGGAAGAGTTGCAAAATATCTCCCAAAATGTCTCTTTCTGTATAAATACCAAAGTAGTCCTGGAATCATCCCTACAGAATTTATTATGGTATTATAATAATATGGAAATAGTTCCCATCTAAAAAAGTCTTAGTATTAAAGTCGAAGTTGAGATTAAAATTAAAAGTTGGCCAATAGGTGTGCGTTGTATAAGAATGCGTCCCTGTTGCACTGATTAGACTTTGTTTAAAAGAAAAGTTTTTCTTTTACTTTCAAAGTATTCAATGTCCAACTTGTACACACTTAAGCGTTAAAATAAAAAGGACAAGTGCATAGAAAAGTACAAATTTTTGGAAAACTGCGCATTTTTTGCTAAACTGAAAATTCTTTCTAATGCTCTTTAAATATTTGCATAATTTTTCTTTTGTTTCTGCAGAAGCGAGTAGATTTATTTATAAAATTTTAGAAAACTAAACACTTTACATTTAAGCACCTCTCTGCAAAAGTTTTACGTTTTATCATCTTTGGACATACCATTGATACACAATGGGAAACTAAACTACAACTACATGTTTACTAGCCTTCACACTAACTTAAGGTGTATTTATTTTATTCTTGTCTTCTTACTAACAATGGAGTTTTACTTAACCTTTAACTGGCGATGACTTAAATTTTCACGCATTAAACTTACTATCAAACTGTCGCTGATTTCTTCAAAAGATGGCGCAACGTGAGTGCCGGAACACTGACATATTGAAGAAAACTGTAGGGCACTTGTTAGAAAGGGGACAACCAAGCAGATTCTTCCTGACAAAGAACGATTCGGTATAACTCTTTACCAAAAGTAATCTGCTGCTTAGGTTAGGTTAGGTTAAGAGGGCGTGTGTGGGTGATACCCACACTTCCACTCGGAGACATTTCGGTCCATTGTGTGTGCCCTCAATAAGTATAGGGTGGCGGCAAATTCGTTTAGCCCCATTACCTCCTAGCGGTCCTCAACCAACCACTTGCTTTCCCTGATGAACCCAAGAAGAAGCGAGACGTCCACCTTCCCAACCTCTGTAAGGCTGTCGAAGAAGCGTGAGCCCAGAAATCTGAGCCTTCTTCTTTGATGCGCCGGGCATCGGCAAAGAAAGTGGTAGATCGACTCCTCTTCCTCCTCATCCTGACAGCTTCTGCAGAGGGAGCTTGTTGGTATTCGTCACCGTCGGTGCATTGGTGCGATAGCACAATGACCTGTGATGACACCCGTAAGTATCCTCATCGCAGATTTGTTCAGTTTGAGAAGGAATCTGGTGCCCTTCCTATCCAACCATGGCCATAAGGACCTTGAGGAGTCAACCCTATTGGTTCATAGCAAGTCCGTTGTCCTGTTCTCATATTCGTCAATTCTGCCTAGGAGAAAACTCAGCGGCGGTCGGACGGAGCTGTCCACCTCACTTATGTCTAAGTTTAAACCTTTCCTAGCCACCTCATCCGCGAGTTCATTCCCTTCAATGCCGCTGTGCCCAGGGACCCAGTAAATGGAGACATTGAGATGACTTATAGAATCCAGAGAGGCTCTACACCTTCGCACGATGTCCGATTTTATCATGTTGGGCTCTAAGGTCCTTAAGGCTTCTTGGCTGTCAACAAAGATTGTTACGTCGGTGTTGGAGACCGCGCTATTTTGTAGCAGCTTTGCCGCTCTGTCTATGGCATAGACCTCGGCTTGGAATACATTGCATGCGTCAGCAAGTCGGAATGATTGGCTTAGCTGTAGATGTGTCGAGTACATCCCAGTTCTAATTCCCCTTTCCATTTTCGAGCCGTCGGTGTATATTTTGATGCCCCTGCCGTCGTGTAGGCCTACTTCACATTCGTCCCTTGAAAGATATCGTATGTTCTGAACCTGGAAGTCCAAAACCCTGTGATGTGGTCTGTTTTGGATGGTCGGTTATTATTCCGTTTAATTTCATTTCATTTATTTGAGTTTTTTGTACAGGTAAGACATAGTCAATCGCATTACATTATCAAAATTAAAAGTAGAGTAATCTAATATATAAAATTCTGATGTCACGGTTTTAGAGGCTTAACTCCTCCGAAACGGCTAAACCGATTCTCATGAAATTTTGTGAGCATATTGGGTAGGTCTGAGAATCGCCAATCGTCTACCTTTTTTTGCTACCTGCCTAGGGGCTTGAGATCAAAACGTGGATCCGGGTACCCCTAGAATGTGTTTATACAATATGGATATCGAATGAAAGCTGTTGATGAGTGCTATAGTACAGGATAATTTTCATACAACTGGGAGGCTAGGGTCTCGAGATATAGGCTAAAACGTGGACCCGGGTACCCTAGAATGTGATTATACAATATGGATATCAAATGAAAGCTGTTGATGAGTGCTATAGTACAGGATAATTTTCATACAACTGGGAGGCTAGGGTCTCCAGATATAGGCCAAACGTGGGCCCGTGAATGCCTAAACAATGTTTTTACATTGTGGGTATCAAATTGAAGCTGTTGATGAGTGCTTTAGTACAGGGTAGTTTTCATACCCCTGGGTGACTAGCGTCTCGAGATATAGGTCAAAACGTGGACCCGGGTACCCTAGAATGTGATTATACAATATGGATATCAAATGAAAGCTGTTGATGAGTGCTATAGTACAGGATAATTTTCATACAACTGGGAGGCTAGGGTCTCCAGATATAGGCCAAACGTGGGCCCGTGAACGCCTAAACAATGTTTTTACATTGTGGGTATCAAATTGAAGCTGTTGATGAGTGCTTTAGTACAGGGTAGTTTTCATACCCCTGGGTGACTATCGTCTCGAGATATAGGTCAAAACGTGGACCCGGGTACCCCTAGAATGTGTTTTTACATTATGGGTATCAAATTAAAGCTGTTGATGTGTGCTGTAATACAGAGTAAGTTTTACACCGCTGAGTGACTAAGGTCTCGAGATATAGGCCAAAACATGGTACCGGATACCCCTAGAATGTGTGTGTATTATGGATATCAAATGAAAGCTGTTGCTGAGAGCTTTAAAGTGTTTCTCATTGTGATATTCGATTTAGTCGCATCAGCCTGGCAGAACTAATAAATATGCATGCGAACCCGAAACAGAGACATGAATTAATAATACCCACATACCTATTTACATAAGTCCTATTCGATTTGCCTGAAATTTCGTATATAAATTTGCCTATATTAGTATTTACGATGCTTTTTTCCGGGAAGTATACCAGAGACGGACTGGGACTGGGATTAGGACTAGGACTGGGACTGAGACTGAGACTCGGAATGGGACTGGAACAAAACACATACCACCCTCTGGGATTGGGAGATGAAGAAGAAAACTTGAGAAAAGAGAAAAGAGAGAATGAGTCTTAGAAAGAGATAGAATGAGACAAAGATGGAGATGAAGCGAAAAAGACGGAGGGAGGAGTGAATAAAAAGATTAGGGAAAAGTGTAGAGGGGTAGGGCAGAGTTAGACGGAAAAAGCTTATTAAATACAGATATAATTTAGGGCAGAACAACGTCGGCCGGGTCTGCTAGTATAACATAATATAATCTAATATAGTATAATGTAAATAAAAGAATTAGAAAGATAATAAACTTATTCTTTAACAATTAAACATCCTCAGTTCAAAATTTTTGTAACAAGGATAAAGATATATAACTAAAAGGTAAGTTAAGGGTTGAGAAAAGATAATACTGCTTGCTTTAGTCGCGTATGGGCGTGAGTTTCATAGACGGATTGTACTGACAAAGAACATTCAGGATGACATTGTGTACTTAAAATTCGTAACTAATACATTCGAAGTCCGTGTAGATTGGCAGAAACCTAGTTTGTTAAATAAGTACGTCGATTTTTGTGATTGTATTAGCTTATGCAAAAAACAGAGATTACGCATTTTTAGGAAATTATAAATATCGCATCCGAGAATCTGCATTGCATATGAAGATATGTGATCAAATTTCTTTTTAGAAAAAACTTAATTGTCCCTTTGTCATATCGTCCAGAACAGTCGCGTGTCCGTGCTTAGCTGTTTTCCACACCTTGGATTCTCTTAGTCGTAGAGCTCCTCTAGCGCTTAATTCCTACAAGAAGACTTGTAGAGGCGTTAAGTCAAAGATTGCATTTAGCTCTTCCTGAGGTGCGCTGCTCACGGCGCCTGACATTCCCAGGCATGACAGCTTTTGTATCTTCCCGATCCTCTGTTGATTACTCCTTTTGTCTAGCGCCTTCCACCAGACTAGAGCTCCATATGTTAGTATCGGTCGAATGAGTGTGCTGTACATGCCATGAATGACATGTGGCGCCAGTCCCCAGTTCCTCCCAAAAGCCGTTTTCATGCGTAGTATGCTGCTAGAACTTACCTTGATCTCATCTGAACGTTCCTTCTCCAGCTTAACTTCGAATAGAGTATAATTCGAAGATATTTCGCTTCCGAAGATAGGTTTAACGTTGTGCCGTTTAGCCTCGGTAAGTTAAAGGAGGGTATTTTTGTCTTTGTCGTGAACAGGACAAGTTCGGTTTTTTTGGGTTTACCCCCAGCCCATTTTGCCCTGCCCATCGCGAAATGTCGCAAAGCACTGATTCCATGAGTTCGCTGATAGTTGGCAAGAATTTGGCTATGATCAGAATCACTAAGTCATCGGCGTACGCAACTACATTTCTTCCTTTTATCCTACATATTTCAATAATTTCATTGACCACCAGTATCCAGAGAAGAGGCGATAACACCGCGCCTTGGGGGGTGCCTCTGGTGGTCATTTTCCCAATAGAACCAGTCCCTAAAGTCGCGTTGACAACTCTACTCCTAAGCATAGAATCGATCCATGCAACTATATAGTTTTGGGTTCCATATTATGTAAGAGCCTTGCAGACGGCCCCCGCCTTCACGTTGTCTCAATGTCGAGGAAAGCTGCCAACGTGTATTCCTTGCAGCTTAGTGAGTTCTCAATGGCACTGACTGCCCCATGAAGGGCACTTTCAACCGATTTGCCTTTTAGGTATGCATGCTGAGCTGCATCTATCCGCCAGAGATGGGCATTGTTTCTAATATGTAGATAGATAAGTCTCCCCAGTGCTTTAGGGATAAAGGAGGAGAGGCTTATTGGTCTATAATCTTTGGCTTCCGAGTGGTTTAGTTTTGCTGCTTTGGGAATGAAAACCACCCGTACATTTCTCCAGGCTTCGGGTACATAACCATCTTGTAGGCATCTTGAGAAGATGTCGTATAGATGTGGTATCATTTCTTCACAAGCGGCTTGTAACATAGCCGGTATCACACTATCCGGTCCCGCAGATTTGTAGTGTTCGAATGATTTTATAGCCCATGATATTTTATCCCGGTCAACGATGTCCGTGACGTCGGTTTCCGGAGGATATGCGAGAATCGTCGTCCCTGTCGTATTCATGCATCCCGGAGAGTGTGTCTTCATCAAGCCCTCTAGAGTTTCCTGACTGAAGACGGTCCATGAGCCATCAGACTTCCTAGATCCTGATAGGATTTTGCGAAGTCTTGATGCCTCATTTGTTGTCGCCAAGTTCTCACAGTATTATTCCCTTGATATCCCTTTTGCCTTCTTGGTGCACCTTTTGTATTTGTTAAAGCTACATCTGTAGGCATCCCAGCCCTCTTGCAGACGGCTATGTTTGGCTTTGTTGAAGAGATTTCTTGTTGTTGACCTGAGTTAGCTTAGCTCTGTGTTCCACCACGTAGTTCTAGGTCTTACCAGTGGTCTACTAAGGGGACAAGAGATTTCAAAAATGCTTTTCAATATCGTTGTCAGTCGGTTTACCGCTCTGTCCATATGGCTAGCTCCCCGTCTGGCTTCCATTTCCGTGGATGCCAGTTTGTGAGACGCTACTTCAGAATATTTGTTCCAGTCTGTTTCTCTCGGATTTCTATATGGCCGGGGAACTTCCACTTCAAGATCGATACTGAGGAGTATCCTACTGTGGTCCGAGAAGGAGCATGTGTCTGACACTCTCGAGTCATCGGTTCTTACAGTGGAAGAGTCTGTGGCCAGGATGATATTTATGACTTCCTCTCTAATTCTATTCCTAAACGTTGGCTGGTTTCCTTTGTTGCATACAATTAGGTTAGTAGTAAGTAAGTAGTCAAAAATGGGCTCACCTCTTGCGTTTGTGTCGCTGCTGCCCCATAGCTCATGATGTCCGTTGTCGTCGCAGCCGAAGACAAGGGCGGTTCTATGCGTTTCCGCGAACTTCAGAAGTTCGCGGACTAGTGTCGGTGGTGGCGTGTTCCCCTCGTACGCGAAGTATGCGGACAATAGCAGCAGCTTGCGCCCATGCTTTTGTTCGCATTCTACAGTGACGAGGTCTCCGTTGCAGTGCTGTGTAGATATAAATAGATTCATATTTTTCTTACCTACAATGCCTGCTCTAATTTGACCCTCTGGTGGTAGCCGTCTAGCCCTAATCCGCAAACCCTGCCCCTAACCAGCCAGGGTTCTTGGATTAGAGCTATGTCCACTCCGTTTTCTGCAATGTATTTCGTTAGGTCGAGCAAGGGGGAAGCTGAGTGGTGCAAATTAATCTGCACCACCACGGGCAAGAGTAACTATAAACTTGTAAGAAAAATAACCACAAAGCAGATTCTTCTTGACAAAGAAAGATTAGGAATAACCTTTTACCACGTGTAATCCGCTACTAAAAGAGTACACCTAACATAAAGCCAACGAAAAATGGCTATAAACATCACAGTGTCGGACATCTAAGCAAACCTGACCAAAATACGATTTCAAGAGATCCCGTCACATTTATGACCCAAGCATGGATAAAATTTAAATATATATAACAGTACTCACTGGGCATTTCTTTCTTGGAAGGCATACAAAAAGCCTAGGAGTGCCCTAGCGTCGATGCTGTAGGAGTTGTGCATATGAGGAAGAGAAGGATGCGGTCGACCACCACATCTGCAGCTGCCCAGCGTTAAGTAATCTATTCCATGTCGTGTGGTATGACCTCAAGAGCTTGATAGCCGTTAAATGTTTTAAACAGTAGGGATAATGTTGTATTTTCCTAATACTACAACAGCCACTTCAACCTAATCTGAGTCCTCAAGAGCTCATCAGACCCAATATTACTAACTATGGGTTAATCAAGTTGGTTTATTTAAAACAATAACGCAACGTGGCACTTTCCGTCCACAATGATGTCCATCAGAATAGAAGTTCAATATGTTTAACTAAGATACATGTAAGAACTCAATAGGAAGGGTACATATAACAAAAAATAAAAGAAAAATCAAGAATAGAAAAATACAAAACAGTTCGAAAGGAAGTCAAAGCAACATTGTGTTTTGAACTTTCGTTCTTTAAGAAAGTTGTATTTATCTTTGTTTCTTCACATTGTTGCTACGTTTTATTATTTTTTCACTTATTCTTGGTGCGCGCCTGCAGCATCCTTCAATAATAGTTATTGTCATCCATAAACATCATTCACTAATTCAAAGCAGCATGCAAGAAGTGACCAAGAGCAGTTCCAACAAATTTAGTACGTCTTTAGTTAAGTGTTTTTTTTTTTTTTTTTTTTTGTTTGTTTTTACTTTTAATGTTATCATAGTTCACTATTACAAATAAACGTCATCATCATCATCACTATTTAAACAATTTATAAAAGTTTTTAAAGGAGCATATGGACGTAGCTGTTACTTTGTTTATTGGTTGTTCAGCGGTTTATGTTCATTTGCTATGTTGCTTAAAAGCGAATAGCTGAATTGAGCTAATTTAGAATTCTGATATATACACACATGTACATAGATATGTGTTTGAGTAAGTATTGAAATAAATTTCTTTACTAAGTTTTTATGCTCTTTTAGATAAATAGTTGGCTGATAGCACCAGAACTTTGTTTATGGAATAAGAAAATAGTTACGATTCATAAACATATTGCTTGTGCTTTGTTAAAGTGGAGTTTTATGAGCTATTTATTTAAGTTTGTTTCTAAGCTTATTACCACAACTATTAAATTATTAAAATAATAAATTATTGCTATTATGTCTATCTACGAGCTTAAAAAGTTAAAAAACTAGTGTAACTAATCTTAGGAAATTCTTTGTTATTCTGTATCTTCTGTTATCGCCCGAAACACTGAATTGTCGAATAAATAACTCAAGTATTCAGTATAGGAAATTGTTCTTAATTTACATCACAACTATGGTAGTGGTACTTCACAGTTAAAACACTCGCATACTTTACTTGCTACATTTTAAAATCAAACTGATTGACTATTACAAAGCTTGCGCTGCTTTAATACTCTCAGTTCCTTCCTTCGCCTGTTTCTCCCAGGTTCTAGACTTTTTACGAATAGCCCTCTCGAATTGTTGCTTATTTATTTCTCGTTTCCGTACTTCATATTGGATTTGGCTATACACAAATATAACTGAGGTTTATGTAAGGTCATATGTGCTCTTGTTGCTGTCTACATCTCTGCATCTCATATTCATTTTTGCCTGTTTTCGATTTTTTGGCATTTTGTCGCTGCATCGTCGGCTTCATAATTGTTTCTAACTTGCTTAGTGTGGATGGGCTTAAGATGTGTCATCGACTTGATATTGAAATTTTTTGGTACATTTTTCATGGCAAGTCGGTGCGTCGTTGATAATATATAGATGACATGCAGATAATATTCTGATAAAATATCGATATCTTTTCGATAGCATATTGATAACCTTTTGCTAAAAAATTTATGAATTTTCGAAAACATCGCCAACTTGGTAGCATCGCGTTAACAAATTGTTGAAATTTCTAGAACAAACTGCAGTTGATAACTTTACGATAACCACATTTTTTCAGAAACAAATGCGTAACTTTTCGATAACTAATCGAAACTTTGTACCACTGCAATAAAAATTCGTTTAATTTTCGATATAACCAATAATAACATATAGATAAGTTTTTGATAACATATCGATAATTTATCGATGGGTATTTCATAAATTTGATAGTGATGCGATAACTTAAAAAAAAACCAAAAATTTGTTGAAAAAAATGTATAGCCTTTGATATCTATAGCAAGTTTTATCGTGTATAACTTGTCTGTAATAAATGAATAATACGCCCTCTTAAGCCATTAACACTTCTAGTGCCCAGTATTAGAACATTACTTACTTACTTACGTAATTGGCGCTTAACCGTCTAAACGGTTATGGCCGTCAAACAAGGCGCGCCAGTGGCTCCTTCGCTCTACCAACCAGCGCCAATTGGTCCCATCAAGGGAGTTTAAATTGTTTTCCACCTGGTCTTTCCAACGGAGTGGGGGCCGCCCTCTACTTTTGCTTCCATAGGCGGGTTCCGATAGAAACACTTTCTTGGCAGGAGCATCATCTTTCATTCGCATAACATGGCCTAGCCAGCGCTGCCGCTGCGTTTTAATTCGCTGGACTATGTGGACGTCTGCGTATAGCTCATTAAATCTTCTTCGCTACTCGCCATAGCCAACGCGTAGAGTTCCATAAATCTTTCGAAGAACTTTTCTCTCGAACACTCCATGCTTCTGCCCCATATAGCAGGACGGGTACGATAAATGACTTGTAGAGTAGGATTTTCGTTCGCCGAGAGAGGACTTTACTTTTCAAAGTAAGCTAGGCCAAAGTAGCATTTATTGGAAAGATTGATTCTTCGCTGGATTTCAGTGCTGATGTTGTTGCTAGTATTGATGCTGGTTCCCAAATAAACGAAGTCTTTTACTATTTCGAAATTATGGCTGCCAAGAGTAGTGTGGTTGCCAAGGCGCGTACGCGCTGACTCTTTACTCGATGACAGCAGGTACTTCGTTTTGTCCTCATTCACCATCAAACCCATCTTTACCGCTTCTTTTTCCAGTTTGGAGTAAGCAGAACTAACAGCGCGGGTATTTAGACCGATGATATCAACGTCATCAGCATATGTTAGTAATTGCACGCGTTTATAGAATATTGTTCCAGTGCGGTTAAGTTCTGCAACTAGTATAATTTTCTCCAGCATTAAATTAAAGAAATTGCACAATAGGGGATCACCCTGTCTGAAACCTCGTTTAGTTTCTAACGGCTCGGAGAGGTCCTTCCCAATTCTGACTGAGCTGATGGTGTTGCTCAACGTCATTTTGCACAGCCGAATAAGTTCTACGGGGAAACCAAATTCAGACATAGCGGCATATAGGCAGCTCCTGTTCGTGCTGTCTTTCGCATAATACACTTGAAAGGACCTTATATGTGATATTAAGAAGGCTGATTCCACGATAGTTGGTGCATTTTGCAATATCCCACTTCTAGTGGACTGTTCAAAGAACACTTAGGTGCCAATCGTCGGGCATGCACTCGTCCGCCCATATTTTGCGAAATAGCTGCTGCATGCGCCTTACCAACTCCTCGACACATAGCACATACTGCCAGCGAAAAATGTATCAGCCTAAGTCATTAATTTAAGCAGAGATGACCTACGAATTCTCACTGGGTACTATACGGGACACTGAGCTGCAGAATGACAAGCATTATCTGCAATTGCGTCGCTCTGGCAAGGCAGAGATTCCCCCTTCTACATAGATGGCGTAAAGCTTAGTCCCATCGTGATATGAAGTAAGCAGTCTGAGCAGGAACTGATATACAATAAAAGCCTCCATACGCAGTAAAAGGCTGAAAGGTCAAGCACAATACTCTGATGCATACGACATTAGAGCTGATCACATTTCTCAGCGTGGAGCACCGACATAAAGATAAACTTTAAAATTATTATTGATAATTACTTCAAACATATTGAAATACTCACTTGAAAAAGAATACGTAGTTAAATTTTAAATGCTAATATTCAGGACCAACTGAAAAAATTTTCAACTGCATAATGTTACAACCTTAAAGAGTACGTAAAAAATTGTTGGCAATGATATCACTTCCACATGCCAAACATATAATTTTACCTTTTGCTGCCCAAAAATAAATGCGAATACATATCCAAATGGCAAAGAGCAACTGTTAGGCATATTCAAGTGGTTATTTGGCATGCTTAAAATTTACTTTTGAAATAAGTTAAAATTTGGAAGAAGAAGCATTTCGCATGGAGTAAATCATACACTTTTGGCAAAAGTTTAAAGAAATACAATTAATCTACTTTTCGCTTTTATATTGAAGTTGTGAGTGGTGTAAAAAGAATATGCAATGGTGAAGCGCAGTTGAGTTTCTAAATTTTTAGAAGCCTTTTAAAGCATATTTTTTAGGACTACTACACGTAACATACAATATGGGACTGTATACTTAAATAAAAGTACGCTCAAAATTTTAGAATTTTTCTGAGTATGTAGTTTAATTTTCAGTGACAGTCCAAGTACAAGTCCCAGTCCCAGTCCCAGTCCCAGTTCCAGTCCCAGTCCCAGTCCCAGTCCCAGTCCCAGTCCCAGTCCCAGTCCCATTCCCAGTCCCAGTCCCAGTCCCAGTCCCAGTCCCAGTCCCAGTCCCAGTCCCAGTCTCAGTCCCAGTCCCAGTCCCAGTCCTAGCCCCAGTTCCAAGTCCCAGTCCCGGTCAAAGTCCAAGTCCCAGTTCCAGCCCCAGTCCCAGTCCCAGTCCCAGTCCTAGTCCCAGTCCCAGTCCCAGGTCCAGTCCCAGTCCCAGTCCCAATCCTAGTCCAAGTGCCAATTCCAGTCCAACTCCAAGTGCCAGTCACAGTCCCAGACCAAAAACTTATCATAGTTCCAGTCTCAGTGCCCGTCCCAGTCCGAGTTCAAAACCTTATCCTAGTCTTAGTCCCAGTAGGTCCTCGGCCCATTTCCCGAAAATAAGAGTCAAATCTGATCTAGGTAAAGGGCTAACATGTATCTTATTTCTGGCAAACCGACCCATGAAAAAAATTTGTTCGAATAGATCGGTCGCTAATTCATTTCCCGGAAAAAATTATCTAATCTAGGCAAAGAGCCACCTATATTAGACTGGGTCGATTTATTAACCCATATCGCACCATCGATTTTCGATAGGATTTAGACTCAGGAAAAAAAGTTCCACTACGCATAACCAAAAAAATTATGTTCAACTCTGTGAAATTTTTTTTTTTTGATTTTGAGTTTTAAGGTTTTTTTTCATGATCAACTAAAAAAATGTTCATGTATACCCTGTCCGACCCAAAAATGTCCGCTCAAAACGTTGGCGATAACAGTTTTTTGAAAAAAAAAAAAAAAAATATTTTAATGTTATCACCAACGTTTTTTGCGGACATTTTTGGGTCGGACAGGGTATACATATTAGAGATATACGCCACCGATAAACGCCGCCGCCGCCGATTTTGGTCGTTTTTCGCACGCCGCCGCCGAATGTCAAAAATATCGGCGTGGCGGCGCGGCGTCCGGCGCGTTACTATATTTTCTACTCGTTTAAGACTGTTTAGGCCATTTATTGTTCATGTCGAAAATTGGTCGGATATGGTCGACGGATGCGCTTCAGTGCCAGTTATAAGAAACTAATTGCGAAATTTAACTCTTTCTAACTGTTCAAAAGTTATTTAAAAAAACAGGCGCTTTCGATGTCAGCTTAACACGGCCTTTGCATCACCCAATTCACCAAGTTATTAAACCAAAGCACTAAAAGAAAAGTTATATAATAAATTTTTATGATCACTTTGCATATTTTTTTTCAAAAAATTAATAATGAGCAATGAATTCAAATAAAATGACCCAAGGCAAACATGTTTCCAAATTGTCCTCAAGTTGTTAAATAAAGCAAACCACCCAAAAAGTGCCGATTTTTAAAAAAAATGTATATTGCGATTAGCTGGAGGAATAAGTAATCAGTGATGCAAAATCCTTTAGTAGGTTCTAGTGGCATAAACACCCCTTTGAAATGATTCTTACCTCATACTTAAGTTGAGGATATATGTACTTATGAGAAGGGTTTGAAAAATCACTAAGTCTTGCATTCAAACATCTGTTGTTTATTTGCGAAACTATACAATAGCGTCTGAAATGTTAATTTTGATTTCCTCACTTCATCCTTCAACACCCAAGTCTCCCGGTTTGACATTTCCTAAAGTTGGCGGCCTTATCCAAAACTAGTCCCTTGGAGTTAATCACATTGATTATAGCCTATCAACCAAGTTTAAATATCACCTACACGTTACGGCTCCTTTTACAATTGTGAATACGTAGGCACATATATCTACCAGGTGAGGCTTTGTCCTTCGCAAGAACATTCAAAGTGGTGAAGCAAAAGCTTTCCCAAGACAGTGGAACGAATGACCATGTGTGATACTACCCTAACGTAGTGGACAGTCGAACTTGTCTGAAAACTGAAGCCACGCGGTCATCCATAATTAGCTCCTATATCGTAAGGCCGGAAAACTGTAGTTAACAGCTTTCAACTTAATATCCGTCGACTTTCATTCTAAATTTGATTTAACGAAGACTATTGAAATCAATGATGTGAACACAAACGTTTGCAATCATTGGTCTACATTTTAAAAATTTTATCCAGGCTCCTTGTAAAATTTTAATTATGTAGATGCGCCGAGGATTATACGATTTTCACCCATGTCGCAATGACATCCACTTAGACTGCTTATGATTTCGAGGGTGGCATCTTTGGCCGAATAGTCACTCCCTAGCGTTTCAAGGTGTAGCTCGGCAGCATAGCGCGACAAAAGCATCCGTTGGAAAGTCTTCGGAGCTACACCTAGAGCTTATAGGAAAGTGACGTCGACGAAGGTATGAGTTCGAAGTTGCAGTCCTATAGCTTCTGTACTGGCATATGGTGTGAGGCTAAGGAGACGTGGTAGCGACTGGTGGTAGGCATTCCTACTGTTCGCACATCGGAAATTGTAGCTCCTAAAAATAGCCGAAAAAACTGGCGGCGCCCTGTGCCACGATAGTCATGAGTATTAATAGACCATTCATAGCAACCCTAAGTCGCCTCTATGTATGACCGCCAAGGAGCGACAAATGATTTAAAGAAATTTTGTTCGCGACGATTATTAGGAGTTAATCCTAGGTGAAACTACGCTTTGCACGAGATATACAGGCAAAATTGTGACTATTTTATGTATCTCTATTTATTTTCAGCAGACGCAGCAGTACTCCAAAAACCGGGGTTAGGTTCGAAGCCTCTCTGGAGCATGCGAACGAGGGACAATCCCTTCGCAAGGAGCTACTCCTGAAAATGTTTGAACGGTCTGCGAGATTTTGATGCAAAAACCTCCGATCTTTCCGAAATGGCCAACACGTTGATTTCCTTAAATACATTAAACAAAACCTTTCCTAAATATAATTTGTTTAAATAGAAAAGTCAAGCTTTTAAAGTAAGAACACCGGCGTACGCCGGCTCGAAAGTTATTTTTTTGGGTATGCTTAGTCGAACTTTTTTTCCTGAGCCCAAATCCTATCGAAAAATCGATGGCGCGATATCGGTTAAGTTTCGTCCATACGGGTCGACCCAGGTTAACCTATGTATATACCGAATTTTGGGCAAATCGGACTGTGAATTGAATTTGTTCGAATAGATCATTCCCTGGTCCACATCTCAGGAAGAAACTTCTCAGGAAGAAACTTCACAGGAACACTTTTCGGGGTGCTACGAAGCGACCCTGCAAATTTGAATGAAATCGGCGGAGTGGTTTCGGAGTTCAAAACTAAACGCATTCTGAACATATTGTAACTACAAAAAATTTTGGACTATAAAAATTTGGTTCTTATTGTAATATATAAGGACTTGAAATTTTGGTACGAATCAATGTGTGCGTTTGTGTACATGTACATAACATATTTGTGTGTGTATTGTTTACAGATAAGCACTGTTGCCATTGCCCATTTTGCATGCATGCTTATGGAAACATCAACTTTTTCCAATTTAATTTTTGATGTTGTAAAAGGCTGGAATTAATATTAAATAAATATAAATATATTACATATTTATAATTTGCACTTTTACATAATTCTTTCGAATTATTTTCACAATTTTTCAAACTTTAATTAGGTGTTTTTGCATAAAACTGCAAACGGTCAAAAATTAGCGCACAAAAGTTTACTAGGCAACTCTGTCTAGTGAGAGAGCGATCAGCTGATACGTTCTTACGGAAAAAATCAAAATTGTTTTGATTTCTACGTTCCCGGCTACGCACGTACGGGCGTTGCACGTCGGTGAGTTTTCGTTTACATTGGACACTCATAAGATAGGTCGTGTCAGCTGACACGTTTTTGGTACGTACGTTCGTGAGTAACTGCCGCATTACTTGTAAAAGTACAACACACTTTCAAAGTAGTAGAAGGATAGGGTCTGCAGTATATGTGTTGATCTGAAATAAACAGGACCTACAAGCTGCCAGATTACTGTTGCGTTTTTCAGGCGAAAGTAGTAGCCGTAACTAATGCAGTAGAAACAGTGCACACTGGTCGGTCTAATATGAAGTTGGTGGCCAAAAATACTTCCAGTAGAGATATCAACGTGAAACTTTGGTCACGGCTTTACAAATATTTGAGAACTATGTTTTCATAAAATTGATGCGGGTGATACATTCATACCGACCCACAACCACCCACTTTCACCGCATGCAGACTAAAAGTAAGTAGATGTGGGGGAAAAAGTGGTAAGATGTGTCTATCGCAAATACAATGTTTAATAGGATTAAATAAAGAAATTAAAGTTATTAAAAGATCTTGCATACATAACAATAACTAAACAACAAACACACACAAAAGTTTACATTTGCATATCGTCGACTGGCTAAAATAATGTCGTATGTTACATGTGAGTACATATAACTTATCACAATAATTTATCAGGGTGACGCTATAAGAAAACTGTCGCAAAACATAGTTAGTGGCAGAAAGTGGCAGCTGATATTAACACCTTAGAATTTAAAAACTTTTAAGATTTAAGTCCCAACGTGAGGATGGGTGAGGAACCCAACTAAAACTTTAGTTGAAATATAAACAATGCAAATAAACACTAATAAAGGCACTGGTGAAATTTTAAAGAAAAAAAACGCACAACAAGCTAACAACACTAACATTATTTCAAAATGAAGCAAATACCATTGACTTAAATATTCATTTCCACTTCTTTCAATACAATGATATTTTAAGTATTTTTAAATAGATTAAACTTGCACTTAATTTTTAACTTGTTCACACTGCAAAAACCAACTAATACCATAAACCTCAATTTTGAAGCTATTTTTAAAGAGTAAAGTTCGAATACAACAAAAACAAATATACCTTTTAAACGGCTGTTCGAAGGCATATTTGGTGACAAACTTTTCACTTTGATTTTTTTGTTTTTGGCCTATGGAACCGACCACTGTGCAGTGGTAGAAAATAGCTTGAACTGCAGCCGCGTCAACTTTTATATTCACCCCGCAGCAATAAATGCAATTAGCACAGCATCTAAGAGTGTGTTGGAGTTTAAGCAATCTCTGAAAAGAATCGTAGTAGGAGGAAGCATACATCCCAGAGCATATGGAAATAGATGTGAATAAAACAGTGGATGAACTAGCTAGATTGGAGGAGATTAAATGCGTTTTCATTTCTGAAAAAATGAAATGGTAAAACCCCAACAGAGTTGCTTACTTACTTACTTAATTGGCGCTTAACCGTCTAAACAGAGTTGCTCCTACCCCTAAAAATGGCAAATTTTACAGTGCATAAAAAGATCGTAAATGGCTACCATTTTTATCAGCTGATTCTCACAAGCGCGCTGTCAATAATAAAAAAAAAATCATTAGCAACTGTTGCCTATATTTAAATTTTCTTCGCTAAAAATTTGTAAAGTAACGAAAATAAATTGTCAGTTCGTTTAGCAGGGTTACACTGCAACGCCGTAATTTTATGCCGGGTAACAATTTTCTGAAAAGAACAAAATACCCGTAAAGACATCTCCTATTTTTTAGCATAGAACAAAACGTAATTACTAACCTTGCGCAGCGAACAAAAAGCCTAACACTTTTTCCATAAAAGACAAAGCTTTAAGATAAGGGCGAGAGGTGCACATGATCGACCAAGCTGGAATGGCGTGGACCCAAACTTTTGATACTCATAAATAAGTTCTCGCGCTCCTGTACATAAGTACCAATTATTTATCTACGTGTCCTCAATTCAAGTTCTTGAATCTCAGGCTTTTTTAAATTTCACCAAAACAAATCATATTTTACGTTGACAAGAGATTGCTTGTAATAACCATTATTGCAGCAACTTACAACAAATATTCGATTGTATTACAAACCTCACGTGTAATTATTATTTACAACCGAAAATCAGTAAACACACAAATACAGATCAATGAAGGTCAAATGGTCAAGATCGTCTTCTGTAGAAAGGGATTAATAAATATGCTAAATTTTTTTTGTATATGTACGGAGTTTTGCCAGATTTACTATATCCTTACCTACATGTATATTCTTTGTACATACATACTTATTGGATTGCTTTTGAAAATGCTTACAGACAATAACTAATGACCATAAGCCCAACAAGCGTCCAATTGCCATTTAAGAGCCGAAATAACAAAAGCAAAGAAAAGTTCCATTTTATTTGCATATACTTACGTTTGTAGACACATACATATGTAAAATATCTAGTAATTTACATAGTGTCTCGAAGTGCACAAAAAAAAAAATGGTTTGGTCTACCGAGCACATACGGAACAAGCACAGAATTTTAGGTTTCATCTTTATTGTACAGGGAATTCATTGAAAATAATGATGAAATTCAAACAAGTTGCTCTCTAATGTGCATTAGCCACATCCATTTTATACGGTAGATGAATGAGGAACTTAATTCTACCTCACACAGACTGAATGCATCCATAGTGTTACGAGACTAAGTTTGATGACAAAACGGAAAAGCGTCAATCAGCTTCCAGGACTTATGTTAAAGCATAACTCCGTCCTCTTGGAAAATAATAACAGTTTTCTGGGGTCAGCTAAATTGCTCTTCGTAGCCGCAGTGTTTTAATTCACTGGACTATGTTGGTGTTTGCTAGTACAGCTCACCAATAAAGCTCCTTCTTTACTCGCCGTCGCTGCCACGACTCCCAGAACCGCCTCATCTGATGCCACCAATTGCTTTGAAAGCTGTTCGCAACGTTTTTTTATCTTTTCTCAAGCGACTTGAGGATTTTGTTGAGGCTTTGTGCTTTAGATATGAGTTTGGAAAAGTGCGCCTTGGACGTTAGAGTGTTATCGACCGTTACTCCTAAGATCTTTGGATGACTAACAGTCGGTAGCGTCATACCATTGACATGAATGTCCAAAATATGTGTCATCATCGCTTCCTACGGAAGTCAGTTCCATGTGCCGTAGCGACTCTGAACTTTTTTCCAACCAAGAGCTGTCCTTCCACAAAATTCATCGTTGGAGCACCTCCTTGCAGCTTGCCTGTTGGATTCCCTCCTTCTTGGGGAAGTTATTGAACCCAACTCTGGTCCGAGGAAGTGGTTCTGCTACAAATGCCGGCAAAGGATCTACCTCAGACAGTTAGACACATGCCAATGTGTCACATGCGTGATGTACTGGGCTAGAACCCAATAACTACAAACAAAATATTTTGTAAAATTGTTCAACGACTGTTTCAAGTGAATAAGGTTAGTATATCGCAGACTTTACCCATCTCACTAGTTTGTGTTGAAACCATTGTTGATGTATCATGTTTCTCCATTTATACATCCTTGCTTCAAGCATTCACTTATATTTTAATCAAGCAAAAATGCAGGACCAGTTACTCTTTCCATTCAATATTAGAAGAGGCTCTACTTATGTTTGAATAAGAATGATCAGGGAGTTTCAAACAAAGGGTTGCCACCTAAACTTTTTTATGATGAAATACACTTGTTGCATAAACTTGAGAGGTGTGAACAAAACATAATGGACTTAGCTATATGACATCGGTCTTAGGTTAGGTTAGGTGGTAGCTGCCCTGATAGGGGAAGCTCACTTGGACAACATGAAGGTCCGTTGTGTTACCACATATCGTAAGTTAGAGAGTCATTGGGTAGCAACGATAAAGTTCCGAATGATACCGATCTCAACCTTGGATAAATCCTCGGGAGATCTAAGTGTGTCGCGACCGAAGTACTTTCGCCTCGTTCTGTCAAAATCTGGGCAATCAAGCATAAAATGATTTGATGACTCCACCTCATCATCCTTCATACAGCTGCAGCAGGATGGAGTTTCCAGTATATTGAGACGTACGGGATTTATGCCCATGTGAAAGTGCCCTGACAAAACCCCAATGACCATTGATAAGTGAGCTTTATAGATTAAACTTAAAATTGGGAAAAAATTTATGCACATATGTACTTGATCGTGCGACAAACAGAAATAAATTTGTAGATTTTGTATACTTGTATTAACCACAGGATCCATGTAACGAAAGGCCAACAGATGGTGAACGACATTAGTCTCATAACATTAGTCTCAAACATACACAAAAACGAAAGTGTTATATACATAGAAAAATTTTAAATTTGGTCCTGTCTATTCGTAGTCTGCAATTACCTACAGCCGTTGGCAAAATTTTTGATTTGGTCCTAACTCTTGGCAATAGCAATGCAAATAGCAACAATAAGTAAGGAAGTCTAAGTTCGGCTGAAAGCGAACATTGCATACCCACCTGTACACTTGAAATGATGTTGTTGTTTGTTTTATGTGCTGAATAGTGTTACAAGGCTGCGCAATAATAAATATGCATATGGTTATAGTCTGAACAAATTTTTCTTCGAGTTATGATATAAAGCTCTTTTTTTTTTCAAAGATAACCTTAACCGATTTCGTTAATCTTTCTTCAAAACACTCCCTTTAGTAAAAGCAAACTCTCTACCGAATTTTGTTATGATAGGTTTACCGATTTGGGATTTATGATTAATAATATTTGTAAAACTGGTTTTATCACAAGCGGGCTGTGCCACGCCCATTTTAAAATTGTTTTTCAAATTTTTATCAAGAGTCTCAATATCAGTCCACACATAAAATTTCAACATTCTAGGTGTATTATTTACTAAATAATCAGGTTTTTTGTGTGTTTCCAAAATGTTATATATATAAAAAGTGGGCGTGGTTATCATCCGATTTCCCTCATTTTCAACACCAATCTATTCTGGGCCCAGATAAGCTCGTGTACCAAATTTGGTGAAGATTTATCAATATTTAATCAAGTCATCGTGTTAACGGACAGACGACGGACATGGCTCAATCAAATTTTTTTTCGACACTGATGATTATGATATATGGACGTCTATATCTATCTCGATTCCTTTATACCTGTACAACCAACCGTTATCCAATCAAAGTTAACCGTAGACCTACGATGGGGTCGAAACGACCCGAGACGCTGCTTTACGTGGCTATAACTCAATACGTTTTAAAATTAGAAGTCTGAGAGTTCTTGAGTTTTAATTATTTTTTGAAATAAACCAAAATAATTAAAAATAAAATTGATAGTCATAATGGTGTGGCTCTGAGAAAAATACTCCATAATTCTACGCTTCGGGTCGTTTTCGACCCGTACTAAATTTGCGTTCCATTCTATTCAATATTGAATAAAGACTATTATTTTTACGAAAATTCCCAATTGAAGACTAACTTTTTAGCAACTGTTGGTAACTCTAATTAAATCAGCTGATTCTATGAACAGCTGACATTCAATGCCAATTGATAAAAGCGTGAAATTTCGAAAAGGCTGTATAAAAAGAAAAATAAAAATGTCGCGTCTTACTGCGGAGCAAATTGCGGGTTTTCTAAATAATGACAATGATCAAAGCGATAATGATGAGGTATTTAGTCAAAGTGATACAGAGTATGACCCTAGAGAGGGTAATCTCAATGTTGGACTGACCGAGTCTTCTAAAAGCGACAGTGAGGATGTATCAGAAGGGGAATCTGCTGATTTGCTGATATCGAAAGATGGAACCTCTTGGAATACAACACCCCCAAATGAAGGTGACGTATTTGTGTCTATTTTCCTAACTGAATGAGTATACTTGCACAAAGCTGGAAGAGTAAGAAGTTGCAGCGTTTTGAACTTGCGACCCGGAGTAACAAGATACGGCAATGCTCGTGTGGATTCAATCAAAGATGCATTTTTACTTTTCTTCCCAACTTCAATTGAGAACATAATTTTGAAAACTACGAATGCTTATGGAAAACATCTATTTTGTCAAGACCACAAAGAAATCAATCGCGACTTGTTGCATGCTTACTTTGCAGTTATTCTATTGGCGGGAGTGTATAAGTAGTGAATACGCAGCTACTTTTCCCCTCTTCATAGTACTAATTCCTATTTTCTTTTATTTTCAGATCAAAAAATGAGAACACCGAAGGTCTTTTTGTCCAACCTATTGAAGACCTATAGTTCCCGTCGAAACCACTCTGAAAACTATGACAAATTTACGCCAATTTGCAACTTGTGGGACAAATGGGTGGAGTTGCTGCCAATGTATTATAATCCCAGCGAATGTGTTACCATGGATGAGCAGCTTTTACGATTCCATGGAAGATGCAGTTTTCGTCAGTATATGCCGAGCAAGCCGGAAAGGTATGACATGAAATTTTGGATGCTAGCATGTTCAAAATCTTGCTATGTATGGAACGTGCAACCATACTTGGGCAAACTGCCAGGAAATCAGCCGGAGAGGAATCAAGGACAGCGCGTTGTACTGGACCTTGTAACTGGATTGAAAGGTCACAATGTTACAATTGACAATTTTTTTAGCTCGTTTGAGCTTGGCCAGGAACTTCTTGAAAAAATTTAACAATGGTAGGAACAATGAGGAAGAACAAACGTAGTATTCCTGCAAAACTTTTGGAATGCAAAAAACTTCCCGTTTATACATCTAACTTCGCTTTCGCGTGAATACTACGTTAGTTTCATATGTTGGACGAAAAGGCAAATGCACTGTTCTACAGAGCACAATGCATAAAAAATTGCCGGAAGTAATCGAGTACTACAACAAATCTAAAGGCGGCGTTGATACCGTTGACAAAATGCTAGCCAGAAAAACTAGTCGTTGGCCAATGGCTGTGTTTTCCAACATAGTCGATATTTCGGCCTTAAATGCCTTAATAATATGGATGAGTATAAATGAGGATTGGGTGGATGCCCAAAAAAAGAGTCGACGTAAAATATTTTTACGTGACCTTGCGCTTGGTTTGGCAAAACCATACATGGCCTCTCGGAAGCATGGTATAGGAGAAATCACTCCAAGTGGATTGAATGACCTGGACATGAATAATGCTGAACCACAATCCAGTAGCTCACAACTACAGTACCCGGAGCCGCCCAAGAAACGAGCACGGTGTCACTATTGTGTGACTGAAAAAAAAGCTCATTCAGAAAACAAACCCGAATTGATATGTGCCAGTTGCAAAAAAAATGTCTGTAAACAAAGTCACAACCATAATATATACATCAAAAACATTAATAGTAATTTAATTGTTTGAAAAAAAGTTATCAACTTTCAAATATTGCATTTAATTCATTTTATCAATATGAAATATATTCGGGTCGAAAACAACGCTAAACGTAGAATTATGAAGTTTTTTTTCCAGAGGTCTACGGTTAATATACTCTGTGTGCGAAGCACGCTGGGTATAAAAATATTCCGATGTAAATAGCCAATATGTTGTTTAGAAATTTATGCTATTTGCAATCCTTTGGCGAATGAGTTTAGTTTGGTTTCATCAGTTACAGCTTTTATTAGCTACTTAAGCTCTATACACAAGCGTATGAATGTGCATACATATTTTGTAATCTGGCAGCAATCCTCTAGCCATAGCCGTTTACTAGCTTACTGGTCAAGAAAAGGTGCACATGTATGTACACAAAATTATACAGCAAATAGAATAGAATGAAATACTAGTATAATTTCTTTCTAATTTTCGCAATATTGGATGTGGTCGTTGGAAACAACTGGTACTTCATTGTGGCGTTTATTGTATATATAGAACAACATCCTACTTGGCTTCTTGATGTAGGCATGCTTCATGCTTACTTTGTACACATACAAATACACATAAGTGTAGACTTATGTACCTTTGTATTTTGTAATATAAATTTAGCCATGAGGCCAAGTCAAACTGTCCGCAGTCAATTTATTTGTGCTCAGTTTTATTTGCTAATAACAAATATTACTCAAGTCTCATACATTAAATCGTACAAATGAACATCTGGATGTGTATCTACTATGTTATAAGCTAGGTAACAAGAAAATATTTCTATGTTTGTGTTGTTGTATTTTTCATATCATTGCGTTTCACTTAATTAAAATTAGATATGTCTATGGGGTATTTCACAAAACATATGCAGAATGTAAATACCCAACAAACATCGAAAAAATATTACTCCAATTATGCTGAAGCTGAAGTCCAAGCATTCAAAAATTAGTCAAAAAGAAGTCCTAATTTTTCGCTTCACCCTTCGTTACTTACTAGCATGATTTTGAGTCCAAAATGTGTGTATTTTGTTTATTGTCTTCTTCTTCCGATATGAGCACAATTTCTCACATCATCCGTGTCTAACAGTTCGATATTACTCCTATAGCTATAGGCTCCTAAACAGCCCCTTGTGTGGCTCTGTTAGGACTCTCCGGGCCTATTTAGGTATCTCACTGGTCTTATGAATCGCTCTAATTTGATACTAATATACAAAAGTGTGTCTCATGGCTAAAGCACACATTTTCCTTTGAGAACTAACTGCTGAGACATTTTTGGGATACGCAATAGAAAAAAGAAATAAAAATGTGGAAAAGTACAGCCCTTTATCCACTTTCGTTTCAGCAACTGGTTTTTCGAATCATTTTCTTCCATTAATGTTGATTGTTGTTGTTATTGGGTATAGGAAATCGTAATATAGCATATTTAAAGAGTTGTCTAAAATTCGAGTTTTTTCATTGATATCTTTAATTAATTAGATTTCCGTTTTGTTAAATACATTTAAAAATTATAAGATCGCGGGTTTGAATCGAGCTCAAGGCCTAACAATAACATAAATATGGGTTCAAAAAAGCAATTAAACTTCCCTACTTGAGACCAGTTTATTTTCATATGTTTCTTGACAAAATCAGTGGCAGCATTTTTATGTCGCTTTGTTAAAAAAGGAGCTATCTTAAATTTTTGGCGTCAAATATTTGGAGCATCCTGGAGAATCCTCCATACTGTTGATTTGCTTACGCTTGTCCTCATGAGTGTCGCCAATTTTGAGCAGCTCAGCGAGGAGTTGCTGGCGTTTGGTATTATTTTTCACCTTTCGCGATCCGACAGTTTTCATTTTTGACCCCCAAATCTTTCCTTATCGTACTACGCTGTGTTTAATAAAAAGTTGCTCACAACTTTGCAACTCCGATATTTTTTTTGGCAATTTCATTAATTTTTAATTTTGTTCCATTAAAACCGAAATTAAGTCTCTCGGTTTCAGTTAATTTTGTTACACGTGGCATTTTGATCACTGAAATGATTTATAAGCACAATCTAGGAATTGTTTTACTTTTTTACAACGGTCAATTCATTGAAATGCAAAACGGAAAAATATTTCGTAATCTATATTACTTATATGCAGTCATATAAAATTTTCATTCAGAATAAAAAAATACAAATAATTATATGAAATTTTGTTTTGAAGTTGCTTCGTTGAATACTAACTCTTTGCATTGGGCTCATTATTTCTATCATATTGGAACTCTATACTCGTCTTTTATGATAATAGTTTTATTTTTTTAGTATTAGGCGATTTTGGCCGTTTCGTAACACGTCAAGCCAGCTATCCCTGTTTCGCGATAACTGACGACAATTTGGAGCAACAAGAGAGGTCAAGTCTTCCTTCCACTGCCTCTCCCAACTAAGTGCTCCTCTGCTGCCAAACTACGGTGTTAACTAAAACACTTTTTTGATCGGAGCGTATTTGTCTATTTATATAGCATGACCTGGCCAGCCTTTTTATTCGTTGCACTATCGTCATATCTGCGTAAAACTCATACAGCTAAGGACAGGACCATAAACCTTCTGGAGAACTTTTCTCTCGAACACTCCTATAACCATCTCATTTTTTTCATGATTCCGAGCAGAACTTGTGAAACGTGATTTTTTTTCATCGTGAGAAGACCTTACTTTTCAATTGCTTACTCATTCCAAAGTAGCACTTGTTTGTGAGAGTTATTCACACTCATAATTACTAACGGACTCATAATTATGGGCGGTTCATTTCGACATAAATTAAGATTCATTTTTAAATGTGTATTTATTTTATTTGTAGTATTCGCATCTTACTTTTTTCAATTAGAGGTCAGAAATATAATTTTTGTCTTAGAAAAAGTTCCGCATATTATGAGATTGGTACTCAAATTAAAGGATTGTTGAGATACAATATTTGATACTCGTATTTAAGAAGTATGACTTTTTTTTTCAAATTGACCTCTATTGACACTTACGCCGAAACGTTTATTGGGTTATTTCATCTGTGAATTGTGTGCGTATGCCTGCTAGCTATTCTGTTACTGCCATTCTACAAGGTGAATACCGTTTAACTTTTATAAACAAAAAATGTGTGGCAAGAGTAAATAATGAAAAATATTGCATTTACTAAACAAACCAACATATTTTGGCAAATATTAGCTGCTTCGTTAGGTCACTATGCCGCTAGTAAAAAAGCTGGCCAACAACAACAGCACAGCAAGCCAAGCAGATGAAATAGAAAACAAGCACACATACATACATACATAGCATGCAGAAGAGAATATGAGATAGAGTGATATACACTGCATATAACTCAGGCACATACACACACATACACAGAAGGCAACATCCAATAAACTATACATATTAACGAGCAATAATTAAATAAATATTCAAGAAGGCTGCTCGTGAAAAGTTTAGACCCCGGAAGAAATAGGCGAACGAGACAACTGAGAAAATAAAAGCAGCGCAAGCTAAGTAATAGTCAATCAGTTTGATTTTAGCACTCTTTTCGTGAAGTACTCAAATACATTTAATTTTGAAGATCTGCTACCATCGTAGTGCTGTTAATAAAGAGGAATTTATGAAAAAACTTTTGCGTTTATTTATTCTACAGTTCAGTGACTCGTACGATAGTTTAAGGCGCAGAATTATCGAAAATTTCCGGGAATTCGCTAAAATATCCAATCTTCTGCATTCAAGCAAAAATCATTAAGACCGTTTGAGTTCAGTACTACTACTGTGAAGAAATTTAACACCTACACTGATAGAATAAAAACAAATTAAAAGCGCGATAACCTCCGAAGAGATTTTAGGGCGAGCCTCTCTTCCAATTTGCGTCGTGCTCCTTATAATTTTTTCTACAAATTAGCGGGATGGAACCTATATATTTTATGCCGACTCCCAACGGCATCTGCAAAGCACATGCATTTTCACTGAAAATCTTTTTAAAGCAGAAATATACTCAGAGTGTTTTCCAAATCACTGCCGAGGTGCGACCCGTCTTAGAAAAACTTTTTTTCTAATGAAAAAACTTTTTTCTAAAGTTTCGATGTTGCTTTGATCGGGAGTTGAACCCAACATATGCGGTGTGTTAGGCAGATCAAGCTATCACTACACCACGGCGGTCGTCAGCTACTCTGATAGCCAAGCAGCTATCAAGGCCTTAAGTTCAATTAAAGAACGATCGAAGGTGGTCTGGGAGTGCCTCAATTTACTTGCGACTTCATCAAAATATTATATGATATAGATTATCTGGGTCCCGGGCACTAGTGATATCCCGGACAACTGTCAAGTGGATCTTTTAGCACGCATCGGAGCAGTTGAACCGTTCGAAGATGGTTGTAGGGATTTCGAGATTCCGTTGGTCACCTGGGGTCTGCTCGTGCTTAGATGGGCCTCGAATCAGATCAACAAGCGTTGGGTGGACACCACCTCTTGCAGGGTAACAAGATTATTCTGGCCCGAAGTGGATGGCAGAAGATCTGCCAAAATGATTGGGTTCACTAAGTCTCATCAATCAATGGTCATTGAGGTTTCCACTGTCCATTGGAATCAGCGAGTCACATTATGATTAATTACCCAGTTTTTGTTAGAACTAGGCGAAAGTATTTCGGACGCGTCTCATTCGAAACTATATCATTACTAGGCAACGATTCTCTAAGTAGCTATAGCTAGATCACCGTTGTTTATTGTGGTATCAAAACGAACCTTCATGCTATCCAAGTGCGTTTCGCCTGCCGGGTCGGCTTATACGTAACTTAATCTAATATAAGAACATATTAGCACTTAAATGTACCTTTATCTTTCATATGTTTGACATATTGCCTGCCCATCATTTAACTTATTTCACAGTGACTATGGATTTTTAATTAAACTTTTTGCTTTTCAATGTACAACGTACGTATATACATCTCTTTATATTATCTAAATACATATAACGAAATGTGTGCATTACTTGTATACTTCACCTAACTCAAACTTTTTTCTTTTCTTGTTTTTTTGCAGGTGAGTTTAATTATATCAACTCGAATTATCTCGGCATCAAAAAGTACTTGGCTGCAACAGAAAGTCAGCGTCTTGTAAGTTCTTGATTTTGAATTAAAACGGAATTTGTTTCATGTAGCAATCAACTCAAGATGATGTTAAAAGTGTAAAAGTAATTTAAATAGTTCATTTCGAAAGATAGGCATTTTTTAATTACTTAAATAGTTCACATGTATGGCACTCAAAGATATAAGGGCTTGTTTCGGTAATACTTTTCGATAGAAAATTAGATTGATAGAACTTGAATAAAAAAATTGTAAACAGAAAAGTTGAACTGACCATTGAAATAGAATGGGATTTAAATGATACTAGTTGAATTCAGTGTTCGTATAGTTACAAAATAATTTCGAAATCATTTCTTGACAATTTCGGGAAATTTTTGAGCCTGTCTACCTTATTCATATTGTATCGAACTCTCGGGATTTCTGATATTTATGCACCTTCTGCTAACGTTCGAATCGCTAAACTGTTGAATAAATCACTCTAATATTCAGTATAGCAAACTGGTCTTTATTTAGAATACTTTGGGAGTAGTACTCAAAATTATACTTCAAAACCAATAGCGTGTTTAAATCAAAACTGATTCATTTTTACTCACCATGCGCTGCTTTTATACTCTCGGTTTCCTCGTTCACCCATTTCTCCTAACTATAGCAATTTCGCGAACAGTTGTACCTCATTCCAGTTACCAGCTATATAAGAACATGTATATTTGTAGTTTATAGCCATATGCGTATATATTTGTGAGTAACTACTTCGGCTGATGACTACATCTGTGTGTGTGAGATAGCTCTTCGTCTCCTTCTACATAAGTGTTCCTAGCTTCAATGTGTACATGACATAAGAGTGGCTGATTCATGTTTTTGTTTTTGCGTGATTATATGCTAACAGCTTAGTGATGCTAATATTCGTCACAATATTGTTTCGGGACCATTTTGGGTCTACTCCGGCATCACTACTGGACTACTTCGAAATAAGTTTCGAACAGTTTTGAGATAAATTACGGAGAGTTTTTGGATCGATATTGAAATCATTTCTGTACAATTTTAGGAATAACGTCGGTACTCTAATGCGATGATTTTCAAGATAACTTAACGACTATTTTGTTTCGTTTCGGTATTGTCCTCGATATTGGTTTAAGATTATATCAGCAATACTTTGGAACCATTTCTATTGGGTTCTTTTCGTAGCTTCTTCCTTATTATATGAGGACTATTCATGATAATGGCTACTCCAGCATTTTTCAAAAAACAATTTCGAAACCGTTTAGCGACTGTGTTTTGGATTCTTTCGGGGCTGTTTCAGAAGAATTTTGTAGCTGTTTTCGGAATAATGTCTCAATAATTTCGAGACTATTTCATAAGTATTTCGGTACTAGCCATGGATAATTTCGTTACTTTTTTCGGTACTTTTTAGGATATTTTCTTAATCTTAGTTATTTTTCAAAGTCTTGGAACCCGGTCATGATTATCTTTATTCAAAAAGCGGACTAGTCGTTCCTTCTTAAAACGTCAAAGTGCTTGATTGACCCGTAACTAAGGGAAATGACTCCTCGCGGTTTACGGTTGGCTTCGTAAAACGCCTATTGTAAAGACAGATCAATGGAAATGTCTCTATATTCGATTGTAAAGGAAATAGAGGTGTCCTTAGATTGCTCTGGTTGACTTCGTAGACATCGAGGTGGTGCTTAACAATGTGTTACGTGGCACTATCGAAAGGAGTCGAGGGGCTTAGGCAAGAGATGGGGGCTCTCTCCAAGAATAGTACTCTGGCCTTATGATACTGCTCTATCAGGTGTTGGTCGATATCAGCGACGCTCTCAGAACAACACCTACTTTGGCATTGAATGCCATGCTGAACATACATCCAGCAGATATTGCGGGAAAGTTGAACGCAGCCCGGTCGTTGATATGGGCAATGAGCTTTTCTGACTTAGGGCACTCTAGCCTTCTTACCACGTTCGATTTTATCCCTGACACGACGCAATGATTCTCTATGTAGATATTGCGAACGTCACATTTATTTTGTGTGGTATCACAACGAACTTTCATGTTGTCCAGCGGAGCTTCCCCTACCAGGATAGCTACCACCTAACCTAGGATATTTTTATACTCAGCGTGCTTTGCGCACAGAGTATATTAACTTTGATTGGATAACGGTTGGTTGTACAGGTATAAAGGAATCGAGATACATATCGACTTCCATATATCAAAATCATCAGTATCGAAAAAAAATTTGATTGATCCATTTCCGTTCGTCCGTCCGTCTGTCCATCTGCCCATTAACACGATAACTTGAGTAAATATTGAGATATCTTCACCAAATTTGGTACAAGAGCTTATCTGGAGCCTTTGGTATTGAAAATGAGCGAAATCGGATGATAACCACGCCCACTTTTTATATATATACCATTTTGGAAAACACAAAAAACATGATTATTTAGTAAATAATACAACCTAGAGTGTTGAAATTTGACGCGTGGACTGATATTGAGACTCTTGATAAAAATTTGGAAAATTTTTTTAAATGGGCGTGGCACCGCCCACTTTTGATAAAATCAATTTTACAAATATTATTGATCATAAATCAAAAATCGTTAAACCTATCGTAAAACAAGTAAGGAAGGTTAAGTTCGGGTGTAACCGAACATTACATACTCAGTTGAGAGCTATGGTGACAACATAAGGGAAAATAACCATGTAGGAAAATGAACCGAGGGAAACCCTGGAATGTGTTTGTATGACATGTGTATCAAATGAAAGGCATTAAAGAGTATTTTATGAGGGAGTTGGCCATAGTTCTATAGGTGGACGCCATTTAGGGATATAGCCATAAAGGTGGATCAAGTTGACTCTAGAATGCGTTTGTACGATATGGGTATCAAATGAAAGGTATTAATGAGTATTTTAAAAGGGCGTGGACCTAAGTTCTATAGATGGACGCCTTTTCGAGATATCGACGTAAAGATGGACCAGGGGTGACTCTAGAATGCGTTTGTGTGATATGGGTATCAAATGAAAGGTGTTAATGAGTATTTTAAGAGGGAGTGGGCCTTAGTTCTATACGTGGACGCATTTTCGAGATATCGCCATAAAGGTGGACCAGGGTGACTTTAGAATTTGTTTGTATGATATGGGTATCAAATGAAAGGTGTTAATGATTATTTTAAAAGGGCGTGGGGCTTAGTTCTATAGGTGGACCCCTTTTCGAGATATCGCCATAAAGGTGGACCAGGGGTGACTCTAGAATTCGTTTGTGCAATATGGGTATCAAACGAAAGGAGTTAATGAGTATTTTAAGAGGGAGTGGGCCTTAGTTCTATAGGTGGACGCCTTTTCGAGATATCGCCATAAAGATGGACCAGGTGTGACTCTAGAATGCGTTTGTACGATATGGGTATCAAATGAAAGGTGTTAATGAGTATTTTAAAAGGGAGTAATCCTTAGTTCCATAGGTGGACGCCGTTTCGAGATATCGCCATAAAGGTGGACCAGGGGTGACCCTAGAATTCGTTTGTGCAATATGGGTATCAAACGAAAGGAGTTAATGAGTATTTTAAGAGGGAGTGTGCCTTTCTTGACCAGGGGTGACTCTAGACTTTGTTTGTACGATATGGGTATCAAATGAAAGGTGTTAATGAGTATTTTTAAAAGGGAGTGGGCCTTCATTCTATAGGTGTTCGCCTTTTCAAAATATCGCCATAAAGGTGGACCAGGGGTGACTCTAGAATGAGTTTGTACGATATGGGTATCAAATTAAAGGTATTAATGAGAGTTTTAAAAGGGAGTGGTGGTAGTTGTATATGTGAAGGCGTTTTCCAGATATCGACCAAAATGTGGACCAGGGTGACCCAGAACATCATCTGTTGGATACCGCTAATTTATTTATATATGTAATACCTGCCAAGATTTTAAGGGTATTTTATTTCGCCCTGCAGAACTTTTTCATTTTCTTCTACTTAATATGGTAGGTGTTACAACCATTTTATAAAGTTTTTTCTAAAGTTATATTTCGCGTCAATAAAACAATCCAATTACCTTACCATATTTCATCCCTTTTTTCGTATTTGGTATAGAATTATGGCATTTTTTTCATTTTTCGTAATTTTCGATATGGAAAAAGTGGGCGTGGTCATATTCGGATTTCGTTCATTTTTCACGCCAAGATAAAGTGAGTTGAGAAAAGTAAGTGAACTGATTTTAGTAAAGATATATCGATTTTTGCTCAAGTTATCGTGTTAACCGCAATGCGGAAGGACAGACGGACGACTGTGTATAAAAACTGGGCGTGGCATCAACCGATTTCGCCCATTTTCACAGAAAACAGTTAGCGCCATAAAATCTATGCTCCTACCAAATTTCAAAAGGATTGGTTAATTTTTGTTCGACTTATTGCGTTAAAAGTATCCTAGACAAATTAAATGAAAAAGGGCGGAGCCACGCCCATTTTTAAATTTTCTTTTATTTTTGTATTTTGTTGCACCATATCATTACTGGAGTTGAATCTTGACATAATTTACTTATATACTGTAAAGATATTAAATTATTTGTTAAAATTTTACTTTTAAAAAAAATTTTTTTTAAAAGTGGGCGTGGTCCTTCTCCGATTTTGCTAATTTTTATTAAGCGTACATATAGTAATAAGAGTAACGTTCCTGCCAAATTTCATCATGATATCTTCAACGACTGCCAAATTACAGCTTGCAAAAATTTTAAATTACCTTCTTTTAAAAGTGGGCGGTGCCACGCCCATCGTCCAAAATTTTACTAATTTTCTATTTTGCGTCATAAGTTCAACTCATCTACCAAGTTTCGTCGCTTTATCGGTCTTTTGTAATGAATTATCGCACTTTTTCGGTTTTTCGAAATTTTCGATATCGAAAAAGTGGGCGTGGTTATAGTCCGATATCGTTCATTTTAAATAGCGATCTGAGATGAGTGCTCAGGAACCTACATACCAAATTTCATCAAGATACCTCAAAATTTACTCAAGTTATCGTGTTAACGGACGGACGGACGGACGGACATGGCTCAATCAAATTTTTTTTCGATCCTGATTATTTTGATATATGGAAGTCTATATCTATCTCGATTCCTTTATATATGTACAACCAACCGTTATCCAATCAAACTTAATATACTCTGTGAGCTCTGCTCAACTGAGTATAAAAAAATTCGGCAGAAAGGTTGCCTTTACTATATAACAATAAATAGGAAAAACTTCAAATGTTAAAAAATGGGCGTGGCACCGCCCCTTTTATGACTAAGCAATTTTTCTTTGTTTCGGGAGCCATAACTCGAAGAAAAATTTACATATCGTAACAAAATTGGGTACACATATTTTCCTTATAGCAAGAAATATTTCTGCAAAAAATAGACGAGATCAGTTAAAGAACACGCCCACTTTTTTAAAAGGGTAGTACACGAAAATAATAAGCTATATCTTAGCAAAAAAGAGCTTAGTATCAATAGAATTATACTTTCTAAATTGAATTTTAACATTAAATTGGAAAACATAACAAATTTTGAAAATGGGTGTGGCACCGCCCTTTTTATGACTAAGGAATTTTCTTTTTTTGGGAGTCCTAAATCGAAGAAAAATTAACATATCGTAAAGAAATTTTGCACACATATTTTCCTTATAGCATAAAATATTTCTAGTAAAAATGGGCGGGATCGGTTAAGGACCACGGAAACTTAGATATAAAACAAATTTAAAAGGGTCGTAGACTAGAATAATAAGCTACAGCTTAGCAAAAAATAGTTTTGAATCAATGTTATTTCACTTATCAAGTTTTACAGTAAGAGGAAATGGGGAGAGTTTTTTCTTTTAAACGGGCGGTGCCACGTGTTATGTAGAAAAGTAATTTATCTGAAATGAAATGTACAATTGGAGCTCACGCTGAGTATTTAATGTTCGGTTACACCCGAACTTAGACACCCTTAATTGTTAGTATTGCGTTCGGACTATTTTGGGAATGGTGTCGCAATGATTTCTGTTCCACTTTACAACCATATCAGGATTGTAAACGAATTATTTCCGGGGCTATTTTTGGTATTATTTCCGACAGCCTTGGTACTGCTTTCGGGTGGTTTTTGGTGATAATTCGAGGTTGTTTATAAAACGTAAATGGAGAGCATTTCGTAATATTTCAGATTTATGACCAGATAATTTTGAGGTTGTATGTGAGACTATTTCCAGACAACAGCAAAATTTCAGTAAATTTTGCTTAACAGTTTCGACCTCCAAGCATTCAGACTTTCAGCTACTTTGCAAGGAGTGCTATTTTCGAGATTTTAACATGATCATTTTCTAGACTCTTAATTTATTGTTCAAGAATTTTGTTGGCATTATTTTGGGGTAATTTTTTGGATGTTGAGGATGGTTTCGGGACTATTTTATTATCGTTTCGGGACTGTTTTGAATTATTTTTGTACTGTTACTATTATTCAATAAGAAGCTGCCCAACACAAACAATAGCAATGGTTTTTTTGTTATATGGTCCTTAATAATAGTTCCAGACTATTGACAAAGAAAAACTGAATATTTTAATAATTTTACTGTAATTACGAAGAAAAACGAATTCTTTGTTAAGCAAATGTATAAAACAATGTTTTTATGCAAAATAAAAAGCTGAAATTTCCTAGCCACGCAGACAAATGTACAATGACATGAAAATATTTTAACATTTTTGCTTACAACAAATTAAATATTCTGGTCACTCATGAAAAGCGTTAAATTCTTGTGTAGTGAATATCTTACTCTGTCTAATTCCTAACAGATATTCATTCAGCTTAAACCAAAAATTTAGAGAAAAGATATAAAAAAAAACAACAAGTCATGCAAACAAGTGAAACAAATTCTGCGAATATCTAAGAACGCATAAAGGCTTCAGAAAATTGTTAACACATTCAGCATTCACTACAAATAAACAAAAAAAAACAAAAAGAAAGTTACGCTATAAAAACCTTTTTATGTTGACATCAACACGTACCGTTATGTTGTTATCTTGTACGAGTATATTAAGTAGATTTGTGAGTATACTGTAGACTGAGTCGAAAAAATGAACAAAATAATAACACCCTTAAAATTAACGCTTCTTTTAAGGGTTGCGGATAATTGAAATAAAACTATTTTTCTCTTGAAAATACATACAAAACTTGGAAATAATACCAAAATGGTACCGAAATCGTTCCGTTTCAATCAGTAAACCAATCACAAAATTAAAAAAAAAAAAGATGGTCCTGGGAAGAATTCCGAAGTAGTCACAATATGATCCCAAAAACGTCATAATATGTCAATTGGTATTACTGCGAAATGGTCTCAATACGATGCTGACAAAATTTCTAATATAATCCACACATAGTTACAAAACTTGTTCGAAAAAACGATATTATCCAGTATAATCCCGAAATGGTTCCCATATGATCCTTGACACAACACCTGTACGTTCCCAAAATGATCTGAAAGTTAGCGCGAGATATTACCAAAGTTATCCTCAAATAATCACATTATGATCTTGAAATTATCCCTAAATTAGATACTAAAGAATTCGAAACTATCACAAAATTATTCTGTGAAAATCTCCAAATAATTACGAAAACAAACCTCAAATTATTCCGAAAGCAATCCGAATACCAAAATATGTCATGTCAAAAAAAAAAACTTTAAATGTTCTCGAAGGTAGTGCCAAAATATTCCGAAATTCTAAGGAAAAATTCCATAATGAACCTATCAACAATCCCGAACTTATGAAGAAATTGTTTTGTAATTATGCTGAAAAGAAATCCCAAAGCTGTAGCCAATTTTTCCCGTTAATGAGTCCGTAAGTAAATGTCTAGAAATAATCTGTAAAAATATACCCAAATTAACTATTTCAAAAGCAATTTCGAAATACTCCCGATACCGCTCGAAAACAAAAATATACCAGAATAATCCTGAATATTGTTCTAAAATAATTCCGATTATTCCAAACTAGTTTCAAACTGATGCCGAAAGCAATACCAAATGTTGCTGCAGGCAGTGCAAATTTTTAAAAATTCTAAGTAAAACATTTCAGATTGAATTTTAAGAGAATTTTAGATCGATACTAGTCCCAAAGCAATTCCGATATGATTTTGAATACAATTCAGAAGGCAGCCCAAAAAAGTCCAAATTACTCTCGAAATTTTTCCAAAATAATTCTCAAATACTCTAGAAATTATCTCAAACTTGTTCAAAAATAATTTCACAATAATCCTGAAAGCAAATGGTCCCGAAAATGGCACTAATCAAAAAATTCCAAAAAATCTAAAATACTGTTCTAAAATGGTCACGATTTTTTCAAAATAGTTCCAGCAATGCCAAAGCTGCCCCCAAAATGAGCCTACAAAAATCCCAAAATTTTTCGAAATTCTTCCGAAATTATTTCAAAAGGCTCCCCAAATAGTGCCGTATTGATTCAATCTTTCCTCAAATAGTCCTGAATGTAACTGTCTCCAAAAGTCCCTTAAGCTATCTCAAAATATATCTTTTATCACGTCCTGTTGAACGAGCATGAAAATATTCCACACAGTTTGGTTTAAAAACTTATAGTACACATTTGCACCCAATTGTGTATAAAATGAATAACAACAAAAAGGCAATACTTGGCGACAAATAACAAAGCGTGTAGCGGGGTATTCATATGGCATCTGCCATCACACCAGTATGAATGCAGAAGATTTCGAGTTCAAAAACCCAGCTCATGAAGAAGTAAAATACAGAAACATCGCGTGGTGCAATTTTTTTCTCTAATATCAATAACAAATACTTAAATTCTAATTTTTGGGTTTCCACAGTTCATAGCTTCACCCCTTAGACATCCCCCGACGAGACCAAAATTTTTGTGTGATATTTTTGTCTTTAGTGCTACCGTTTGAAGGGAAGGAAATGAAAAACCCATTAATTTTATTTATAAAGACCTCCCTAATGTACATATCTCTTACTTTTTTATTTCAACTGTAATATCCAAAAAGCCATGGTCCAGCGCTTTTATACCGACACGTGTTTCGGGCATTATTTTGCATACAGATTGCAATGGTCAGATTCAAAACATGAAATATGTTCATATGCGCCCACATATTTGGTGAAAAGCCGCTCTAAAGGCAAATGCATAAAAAAATATTTTGACTGTCTTAAAAAAAACAAGTAAATATGTAAATCTCAGGCATCAAAAGGAATTTTTAATTTGTTGACACCATGGTTTTGGTGTGGTTGTCAATTTTTCAATGGTAGTTTTAGCGGTGATGATGAAATGTTGTTCTTTTTTTTTCAATTATATAATATTTATTTAACTGCTGTATTTTTTAATATGTCACCTGTATGCGAAAAGAGATTTTCGAATGGAAATTTACGATTTGCTAGATAAACAAAAAATGTAGTTTTAACAGAACTTTATACAAAAGTAAATATGAGAACTAGCACTTATAACGATATTGCAGAATTCACATAGTTTAAAGCTACTAATGAAAGAGTAATCTGGATAAAGATATACACACAAACATATAGATTAATGTACATATATTTATTGTAGAGAGAATTTTACATATATAAGCTCGAAGATTTTAATTTGATAAAAAACTGGGATTCCCTTCATTTTAGTTCAGCACGCAATTTTTACTTAAATTTGTTTTTTAAACTGCCATTTTTAGTTTACTTGATTAACCGGACTGAAATAGATCGTTTTATAATTCATAGCTTGGTTAACAAACTTACAGGCTCTCAAGTCATAAAAGATCAGACATTTTATTCAAACGACCCTAGTGACTGTCACTACGATTGAGTTTAACATTACAAAAAACTTAAAATTTTATTTAAAGGGTTGGGTCTAGGCAACAGACAGGGAACTCTCTTCAACAGACATAGCTCTATTCAAGATTAACTGTGGTAAAGAAAAATTATTAGAAAGACAGTTACAGATCATTCTGGTCACAGATTAACTGGTAACTGGAAAGTATCAGACTCCTGTCCCATCTCAGACCACAGCAGCATACTCTTCGCCATTGGTTTTGAAGTGGGATTCTCATGCCCGTTTAAATATCCGAGAATTAGAAGTAATTAATATCCCAAAAACTGGCCTCTACAAATATGGAAAGTATATGGGGAATTAGCAATAGAGAATGAGTGCTAAGTCGATTTACATAGATAGACATTAGCCAAAACGCTCGAAATCTGCTGCCTGCTAGCTGACAATACACTAAACCTAAGACAATGTGATGGAACACAGAACTAGGTCAACTTATGTCAAAGACAAGGAAATTCTTCAATAGAGCTAAACATATCCGACTTGAAGAGGACTGGGATGTCTACAGATGCAGCTCTAACAAATATAAAGCTGCATTTTGAAAGGCAAAAAAGGAATCATGGAAACAATACGGTGGGAACCTGGAGACAGCAAGTGAGGCGTCAAGACGTCACAAAATATTATCTGATACAATCGTTGTTCCAAGTCACATTAAAAAGTGTGATGACTCACGCACCACCTCCAGTGAGGAAACTTGAGAGATCTTGATTGAAACACATTTCCCATATCGTGTACGAATGTGACTAGCATTACTACACGAGGAAACCGCGCTTATTTTTCGAAAGTCGACGACACAAACATCGTAGGCCGGGCCATCACATCATTCCAAGTGAACTTCTTCTAGGTCATAACTACCCAGGCCTCACAGTGTTAAGACCATATTTTTATACGAAAAGAACTAGCTCCTTTCTTAACCTAAACAAATCCGCAGTGAGCGTTGTTATGGGTGTCATCACAAATCATTGCGCTATTGCACCGATGCTGCGACGGTGGCGCATACCAACAAGCTGCCTCTGCAGAAGCTGTCAGGAGGAGGAGGAAAGCACTCGATTCGATTCATCATTTTATGAGCTGGTATTCAGTAGTGCAAAGAAGGTAACTGAATTTTAAGGAGGAAGGATTATTTCACTGCTACTTGGGTTTATTAGATACAAATTTGCAGCCACCTGGTACACACTGAATGCACTCACAAGAGACAAACATGTTTCTGAGTGGAAGTCTGGAAAATTTTCACGCGCTCCCTCTATTAACAGACGGACGAAAGGATGCTAGATATAAAGAGTGGTTATATACCGTAACGGTATTTATTATTTTGTTTACTTAAGACTTTGATGGTGAATTGTCGCATTTTTCCCATTTTTCGAAATTTTCGATATTAAAAAAGTGCTCGTGCTTGTACGTACGATTTTGCCCAATATATTCATGGTCCAAATTCAATAAATATATTTTTATTTGTATTTAGTCAGTGAACTGTCGAATAAATAACTCCAATATACAGTATTGCAATATGGTCTTTATTTAGTGTACTTTGGGAGTAGTACAATTATACTTCATTATCACATACTTTACAAAAGCGTGTTTAAATCAAACTGATTATTGATTCCTCAGCTTGCGCTTCTTTTATACTCTAGGTTTTATCGTTCACCCATTTCTCCTAATGTCTAGTAATTTCGCGAACAATTGTATCTCATGCTTGGTTACCAGCCGTCTACATGTATATTTCTAGTTTATGCTTTTCTTCTAGCCATATGCGTGCGTATGTGTGACTAACTACTTCGCCTGATGACTACATATGTGTGTGTGAGTTATCTCTTCATTGCCTTGTACGTAAGTGTCGCTGCTTGCTGCGTTTTGTTATTACGGTTATTTACTAACAGCATAGTAATATCAACATTCGCCACATTATTAATGGGTAGACGGACGGACAGACATGTCCCAATCAAAATTTTTGTCAATGCTTACTAAAAAATTTTATATAAACCTGCTGCACAAGTGTACGCTGGGTATACTAATTACGAACATCTTTAAAATATATGTATGTATTTGGCAATAATGTAATTCTGATAAGTGTGAAAATTTACTTTTAAGCAAAAGCTGAACAGCTAAAATATGGACATTTTTTCGCCAATACTCAAACTTTAAAATTTAAGTACTTACTTACTTTCGGCTCTGCCTTACTTTATGAGTACGTACTTAGCAAGTATCTAGCTTTTATGTACAAATTTTATTCACAATGCAATGTATGTATGTATTGAAGTGGTATCAAAATACTATATTTTTGTATATTTATTCACTCTTTATACTTCTTGAAGTGTTTCATTTTGTATCCATATCATCGCCGGAAGTTATGCTTCATCACTTTCCCATGACGCGCATCAATCACGCAATATAATGTTGAATATTTTATTGATAATCAGGAAACATTAAATAGAGAATACAAAGAAGAGTGAAAATAGTGATGAAAATGAATATAGTAAGAAAAAAACTATTATAGTATTTATTAGGCAATAGTTAACAAAGTTTTATACTATGCCTAAGTGTATGCAAAGTTTTATATTTTTTTTTTTTTGTTTGTTTTATCGCCACTTTTTGCTTTAATATCATACTTGCAGTTTCATGAATCTTACTAGGTGAATTATAAATTTTGTGCTGAATAATCAAATAAAAATAAGGTGTGTTGATTGATTGTTTGCATATCAAAGCATAGATAAAACTTCCGCTAGAAACAAATAGTTATTGGTATTGTAAAAATAGAAGATATTCTTATGAGCAAATAAAAGTGTGAATATCATGCTAAAATTTTCATAGCATTGGTACTATTTACGCTTCCTTCCGGAGTTGGTGAAAAGATGACAATAAATTAAAAAAGAGCAGCTACTACAAAGTGGATTTTATGTAGGCGATGAAAAGATTTTACTATGCAGCAAATTTTTGATACACAAATTATGTTCATATATAAAATAAGCGATAATTACCTTGCTGACGGGAATTCTTTAAAACCCCAGACAGTCTTGATGAAAATACAGTCGATTAATTGTTCGAAACCAAAACGATATCGTACCGCCTTCAAATATATGAACTGATTTCGATAGGTTTCTGTGCATTCCGAGTTATTAAACAGAAATGTTGGAAAAATATATTTCGGGATAAAGCTTACTTTGACTAGGTTACTGCTTCAAAAGCTGAGTAAAGTATTCTGACTAGTGGCTTGGAGAAATTCGCCCAATTATACGACAATTCGTACCCGCAAGTTCGCTGGTATCATTGTGTTTTCTTCGCTGCATCAAGGCATTTTCGTATCTTGATCCGAGTCAATATTTGGACCTCACAGACTGCGCCCATATCTTTAGGTTTATCTATGCTGGAACCTATTTACGCATATGAACAAATAAACACCGGCGAAGTCGATCATCCTCAATCCGCTGGAAGTTGTTATATTGTGAATGCTGAATTTTCTGACTACGCACACTAAAGTTTAAGTCACCTGAAATTATTTTGGTCACACGGGTTTCTAATTAATTATAAGAAAATTCCACAAGCATGCTATGCGCCTCATATTTTGACACTTAAACACTAATAAATGTTATGTCAAAAGTTCATCACCTAATTGTTTGTTACTCTTGGAGCAGTGATTGGCGCCATCCAATCGGTGCTATTACTCACAAATTGTCATCAATAAGCCCTTACGGTAGTGGGAGGAAACTTGCCAACTGAAAATGGTTGGGGACACGTTACAAGCAAGGCATACATTGCGTATATTTGCGTTGATTCTCGATAAGTAAGAGTTTAACCTAATATAGATCGAAGTTGATATAGAGTGACGCGCTTCTCCCTGGGAAGGCTGCTTTCTTCAACTGCGAGCTTATGGTATTTTTCCTTCAGAACGGGTTTCACCGGGCAGTCGTTGGTGTTGTAGTCCGAAGAATTTTCGTGGATGACCCTAAGGACCTTTTTGTACTTCTTTTCGTACTTCTTTTAACAATGATGACATTCTAAGTTCATGGAAGGTGGGCCGTTTTCAATCAAATGTCTTTTAGGATGTCCAGGTTTCTGGGTATTCACCAGAAGCTGTTTCTTCAGAATTTCATTTCTCTCCTTTGCGCGGAGTATTTTCGCCTTACTGTGTTGATGTTGTTCTGGCGACATAAGAAAGTATTCCGTAGCAGTTTTGAGCGTGATGTTTTCATAGGCCTGAAGTTTCCAACAGTGTGTTTCTTTTGGGCTCGGCGAACTTATTGGTAGAGCACAGCATACAAGTGACCGGCCAATTGCTTTATAAGTGTTTAAGAGCATTTCTTTGTCTTTTCCTCAAGTGCTGGTTACTTCGGCTTTTGATTTTAGGTACAATTACGGCTGCATGCTCGCAAAAATTTTGGTCCTTATCCAACGTCATACTCAGTAATGTTAGGTGTATGATAGTCGGTAGCTTAATGCCATCGACGTGGATGTTCAATATGGTTGCCATTTGCTTTGTTCACTTTCTTAATAAGGTCCCCGAGGATTTCGTCTTTCCCGTTACATCTTACTTTTGCCTCTGAATTGTATCTCTTAACTACGGCTGAATAGCCGCCAAAGCAGTTGCGGTAGGCTATTCATGTTTTGTCATGTAATCACCACTGTTTCCTTTTATTCAAAACACTTGCTGTTTTACATAGCCAACTGCATCTCTCTACTTCATTTTCATTATAACCAAGTACACTAACACAAATGATGCAAAAGCAATTTACCGCCTGATTGCGGCCTAACTGTGCCTACAGAGTCAGTCAGCCTATCTAAGTACAATATTGATGTCAAGTGTCACTCGTATGCTGCCAACTGATATTTCAACCGAAAGTTACTACTACCACAAGATACAGCTATGTAAAGCTTCCAATCAACCGCATTGATAGCGATTTGAATAGCCACACAAGTGAAAATAAGAACAAAAAAAGGTGCTAAAGAATGTTTCAAGCTAACATGACAAAAAAAGAAACATAAATGTTGCTGCGTGGCAATTTTTAAATCTTATCCACTAGGCAAAATAAAAGTTTGCACACAATTGACATATTTTCAACGTCTTATTTGTGCCCTTACCATGCCATCGATTTCCGATGATTTATAACTTTTGCTATTTATATTTTATTTATTTCTTGCTTATTCATTCTAATGTTTATTTTAATTTTTTCTTTCATGTGCATTTCTGTGTTTATACCTTTTTTTTGCAAGTTATTGAAACCAATGCAAGTCAAGTGCCGGCAGATTTTTAGTTCCAGCGATTTTCCAAGATTAGAGCGCTACAACTCTCCAACGCTTCTAGTTTGGTATGCTTGGTGCATCCACTTATTGCCAAGTGGTTTGCTATTAAAATTTTAACAAAGTTTCGATCATTGTACGCTATCAACGCTACTATGCCAAAGGCCATGGGTAGTTCACGTGTCAAAGAGCCACGAACACTTTGCACCGTTTTGTATGACTCCACGGCGTATACGTAACCTAAGCTTGCTCTATTGCCAACAGTGCCTTAGCAAATATTGTTACAAGTTCGTGAAGTGGCAGCAGCAACTGATACTGACCTATTCACTGGATTAGCTATCGAAGCTATCAACTTAAATTCAAACTTATCTGATGGGGGCATAAAAACAACAAAAGAAATAAAACAAAGCAAAAACTGAAGATATACTGTGCTTGCGGGTATCACCTATAGATACAGACAACCTGAGGGCAATATCACTGCATATTTTTTATCTTTACATCCAGATTAAGTAGCAGCTGTTGGTTCAGCTTTTGCTATTGCATAGATTTTGCTGTTATGTAGCATAGAAGCTCTTGCTGTACATATTTGAGATTTAGTCTTTGTTGCTTTGTTGTTAGACAGTTAGCAGGAATAACAATAGCACAAAAACACATGTCGATTTACAAGAAACGAAATGAAAAGAATGTCATTTGTTCTTGTTTGTATTTCGTATATATGTATGTTCATGTGAGCACACATATACACAAAGTTTAATTTATAAGCGCAAGCATCATTTAAGCCTGTGTTTGTGGTATTCCTTAAGTAAACATTTAATTTCCTATCAATCTATTCCTCTTGTTATCTTCATGTATTCTAGTGTACATAAACTTGAGTATACATTAGGGTAGATCAACTTATGTATATTTAGCGACTCTCTTAATTCACATGCAGTTGAGAAAGACTTCAGTTGAATGTGGCGAAACCTTTGGGCTTCTATTTTGCTGCACTATCTTCATATCAGCGTAAAGCTCATACAGCTTATCAATACAGCTTATTAATACCTCCTTCGAAAATTGTCATTGGCATCACGAAAAGGACCGCAAATCTTCTGGAAAACATTCTCTCGAGTCATTTCATCTCCTCTCCAAGATCGATTTCCTCTGCTCTCGTCACCGTCCATTAAACCGAACCATACATCAGGATAGGTATGATGAGGGATTTTTAGAGCGTGGTTTTTGTTCGTCGAGAGAGTATTTTACTGTTCAATTGCCTATTCATTCCAAAGTAGCACTTGTTGCCAAAGTTTACTCTCCGTTTGATTTTTTTTATTTTTTTATTTCCTCGATACCTATGTTTGACATTACTGTTAAGTAAATTACAAAAACAGATATCGCTCCTTTTGGAGCATAGGGCAAAAACGAGTTCTCTACACCGAGTTCTATTATGGACCGACATTCGGCGTGAACAGTTCTAATCCATGTCGTCCCGGGGTCGTTCTCTCCGCCGAGTACCTTGTGGGTTCCAGTCAAGCACCCTTTTTGCTATACATGATTCGCTTTTTCTTAGTATATGATATATAAACCAACATTATTTTCGCTTTTAATACCGGTTCCCCGATGTATGATGTTCTTCACTGTCTCGAATTTTTATCCGATTCTTTTTTGTACAACAGCAAGTACTTCGTCTTGCTCTCATTCGCCGCAAGATCCACTTTTTATCTCCTTATTTAATCCAGAGATGGCAAAGGTAACGTTTTGTTTGCTAATATTAAAACTACCAATATCATCAGCTCACGCCAGCAACTGCACGCTCTTACAATATATTGTGCAATCACGGTTTAGTTCTGCCTATCTTCTACAGCATTATATTAAAGATATCGCACTTTAGGCAATCGCCGTGTCTGAGGCTTTGTTTGATTTTGAATAACTTAGAGAGATCCCACCCTATTCTTATGGAACCGGGGATGCTACTCAACGTTATTAGGCGGACCCTGTTAGCTTCTCAGGCATTCAAATTCAGACATAGCAGCAACTAGCAACTTTTTTTCGCGCTATCAAAGGCTGCTTTTGCATCGACAAAAATATTGTTAGTGTCAACTCTTTTATCGTGACTCTTTTCCAAGTTTTGTCTCATCGTGAATATTTGGTGAATTGTAGATTAACCACGTATGAAACCGTACTGATAAGATTCCCTCAGTTTGTTGACTACGGGCTTCAGTCTTTTGTAATTTACGCTAGATAGATCTTTATAAGCGACACTAAGCAAGTTGATTTCGTGGTAGTCAGCGGCTTTCTGGTATATTGAGCTCGTACGACCATACTTTGCTTAGGAGTTAATACATGCTCCTCAGCATCTGATCGTCTCTGCTATTATTTATTTCCTTTTACCGGATATAAGTGTAACGTTAAACACCTTATACGTCTGTTACCAGGTCGCCTGTACCATTCCTACAGGAATCCGCCCGGCCTTGAAACCTTCTGCTATCCACCGGGAATTATTTTTATTATCAGCCCGCGTCTGAAGCTTCTCGTACTCAAGCGGTTCTTTGTTATCCTTATTGGATGCATTGCCTATGGGTTCTCATGTTTATATGAGTTATTAAGGTGCTTGCTCAATGACTGGTATCTTTAGTATCTATCTTATGATGACATGCGACGCTAGCGACAGGTTTTTTAGATACGTTAAGCTGTAATGGACTTTTGAACCCCATTTTAAATTTTAAGTCAGTATCTTACAGAAAGAGAACAAGATTCCCAGTCTCATATGAATTTTCTGACTATCACGACAAACGCGCCGCCTAGTGAAAATGTTTTCTCCTTTGCTTGTTTTGCCTTTCAACTTACTAAGTTTTCAAGTTTCTAGCTCACCGTGGAGAAGTTAAAAATCGATCTCAAGGTTCTCAGACTAGTATCACAGTGGCGTCAAATATACCCAACAATTATTTGGATTTAAGTACAATTACAAGTCATGTTATTCAAAAGTATACTTTTAAAATCTCAAGAAATATTTCAAAACACTGGCTCAACTTGTGAATCATAGCGTTCTCAGCAAAAAATTTTATTTTTTAAAAAGTAAAAAATGCCCTTCCTTAAGTTTAAAACAAAAAGGTTCTTAATGTAAAATTCCAATACAACAGTATATTTACAAAAATAAAATAAAACATGTATAGTTATTTTTTTAATTTATATGGTTTCATTATTGCTACCACCCAGGTGTTTATTTCTCACAATAAACAACTGTTGGATTTGGTGGCAGCACCTTGGCGAAGATTTTTTCTAAACCCCACCTCAACTCAATATCCAATGTAGGATATCAAATGGAAAATTGTATTGAATATTCACTTGCGAGCTGTATATTTCTCAAAATCTCTCACAGTATTGAAAACAACTCGAGAACGATTAATTTTACAAAATTTCTCAAATATTGGATGGCGATTAGAGAATGATGTTGTATAAAAACTTGAGAACTATCAGGTATAAGAATATTTCGATACAGATGTTGGATACCAACTCCAGATCAAGTTACATATATAGTTATTTCTCTTAGTAAAAATAAATGTAAGGCACGAATAATCTCCGAAGAGATTTTAGGCCGAATTTCTCATCCAATTTGTGTCATGCTCCATTTTTAATTTTTCTTATAAAGTGATGGGACTGGACCTACATAGTTTATGCCGACTCCGAACGGCATCTGCAGAAATACACTCGGAATACTGGCCAAATCACTGCCGAGGGGCGATGCCACTTAGAAAATCTTTCTTCTAATTGAAAAAATGTGTTTCTAAAACTTTGATGTTGCTTTGCCTGGGGCGTTAACACAGGATCCTCGGTGCGGTAGGCGGAGTACGCTACCACTACACCAAGGTGACTGGAGAAATATGTTTTCCACGTTTGTTGGGTAAATAAAATCAAACTGTTGCCGTAACTACAAATTAACTAAATAATAAAAAACCAATGTTGCCGTACAAAAAACCTACACCAAAGGCGGCCTTAAACTGGGACTGAAAAATTGCTCTGAAATTTAACTGGAGCTTAAATTTGATACGAGTTTAAGCTAACTTATTTTAAGTTTGCATCACAGCGGAAGATTCCTGATGATGATCTTAGATTGAGATCGAAATATCGAAAATTAAATACATACTAGCAACAAACCGAGTTGTTTTATTTAAAAGAGGCCTAGGGCTCACAAACAGAAAAATATATATATTTCTCCATGGGACATGGTCGTTCTACCTTGCGAATCATCACGCAGTTATCCTGGAATAATCGCATGTTTTGCAGGGAAGCTATAGCACACTAACTATTACAAACTATTACATACGTAGCAATTTTTTTTTTCATATAATGTGTGGCATGAAATACATTTGTTTTTGTAGTACTTGTTTTTCTGCTAAGCATTCGAAACGAACTCGCATTTTATTTAACAACTTTTGAAGTGATTTTCCCCTATTAATTTTTGGAAAACATAAAATAAAAATTAGGTAGATTATTGAAAAAAATCGGCGCCACAGGGAACTTATTTTGGTTCCAAAAATATATTTAAGACAGTTAGCCTGGATCATAAAGAATCATTTTTCGATTTTCCTGTCTTTTTTATTATCTCCAAGTCATGCTGCAGTCAAGAATTTGGTCCCTTTTTCCAAAAATTCATGTAAGAGTCGACATCTTCAAAATAAAAAAATTTAATGGTAATTTCCGATCAGTTTTATTAATTTATATGCAGTTTTTCAGCTTTAGTGATCTATTAGGGTCAAGTGCAAATAAAATGTGATTTATTCCACCATTTAGCCCAAGGTTTCGATAATTATCCTTATCTTCTTCAGGGGCGGTTTCACAAACAATTATTTATATTCACTGAGTTTGACAAGTTTACCATATAGTGATGGTAGCATTTAATTTTTTTGTAAAGTAATAATAAAATCGTTTTTTAAATACCAACGTGAGTGAATATAAATAATTGTTTGTGAAACCGCCCCTGAAGAAGATAAGGATAATTATCGAAACGTTGGGCTAGTTGATGGAATAAATCACATTTTATTTGCACTTGACCCTAATAGATCAGTAAAGCTGAAAAACAACATATAAAAAAATTTAATTCTGTTTATGTTTTATAAAAGTTAACTTTAAAATGACTCGGGAACAAATTGAGCTGACAAAAATATTCTTTGCGTTCTTTAACTCAATAAAGTCTTATCGCAATTCATTGAAACCATTCCAGCAAGTGGACGACAAGCTTACTTAGAAGAAAAACAAGTAAGACAGAACGACGTGGGGGTGAGTGGTTTCATATGCTAACTAAAAGGAATAAAATTCTATCAAAAAATCATGCAGAAGACAGAGCTGAGTAGCTTACATTTAGAAAAAGTTAATAGAGTGAGGAGAGCATATTTCCTTATTATTAGTTAGCGAGTGAGAAGACAAACCCGAGATGTTTTGAATGCAATTTATAGGCTATTTAACCAAAATCTTCAACCTCACATCAAGTACCCGTGGCGAATCCTGAATAATTAGCAGACGAGGTTTTGGAGTCCATAAGTTCCTCACGGAAGAACACGATTGGATGATTTTGAAAGTTGAACATTGTCATATCATCCAACTTCTGCGATGCTGTCGGACTAACATCTTAATGATGGTATTTTAGATGTGCTCTACACAATCCACAACAAAGGCTATTCCATAAGCCTCGTATAAGGTCTTTCTTACCGTCGTGTGTGAAAGGTGTAAAGTTAATGATATGATTAAGCCTAATCAGTGCGGGTTGAGTCCTGATAAATCCAATATCGAGCAAGATCTTCACGATGCGCGAGAGGAGGATCGAAACTTATCTTACCATCTTTTTGTCAGCGCAAATGATGATATGCCTGAATTTAAGTTCTATGCAAAGCAAATGACATTGAACAATACCACCAGTTCCATCAGAATTGGGTATGACCTCTTCGAACCATCAGAGACGAGGTCTTGGAATAGGCGACTCCCTTTCATGTTTTTTCTTTAACATTAACTTAACCCAAAAGCCCTCTCCCAGCAAATACAAACCACGCTCTAAGAGTCATTAATCGTACCGGTCCTGATGTATAGCTCGGAATCGTGGACGCAGTTAAGAGAAGATGGCACAGCTTTTGGTGTGATCGGGAGAAAAGTTTTCTGGAAGATTTATGATCATGACCGTGATGCCAACGACTAGATTGGAGCGAGTGTAATGATGCTATGAGCCTCACGCAATCATGAAGATAGTGTAGCGAATAAAAAGCCAAGGGCTTCAACGGCTAGGTCATGTTTTGCGAGTGAACGAAGACACACCGACCAAAAAAGTATTTCCCTCAATTGGAAGTAGGGCAATTGGGTCACTTCCACTATTTGTGAGAGGAAAGTGGGAGGGTAGGAGACTACTTGATATCCTTTAGCGCTCTCTATGGCGTCAGTGGCTGGAAAACAGGGATAGCTACCTTGACTTGATACGAAACGATCAAATTCGCTCAGGCGGCCAAGCGCAAAAGAATGGTGATAAAGTAGTGAGACTTCATGTCGGCATAGCTCTTCGAACGTCTGCTATATAAAACCAAGTCAACCACCTTAGTTCGTATAGACAAAGTTCTATATTTTTGAATATATGCATATGTAGGTAACCAAATACTAAAAAAAAAACAATGTAACATAACAGTAAACATGTTTATAAATAGCAACTATTACTATGATAGCCACATTTTTGTTCGGCGAAAACGTAAAAAACGTTTATTTTATTGAGGACGTTTCTGCTTAGTTCAGCAAATGGATATCAACTACTACATACATGGCATATGTCTGTGAACACCTACTAATAAAATTTAATGGTCAACAAAGGTATTTATTATATATCTTCATAAATAAGCATTAAACGTCTACGTACTTTATTGTGTACATTTCAGGATTTCTTAGTTTCTATTTACATAAATATTTGAATTCATCTAAACGAATATTTAGGTATATATAAAAGTGCGAGGCTCTTTGGATTTCAAATAGTACGGATACCGTTAATAAGGATATATTACAGATAGACATTATTGTTATATATAGATTTCTTTTATACAAGGAATATTGTTGTTGTATGAACAGTTCTTCGCCCCACTCAATGCACTCGACCACTCACAAATTGTCATTCAAATTCTCTAACGGAAGACCAAGTCCAATACTCAGGACAAGTAAGAGTTTAACCTGTTGCAGTATCCAGAACGAAATTGGGCCACGGTGGCACGTATATCCCTTAGTAGTATGCTTTCTTCCTCTGCAAAAATAGGTTATAGATAACAAGGTTCACCGGACGCGTCCTAGCGAAGGCGTCCAATTCTGTGTTGATTTTGCTTAGAGCCTTCTTATGCTTGTTTGGCTCAAACGGCTGTGTTGGCAGGTGCTTTCCCCTTGGCGGCGTGGCTAGATCAAGCAATTGTTCGCTAGAGTGTCCCGGCTTGTGTACATTCAGCAAACACTGCCAGTTCAGCATGTCGTTGTGCTATTTAATGCTGAGCTCTTTGGCCCACTATGTGGGTGATGTTCAGGGGTCATAAAGAGACATCCCGTGACAGCTCTAATTGCAGTATTTTGGCAGGCCTTTTGATTATGTGTTTTTACGACCAGGCGACCAAACTGGTGACGCGTAGCACAGGTAGATGTATTAGTTTCTAAAATAAACAGCTACCTTCCAGGTGTTTCTAGTTTCCTCACCTCGCGCAACCTGGCACTATCACCGAAAAAACCTACGTCCACTCTGTTTACGACATGGAAGGAACAGATGATGCAAATATTTTCCGTTTATTAGGGCAGTACATTTTCCTTTGTACTTCAGAGAGTTGCGTCTTATATATAAAAAATAAAATATTCCCCTTATTCATAATAAATATAAAACAAAAAGGCCGTAAGTTTATGAATATATATTATGTGTGGCTCCTCCGAGTTGGCAAGCATTCAAGAGAAATTAATGTGGTCATATAAATCGTTCCAGAGATGGTCGCGTTAATATCTCAACGGTGCTTCTTACTGGAATGTACCGGATTTAAAAACATTCGTGGAGCACCTTTATAGTTAATACAATAACAACAAAAACCGTGTTACCGGATCTAAACGTATCCAGTAATGTTTTACATGCCTCATGAATAGCGAAAAACACACACACAGAGTTCATTAGACGCATAGATACGGGCATGTCAGGAACTGTTGCAAGGATTTCCGTAAGCCGTTTTAGAACAGTAAGTAAGTCTAGAGCCTCCCGTAAAAACTGAGTTGCTGAATGTAAGTGAGCTCCCCATCTTTCTTACCCTTTCATGCTAAAAACAGTATCCTACAGTTTGTACTGTTGGCTCTCATAGAACATATGCAGTCCTATTTTGTTGGAATATATTTGTAGGAAGCATTGAGCAGGATATGAATGTACCAATATATATGCTTTTTTAAGAGACTCAACCTCCAAAACGTAAGCTCATCAGCTCCGTGAGTTACTTAACAGGACCTTCTTGCAACAATCAACCCCAGGAAGGCGAATTCACTTGCCCGTAATCCTTGTTGTAGTTGTTGTATTAACGACAAAGACTATCCCGAAGGTTTTGGGGACTGTTATCGACGCTGATGGTTCTTTGCCGGACATAGATCCGGTACGTTCCGGTAGCAAGCAACAAAAAGGTGCTAGTGCGACCATTTTGGGAATGATTCATATGTTCACATTAATTCTTCCAGACCAGAACCGCCCCCCACACCATAGTTTCATGAGGAAGTTGGGGTCGCCGGAGCCTCGCCTGCAAAACATTGTATATGACACAATTATATATGTAACATGATTTCACTCACGTAGGTGAGGTTGAGTTGCGAAAGCTTTGAAGCTATAAAGACTTGTATTGCGCTTATCAACCCTATGAGTCCCTACCCGCAATCGTAGTTTTATCATATAGTCCTCTTACACCTCAAGTTTTGAAATTCTATAGAATTAGCAGAGGAATAAGGTCGTATTGCATTAAGAGCTGGTGTTCAGTAAACTATAGATTAGCAACTTAGATCTTTTGAGCTTTTGAGCTTTTGAGCCTGAGAATGTTGAACTCCAACTGTTTCTTTACAATCAAAGTTCGTCTCTCTAAGATGCTCTTGATACCATCTTAAGCAAGTTACTGAGTGGCTTAAATACATTCGGAGTGTTCGTTAAACCAAGGAGTAACAACACCCTTTTGGTGTAACACCGTTTAGAAAAACATCTTCTGTAGATTTTGATGATGCTTTTATCGGGAAAGATAGATTTTGGTGGGTGAGCATGTTACCACCAAACACATCACCGTGGCCACACCGTAGTAGCACTCGCAGCAAGCCTCTTGCCCAAAGTCCTCTCAGTCGAGCGTTCTTACGTGAATAGCAACTCTTGTTGGCGACTGTTTACTTAACGGAGATATAAAAAAACCTAATCAGCGTAATCAACCATGCTATTGTTATGCCGTAAAACCATATTTATGGTTAGGTTCAGCAAGCGGGTAGAGCATCTGAGCACATTTACCCTTGTTTAATTTGTCATTATAACAACAACTATATTTAAAACAAGTAAGGAAGGCTAAGTTCGGGTGTAACCGAACATTACATACTCAGCTGAGAGCTATGGAGACAAAATGAGGGAAAATCACCTCGTAGCAAAATGAAACGGGTAACCCTGGAATGTGTTTGTATGACATGTGTATCAAATGGAAGGTATTAAAGAGTATTTTAAGAGGAAGTGGGCCATAGTTCTATAGATGGACGCCATTTGGGCATATCGACATTAAGGTGGACCAGGGCTGACTCTAGAATTTGTTTGTACGATATGGGTATCAAATGAAAGGTGTTAATGAGTATTTTAAAAGGGTGTGGGCTTAGTCCTATAGGTGGACGCATTTTCGAGATATCGCCATAAAGGTGGATCAGGGGTAACTCTAGAATGTGTTTGTACGATATGGGTATGAAATGAAAGGTGTTAATGAGTATTTTAAAAGGGCGTGGGCATTAGTTCCATAGGTGGACGTCTTTTCGAGATTTCGCCATAAAAATTGACCAGTGGTGACTCTCGAATTTGTTTGTTCAATATGGGTATCAAATGAAAGGTGTTATCGAGTATTTTAAAAGGGAGTGCGTCTTAGTTCTGTAGGTGGACGCGAATTCCTGCAAGATTCGAAGGGCTTTTGATTTCGCCCTGCAGAACTTTTCCATTTTCTTCTACTTAATATCGTAGATGTCACACCCGTTTTACAAAGTTTTTTTCTAAAGTTATATTTTGCGTCAATAAACCAGTCCAATTACCATGTTTCATTCCTTTTTTCGTATTTGGTATAGAATTATGGCATTTTTTTTATTTTTCGTAATTTTCGATATCGAAAACGTGTACGTGGTCATAGTCGGATTTCAGCCATTTTTTACACCAATACAAAGTGAGTTCATATAAGTACGTGAACTGAGCTTAGTAAAGGACAGACGGTCCAGGTGAAGGACAGACGGTCGACTATGTATAAAAACTGGGCGTAGCTTCAACCAATTTCGCCCTTTTTCACAGAAAAGAGTTATCGTCTTAGAATCTAAGACCCTACAAAATTTCACAAGGATTGGTAAATTTTTGTTCGACTTATGGCATTAAAAGTATCATAGACAAATTAAATGAAAAACGGCGGAGCCACGCCCACTTTGAAATTTTCTTTTATTTATGCATTTTTTTGCACCATATCATTACTGCAGTTGAATTTTGACATAATTTACTTATATGTTAAGTTTTGTTAAAATTTGACTTAAAAAATTTTTTTTTTAAAGTGGGCGTGGTCGTTCTTCGATTTTGCTAATTTTTGTTAAGCATACATATAGTAATAGTAGTAACGTTTCTCCCAAACTCCATCATGATATCTTCAACGACTGCCAAATAACAGCTTGCAAACTTTTAAACTAACTTCTTTTAAAAGTGGGAGGTGCCACGTCCATTGTCCAAAATTTTACTAATTTTCTATTCTTTGTCATAAGTTCAACTCACCTACCAAGTTTCATCGCTTTATCCGTCTTTGGTAATGAATTGTCGCACTTTTTCGGTTTTTCCAAATTTTCGATATCGAAAAAGTGGGCGTGGTTATAGTCCGATATCGTTCATTTTAAATAGCAATCTGAGATGAGTGCCCTGGAACCTGCATACCAAATTTCTTCAAGATACCTCAAAATTTACTCAAGTTATCGTGTTAACGGACGGACATACGGACGAGCATCGCTCAATCAAATTTTGTTTCGATCCTGATGATTTTTTGATATATGGAAGTCTATATCTATCTCGATTCCTTTATACATGTACAACCAACCGTTATCCAATCAAAGTTAATATATTCTGTGAGCTCTGTTCAACTGAGTATAAAAACAAATTTTAATTAGTAGGTGCGTGGACAGCATTCTCGCTAGATATAAAAAAACTTTTTACCAGTTAATAATATTTATGCATCATATTCACATTATATAGGATTTTTGAACTCACATCCAATAACCTTCGCTCTTATGCATAAATATATTCCTTTCTGAATTTAACTGTTTAATCGCGTATAAAAAATTAATCGTGAACTGAATAAATTTACTGTCAGTAATAGCAGCAACCATTAAGTATCGATTATAATTATGCATGACGATGTCATAACCCACAAGTGACCCAGCGAAGTTCGCGACTTCAATTAGTATATGAAAATTAAAATAATTTCTGTTCAGTTAAAATGAAACGAAATCACGCTTGCAATGCATTAAAAGATATTTTTGAAGAAGTAACTCATCTTAACAAATCAAAAAATTATTTTTGTAGTTTTTTATATAGGGAGGTTATTATGCTGATGGTAATTTTTTGTATTTTTGGTGTATCAATTCACATAAATCTTTTTGAAAAATGTTACATGTGTGATCAATGCCAAAAGTACCTTGGTCCAAAACGAACTTGCCTTATTTCGAAGACTTCAACTTATATTACGTTGAGGGGTTACATAAGGTCTAAGGCCATAACGTCAATCATATGACCACTGCAAATGTCAACAAGGTTATTTGAAGTTTTGATATTGACATTTTGGCCATCGTGCTTTTTCGGAATGGTCGGAAAGTGAACTGTTTCTTTCTCAAGTGGGCATAAGGTCAAAAATACGTTCGCGTATTAAAATGTTTACAGCTGTTGAATGAAAGTAACACTTTATTGTTTTTTTTTTTTGTTTTATTCAGTTGAATGATTATGGGTTTTTTCCCCGAAGTGGTCATAAGGTCAGAAGGAAATTTCCTAAATGGCCATAAAGTCAAATTAATAATGGTAATAAAGTAAATTGTCCTTATGACCAGTTGAAATTGTTATAAGGTCGATTGATCTTATGGCCATTTGAATTGGTCATAACTTCAATTGACCTTTTGGTCGTTGACCTTATGTCACCCGCAGAAGAGCAGGTTTAAACCCTAAACTATAACTTATTTAAACTAATCAACTAGTCTAATATCAATAACAAAATCATTTGTATAAAGCAATATGAGCATTTCTCGCTAATTAAATACAGATGATAATATTGATATAATAGTTAACAGCGGAAGTTCTGCTAATATAAAGCAATACAGAAAAAATCCATAGGATTAAATAGCATATCGAATTAGTATGTACATAAATGGTGAATAAAAGGAATAGCAACAATAAGGCAACACTTAGACCAATTGCAAAGCGAGCAGCGGGGCATTCATATGGCTGAGTGGTTAAAGGCGTCTGCCTTTACACCAGTATGAAGTATGAATGTTGGAGATTCGAGTTCAATACTCAGCTACCGAGAAGCCACCTGACGAGGAAGTGAAATTCAGAAACATGTCCTTGTAACCATCGCCGTTTTTAAACTTTGCAATGTTTCTCTAATATCAATAACAAAAACAATTGTATAAAGAAATATGAGCATGTCTCGCCAATTAAATACAGATAAACTAGTTAACTTAAAATAATTAAGAAAAGTCATAACATCAATTGGCCGTTTGGATGTTGGCAAATTGATCTAATGGTCATATGAATTGTACAAACGCCAATTGACCTAGTCGCTGTTTACATTATGTCACCCCAGAAGAGCAGGCGTAAACTCCAGTTCACTTAAACAAAGAAATGGCATAACTTCAATTGACCTTTTCTCCGTTAACCTTATGTCACCCCATCTATTACACGCAGCAGGGAACACAAAAATTGTAATGAAAACTTTAATCCAATTCGGTCAATTAAATTCTTATTTTTTATTTTCTATAATTTAAGAAAAAGTTTTAAAAGAAAATTCGAGAAAATTTTACAAAAAGAAATTTCGAAATATTCTGTGGAAAAAAATGTTCAAAAACTTCACTTGTTCATTTTAAAATATCAGAGAAGTTCCGATTGCGTAATATAAAAATCTTGTTGAAGAAATTAAAACAAAATTTTTTGACTTAGTTTAAATACTAAACTAAATTCAATTTTATTTGAAATAGTTCCATTATAGCATCTTCCTATTCTATGGTATATGTATTGATAGGTCTTCTCAAGGAGCATTGCACAGCTTTCAAAAAAAAAAAAAAAAAAATACAGTGATAAAATATCAATTTAAAAATGTCACCACTACAAATGCATACACAGACGGTGTAAGTGGTATTATATGATGATGCTGTGTGTGCAAGCTCTGAAGTATGCATAAAATGAGAGTACCCAGCACAGACTGACATAAGCGGGTTTAGGCAAAAAAAATACTGGGGGGCAATTCCTGTTCTGTGAAACGGTGAAATGAGAAAAAAATTTAAAACAAAAACTAATTCAAATGTAATTTTTTTTCACTTCATCGTTTTACGGAACCAGAATTCCCCCCCCCCCCCTTCACTCCTGATACGTTAACCTTAAAATAAGGCAAACAAAGTACCTTATTATGGGCTTATTAATGATAAAAAATAAGTGTTGTCGTGATAAACGTGATACATAGTGAATAAAACCTACCTATATTCGATTAATTTTCGTAATATTTTTAAATAAACTGTTTTTCTTTTATCTTAAAAATTAGTCGATCTTACTTTTGGCCTTTCAAAAAACTCATAAGATATGCAAATTCTACATTTATCGCTGTCCGAACAGCTCTGCTTCAAGTTTTTGGCTTTTTCTTTTCTAAACATTGGCAGGAGCTGCTAATTTACACAAAATGATATCTGGGAAATGATATGTGGCAACTAAGTTTTCGAAGAAAATGTCTTAGTGGCTAAAGCACACTTTCTGGGCTAGCCGAACCACAGCCGAGTAGTGATTCTGTTTAGAAAAGCGTTCAAAGATTATTTTTATTGTTATTTGTTTGATGTTAGATTACCAACTGATACTTAAATTTATACTAGAAATTGGCGATGAATAGTTTTAATTAAAATCGGATGGTGTCTTATTATAAGTTCTATGTAAGCCTGATATTATATGTGCAATAATTAAAGTAAGATATGACACACAATTCGTTTTTCTACCTGGTTAATAAACCTTATAATAAGGGTATTGCTGTTAATGTATTACCTTATTATAATGCCTTATGCAAGCCTTAAATACAGGGTCCTAATATAGCAATTAGTATCCTATAATAAGCCCTCAACTAAGCTTTATTTTATTCGCACAATAAGCCTTATAACAAGGTTGTTATATTCTACACAATGGCTTATAATAATTGCTTACGTAAGTCTTATTTTATGTAGGCTATAACCCTTTCTCATAAACTCATCTTTCAGATAAACCCTATGTCTGAGGACGTAAGTACAGAAAAATTAGGAATACACCATACAACTAATATACCTTATAGAATTAAGCCCTGATACCATAAGCAATTTGACAAGCACTCCAAATGTATTTCTGCCATGAAAACTCATCTGCCTTCCAGATGCCGTTCGGAGTCAGCATAAAACAAGTAGGCCCCATACCTCCAATTTGTAGGAAAAAAATAGGAGCACGACGCAAATTGGAATAGAAGCTCGGCCTTATATCTCTTCGGAGGTTATCGCGCCTTACATTTTTTTCTCAGTAAGCGGTAAGTATTTTGCTGTACGAAAACACTAACTTAAAGTTTTTGAGCCCTTGAGTAATGGTTATGCATGCAAGATCATATACATTCTTCTCTGTCTTCTGTTGAACGTTGATCAACGACTAAACCACTACCACAAAAATCGTAATACGCTTACAAACACAGTCACCGTTTCAGTTTTGAAGAGGCCTGATTAAGAGGCAGAGAAAGACTTAAGGCATGAAAAAGATGCAGAGGAAGCGTACAAGGAAAAGGAAAGAATGAGAAAGAGAAAAATATGGGGAGAGTGAGGTATAAATATTTGTAGAATAGAACAAATTTCACTGAATATGTGTAAATTGTTGGTTTGGTTGTTTGTTTTTTGGTAAACTCATTCAATCGATTTTTTGTATTTTTTTCGTTATAAAACTTGCTAAAAAGTCTACGAATAAAAGAAAAATTTTGAAAATTTCCAAAAGCCAAAGTCATCGAAATTTAAAAGTTTCTACACTTTTCCTTTTGCTTTGAAGTCGAAGCATTCATTTTGTTAACGTTTACAAAATTTTTATGCTTCAACTTTGTTGTCCATGCATAAGTTGGACATAATGCCATATGAGATTTTGTTCTTACAACAATATGCACAAATTTCTAATTTCTTTAATATTAAATTCAAAATATATTTAGTTGCTTAAGCAAATATTCACATACAAATATATAACTTTTAACTAAGAACTTATATTTGCAAAATATAACCACAATTTAACATAAATCAGTTCATTTCATATTCGGTAGATAATAAATTTATCACACTCTTACCAACTTAATGTTTGAATAATTTGTGTTAATTACTGCGATTTGTAAACATAAACTTTGAGATATAATATAGTTTGTATAATTGTATATATTTAATTACAAATGTAAATGTAAGTTAACAATTTTCGGAAAATAATATGAACAACGTCGACATTTATCGCATTTTCTATTAACTAAATGTTGTTCTTTTATAATACTTTACACATCGGTACATACGTACATAGGTCAAGGTTTTCTTTGTGCAATATGTAACATGGAAATCTTCTTGCATACACTCTTAGATACTGGCGATGCTTCAAATGTCATATACATCCAACTTGTGAATTTATAATCGGATTTTTATAAGCACGTTCTTATTTTAAAACGAAACAATTACATGCAACCATATCCATATTACTTGAAAAGATGGCCACCAGTGCGAGTGCGTAACATTTTCTTTTAATATTTTATAAGAAAGTTACATACGTACAAGCATAAAAGCAAAACTTATATAAGCGTGTTAAAATAGGAATATAAAAAAAATGAAAACTTACATTCCGCAGAAGCGTTAGACTAGGTTGAGCTTGCCGGTGCAAAAACAACTCCCAAAGACTAAAGGAGTTCTTAGTGTTACCAGAACTTTGCTTAACAACGAAACTTTAAACCCCTATCAAAAACCAGGACCCATGTTATATAATAACTTCGTGCACTTAGAAAACACTAAGAGCTTCCTAGCACTAACGCTGCTTGCTACTTCTAGATATAATAGCTTTATCACTCCTTATAGCTGGAATTTTAGCCTGTAGAGTGCTCTATCGTTTTCTCCTCCAAGCCTCACTTTCTACATCTAAAATAAATAAATTCAGGATTAGGTTAGGTGGACACCCGATGGCAGATTTAGGCCAGTAATATGAGGGCCGTTGTGATACCACGAAAATACACCGTTACCTTTCCACTTCGAACCATTTTGAGGACCTGATAAAAGCTACCATGCCCTTGACGTTATATTTCATATTTCATATCTTTATTAAGTCAAATGGTAACAACCTCACTGACTAGCTTACAGGTTAACTTAGTACTAGTTTAACAATTTTAAAGTAAGATTTACTGAGATAAGTAATAGGACTCAATGCGTGCCTTAAACAGAGACCTGGGCATGGCAAAGTCCAGGTCAAGGCTTCTGGATAGGCGATTAAATTCTACAAGACCTCTTATAAGAGGTGCGAAACTGAAGTAATTCGAACACAGCACTTCAACGCGGAATGTACTGTGAAAGCGGAAAGCTCTGTTAGGGACATTGAGATTCAACTGCCCAAGTAGTTCTGAGCAGTCAATGGCACCGGATATTATGTCAAAAATAAACATTACGTTTTGAGCAAGACGTCTAACTTCAAGTCGCAAGACATTGATTAGCATGCATCTTGCATTGTAGGGTGGCAGGGGATTAACAAAGTGCAGAGGTTGAAGAGCAAATCGTATGAACTTGCGCTGAATTCTTTCAATTCTTAAAGAGTGTGAGGAGTATATGGGATTCCAGATGACTGATGCATACTCTAACTTGGAACGCACTAAGGCATTGTATAAGATTTTCCTGGTATATGGGTCCTTGAAATCCTTGGCATTTCGTCGCAAGAAAGCTAAGTTGGTATAAGCCTTTGGTATGAGAAAGTTTACATGATTACAAAAAGTAAAAGATGAGTCAAAAATTACGCCAAGATCGCGAAACTCATTAATTGACGCAAGAGTTACATTTGAAATCGAGTACGCGAATGAAACCACATTCGTAGTCTTAGTATACGTCATGTGGCAGCATTTAGTAATATTGAGTCGCAGATTATTTTGACAGGCCCAATTATTTATAGCATTCAGATCTTCTTGCAGACGCAATGCATCAGAAGTACAGGAGATTCTCCTAAAGAGTTTTAAGTCGTCAGCATAAAGCAAATAATTCGAATAATTTATGCATGAGCCAACATCATTAATAAACATTAAGAACAAAATAGGACCAAGGATGCTACCTTGTGGTACACCCGAAGTTGCTGAGAATTCATAAGACTTAGTTCTCTCGATTTCAACAAAAGATATTCTATTTTCCAAATAGGACTTCATCCACGACAGAAAGCTTGAGTGAAAGCCCATGTTTTCAAGTTTCCACAGAAGTAATTTGTGCGAAACTGTGTCAAAAGCCTTGGAAAAATCCGTATATATGGTGTCAACTTGACATCCATCCTTAAACGCAGAGACACAAAACTGAGAGAAAACAGCCATATTTGTAGCAGTCGAACGTCCCGCAATGAAACCATGCTGACATGGATCGACTATTTTATTTATAGCGAATGATACTTTGTTTTTAACTACCTTTTCAAAAAGTTTTGAACATGTTGATAGTTTGGATATTGGCCTATAATTCTTTACTTCATTTTTATTGCCTGACTTGAAGATAGGAGTGATAGACACCAGCTTCCAGCGATCAACAAAAACTCCAGACGAAAGCGAAATATTGAAAATGTGGCACAGTGGCACACAAAGAGGAATACTACACTTCTTAAATAAAAAAGAGGACAATCCATCAATATCATTTTTGATTGAGGTCTGTAAGGAGGATATACCCAAGATAATATCGGTCTCAGACAAGGACAGAGACCCAAAGTCTAAAGGTTTGGGGCTATCAGTAAGATACCTGTTATCAAAGTTATCGGCCTCAACAACAAACGTAGATTTGAAAAAATCAGCAAAAAGATTTTCCGAATCAACCAAACTGTTGGAGCAAATGTCATTAAATTTGACACAGGTAGGTATATTAGAACAACCTTTCTTTGAACGAACATAGTTCCAAAAAGATTTAGGATTAACTTTCAACTCATCTTCAACTCTAGAAACGTAATTGTTGTACAAAAACTTATCAAGAACATTGAACTGCGTCATATAGGAAGTATACTGATCTTTAAAAACAGTATCGCTGGTATCCTTGTATAATTTAAAGTACTTATTTCTTTGATTTTTCAACTTTTTCAACCTAGTATTGTACCAGGGTAGTTTGTGAACTTTAACGGTAGGAGATAAAGATTCCTACTGAATATGTCAGCCATCTTTCCCAGAAAAATGTCGAAACATTCAGTTGCATTTTTAGCAAAGAAAATAGATGTCCAGTCTATTTCAGATATGAGAGAGTTTAAGGATTCGTAATTTGCATCCTTAAAGTTATAGGCGCGCTCATTATTATTTATACTGTTTTTCGGCACTAGGCCGAAGAATTCAATAGATAAATATAGGGCTACATGATGCATATTTGATTTATATATAGGAAACACACATTCAGTCAAGTGAGTTATGAGGTTCTCATCGACAAAAATTAGGTCCAAAATATTGTTTAACTGGTTCACGAAACTGTTAATCTGAATTAAATTGGCACATAACTTGGCTCAGATTATCTAGAAGTGGAGCACGCAGAAAGCGCTGCCGTGCTCCGCTTAGTGCCGCTCAGTTGCAGATGAAGTGAACGAACGTTTCCTCCTCCTCGTCCTCTTTACAACTGCTGCAGCATAGACAAGTGTGGAAATTGTATCCCTAGTTAGGTTGTATACGTGACGGGATCATTTGGGATCCTATTTAGGCCAGGTTTCCTTCGATGTTCGACACCCCGGTGTTTGTAGCCATCTTTCGTCGGCCTGGCGATGGATGTGTTCTTTTAGCGTTAGCTTGTATGTGTTTGCGGTTAAAAAAAATCGCCTATCCTCACTTAGATAACGTTTAGAAGACCCATCTAGTGGCGGTGGTTAAATAACTAACTTCAGATGTTGTACCTAAAAGCGGAGATACAAACCTCTGTTAGCCAAATCGGTTGCGGTGAATAGTGGACGCACACCATTTGTAGAGGTAATACATAGGCACATATTTCAGTTGCAGCTGAGTATAATGCGAATTGAAATTTAAGAGTACTAATTTTCTGCACAGCAATTTCAGATGAGTAGATAAAGTTTAACGATTAGCAGTGCATATAAAGTTTAAGCGAATATGTATATATGTAGATATAAAAAAAACAGCTAATACACCCTTGGATGTTGTCCTAAAATGCTTCATGTATTTGACAGATAAACTTTTCACGAAAATATTTGATGTCATCTTTCCTGGGGGTCCACCTAAGGTCTAAAGGTCATGCTTACCATGCTAACTAATTCCTTAATATGGCAGCAAGCACACATAAGCGAATACAAATCGTTATATTCGAAGCATACCTAATATATATCATTGAGTATGCAATTATGTAAGTTATCCTTTTCGAAAAACATGCAAATGGTTTCCACAACATGCAAAATGTATTTACACAAATACAAAAATACCAAAATTAACAAGAACTCATGATAAATTATTCAAAATACTCACCAAATGTGTAAACATTTTGTTAAATTGTTACACAATCGTATATGTTGCGTAATAGTTTTACCTTAAAAATGTAATTTTTTACGTTAGTGCGAATAAGGATATAACCTGTAATCATATACTTTGGAAATGCAGGCTATTGGGGCTGCTGTCCAGTTTCTGCAGCATTGCGTTTGACTCAACCTTATATAGCAGGCTACATTTTCGGTGTAGTAAATTTTTGTTTACGGTCCACTGTCCTGTAAGCATCTTTGAAATGGCCGGTGCATAAAGACCTCACATAGACTTAATGTGTACATAATGTTACCAAAATTTTTTTGACGACGAAATGGAAGACCCCAAAGCAGGTGCCAGGGATTATGGTATAGAATAATTCCATCCTCTTGGCAAGTACTGGAGATTTGCTGGGACCTGGCTTAAGTGCAAGTGGAAGGAGTAGGATCTGGGGTATACTATGCTGATCCGTAAATTTGCAGATCCTAAAAGCTGCAAGATTACCGTAGCGTTTTTCAGGCGGAGATGGTAGCCGTTTCCAAGGCAGTGGAAATACTGTAAGAAAATAGCTTAAACTGCAGCCGCGTCCACTTTTATGTTGATGGCCAAGCAGCAATTAAGGTAATAATGACCTTGCATGGCACAGCATCGAAAAGTGTGTTATAGTGTAAGCAATCCCTGAAAAGAATCGGAATTTAGAGTTTGGGTCCCAGCGCATATGAGTATAGATTTCAATGAAAAAACGGATGAACTAGCTAAGAAGGGCGCATCTCTTGAAGCTTACTCTATAGGTGTCCAAATAAGATTGTAAAATCTTAAGAGAAGGCGAGAGTTGCACATGACTGACCAAGCGGCAAAAGTGTGGGCCGAAGCACGGGGCTGAAAAGTGTCGCAAATCATGTATAGGTCTTAAAACCTTAGACTTATAAAGTTACTCGTATCACTAAAACCAGAAAACTCTAGACTCATTTCCGGTAATCTGACTGGATACTGCACTTTGGAGTTACATGCCTTTGAATAAGGCTTGATCAGTGATAGCAGATGTAGAAATTGCGTGTTGGACGAGAAAACGGTCGAGCCGGTTTCACTAGTCAGCAATCAATATGTGTGACTCCCACGTGTGCAGGACTTTGTGAAAGAAGCATATATGACATTCTACAGCTGAACCAACTTAATTTGTATTGTACTGTTAAAATATGTTCTCAGCTTATTCTTCATTCGGATGCAGCTAAGAGTTTTTAAAGCAAAAATTTCTTGGTTAATAGGTAATTTGTGCTGAAATTAAATTGAGAACAAATTTACGATAGTCTTAATTACATATTATTTAAATCTTAATAGTAATTTGTACGCTGGTCGTATGCGGTTATTGTGTTTTATGTTGTCCGTTGCATATTTGATTTATAATTAGCATCCATTGGTTGTATATAAGTATAAACCCAATCATCCGAAATGCGATTACCTTTATTTAATTTAAACTTGTGCAAATTTGTAATGGTATGACAAAACTGTCACAAAATCGATTTATATGTCTTTATTTATATTCCTTTATATATATACATATGTACCCATTAACATTTTAAGTATAATTTGACCTTGGCATCTTTAACTGGCTTTGACTCTAAACAGATAGCTAATAAACGCAAAGAGGTTAAGGATTTTTTTCCTTTTATTTTGTGGGTTACCTATTTTTTTCTTTGTCTATCTCACTTGAAATTTATTTCAAGGACGCATATAAGAATTAATTTGAAGCAAACCTTTTTTGTTTAACTCGCATTTTCAAACGCTGATTGGGTACACAAAATTACCTCAGCCAATATACAAACACATCAATAATGATTTCATTGACAAGTAATCAGACTCATGTAATCATTCAAATACATACATATATGCATAATCAGCTTGTCAGTAATTAATAGAATTACATGAAGCTTTTGTATAGGAAGATTTTCTTATAGAATTTACAATATATAAATAAGCTGCCAGGTAATTTATAGCTCAAAATAAACAATGATCGATTGTTGCTGCATAAACTGTAAATGACGCACGGCATTATTGGTAAGATTATAATATAAATTGAATTACCGTCATATAAATATACTTATACATAACATTTGAAAAATAAGTGCTTGTTAACGTTTGAAACATTGTCATAATCAGCGAAGTAAATCATCATCATCATTCATTGACGCTTAACTGTCTAAGCGATTTTAGTTGTTTTGTTGCAAGTCATGTCAGCTATCTATGTTTCGTGATAACTGATGTCAATTGGGAGCAACAAGGGAGATCAGACCTCCAAACTCAGTGAAGATTTCCCTTTTCCTCTGCATCCAAACTGCGGTGTCGGCTGAATTACTTACTTGGCCGGAGTGTCTTCGTCCTTTCGTATAACATGACGTAGCCAGCAAAACCATCGGGTTTTATTCGCCGCACTATTTTCTTTCATACGAAGGGAGTATTTTTTATATTTTTTTGTTCAAAAAAACGAGTAAAATCTCTTGGAACAAAATTGACAAAAATCAATGCGAATTTATAGATACCTACAACCCAATAGCGGCACTGCGTGTCACTATAACTCTAGCAACTGCAGCAAGGCTTAAAGTTTCGGAGCAGCTTGTGTGCAGGCCGTATGGTGTTAGTAGAATAGTGCCATTGAATATAGGGTGAAGGGACCACATGGTCCCGTGCCTGAGCTTCGAAAGATATATTGGAGCCACAATAGAGCCGGATGGTTTGCTCAAGGATACGGAAATGGCAAAACATATTATACAGCGAGTTGAAGGAAGGAACGGCTGAGCACGGTTTGTGTTCGTATCCTGCGCTCACTAGGGGCAACGGGGTTGCCAGAACACGAGACAGCAACTAATCAAGGTCCTAGAAAACTTCTAATATTTGTAAAGGGGACTAAGATATTATATAAAGTAAGTCCTGGTACCTAATTGTGGTTTATCCGTTTCATCGTCAAGCAAATTCTGTAACACTATGAACTTACTAAATCTATGTGTGATTTTAATTGACCCGCCAGTTCAACCTAACCTAACGCTTCGCTCTCGACACGCAGAGGCATGACTGCTCTAAAAACGGATGTTTGTCACTACAATTTTTTTTTAGGTCTTCATTTTCTGTTTTACAAATACGCTTCAGAAGTAAATAAGCATTGATATGCAATTATTTTGCGCAAAGATATGGCCTTGGTATTCAACTATGACACTTTTAAGCTTCTTTCATGTAAAAGTGGGCGTGGCCCGTCGTCCATTTTCGATAAGTATATTTGGTATTATGAAGCAAATATGTGTAACGCAGTTTGGCAAGATACCTCAACTGGTCAAGTTATGGCTATCGAAACGTGAGAAAATTATTGTTAAAAAAGGGGCGGGCCACACCTTTTTCCAAAACTTTTTTATTTTCTAATTTTTTTGGTATAAATACACTTAAAAAACAAGTAAGGACGGGACTGTCTTCGGCTCCCTTATCTGAACGATCGGTTTTATGGGATATATATTACGGCGGGTCGATTTAAAAATCGCTCATTGCTCTTATGAAAATCGTATTCTAGGGATCAAAATAAGAAACTTTGCCGAATGAACCATACCTCTAAAACGAATTCTGATGCCCCCCCCCCCTTTGGGTCGAACTTTTGGGTAGGGGCAATTTCAATTCTACCTGCTGTGTCTTGTGGTGGCTTAAAAAAAACAACAAAAGCAATTTTACGATCTGCAATTGTGTCACAGTGATACCTTCATTTTTTAAAACGGTTGAATAAAAAACCCACACAACTATGTTTACGACATGCAAATGCATCACAGTGATGCCTTGGCTTTAAAACGGGATTGTAAAAACGTTGATTTCTAACAATTTTTTTTAATTTCTTTTCTATTACTAAGTTAAATTCATTTTTTCATTTACATATGTTCTGACTAAATAAATTTCTAAAGAGAAAAATAAACTCCAAAAAGAAAAAACATAGGCATTTCAAAGTGGGATTTTTCAAAATTTGCCCCTACGACCCAAAGGGGAGGACATCAGAATTCGTTTTAGTGGTATTCCTTCGGCAAAGTTTCTTATTTTGATCCCTAGAATATGATTTTCACAGAGCAATGGGCGATTTTTTGCCTCCCCACAAATCGGACCCGGCCTAATATATATGTTACCGGATCCGGCAAATGTCTAATATAATACAAAAATACATCTTTGTGCCAAATTTCATTGAGATACCTCAAAATTTGAGAGACTAGTTTGCGTTCAAACAGACAGACGGACGGATAGACGGTCATGGCTATATCAACTCAGTTCGTCGCTCTGATCAATTCGGTATACTTAATGGTGAGTCTATCTTCTATATTTCTCAACGTTACAAACATCGGTCCAAAGTTAATATATCATTTCATGTTCATAAAAGTTATAATAAAAAGCAAAGTATAAAATTGTTTTTTTCAAAAATATTTCCTATTACATTTGCCTAAGATCCCTTTAAAAACTTTTCTATAAAAGTAGGCGTGGCCCTCTACCGATTTTGTAAATTTATCCCATACTCATTCGCAATCAAAAGGTAAATCAGCTTACCACACCTTTGTGATGACAAATCAAACGGTTTTTAATTTATGACCAATCATATTTAAAGCATTGATTTTATTAGAAGTTGGTAGCGCCACGCCTTTTTTTTTGAAGATTTAAAAAAATTGTATCACAAGTTCGTATTTAAACTTGCGCATAAAATTTTGGTTATAGAAGTAGCACTATTTACTGAATAGTAGTGTTTTTTGTGTTTTCCAAAATTGTATATATATAAAAAGTGGGCGTGGTTATTGTCGGATTTCGCTTATATTAAAATGCGATGGAGGATGGGTGTCAAGGAATCCATGAACGTAGTAATAAGATATCTCAATGTTTACTTCAGTTATGGTTTCACATATAGAAGGACGGACGCACGAACAACGAACGTAGCTAAATGAACTTATTTTTTTACTCAGATTACTTTGATTACATATTTCTCGATAAGTTTATGCCGTTACAACCAACCATGAAGTCAACAAAGGTTGGCGCATATGAATGCTTTGGAGAACACCTCGAATTCTCGCTTAAAAGGGAATCCAAGGTAATCTAAAATCCTTTCCCTGCAACTAATATACATGAATCAGTTTCGAGTCAAGTTTGGTGTTTTCAGTAAAGATTTTTTTAATAAGTGAGTCCTAGCCATACTGAGTACCAAGCCAATATTGACTCTCAAGTAACTCGAAATTAGTACAAAGAAGTGAGATGTGCTGTAGCATTTCAAACATACGGACCCTATGTAGAAAGGCAATTATAGTTCCTGAGTCATTTAATCAGATTTTGCTTGGGGGAACATCAACGTTCTGGAAAACCTATCTTGCTGCAACTGCAAGAGGGTGGACTCACTTCATGCTGGAGTACTTCCGTTCGGAACTTTACTATTGTCACGCATTGATCTAAATAGTTAAAGCTTACGTCAACATCATCTTTTTTGGTATAACAACGAATTTTTTTGTTCTCCAATCCTCTCCTATTTGGTGGCTACCACTCAATCTAACCCATGAGATGTACGAGTAAAATCTAATAATGCGCTTGTTCGTCGAAGTTCATATCCTAAGGTTAGCTCAAGGCATTGAGTCATTCTTAGCTTCTGCACAACGTAAACTTCCATAGTCGTGCTATCTAAAGGATTAATTAAAGGAACTTATTTAGAAATGTATCTGAATTATGACCCTTAATTTACAGATGCAGTTTTAAAATTTCGATATAAGTATGCGTATTTAAAATAATTTTAAGCTTCAAATCTTAATTATGTAAATTGAGACCTTTGCTTTAGCAATTTTGATTGGTAGATTAAGTGCATTTGTATTTTGTATTTAGGACTCTGATATATTTCACCGTCTTATAATATAAATTACAAATTATTTATGCAAAAGGCAACATTTCTTCGTAATCTATTTCCCAATCAAAATTTAGCCCAACAATAATTATAACAAACCAACTGTTTGATACTTGTTAGAGAGGACTCTCATCCTTATTAAAATTATATGTCAAAGAAATTCCATTTAAAAAGTGTTCTTAAAACATACATAGTTAAATAACAATGGCAAATTTCTATGAATACAAAATGTGCTATCATTTTTCATTGAAATAATGCCTATGATTTATTGTCCTTTAACAACTTGGTGAGCTTTTGTTAATTCCCACACGTAGCGTCTAATGTTTCATGCTTTTACTTCTAATAAAAACCCTTTTAGGTTAGGTTATTTAGTGCCGTAATTTGATATTCTCAAAACACTCTAACTAACTATTACTTAATTAGTCCCGTACACTTAGATACGAGTATACATCGTACGCTAATACACTGTCAGAAATACACATGTACACATACATATATAAATAATTCTCATACATCATTTGTATTCAATAACTCTAAACATTCCTAAGTGATAAAGTAATTACAAAATTAATGGGCACGTAAAATAGTATGTATATATATGAATATTCATATATCCATTACAAGTGTATATATATTTATATATATACTCGTATGTGTATATTTCTATTTTCTTACCAGATGAGTTTGCAGCATACCAAAACAAACTGACATGAATATCCCTTCAAAAAATGCGATTAGTCTATGATGAATCCGGATTGAGTCGTAAAGCAGTATGACTAATGCCAGTATAGAGCTCCTTGTATGCTTTGAACTGTTCCCTTTTGTTTGAGCATGTCCTATGAAGAGACTAATTGTACACATTTATACCCGAACGGGAACGATAGGACCAATCCCCTTTGTGCCCATATGGGCACCAGTGTTACCAGAACTTTTTCAGAAAACAAGCTAGATGGACAAAAATAAAAGCTAAAAAAAGCTGAATACATTTTTTTAAGGCTAAGGAAAAAAAAACCAAAAGTATAAGGCAACTTTCCATGCGTTTTGTTAATTTTTTTCATAAAAGGCATACTAGAATAAAAAATTCGAATAAGTTTTTACTCCAATTTCATAAGAAATATTTAAAAAAATAACTTACAGACGCTATCTGTGTTTTAATTTAAAAGGGATGCATGATTAATGAAACCTACCATTATTGTCTATAAGTTTTTGTAATATTTTTGGGGAAACTGGTTTTTATTCCCAGCTGTATTTGTACACAGTGTATTATAACTTTGATTGGATAACGGTTGGTTGTACAGGTATAAACGATTCGAGATAGATAAATAGACTGTCATATATCAAAATCATCAGTATCGAAAAAAATTTGATTGACCCTTGTCCGTCCGTCTGTCCGCCCGTCCGCCCGTTAACACGATATCTTGATCAAATATTGAGATATCTTCGCCAAATTTTTTATCTGAACCGAGAATAGATAGGTATTGAAAATGAGCGAAATCGGATGATAACCACGCCCACCTTTTATATATAAAACATTTTGGAAAACACAAAAACTTGATTATTTAATAAATAATGCACTTAGAATATTCAAATTTGACGTGTGGAGTGATATTGAGACTCTTGATAAAAATTTGAAAAAAAAAAAAATTGTAAAGGGGCGTGGCACCGCCCACTTGTGATAAAAATATTAATCATAAATCAAAAATCGTTAAACCTATCGGAACACAATTCGGCAGAGAGGTTGCCTTTACTATAAGGAATGCTTTGAAGAAAAATTAACGAGATCGGTTAAGGACCACGCCCACTTTTTTATAAAATATTTTTAAAAGGGTCTTGGACGAAAAAAATAAGCTATATCTTTGCAAAAAAGAGCTTTATATCAACGGTATTTCATTTACCAAGTTGATTTATAACAATAAATAGGAAAAACTTCAAATTTAAAAAAATGGGAGTGGCACCGCCCCTTTTATGATTAAGCAATTTTCTATGTTTCGGGAGCCATAACTCGAAGAAAAATTAGTTCAGAATAGAATATGTATATGTATTATTGCGCAGCCTTGTAACACTATTAAGCACACAAAACAAACAACAACAGCATTTCAAGTGTACAGCTGGGTATGTAATGTTCGGTTTCACCCGAACTTAGACTTCCTTACTTGTTATGTTTTAACTATTATTTATATGCCTATTTTGACCATTCGAACCTCGTGACATTGTGATGGAAAAGAGCTTCCAAGTTTCAGAATAAGTAGGTAAAAAGTTCCTGTGTAATAAGACAGCACATAATTAGCTTTTCTGTCAAGGCTGAAATATAAGGTTCTAAGCAAGGCGAATTCAGTACCGGGTGTTGTTATCCCAACAGGTGATTATCTTGATTATTTTCCATACAGCGCCTTGTACTTTAATATGACGGTTAATCGAAATCAAAGAAAACTTTCTTTTCACATGACATTCTTCAGAACGGCTAATTGGTTGAATTCGCTTTGCCATTGCCTGGTATGTATTCGTCTTGGTTTTAAAACAACCAGCCATTTTCTTTATATTTTTATACTCAGTTGAGCAGAGCTCACAGAGTATATTAAGTTTGATTGGATAGCGGTTGGTTGTACAGGTATAAAGGAATCAAGATAGATATAGACTTCCATATATAAAAATCATCAGGATCGAAAAAAAATTTGATTGAGCCATGTCCGTCCGTCCGACCGTCCGTCCGTCCATCCGTTAACACGATAACTTGAGTAAATTTTGAGATATCTTGATGAAATTTGGTATGTAGGTTCCTGGGCACTCATCTCAGATCGCTATTTAAAATGAACGATATCGGACTACAACCACGCCCACTTTTTCGATATCGAAAATTTCGAAAAACCGAAAAAGTGCAATAATTCATTACGAAAGACAGATAAAGCGATGAAACTTGGTAGGTGCGTTGAACTTATGACGCAGAATAGAAAGTTAGTAAAATTTTGTACAATGGGCGTGGCACCGCCCACTTTTAAAAGAAGGTAATTTAAAATTTTGCAAGCTGTAATTTGGAAGTCGTTGAAGATATTATGATGAAATTTGGCAGGAACGTAACTCCTATTACTATATGTACGCTTAATAAAAATTAGCCAAATCGGAGAAGGACCATGCCCACTTTTAAAAAAAAAAATTTTTTTAAAGTAAAATTTTAACAAAAAATTTAATATCTTTACAGTATAAGATAAGTAGTAAGATATGGTGCAACAAAATACAAAAATAAAAGAAAATTTCAAAATGGGCGTGGCTCCGTCCTTTTTCATTTAATTTGTCTAGGATACTTTTAATGCCATAAGTCGAACAAACATTTACCAATCCTTTTGAAATTTGGTAGGGCCATAGATTTTATGACATTAACTGTTTTGTGTGAAAATGGGCAAAATCGGTTGAAGCCACGCCCAGTTTTTATATACAGTCGTCCGTCTGTCCTTCCGCATGGCCGTTAACACGATAACTTGAGCAAAAATCGACATATCTGTAATGAACTTAGTTCACGTACTTATCTGAACTCACTTTATCTTGGTAAAAATAATTAACGAAATCCGACTATGACCACGCCCACTTTTTCGATATCGAAAATTACGAAAAATGAAAAAAATACCATAATTTTATACCAAATACGAAAAAAGTGATGAAACATGGTAACTGGATTGGTTTATTGACGCGAAATATAACTTTAGAAATACTCTGTAAAATGGTGGTGACACCTACCATATTAAGTAGAAGAAAATGAAAAAGTTCTGCAGGGTGAAATAAAAAACCCTTGAAATCTTGGCAGGTATTACATATATAAATAAATTAGTTGTATCCAACAGATGATGTCCTGGGTCACCCTGGTCCACATTTTGGTCGATATCTGAAAAACGCCTTCACATATACAACTACCACTACTCCCTTTTAAAACTCTCATTAATACCTTTAATTTGATACTAATATCGTACAAGCAGGTTCTAGAGTCACCCCTGGTCCACCTTTATGGCGATATCTCGAAAAAGCGACCACCTATACAACTACCACCACTCCCTTTTAAAACCTTCATTAATACCTTTAGTTTGATACCCATATTGTACAAACACATTCTAGAGTCACCCTTGGTCCACTTTTATGGCGATATTTCGAAACGGCGTCCACCTATAGAAGTAAGGCCCACTCCCTTTTAAAATACTCATTAACACCTTTCGTTTGATACCCATATAATACAAACGTATTCTAGAGTCACCCCTGGTCCACCTTTATGGCGATATCACGAAACGGCATCCACCTATGGAACTAAGGATCACTCCCTTTTAAAATACTCATTAGCACCTTTCTTTTGATACCCATATCGTACAAACAAATTCTAGAGTCAACCCTGATCCACCTTTATGGCGATATCCCTAAATGGCGTCCACCTATAGAACTATGGCCCACTCCCACATAAAATACTCTTTAATGCCTTTCATTTGATACACATGTCATACAAACACATTCCAGGGTTTCCCTCGGTTCATTTTCCTACATGGTTATTTTCCCTTATGTTGTCACCATAGCTCTCAACTGAGTATGTAATGTTCGGGTACACCCGAACTTAACCTTCCTTACTTATTTTATTGTGAATTCGGTGCGACTGCTTAGTGAAATATCCTATGTTAGATACACGTTCAAAATCGTCCTATCTCAAAATATTATTCGAAAAATTCCTCATTTAAGGATTGGTCTCAAAAGCGCCTTATATTAAAATTAGGTTGAGGAACGCCTTATCTCACAATGTTTTTCTTAAACGGCCTCTCTAATGTCAAAATGTATTGAACTTATGCTCCGAAAGAGAGTTCTTTGAAACAAATTTTGAAATATTTGAATAAAATTCCAAAGTTCAGCGTTCTTCAAACAAATTCTGAAAGAATGATCAAAGCAATATAACTTTTGAACATTAATCTCGCTCAATTTATTACTTATCTAGGACGAGAAAAAATTTTAACGACTAATGGCACTTTCCGAGCCCTCGGAAAAATATATCAGGCTGCCAAAGCACGAGCAAGCTTAAGGATGCTAGATATTTGCAAAAAACTAAATTTTCCGAATTTTTAAGAGCTTATTTTCCAATCTGTTACTAATTTACACTGAAGTTATTTTTCCTTGATTTCGAAAGGCCATGTAGTAAGAGTAATACCATGGTGATGTCTTTTGAAAATGATAAAAAATAAATGTAAGGGGCGATAAACTCCGAAGAGATTTTAGGCCGAGCTTCTTTTCCAATTTGCGTCGTGCTCCTCTTGATTTTTTTCCTACAAATTGGCGAGACGGGACCTACATGTTTTATGCCGACTCCGAACTGCATCTGCAAGGCAGATGAGTTTTCACTGAGAGCTTTTCATGGCAGAAATTCACCCAGAGTGCTTGCCAAACACTGCCGAGGGACGACCCCGCTTAGAAAAACTTTCTTCTAATTGAAAAAACTTGTTTCTAAGATTTTGATGTTGCTTTGCCCGGGGCGTGAACTTAGGATATTCGGTGGATGGCGGAGCACGCTAACATCACACTTCGGCGGCCGTCATTTGAAAACAGTCTAAAATTTAAATTGTTTACTCGTTATTTTTAAAGTTTACATATTTATTATAGTTATGTTTTCAATTTGTTACTTTTAATGCAATTTAATCCAAGCAAAGTGTGACTGCTGTAATATGCTTTAATTATTTTCATAGTTTTTACAAAAATTTGTTTGCTTTCCATATATATTTATGTCATGTCTCACTTAGCCTTTTATTAAAATGAAAACTTTACAATAATTCGTAATTAAAGGCAATGCAATGTAACATGTTCAACAAAAATTAAACAATTTTTTTCTCTTTGGACAATACTTTTAAATACTAGTAATGGACAATTTACTCGCTAAAGCCCAAAAAGCGCGTCGCATAACTTACAAGCCATACAACAAAATGGACCATCGCCTTTTGCTGTGACAACTATTTATTGGAGTGTTTTTAATTAAAAAAAATATTGCCTGATTAATCGTACAAGTGAAAGCTTTAAACAACGATAAAGAACAAGCACTGGAAAAATACATTGTAAAGACTGCTAGTTTGGTAATTTGCTTTGCTTTCGGTATTGCACATAGAAAAATCTACTTGCTTCAAAGCATTGCCCGATCGGACTATGACTAGTATCTTACATAATAAAAACTTCATGTAATTCCAAACTGAATATTTCAAACTGCGAAATCTTACCAGCTATTGATTAATATTTTTAGAAAACATTGGGTAAAATCTGCTTTCTTTTCATCATAGAAAACATTGGCATTATTCTATGATTTCTTGACCACATGTTGCACCTTTTTGTGTTGTTGTTGTGGCGACAAAGACACTCCCTGAAGGCTTTTGTGAGTGATATCGATACTGACAGTCCTTCGCCGGATATATCCACAAAGACGCTCCGGTCTCTTTTTCGCTGTGTTAACTGGTGCTTGTTGGTCACACCAAAGGAATTTAAATCGTTTTCCACTTTGTCCTTCCAGCGGAGAGGGGACCGCCCTTTTCCTCTGCTTCAATTGACGGGTTCCGATAAATATACTTTCTTTCATTTGCATAATATGGCATAGCCAACGTAGCCGCTGCGTTTTAATTCGCAGGACTATGTTGATAATTGCTTAAAGCTCGTGTAGCCCATTATTAAGTCTTCTTCGGTACTCGCCATCGCCAACGCGTAGAAGTCCGTAAATATTTCGTTTAACTTTTATCTCGAACTGTCCTACAGCCGCTTGATCTGGCGTTGTCATGGTGCATCCTTCTGACTTATAGAGCAATATTTTTGCTTGCCGCGATAGAACACTATGTTTCAATTCCCTTCCCAGTCCAAAGTAGCACTTACTGACAAGAGTGATTCTTCCCTCGATTTCAGAGCTGATGTTGTTGTTTGCATGGATGCTGGTTCTTTAATAAATGAAGTCTTTTACTATTCCGAAATTCTGGCTGCCAACAGTGGGCTTGTTGTTTTTTGATCTGGTTAATTCTCTTCGCCAAAGCCTCGGCTTCTTAAGAAACAGGGTTGGAGAAGCTATAACTTGGACTGCAACCCCCCGAATGGGCTGCGCTGCACAACGCCTTTAATCAGTTGGATATTTTAGTCGCCTTGAGGGACAACTGTCAAATAAAGTAATTAATCTTTATCTTAAGAAATATAAATTATTTAAAAATGTTGATGTACACATAATTTGGTTCCTAACCGCACCGCCGAGAAGCACTTTACTACTCCTTCTTAAGGGCAGAAATTACCGATTAAGTCCAAAGGTTTTTTACAAGCATATTTTCCGTTGTGTACATCTGTATACCTACGTGGACATGAGTATTGATAGCTCGCTTATGAGCTGCATGCGCTGCAATTATCAAGATGCCACATATATTTTGTGGAAAACGTGCTACGCTTTTGCATTTTGTATTTCAGTTTTTTTTTTGTTTTCATAATACTTTTTAATTTAAAATGTAAAATATTTTTACATATACATATGTACATTAGATATCTATGTTGCTGATAATATCGGGAGTATGGAATATTTTTAAATTTATCTCGGGATTCACAAAGTGATTCTTGTTAAGGTTTTGTGTAAATACTTTAAAACGCTTTAGTTTTTTAAATATGCATATATGCAATTTTGATAAGTTTATTTGTTAATATATTTTATTATTATTGTAAATGTGTTAAATGTTACGTTTTAATTGACATGGAATATCGTTCTGATTCTAAGCATACTTCATAGTGAGGAATATTTGAAAATTTTGCTTCTGCCAGTTAAGTTCTGTTGAACGCGCCTGAAAATATTCCACACAATTTAGATTAAGAACATATAAGATATATATACCTAATTGTGTATAAAGGAATAGAAACTAAAACGGCAATAAATACAAAACGTGCATGCATATAGATCAATTTTCTCTGATAATTCGATAAATTATCTATAGAAAATCAACTATATATAATTTAATTTTTTTTGTTTGTTTATTTTAATTTGTTTTATTTTATTTCATTTCATTATATTTTATTTTATTTTATTTTGTCTTATTATTATTTTTGTATTATTTTATTTTGTTTAATTTTTCTTTATTTATATTAATTTTCATTTTTTATTTCGTTCTATTTTATACTATTTAATTTTTATTTTTTTTATGAAGTTTTAACTTTATTTTATTTTATCTTATATTATTTTATTTTATTTTATTTTATTTTGTTTGATTTTATTTTATTTCATTTTATTTTATTTTTTTTTTATTTTACTTTATTTTATTTTATTTTTGCTTGTTTTTTTTTTATTTTGCTTTATTTTATTTTATTTTGTTTTATTTTATTTTATTTTATTTTACTTTATTTAATTTATTTTATTTTATTTTACTTAATTTTTTAAACATTTTTTTTTAGTTTTTGCTTTATTTAATTTAGTTTTATTTTACATTATTTCAATTAAGATACTTTGTTTTTTTTTTTTTTGTCTATTTTATATTATTAACTTTACGTAATTTTATTTCATTTTAGTTTACATTTTATTATTATTTTTTCTTGTTGCTACTATATTATTTCACATGCATCTAAACAAATAATGTATAAAGATGTTACAAGTTTCAACTTAAACCTGAATACCTAACCACTTGTTTTGTTTTTGTCAACATTTTGTTTTCAGCAAAACAGCAGTGCATGCATCTCTTCGAGCACTCGTATGCTTACAGATTGTTTATATGCGCAGCGACTTTATAAATATGTGTGTTGGTAAAATGTTTGTCTCGTGTTGTCCTGTGATTTCGCTCATATAAACTCTACGACGTACCTTGTTATTTTTATTTTTATTGGACCTTGGCGAAATAAAACCAGGCTAATCTTGTTCATGTGTCCGCACCCCGTGGGACCGCCGTTAGCATAACGTCACGGGGGAAAGGCGATTTAGTCGTCACTACTTCGTATGCGCATTTCTGCGCTCCCTTTCAGCATGCATCAATTGCATCATAACTGTAAAGGCCATTGTGCTCACAGCAGTCCAACAATCTATTAACTTATTAACTCTATGTACAGGGAGTCTTTCGCCGTGAAAACAAGGGCAGTGAAACATAACATGTTTTGCGCTTTCCAATTTGGAGAGACAGTGTAGACAGAATGGATCCTACTCTATCCCACTGTTATGTAGATATTCCTTTAGGCTGCCGTGCTCGCACAATATCTGTGTGAGGTGGTAATTTAGTTGGTCGTGTTTTCTCGTACCATTCCGCTATATTCCGAACTAGCAGGAAGGTACAGCGCCCTTTTCTCGATTCTTCCCACCGTTTTTGCCACCTAATTATTGTTCGTGACCTTGCGCTTTTCTTAGCATCTTCAGATGTTCGGCTGATTCCAATGACACACAGGCCACTTCTTCTGAAAGTAGATTTACTGGGATATTTCTGGATGAAATATGGATCACGTCGGCGGACACCGTCCAATAAGCACATGCTATTCGTATAGTAGTAACACGGTAGGCTGCTAGCTTTTTGTCACACTTCTATGCAGTGTGATGGCTACTCTCTCTAGTACTGCATACAGTTTAGCAATGAAACACACTACGCCTATACTTACACATTTTGTAATACTTCACACAGTATACCGATACCACACACTACGCTAACGCTTACACATTCCTTCGTACCAGTACACCAAACAACACCTGCATTTATATTCTACATTTATTCCCTATGAAACATACCGCTTACAAATACTACTCTTATGTCTACACCTTCATTCATTCATTTTCATTCATTTTTATTGAGCATTTTTCTTATACCTATCTATTTACATATGTAGCAAAGTTACAATAGCAAAAATAAAAATAACAAGTAAGGAAGGCTAAGTTCGGGTGTAACCGAACATTACATACTCAGTTGAGAGCTATGGAGACAAAATAAGGGAAATCACCATGTAGGAAAATGGACCTAGGGTAACCCTGGAATGTGGTTGTATGACATGTGTATCAAATGGAAGGTATTAAAGAGTATTTTAAGAGAGAGTAGGCCATAGTTCTATTGATGGACGCCATTTAGGGATATCGCCATAAAGGTGGACCAGGGCTGACTCTAGAATTTGTTTGTACGATATGGGTATCAAATGAAAGGTGTTACTGAGCATTTTAAGAGGGAGTGGGCCTTAGGTCTATCGGTGGACGCCTTTCGAGATATCGCCATTAAGGTGGACTAGGGGTGACTCTAGAATGTGTTTGTACGATATGGGTATCAAATGAAAGGTGGTAATGATTATTTTAAAAGGGAATGGGCTTTAGTTCTATAGGTGAACGCCTTTTCGAGAAATCGCCATAAAGGTGGACCAGGGGTGACTCTAGAATATGTTTGTACGATATGGGTATCGAATGAAAGCTGTTAATGAGTATTTTGAAAAGGGGTGATCCTTAGTTCCATAGGTCGACGCCGTTTCGAGATATCGCCATATCAAACGAAATGTGTTACTGAGCATTTTAAGAGGGAGTGGGCATGATGTCTATAGGTGGACGCCTTTTCGAGATATCGTCATTAGGGTGGGCAGGGGTGACTCTAGAATGTGTTTGTACGATATGGGTATCAAACGAAAGGTGTTACTGAGCAGTTTAAGAGGGAGTGGGCATTAGGTCTATAGGTGGACGCCTTTTCGAGAAATCGCCATTAGGGTGGGCCAGGGGTGACTCTAGAATGTTTGTACGATATGGGTATCAAACGAAAGGTGTTACTGAGCATTTTAAGAGGGAGTGGGCATTAGGTCAATAGGTGGACGCCTTTTCGAGATATCGCCATTAGGGTGGGCCAGAGGTGACTCTAGAATGTGTTTGTGCGATATGGATATCAAATGAAAGGTGGTAATGAGTATTTTAAAAGGGAGTAATCCTTAGTTCAATAGGTGGACGCCTTTTCGAGATATCGCCATAAAGGTGGACCAAGGGTGACTCTAGAATGTTTGTACGATATGGGTATCAAACGAAAGGTGTTACTGAGCATTTCAAGAGAGAGTGGGCATTAGGTCTATAGGTGGACGCCTTTTCGAGATATCGCCATTAGGGTGGGCCAGGGGTGACTCTAGAATGTTTGTACGATATGGGTATGAAACGAAAGGTGTTACTGAGCATTTTAAGAGGGAGTGGACATTAGGTCTATAGGTGGACGCCTTTTCGATATATCGCCATTAGGGTGGGCCAGGGGTGACTCTAGAATGTTTGTACGATATGGGTATCAAACGAAAGGTGTTTCTGAGCATTTTAAGAGGGAGTGGACATTAGGTCTATAGGTGGACGCCTTTTCGAGATACCGCCATTAGGGTGGGCCAGGGGTGACTGTTGTTGTTGTTGAAGCGATACGGTTGCTCCCCGAAGGCTTTGGGGAGTGTTATCGATGTGATGGTCCTTTGCCGGATACAAATCCGGTACGCTCCGGTGCCATAGCACCATTAAGGTGCTAGCCCGACCATCTCGGGAACGATTTATGTGGCCACATTAAACCTTCAGGCCATTCCCTCCCTCCCTACCTCCAAGTTCCATGAGGAGCTTGGGGTCGCCAGAGCCTCGTCTGTTAGTGAAACAGGATTCGCCGCGGATAGGTGAGGTTGACAATTGGGTTTGGAGAAGCTATATATTGCGCTGGCAACCTGAAAGGTTGCGCTACACAGCCCCTTGAATCTGGTATTTTAGTCGCCTCTTACGACAGGCATACCTACCGCGGGTATATTCTGATCCCCTAACCCGCTGGGGTGCCAGGGGTGACTCTAGAATGTTTGTACGATATGGGTATCAAACGAAAGGTGTTACTGAGCATTTTAATAGGGAGTGGGCATTAGGTCTATAGGTGGACGCCTATTCGAGATATCGCCATTAGGGTGGGCCAGGTGTGACTCTAGAATGTGTTTGTACGATATGGATATCCAATTAAAGGTATTAATGAGGGGTTTAAAAGCGAGTGGCCCTTAGATGTATATGTGAAGGCGTTCTCGGAATATCGACCAAAATGTGGACCAGGTGATCCAGAAAATCATCTGTCGGGTACTGCTAATTTATTTATATATGGAATACCACTAACAGTATTCCTGCCAAGATTCCAAGGGCTGTTGATTTCGCCTTGTAGAACTTTTTCATTTTCTTCTACTTAATATGGTAGGTGTCACACCCATTTTACAAAGTTTTTTCCAAAGTTATATTTTGCGTCAATAAACCAATCCAGTTACAATGTTTCATCCCTTTTTTCGTATTTGGTATAGAATTATGGCATTTTTTTATTTTTCGTAATTTTCGATATCGATAAAGTGGGCGTGGTTATGGTCGGATTTCGGCCATTTTTTATATCGAGATAAAGTGAGTTCAGATAAGTACGTGTGCTAAGTTTAGTAAAGATATATCGATTTTTGCTCAAGTTATTGTGTTAACGGCCGAGCGGAAGGACAGACGGTGGACTGTGTATAAAAACTGGGCGTGGCTTCAACCGATTTCGCCCTTTTTCACAGAAAACAGTTATCGTCCTAGGAGCCAAGCCTCTACCAAATTTCACAAGGATTGGTTAATTTTTGTTCGACTTATGGCATTAAAAGCATCCTAGACAAATTAAATGAAAAAGGGCGGAGCCACGTCCATTTTGAAATTTTCTTTTATTTTTGTAATTTGTTGCACCACATCATTACTGGAGTTGAATGTTGGCATAATTTACTTATATGCTGTAAAGATATTAACTCTTCTTTTAAAATTTTAATTTAAAAAAATTTTTTTTTAAAAAGTGGGCGTGGTCGTTCTCCGATTTTGCTAATTTTTATTAAGCAGACATAAAGTAATAAGGGTAATGTTCCTGCCAAATTCCATCATGATATCTTTAACGACTGCCAGATTACAGCTTGCAAAACTTCTAAATTACCTTCATTTAAAAGTGGGCGGTGCCACGCCCAATGGCCAAAATTTTACTAGTTTTCTATTTTGCGTCATAAGCTCAACTCACCTACCAAGTTTCATCGCTTAATGCGTATTTGGTAATGAATTATCGCACTTTTTTGATTTTTCGAAATTTTCGATATCGAAAAATTGGGCGTGGTTATTGTCCGATATCGTTCATTTTAAATAGCGATCTGAGATGAGTGCCCAGGAACATATATACCAAATTTCATGAAGATACCTCAAAATTTACTCAAGTTATCGTGTTAACGGGCAGACGGACGGACGGACGGACGACTGTGTATAAAAACTGGGCGTGGCATCAACCGATTTCGCCTATTTTCACAGAAAACAGTTAACGTCGTAAAATCTACTCCCCTACCAAATTTCAAAAGGATCGGTTAATTTTTGTTCGACTTATGGCGTTAAAAGTATCCTAGACAAATTAAATGAAAAAGGGCGGAGCCACGCCCATTTTGAAATTTTCTTTTATTTTTGTATTTTGTTGCACCATATCATTACTTGACAGAATTTACTTATATACTGTAAAGATATTAAATTTTTTGTAAAAATTTTACTTTAAAAAAAAATTTTTTTTAAAAGTGGGCGTGGTCCTTCCCCGATTTTGCTAATTTTTATTAAGCGTACATATAGTAATAGTAGTAACGTTCCTGACAAATTTCATCATGGTATCTTCAACGACTGCCAAATTACACCTTGCAGAAGTTTTAAATTACCTTCTTTTAAAAGTGGGCGGTGCCACGCCCATTGTCCAAAATTTTACTAATTTTCTATTCTGCGTCATAAGTTCAACTCATCTACCAAGTTTCGTCGCTTTATCGGTCTTTTGTAATGAATTATCGCACTTTTTCGGTTTTTCGAAATTTTCGATATCGAAAAAGTGGGCGTGGTTATAGTCCGATATCGTTCATTTTAAATAGCGATCTGAGATGAGTGCTCAGGAAGCTACATACCAAATTTCATCAAGATACCTCAAAATTTACTCAAGTTATCGTGTTAACGGACGGACGGACGGACGGACGGACGGACGGACATGGCTCAATCAAATTTTTTTCGATCCTGATTATTTTGATATATGGAAGTCTATATCTATCTCGATTCCTTTATATATGTACAACCAACCGTTATCCAATCAAACTTAATATACTCTGTGAGCTCTGCTCAACTGAGTATAAAAAAGTTTAACATTATGAAGTATAAACTAACGAATGCATAATATGTGTATGAGACCGTGTAGATATAAAAAAAAGGTAAGACATTTTCTATGTTAAGCTAAACATAGTGACAAATGTCATATCTATCAAAAATATTGAAACATTAGTGCAGTGGGGTGACTGCTAAATATTGAAATTAAGTTATATATATATATTTTTTTTTTTTAATATATACCTACATATGATTTTTAGCATAATTACAAGATGCTACTATTGGCAAAGATAAAAGTAAGTAAAAGAAAAAATAATGGTTTCGGTATATAAAATAAAGTAAAGAAAGTTACTATTATTATTTTCTTTTAGTCTTTTTTATTAAGATGCTTATTGAATAGGTCGTAGCAAAACTTCGATTTAATTATGTGAAAAACTCAGAAGAAAGGATTTCACACATTTTGTAAATTGTAGAATATTCCTCATGGCCCGAATTTCGGAAGGTAGTATGTTGAAGAGTTTCCTGGATGCAATTGTATACAACTTTGTTGAGTGTGTGGTTCTGGAAGGAGGTACAATAACTGTGGGATGAAAGTTTATCCTAAGGTTATAGGTTTCCGACCTCATACTCTGCAGATAACTACACCTAATGAAAAAGATTTTTAAAACTTTAAAATAATAAAGGTCTCTTATTGGAAGAATCTCTAGACCTCTAAAAAGCAGTCGATTTACATTAGATATTTTACGAATAACGAATTTTTGTAAAACTGGGATAGACTGAATTTTATTAAAGGATGCTCCTCCCCAACAGCTGATACCAGATAACAATTTAAAGCGCATAATAAACTGTTTTAAGGGTATAGTTAGAGCAGCAACCTCTGAGATGATAGAAACAACGTAAAGAATATTGGAGATAATGCTTTAGGCGGGACATGTGGATGCCCCAGTTCATATTTTGGTCTACAGTTACACCTAGATACCGAAAGTCTTCAACAACATCAATTATAACTTACTTACTTAATTGGCGCTTAACCGTCTAAACGGTTATGGCCGTCCAACAAGGCGCGCCAGTCGCTCCTTCGCTCCGCCAACCGGCGCCAATTGGTCACACCAAGGGAGTTTAAATCGTTTTCCACCTGGTCCTTCCAACGGAGTGGGGGCCGCCCTCTACCTCTGCTTCCATAGGCGGGTTCCGATAGAAACACTTTCTTGGCCGGAGCATCATCTTTCATTCGCATAACATGGCCTAGCCAGCGCAGCCGCTGCGTTTTAATTCGCTGGACTATGTTGATGTCTGCGTATAGCTCGTACAGCTCATCGTTAAATCTTCTTCGGTACTCGCCATCGCCAACGCGTAGAGGTCCATAAATCTTTCGAAGAACTTTTCTCTCGAACACTCCCAAAGCCGCTTCATCTGCTGTTGTCATGGTCCATGCTTCTGCCCCATATAGCAGGACGGGTACGATAAGTGACTTGTAGAGTATGATTTTCGTTCGCCGAGAGAGGACTTTACTTTTCAATTGCCTACCTAGTCCAAAGTAGCATTTATTGGCAAGATTGATTCTTCGCTGGATTTCAGTGCTGATGTTGTTGCTAATGTTGATGCTGGTTCCCAAATAAACGAAGTCTTTTACTATTTCGAAATTATGGCTGCCAACAGTAGCGTGGTTGCCAAGGCGCATATGCGCTGACTCTTTGCTCGATGACAGCAGGTACTTCGTTTTGTCCTCATTCACCATCAAACCCATCTTTACCGCTTCTTTTTCCAGCTTGGAGTAAGCAGAACTAACAGCGCGGGTGTTTAGGCCGATGATATCAATGTCATCAGCATATGCCAGTAATTGCACGCTTTTATAGTATATTGTTCCAGTGCGGTTAAGTTCTGCAGCTAGTATAATTTTCTCCAGCATCAAATTAAAGAAATCGCACGATAGGGGGTCACCCTGTCTGAAACCTCGTTTAGTTTCGAACGGCTCGGAGAGGTCCTTCCCAATTCTGACTGAGCTGATGGTGTTGCTCAACGTCATTTTGCACAGCCGTATAAGTTTTGCGGGGAAACCAAATTCAGACATAGCGGCATATAGGCAGCTCCTTTTCGTGCTGTCGAAGGCGGCTTTAAAGTCGACGAAGAGGTGATGTGTGTCGATTCTCTTTTCACGGGTTTTTTCCAAGATTTGGCGCATTGTAAAAATCTGGTCGATGGTAGATTTACCAGGTCTGAAGCCGCACTGATAAGGTCCAATCAGCCGGTTCACGGTGGGCTTCAATCTTTCGCACAATACACTTGAAAGGACCTTATATGCGATATTAAGAAGGCTGATTCCACGATAGTTGGTGCATTTTGCAGTATCCCCCTTCTTGTGGACTGGGCAAAGAACACTTAGATTCCAACCGTCGGGCATGCTTTCGTCCGCCCATATTTTGCTAAGAAGCTGCTGCATGCGCCTTACCAACTCCTCGCCGCCGAACTTGAATAGCTCCGCAGGCAATCCATCAGCGCCCACGGCCTTGTTGTTTTTCAATCTGGTTATTGCTATTCTAACTTCGTCATAATCGGGCGGGGGGACATATATTCCATCATCATCGATTGTGGGATCGGGTTCTTCATCTCTGCGCGGTGAATTGCTGCCTCCATTTAGGAGAGCAGAGAAGTGTTCCCTCCATAATCTAAGCACTCTCTGGACATCAGTTACAAGCAATCAATTATAAAGCATTCGTTATTACAAATAGCGAGCAGATTAAAAATACCATACTGAGCCATTTGGTACGAATTATCGTGGAGAGAGAGACGCTCACAACTGGAGGAGTGGAAAACAATGTCTACGTCTGGCCTTATTTTTACATTCAAGCTAAAAAACATTAGTTTCGTTTTATTGCTGACAACGAGCTTGTGTTTAGCGAACCACGGTCTTAAAATATATACATCATGATTTATGCTACCTATCAAGTCGAACGTATTTGATGAGCCGTAAGCTATCGCTAGATCATCTGCAAATGCAGTGACCTTCCCCAAGAATGGCATGTCGAAAATTGAATTTACGTAAACCAGAAATAAAATAGGACCGAGGACGGAACCTTGTGGAACGCCAACTTTAATTGGATTAGAGCTACTGAGGGTTCCGCAGACTTTAACGCGTTGTACTCTTCCAGTGAGATACGATTTGAACCACTCATGTATAAATCCTCGAAAGCCAGTATGATATAATTTATCAAGTAGAATTACATGATCCACAGTATCAAAAGCATTTGTGATGTCAAAAAAAAGACTTAAATTCAGGATTCCCCCATACAGTGTTTGGACATCAAAAAGGCATCGCAACATCAATGGTAGTCACAAATACCGAAAACGCTCAGTGTTTTAAAATTGTAGGTACCTACAAAATAGTGTACATAAGCAAGTGCATACATTGTCGGAGTAGGTTGCAATGGCGGAAAATCTGGTCTCATAATGAATTCTTGAAATACTTGTTTGTATCGCATAATGTACGACATGTTGTCACCATTGTATTTGTAGTACTCGTACGTAGTTACTAACAGCCAGCTAATGCTATTGTTGTAAATTCTGTTGTACCATCATGATGCTTTAACATTAATTTTAATTTCACCATATATACCAATGTATAAACATCTGTTGCAAAAAAATGCATTTAACACGTGTACAAAAAATAAATATGGACATACATTTTTGGGTTTACAACAATTTTCGTTCACATACGATAAATGTTAAATAACCAAAAAATAATCAACATATTCTGAATTATTAATTAACGCTATAAAATGAGAGCCATGTAGGCTTATTGTATGAAAACGTGATTTTTCCTTGCAACATACACATACTAAAAATGTAAGGAGAAATAAAATTAAAAAATGTAGAAATTAAAACTGAAATAATGAAACTAGGTCTTGGTAATGATTAATGCATTTTCATTGTTCAACTTTTGTTTTCTGAGAATAAATAATAATAAGGAATCGATTTTAAAATATCGTTTGAAAGGCCATCTTGAATTGAATTTTAGGGAATCGATTTTACAATATCGTTTGAAATGCTAACCTGAATTAAATTTTATTGATGCAATAAAAAATTAATTTATTTTTTTCAATTATATAAATGAAATAGGGCTATATGAGCTTCTTTTTAAACCATTCAGCATTTAATTGATTTCAAATAATAAGATTCAACGAGCGAATCTGACTTTGAATGAAACGTAATAGTATTTCTCTTACGAGTATCAGGAAACTCCCGAAAATTTTGCACCTTTTGTCATGGTTCGGGTCATTGAACTCTCGAGTAAATATAAGCAAATATTCTGTATAATTATATAATGTTCTTTAACAGCAATACTATGGTAGTTTTTCTTCAAAATTTAATGTATTCGCGTACTTCATTTCTTCACTTATAGCGTGTTAATGTAAAATTTATTTACTATTCCGTGGCTTGCGCTGCTTTTATACTCTCAGTTGCCTCACACGCATATTTCCCCTAGAGTCTAGGGTTTTCGCAAATAGCCTTCTCGAATAGGTACATCTAGGCATCTCATATTCTTTGATTTCTTTTGTGTGTCCGTGACTGTTTTCCATACCATCTGCTTGCCTTGTTGTTGTTGTTGTTGACTTGTATTTATTTTCTAGTCGCTTGCTTACTCCAAACTGGAAATAGAAACGGTAGAGATGGGTTTGATGGTGAATGAGTACAAAGCGAAGTACCTGCTGTCATCCAGCAAAGAGTCAGCGTATACGCACCTTGGCAACCACGCTACTGTTGGCAGCCATAATTTCGAAATAGTAAAATACTTCGTTTATTTGGGAACCAGTATCAACACCAGCAACAACATCAGCACTGAAATCCAGCGAAGAATCAATCTTGCCAATAAATGCTACTTTGGACTAGGTAGGCAATTGAAAATTAAAGTCCTCTCTCGGCAAACGAAAATCATACTCTACAAGTCACTTATCCTACCCGTCCTGCTATATGGGGCAGAAGCATGGACCATGACAACAGCAGATGAAGCGGCTTTGGGAGTGTTCAAGAGAAAAGTTCTTCGAAAGATTTATGGACCTCTATGCGTTGGCGATGGCAAGTACCGAAGATGATTTAATGATGAGCTGTACGAGATATACGCAGACATCAACATAGTCCAGCGAATTAAAACGCAGCGGCTGCGCTGGCTAGGCCATGTTATGCGAATGAAATATGATGCTCCGGCCAAGAAAGTGTAGAGGGCGGCCCCCACTCCGTTGGAAGGACCAGGTGGAAAATGATTTAAACTCCCTTGTTGTGACCAATTGGCCCCGGTTGGCGGAGCGAAGGAGCGACTGACGCGCCTTGTTGGACGGCCATAACCGTTTAGACGGTTAAGCGCCAATTAAGTAAGTAAGTATATACCAGATATGTTGGAACCATAAAAGGTGACGAAAAGGTGATATACATACAAACATAGATAAAAGCTCTACGTACTTTGTATAAGAAATTTTATGGAATAATGTCAAAATCGTACTGCGCCGGAAGTCGAAGTGTCAAATCTTATTAAAAAAGTACCAACTAACTGATTTTGTGGAGTCTGTTCGGTAGCGTTGTACTATTTTTGTATAAAATAGTGTAGTAGCTTTAGTACTGTTTTTCGCGGTTAACTTTTGAAAGGGCTAAAAAACTTTACTCCCGTATTTGGATTTTTAGTTTTTGTAAATTTGACGACTTTTTTAAATTTGTCGATAGGTTCCATATAAGGCACTATATATCACATACTAAATTTGTTTTCAAAAAATTTACCATATCTAAATTACGCATCCTTTTTCGCTAATTATTACATCCTTGCGTCAGTCTCGATAGTAGCAACGCCAGCAAATTTGACACTTCGTTCGCTGTCAAAATCTTATTCCACACTGGTTTGACACTTCGGCCAGTGTCAAATGCTAACACTGCAAAGATCAAGAAATAAAATATCTTACTTGTAAACCTATAATATTGCAACGAGTTTTGGAAATTCTGTTTACTATGCACCTTCTTCTAACCTTCGAATCGCTGAAATGTCGAATAAATAACTCCAATTTTCAGTATTGCAAAATGGTACTTATTTAGACTACTTTGGGAGTAGTACTTCACAACTAAAATGTTACTTCACTTACAGCGTGTTAAGATCAAACTGTTTATCATTCGGAAATATGATGCTTTAAGCTAGTGATCGCCACTGTTTTTGCGCTATTTGCCCTTCCAAGCCGCTTTGACAACCCGAGTTTAAACTGCATTTTCGTGTAAAAACATCGCACAGTGTTTCGTGTAGAACAAGTTAGCTGGACAAAATTATTTTATGAGATTTTTCGTTTCATATGCAGTCATTTATTACAACTACGTCATTTTTTTCAGCCATATGTTTTTTTTTTTTTTTCCAAAATTTACTTCATATGCATACATTTGCTTATTTCATATACAGTAACTCATGTGAATAAGTGACATAGATCCAAAAAAATTTAAAGGTCTTAAGAGCATTACTTTATTGTACTTAAATTGAATGAACTACAACTCTCAATACTTTAAAAAATTCTAAAAATTCGAAAAAAAAATTAAAACTTTTTATGAAAATTCGTCGAATTTTTCAAGCATTTTTTAAATATAATTTAGTTTTTGTTATAGATCGTGACAAATTTTCTTATGGGAATTAGTTAAAATAAATTTGCGAAAGCGAAAATTGTAAGAATTGTGCAAAAAGGTATCTACTTATTTATGTGAGTGACTGTACATATGTGCATACATATTTTGTATTTATTTGGGTATTTATCCTGGCACTACAATTTTTACAAAATTATTGTATAGTACCAGTCTGGAATGTAAAAGTGAATTACAATAATAAAAACAATGTAAATAATTAAATTAATTATGTGAAAATTACTTATTACAAAAACTTAAAAGTAAAGTATCATACAAAGAACAAAAACAAAAGATTTAAATTAAATAAAATATGATCCAACAAAAAGTTATAGAGTAGGTTATCTTTTATAATTATGTTATTATTCGCTATCATCACTTTCATTCGTTGAGTCACTTGTGGAATAGTCATGAGCATCAGCAACACTATTGTGAAAGCTTGAAACAACTGGGGTATTTATTGACTCCTCAACATTATCGGGGGACAGTAAGTTTAAGACTTCTGAAGTCAGACTTTAAAATTTTTTCTTAGGTATCTCCCTAAAACTGTTAACTAAAGGATCTGATGTTATAAGCAACATATTCATAAGATCTCTATTCGTGGCTTCACGCGACTGCTTTTGTATGTTATCATCCCTGAATCGTCTCAAATCTTTGTTACGGGCTTCCTGTGCTTCCTCAGAAAGTTGACCAATAGCTAAAATTGCTCATTTTATAATATCAGTACTATGCATTAAGATTTTATGAACTGTTACAGGTATATTAAACCATGGATAGAGATCTATGTATAGTTTTTTAGTCTCGACCGCAAATTTTTCAAATCTTTGGATATTTATATTGTACCCAGATGCTAATGCGCGAAGGAGAGTGTCGAACCTTTTGATGAGCGTAACGTCCAGTCCCGTAATCTCAGCACCAGCCTCAGAATTTTCGAAAAACCTACGAGCAATGTTGCCGTCATTAGTATTGCCGGAACCTTGTTTTGGTTTATCTACTATTAATCCAAGTTTTGCAGTATTTATATTACATTCAGGTATTGGCGTAGATGCTACCAAATGGGGTTGTTTTGTGTAGCGTTCCTGTGTGATTATACCTGCATTAGGATTGCTTTGTACGTACCTGTTTTTATGCCTTGGTGACTGGTGCGGTAGGTTGTGGCAGGTTGAAGTCAGTGATCTTCGCCTTTTTGCTTTTGGTGTGTCCTTGTTGACCTTGCGCGTTTATTTTTGTGTGTTTTATAGCTACGTATTTGTTCCCTGTACCTGGGAATTGGTTTTGCCGTTTGTAGATCAGCTTTAAAGGTTCAAATATCTCGTCGGAGCTGGTACGTACATACATGCTATTTTATATGTAGAGATAACTAAATCTACAAAAAAAAAAAAAAATTAAAAATAGATGTGCAAATAATTCGCAATGGTTTTTTCTTTCGACTATTAGAGAATACTTGCGACTATAACATACATAAAATTTAGCCCGGATGTCCGCGGATGTATGTAACTTTTTTGTCCCTAAAGTTAAAAATATAGAGAAAAAATACCTTTTCTTCTTAATAACGGAGAAATAATTACTATTAAAAAAATTTACTTACCTTAGAGCTTAGAATCCATCAAAAAAATTATATAAAAGTGTTCACTTAAAAGAAATATGAAGCTTAATATTCAACAAGAATTTTGCAAATTAATCAATGCATTTTACGGCCACTCCTGCCTTCTTACTTCAATTACTCAATATATATGAGCTAAAATATCAAAAAAAGCAAAAATCCCGTTATTTTGTTTGTTTTCTTTCATTTCTCATTACACTTTTCTTGGAATAAGAACTTTGTTTTTGTCCAGCTAGCTTGTTCTACACGAAACACTGTGCATCGGTTACCCTTCGAGGCTACCACAACTTAATGAATTAATAGACCTAGGAATATTTCAAACTATTTCTCATCCAAAAATCAATATTTCCAAAAATAAAACTGATAAAACTGTTTTAAATAAAAGCACATTGCCTTTTTAACTTTACATTCCTGCCTGGATGTCCACGCTCCCGCTCGCACTAATGTACTTACATTTACATATCTGCCGAAGACTGCACTAGATCTATGCTCACGCTGGCCTACTGAATCACCGCATTTTTCCCAATTTTACCAGTTTTCGATATCAAAAAAGTGGGCGTGGCTGTCACTCGTTTTCATCCATTTTCAATACTAATCTGTTCTATATCCATATAAGCAAGTATAGCAACTTAAAAGATATACCAGTTTTAGGTATAGTTGTCGTGTTAGCAGACGGACTGACATGGTCCAATCAAAATCCAATCCTTTTCGTTGCTGATAATGTGGATATAAGACAGCTTTAACCTATCTCGACTCCTTTATGTCATTATTTGCAACCTCATATTCAGCGAAAATTATCTCTATGTCCATTTAATCCTAGTGAGATAATGTACGTCTGTGAGACGTACGTCGTTTTAATTTCGCTCTCAGTCTCCCACAATCGTAAAGGGAAACATTCTCGTTCTCAGTTTTCTCAGCTACCATTATTCAATAGTAACTTTTTTATTTGCTGAAATATATAAGATTTTTTTTTAAAAATACGTCTAAGAGACGTATCGTTATCTTTTACGTGACTTCAAATTTTATATGTAATTTTTGCCTAAAATGGTAATTTTAGCTAATAATTTTTTCAGTATAGTTTACAATAGTTAATTCATTCAATTGAAGTACAAAAATATGTATTTTATTTTAATTTTTTTGCTATAAACTGAGGTCCTTCGAAAAAGACTGATTTTTGCAAGGACAAGTCCAAGACAAGTCAAACTTAATTTAAGTAAGTAATATATATCAAACAAATGATTTTAAAAAAAATAATGTAAGTTTTTTTTATATCTTTAGAGTCCTTAAACTTGAACACGTCTCTCAGACGTACGTTATCTCTCTAGGGTAAAAAAATAACGTTATCTTTCTGGGTTAAAGAAAAATATTGTGGCGAACAGCAGCATTTCTAAATTTCTAACAACACTATGCTGTTCGTAAATAAGCACAACGACAGTAAGCCATTTACACACATACATAGGAGGCAACGAAGAATATTTCACACACATAATCAGCAGCTTGAAGCGAAGAGATTATTTCACATACACATATGTAGTTAGCAGATAAGAGCGAAGAAGACAGGGAAACAATCACACATCACGTTATCATCAGCTAAGAGCAGAAGCTGTTACTCACACATACACACTCATATAAAAAAAATGAAAGGCGCGATAACCTCCGAAGAGATTTTAGGTCGAGCTCCTCTTCCAATTTGTGTCGTGCTCCTTTTAACTTTTCCTACGAATTGGCCGGACAGGACCGAGTTGTTTTATGCCGAATCCGAACGGCATCTGCAAGGCATATGAGTTTTCACTGAGAGCTTTCATGGCAGAAATACTCTCGGATTGCTTGCCAAACACTGCACAGGGCCGACCCCGCTTAGAAAAATGTTATTATAATTGAAAAAACTTGTTTATAAAATTTTGATGTTGCTTTTCCCGGGGTGTGAACCCAGTATCTTCGGTGTGGATGGCGGAGCACACTATCATCACACCACGGCGGCCGCCACATGCATATAGCTAGAAAAAAATATAAACTACATATATTCAAGTACATATATAGCAACTGTTCCAGAAGGCATATTGGTGAAAAGTATAGACCTTAGCAGAAATAGGTGAATGACGCTAACTGAGAGTATAAAAGCAGCGCGGTATAAGCAATAATCCATCGGTTTGATTTTATCATGCTTAAGTGAAGTACGCAGTAATCGTAATTGTAAAGTACTGCTCCGAAAGTAGTCTTAATAAAGAACGTTTTGTTAAACAGAGTATTTGAGTTATTTACTCGGCAGTTCAAAGATTCGAACGTTAACAGAAACTGCAAAACAATCAGAAGCAGAATTTCCCAAAATTCATTACAATATCATGGTTACTTTGTAACAAGGAATAGTTCTAATTTTGTTCCACTGTGTTATAAGTCAATCAAAAATCAATGTAGAATAAAACATCGATTAATATTTACCTAAAAATATCTAAATCGATTAAATATCGAATGAAAATCCCCCTCTAGTAGTCATTAAAACAGTTTTTTAAAAGCCCAAAATTACTGCGTCTTACTTCTCTTCCTTCTTGGGTCATATTAAATCGAAAAATCCTTCCTTGATTTCTGACGTTGTTGTTTGTTTATTCTGGTTCCTAAAAGAACAAAAAGTTTTGTAATGTGTAATGTTTACTAACGTTTCTTCGATGTTTAAAAATAAAGAAATATACAAAATTTATAAAATTTGCATATAATGTTTTAGTTTTCAAATTGAGTATTCATTAATATACCTAAGATTATTTTAATATTGGCTGATTTATTAGTTTTATTATTATTTAGTTTAATATTTATATATTTATATTTGATTTAAAATCAATCAGTTCGGCTTTAAACGGAAATAAAATTTTTTCTCCGTTATGGCCTTCACTGAGAGAAACAAATTTGGTAAAATCAGACGAAATATGGGTCCATCCATATTTTTCGGATTTTCGGTGTGGGAGGCGTAGCACGCTACCATTACACTATAGTGTCCTCCTAGCTGTGGTGTGTTAAGTAGCAGTTGATAATATCACCCTAAAATAACCAATGAAAACTGTTAATAGTGGCTGTTGATACTACAGAGATTTCTGTGCTAGGATAGTTGTAAGAACAAAGTAAAGAGAGCGCCGTGAGCGTAGGTTTCCCTTAAAATTTGCTGATGCATTTACGTAATATTGACAGTTGTTCGCTGTTGAAATCGCCAATTCATTCAGCTTTTATAACAGAAAAATTAGTTAGATTGTTTAAGAATCTTAAATTTTACAGAATATTGTTAACTTGTGATCAACAGTTTTGTTGCTGTTAAAATGACTCTGGAAATTTGTCCTCTTAACAAAAAATTCCCCTAAATCAACCTTAATGCAATAAATTTTACCAAATAGCTGAAAATTTTAGAACAACAAACCATATTTCTTGGTTTTACTAGCTTCGTTTCTTTCAGTGAATTAAGCTGTTTAAATTGTCTATATTTGTAATGCTCTTCAAAGTAAATATATTTGTATATGGCAGTAACTTGAACTTGTGTATAAAAAATACATTTATTGAAAGGCGATAAAATATATAATAAGTCTTTAATATACATTTCAACAAACATTTCTTGTTTATTTCTGTTTATTGATTTTTGTTTTTTTCTAAGTAACGGCTTAAGGCAGAGTCGCACTTCTTTCTTTTGCACGCCTTTCTATTGGCTTTTGATGAAAATTGTCTGCAAGTGGCAAAAGTTTATCGCTGAAATTTTCACTCGAATGCATCTTAAATATAATAAATAGTCGTCATTCCATGGTTTTTACTTTATTTTTATTTCTTTTTTTTATTATTAAGATATCTTCGTTTATTTCATTGCTTATTGCTTAACAATTCTCTGTACAATGCGGAGGCGTTTTGCGTTGCTGACATTGTCGTTGGTGTAATATTTATGTACGTACATACATTTACTTTACTAACATACATATTTATTGGACCTTTGCCAATTTATTGTTAACCACAGTCTTTGTTGGTGGTGCATAAGCATTTATCGGCATTTGCTGGTGGAATTGCAACTTGCCAGACCGCAAGTGTTCAAGCTTATATAGTTATATGTATGTGTGCCTTGGAACAACGCTGCAGCAAAATCAATGAGTGGTAGACTACCTCGTAACTAGTAGCAAAACTAAGCTGAACGAGGCAATATTTTTGTTATACAATTAGTTGTCATTTTTAAAATAGTTTTCCTACGACTTGTACAATTTTCAATGGAGCATAACCACCACTCGTTTAGACTGTTCATGCTCAGCCCGGATTAAGCATTTTTGTATTTTGCCAAAATGATGTTACTCAACACCATCCGTTCATTCAGAATTGCCGCTCCAAACTAAACAAGGTTTCAAACAGGGCGATCCCCTATCGTGTGATTTCCTTTATTTTATGATGTAGAAAATTATATGAGCTCCAGAACTTAGCCGCTCTTCAACAATATTCTTTAAACGCGTGTAATTACTGGCGTTTTCTGACGACATTGATACCATCGGACTGAACACCCACGCCGTAAGTTTTGCTTACTTCAAACTGAAAAGAGAATCGGAAAAAATGGGTTTGATGATGAATGAGGGCAAAACGAGATACCTGCTGTCATCAAACAAAGAGTCAGCGCCTTGGTAACAACGCCACTGTAACTTCGAATTAGTAAAGAACTTCGTTCATTTGAGAACCAGCATTAATACAAACAACAACATCAGCTTTCAAATCCAGCGAGGAACCACTCTCGCCAATAGATGCTAATTTGCACTGGGAAGGAAATTGAAAAGTAAGGTTCTCTCCCGGTAAACGAAAATCATGCTCTACAAGTCACTCATCGTACCCGTCCTGCTGTATGGTGCAGAAGCATGGGCCATGACAACATCAGATGAAATGGATTTGGGAGTGCTCAAGAGAAAAGCTGTTCGAAATGTTAGCGGACCTCTACACCAACATAGTCCATCGAATTAAACCACAGCGACTACGCCGGCTAAGTCATGTTATGCGAATAAGAGTTGATGTAAGTGGATGCAGAGAAAGGGGGCGGTCCCCAATTCGCTGAAAAGACGAGATGGAGAAGAATTTAAATTCTCTTCGTGTGACCAAATGCCGCCAGCTAACCTCGTAACGAAGAAGCCACTTTCGCATCTTGTTGGAAATTGAAATGTGCAATCAGAAGCAGCTGCATACATTGCTGGCTATCATTGTACAACCAGTCGTTCGTGGGTTGGACATTGTTGTGTAGTTAATTTGTAGCAAGTGAAACGTAGTAAACATAAAGTTTGCATATGTTGATCATTTTCGGACTAGTTTGCGAAAATTCAAATTGACTTCTTGTATTTTTTATAACCAGTTGAGCAGGTGGTAGCTTATCTGTGTAATCAGATATATGTAATATAGCTTAATATTTGGCATTTGGCCTGCAGCAATGTTGATTTCCAATTGAACAGATTGCTTTTAAACACATCTAAAAAAATTTGCAATTGAAAATGTTTTACCGATAATTTTGTTTTTCTTTTGGACTATTCAAGTTGTATTTGCCATCTTATTGGATTGCATCCAAAATGCTTAAATATGTGTAAATATATGTATGTATATTAATCGTTTGGAAATTTTTTATCAAAATATTTTCGTACAAAAAGTGGCTCAATTTACGTTTATTCTATTTATGTTTTATTTCATCGGTCATTTTGATGAGATTTCATTATTTTATAACTCTTTGCTTTGCAACTTGCTTTTCCAACACTCAAATGTCAATCGTTTGCGCTTTTCTTGCTCTGTAATTGACTGTCCATTGACATTTGATAAGTGAAACGTGATAAATGCTTTGATGGCAAGTCTTACTATTAATTATTTATTTTTTGGTTGAAGCGCCATCAAATATTTTTATACTCAGTTGAGCAGAGCTCACAGAGTATATTAAGTTTGATTGGATAATGATTGGTTGTACATATATAAAGGAATCGAGATAGATATAGACTTCCATATATCAAAATAATCAGGATCGAAAAAAAATTTGATTGAGCCATGTCCGTCCGTCCGTCCGTCCGTCCGTCCGTCCGTCCGTCCGTTAACACGATAACTTGAGTAAATTTTGAGGTATCTTGATGAAATTTGGTATGTGGGTTCCTGAGCACTCATCTCAGATCGCTATTTAAAATGAACGATATCGGACTATAACCACGCCCACTTTTTCGATATCGAAAATTTCGAAAAACCGAAAAAGTGCGATAATTCATTACATAAGACCGATAAAGCGACGAAACTTGGTAGATGAGTTGAACTTATGACGCAAAATATAAAATTAGTAAAATTTTGGACAATGGGCGTGGCACCGCCCACTTTTTAAAGAAGGTAATTTAAAACTTTTGCAAGCTGTAATTTGGCAGTCGTTGAAGATATCATGATGAAATTTGGCAGGAACGTTACTCTTATTACTGCATGTACGCTTAATAAAAATTAGCAAAATCGGAGAAGGACCACGCCCACTTTTAAAAAAAAAAATTTTTTAAAGTAAAATTTTAACAAAAAATTTTATATCTTTACAGTATATAAGTAAATTATGTCAAGATTCAACTCCAGTAATGATATGGTGCAACAAAATACAAAAATAAAAGAAAATTTAAAAATGGGCGTGGCTCCGCCCTTTTTCATTTAATTTGTCTAGGATACTTTTAATGCCATAAATCGAACAAAAATTAACCAATCCTTTTGAAATTTGGTAGGGCATAGATTTTATGGCGCTAACTGTTTTCTGTGAAAATGGGCGAAATCGGTTGATGCCACGCCCAGTTTTTATACACAGTCGTCCGTCTGTCCTTCCGCATGGCCGTTAACACGATAACTTGAGCAAAAATCGATATATCTTTACTAAACTCAGTTCACGTACTTATCTGAACCCACTTTACCTTGGTATGAAAAATGAACGAAATCCGACTATGACCACGCCCACTTTTTCGATATCGAAAATTGCGAAAAATGAAAAAAATGCCATAATTCTATACCAAATACGAAAAAAGGGATGAAACATGGTAAGGTAATTGGATTGTTTTATTGACGCGAAATATAACTTTAGAAAAAACTTTATAAAATGGTTGTGACACCTACCATATTAAGTAGAAGAAAATGAAAAAGTTCTGCAGGGCGAAATAAAACACCCTTCAAATCTTGCCAGGTATTACATATATAAATAAATTAGCGGTATCCAACCGATAATGTTCTGGGTCACCCTAGTCCACATTTTGGTCGATATATGGAAAACGCCTTCACATATACAACTACCACCACTCCCTTTTAAAACTCTCATTAATACCTTTAATTTGATACCCAAATCGTACAAACTCATTCTAGAGTCCCCTGGTCCACCTTTATGGCAATATCTCGAAAAGGCGTCCACCTATAGAACTAAGCCCCACACCCTTTTAAAATACTCATTAACACCTTTCTTTTGATACCCATATTGTACAAACAAATTCTAGGGTCACCCCTGCTCCACTTTTATGGCGATATCTCGAAACGGCGTCCACCTATGGAACTTAGGAATACTCCCTTTTAAAATACTAATTATCACCTTTCTTTTGATGCCCATAATGTACAAACAAATTCTAGGGTCACCCCTGGTCCACCTTTATGGCGATATCTCGAAAATGCGACCACCTATACAACAACCACCACTCCCTTTTAAAACCCTCATTAATACCTTTAATTTGATACCCATATCGTACAAACACATTCTAGAGTCACCCCTGGTCCTCCTTTGTGGCGATATTCCGAAAAGGTGTCCACCTATAGAACTAAGCCCCACACCCTTTTAAAATACTCATTAACACCTTTCTTTTGATACCCATATTGTACAAACAAATTCTAGGGTCACCCCTGGTCCACCTTTATGGCGATATCTGGAAACGGCGTCCACCTATGGAACTAAGGATTACTCCCTTTTAAAATACTCACTAACACCTTTCTTTTGATACCCATATCGTACAAACAAATTCTAGGGTCACCCCTGGTCCACCTTTATGGCGATATCTCGAAACGGCGTCCACCTATGGAACTAAGGATTACTCCCTTTTAAAATACTCATTAATACCTTTAATTTGATATCCATATCGTACAAACGCATTCTAGAGTCACCCCTGGTCCACATTTATGGCGATATTTCGAAAAGGCGACCACCTATAGAACTAAGGCCCACTCCCTTTTAAAATACTCATTAACACCATTCGTTTGATGCCCATATTGTACAAACAAATTCTAGGGTCACCCCTGGTCCACCTTTATGGCGATATCTCGAAACGGCGTCCACCTATGGAACTAAGGATTACTCCCTTTTAAAATACTCATTAATACCTTTAATTTGATATCCATATCGTACAAACGCATTCTAGAGTCACCCCTGGTCCACCTTTATGACGATATCTCGAAACGGCGTCCACCTATAGAACTAAGGCCCACTCCCTTTTAAAATACTCATTAACACCTTTCGTTTGATGCCCATATTGTGCAAACGCATTCTAGAGTCACCCCTGGTCCATCTTTACGGCGATATCTCGAAAAGGCGTCCATCTATAGAACTTAGGTCCACGCCCTTTTAAAATACTCATTAATACCTTTCATTTGATACCCATATCGTACAAACGCATTCTAGGGTCAACCCTGATCCACCTTTATGGCTATATCCCTAAATGGCGTCCACCTATAGAACTATGGCCCACTCCCTCATAAAATACTCTTTAATGCCTTTCATTTGATACACATGTCATACAAACACATTCCAGGGTTTCCCTCGGTTCATTTTCCTACATGGTTATTTTCCCTTATGTTGTCACCATAGCTCTCAACTGAGTATGTAATGTTCGGTTACACCCGAACTTAACCTTCCTTACTTGTTATTTTTGCTTAATTGAAGACCATTAGTGCTTTGGTTTTTTCTTGATATTTATACCTTTCATGAACATGAAATGGTATATTAACTTTGGTCCGATGTTTGTAACGTTGAGAAATATAGAAGACAGACTCACCATTAAGTATACCGAATTGATCAGGGCGACGAACTGAGTTGATATAGCCATGTCCGTCTTTCGTCCGTCTGTCCGTCCGTCTGTCTGTTTGAACGCAACTTAGTCCCTCAAATTTTGAGGTATCTCAATGAAATTTGGCACAAGGATGTATTTTTGTATTATATTAGAAGTTTGTCGGATCCGGTAGGATCGGACCACTATAACATATATCTCCCATACAACCGATCGTTCAGATAAGACGATTTGGGTCATTCCTGCCGCAATTTAGAAAGTATAAACGTGAAACTCGGTGATATATATTCTAATATATCTCAGAAGATATCCTGAAAAAATCACTTTGATCGGAGGTATATATAGTATCCCATACAACCGATCTATCCCCATATATATCCCATACAACCGGTCGTTCAGATAGATAGATTTTTGGCAATTTCTCACTTAATTTCCAATATAAAAACGTTAAAGTTGGTGATATTTATTCTAATATATCACAGAAGATTTCATGAAAAAATCATTTCGATCGGAGCTATATATGATATATATCCCATATAACCCATCTTTCAGATAGAAAGGTTTTTGGCCATTTCTCCCTTAGTTTCCAATATAAAACCGTGAAACTTGGTGATATATATTCTAACATGTCATAGAGAATTTCCTGTAAAAATCATTTCGCTTGGAGCTATATATAATATATATCCCATAAAACCGATCGTTCAGATAAGGGGGTTTTTTGCCATTTTTTATTTTATATTTATCTTAAAAATCGTTTATGTATGTACATATGTTCACTATATATTTCTTATCTTATACATTCGATTATTTGGAGATTACGAACGGAATAAAATTATTGTTCAGCCCCATTCATGAAAGGTATGAAGTCTTCGGCAGTCTCGTCCTTAGTTTTTTGTTTTTTTTTTTTTTGAGCAGCATTGATTTAGATGACGATGCGCGATTATATTATTTCCTTTTCATTGCAATCAATGTGTAATTTTAAGTTTTTAATGATTTTTTTTTGTTATTGAATGCATGAGTGTCGTTTTCATTTTGCATACCTTTGATCTAAGCTCAGCTTACTACATTAAACTTGCCATACATGGCCATGACAGCCAATGCTTTGCATGGTGTCATAACTATTTATAGTTGTTTCTCTATAAATAAATAAAAATATATAAATAAATAACCACACCTATTTAATAGTATCACTGGTTAATTTGCGCAACATCCAATGTACATGCTTACCCTGCTTTTACTTTTTATCGCGCAAGTCGATACGACATATCTGAAGAAATGATCGACATAGATATCTCCCTTGTTCCGCATTCTTATCAGCCTTCGTAAACAACTGTTCTCCGAAAAGGAAACGACATTTAGGTACGAAAGCTTCACAGAATTTGGAAACTATTTCGATAGGAATTAAAGATACTAAAGCGATAAAACGAAGAGTGACGAGGAAGATGGTATTTTTGTATCACGAATGTATTTTTATATTCGAAAGAATATTTTGGAAATTTTAAGTTGTTTAAGAAGTTTCATAATGATGTGAAAAATTCTTTCTACAGAAGTGAATAGAAATCTGAATTTCAGAGGCAAAGAGATATACCTTCACCATTGTTTTGTCAAAGCTGGGTTAACAAGAAGCGCCTACGGAAAGTCAAGTAATCCAACAAATTGACTGAATTCAAGTCCCATAAATAAAAGTATGTTTTTGCAAACTCTCTGTTTGGAAAATTCACCACAATAAATTCTATATTCAAGTTCAGGAAATAAAAAAAAAAAGAGTTTTGAAAATTTTCTAAAATGAAGGAAACTCAAAACGTTACAGTTAACTTTTTCTAAAATGTATGTGTGTTTGGAAGGAAAAATTCCATTAAAGTATCTTATTGTTGTGAAATAAATTTATATCGCCTTACTGCAAAACGTATCGAAATAGTTATTTCTTGGCGATAGACCATAAAATTATATGAAAATTATTGGCAGGGTAGGGGAGTTCGAGAAATCGTAGACTCTTAATGTAAATAACTAAATCTTTAACAAACCTAAGTACACCGTAGACCTTGTTTTGCCTACATTTAAAAAATTAAACCTCACTTCTCCTCTTCCCTATCTATCCCATTTCTTTAACCCAATTCTTAATTTTTTTATAATCCTTATTGATCGCTTTTTTCATTTGTCTTCCCCCCACTCACATTCCCACTCCCCAATCCCACTTCCTATCCGACTCTCATTCCTACTCCAACAACCACTCCTACTTGCGCTAAACTTCACATTCCAATGCCCACTTCCAATCCTAATCCCACTCTTACTACAACTCCCTCTCCAACTTCCATTCGTTCTCCCTTTCTCACCTCAATTTTTTGATCATCTCTATACCAAATATCGAAACCCTGCTTCACCTGACTGACCAATATTAATGGCTTTGCTTTTTAAAACGTTTACGAGATTATATGAAACTACCGCAATTTTTAAAATCTCTTTCATTTTTATATATATGATAAAGATATATAATTGACCCGTTCTCCAGCCTAAAAATATTCGTCCCTGCAATGTAATTACTCTACCAGTAAACAGAGGCCATTGTCATATTGTAGCTTCTGCTAAAGAGAAATTTTTAACTTTCCGCCTCTCCTTCCTTTTCTTTATATTCGATTCCTATCTCTCCTCCTTATCTTCTTCCTTTAACATAGTCTATTTTTCTCTTTACTGCTTCCACTTTCTTTCCTCCTCCTCATGCTTGCCTTATTCTTCCTCATCTCCTTCCTTTCACAAGCTTTCTCTGAAATATTAAGCTAGACACAGGGGTACCCTGTACCAAATCTTGCGAATTGAATGCGAGTTATTACAATAGTTGCAGCCCCGTTTTTTGAAATAATTAGATAGTCAAAGAGATATTTGTGTACCAAATTTCAAGCTAATCTTATAATAAATAAGATGTATAGAATAGGTGTGCCCCTGGTCCACTGATAGAAAGAAAGGGTCCCAAATATTAAATTTGTCGGAGAGGAGCTCCTGTACTAAATTTCGAACTCGCTCAATAAATATGATTTATTTCAATAGGTAAAGAACTGCTCCACTTTTCAGAAATAAATTTTTTATCGAATAATACAATTATAATTACAATAATTACAAAATTCAAGCAAATCGCATCACAAATATATCTGGCCCATGGTCCACTAGCCAGAAACCCAGGAAGTTGCTCAAATATTAGCTTTGCCGATGAGGTACTTCTCTACCGAATTTCAAACACATCGCTGCATTATTTGAGTTTTTTGATGAGGTTGCTCCCTGCACTACTTCCCGGAAAGAAAAGTTTCTCACATAATAAGCTTGTAAAGGACGTACTCCTGGCCCAAATTGCAAGAAAATGACACCATTAATTATCTATATTAAGAAGAGCTTAGGTTTGTAATAACATTAAGCCACTTCGAAAATTTTCATAAAGAGAAGTTCTACTAGCATAAGTCGAAATTGGATAATTGCCTATTGCAGTACAATTAAAACCTGTTCTCATATTCACGTACAAGCCCAGCAAAAATTCTTGTAGGTTTTCAAGAGAAACAAGGAACAGAGCAGTTTCGCTGCTTATTCCGATAAGCAATTAGCGCTAAAGGATTAAGCTTTCTAACAACACAAGCATATATTATATTCATATAAAACTCTTTATAAGTCCATTATATATACACCATTCATTACATATATGCTCTACCAACCTTATATAGAAGGCTGTAGCTCAGAAAGAGTATAAATCCTTTAGTCCGATAACATCCGTTCAACAAAACAAAATTACGGAAAGTTGGATACATATGAACTTTTTACAAAATTTCAAGCATCATCGTATACAATTTTGGATAAAAAAATAAGCTTTATAAAAAGTGTAAAAGTTTTTGTTGGGTGTTTTTATAGTTGTGTTAGTGTGTAGAGTACTGTTTGTGCATTTAATTGTCCTTCAAATTACTATTCGTAATTTGACCCAGATTTGTAACGATGTGTAAACAAATAACAGAAAGCACAAACGCAAACACACAATTAAACAGACATTAGAAAAGCCTTCTTTAACATATAGATTCATTTATATACATACATAACTATGTATACGATTTGTATATGTTTTCTAACATAATCATAGCCCGAGGAGAAATCATGCTATGCTAGTAAAATAAACAACTCAGGCTATCCGGTTATCTAATTGCCACAACAGGACTTAATGCAAATATAATTTGAATTGAAGCATAATCACAAAATCACAAATACATTTGTTTGTATGCATGTACTTATGTATGTCATGGTAGGCTATTTTGTATTTTACTAATAGACGCGGCAGACATTGTTCTGCCCTAACTTTGGTCTATCTGCATAACTATTAGGTAGCTGTTACCTCTTCCTATCCCCCTCCCTCCCGCTTTTCCTTATTCTTTTATTCACTTCTCCCTCTGCCTTTCTTTTGCTCTGCGTCTCTTTCTCCCTTTCCGTATTTTCCCACACTTCTTTTCCGCCTCATCTATCCTTAGCTCTCCATCTTCTTATAACTATATCCTTTCTCGATCTATTACTCCTTCCCTCTTTCCTCTTCTATCTAGTTCTTCTTATTCTTCTTCATCCCTTGTTCCCAGTCCCAGTTACAGTTACAGTCCCAGCCCAAGTTCTAGTCCAAGTCGGTCTCTGGTTCATTACTCGGAAAAAAGTGACGTAAATTTTAATCTAGGCAAAGGGCTACCGATATACCAAATTTCAGGCAAATCGAACCATGAATGGGAATGGTTAGAATAGATCGGTCCCTGATCAACTTCCCAAAAAAAAAAAACACAGCACAATTGTAAAATAATTAAAATAAATTCTAGTCTAGCTAAAGGGCTACCTACACACAAATATACTAAACGACAGGCAAACTGAAGCGTGAATAGAATTCGTTGGAATAGATCGGTCCTTAGTCCATTTCCCGGAAAGAAGCTTCAGAGGAACGCTCTACGGGTACCGCCCACCTTTGGCCGTAAATCAAAAGCCCTTGCAATTCATATTGAAACTTGACTTGGAGACTGTCCTTATAATCGTACATACAGATTGTGCAAAGACTTGAAATCGGTTGGCAACCAAGCCCACTTTTTAAACTGTAATCATAAGTCATTGAAGATATAAAATTGAAACTTGGCTTAGAGGTTCTCTTAACTATAAAACAAATTATCTTTCTATCTATAAAAAATAAATAAATAAATAAATGTAAGGTGCAATAACCTCCGAAGGGCTTTTAGGCCGAGGTTCTCTTCCAATTTGCGTCGTGTTCCTTTTTTATACTCAGCTGAGCAGAGCTCACAGAGTATATTAATTTTGTTCGCATACGGGGTACGTAACGGCATAAACTAATCGAGATAGATATAGACTTCTATATATCAAAATGATATGCGCGAAAAAAGAAATTCATTTAGTAATATCCGTCCGTACGTCCGTCGGTCTGCCCGTGAACACGATAACTTGCGTAAATTTTGAGATATCTTAATGAAATTTGGTACGTTAGTTCCTGGGCACTCATCTCAGATCGCCATTTAAAATGAGCGAAATCGAGCTATAAACACGCCAATTTTTTAGAGATCGAAAATTTCGAAAAACCGAAAAAGTGCGATAATTCATTAACAAAGACGGATAAAGCGGTGAGACTTGGCAAGTGGGTTGACTTTGTGACGCAGAATAGAAAATTAGTAAAATGCTGGACAATGGCCTTAGCACCGCCCACTTTTAATAGGAGGTAATTTACAAGCTGTAATTTGGCAGTCGTTGAAGACATCATGATGTAACTTGGGGGTCTTTACCCCTCTTACTATATGTGTTCTAGATAAAAGTTAACAAAATCGGATGACGAACACGGCCAATTTAAAAAAAATTATTTAAGGAAAATTTTAACAAAAAATTTAATATCTTTACAGTATATAAGTAAATTATGTCAAGATTAAACTACAGTAATGATATGTTGCAACAAAATACAAAAATGAAAGAAAATTTTAAAAATGGCGTGGCTCTTTTTCATTTAATTTGTCTAAAATATTTTTAACGCCATAAGTCGAACAAAAATCACCAATCCTTGTAAAATTTGGTAAGGCTTCTATGACGATAACTGTTTTCTGTGAAAATGGGTGAAAATGATGGAAGCCACGCCCAGCTTTTATACACAGTCGACCGTTTATCCTTCCGCTCGGCCGTTAACACAATAGCTTGAGCGAAAATAGCGAAAATCGATATATCTTTACTAAACTTAGTTAGCGTATTTATCTGAACTAACTTTCTCTTGGTATTAAAAATGGGCGAAATCCGACTATGCCCACGCCCAATTTTTCGATATCGAAAGTTTCAAAAAAAGAAAAAAATTTCATAATTCTATACCAAATACGAAAAAAGGGATGAAACATTGCGATTGGATTGATTTATTGACGCAAAATATAACTTTAGAAAAAAACTTTGTAAAATGGGTGTGACACCTAGCATATCAAGTAGAAGAAAATGAAAAAGTTCTACATGGCGAAATCAAAAGCCCTTGGAATCATTACATGAATACTGTTCGTGGTATTACATATATAAATAAATTAGCGGTACCCGACAGATGGTGTTCTTGGCCACCCTAGTCCACATTTTGGTCGATATCTCGAAAATGCCTTCACATATACAACTAAGGGCCACTACCTCTTAAAACACACCATAACCTTTAATTTGATACCCATATCATACAAACACATTTTAGAGTCAGCCCTGGCCCAACAAACATTTAAGTTAGAAAACGATTAGAAGACGAATCGAATTCTAATGTATTTCTCTATGGTAGAAGGTTAGAGGACGGTTTGCGTAACTGTCACGAATTCTTGCATTCTCGACAATAAGGGGACTTCGTTCTCGATACCGAGAAAATTGTTAGAATTCTAATCGCATTCTAACGTCAAATTCTAGTGTGTTTCTAATCAGAATTTTGAAGTGATGCGAAATTAAGTTCAATTATTTAAAATTAGCGAATTTTCATTGTTTCATTATATCAAATATGCTTATTTGGTTATAATCTTATGTATTAAGAATGAACATATTTCAATGGCTTTTTCTATTATAATAAATTAAAACCGTACTTAAAGATTGAGCTCAGCGTTGGTTTGAGGTAAGGATGAGGAAGCGTTTCCTTCATGCCATTCAAATAGCACTTCAATAATCTGCTCGTTTTCCTTTTTAACTTTTTCTGATTAATTTTCACTTACTAGTATTTATTATTAGAAATAAAAAAACTTATTTCGCAAATTGTAATATTTCCACTATTTTAATTTTGTTTGTATAACACTAAGAATGAGCATGATGGAATTATAGAAGGTGGCGCATTGCGCATGTAAACATTATTTCAGCTATTTTTTATTGGCAATTTTTACGTCAGTTTCCTTTAGCACTTGTTTTTTTTTCTCTTTCTTTCATTCGCTCAAGCAGTCAAGTGTGACGTAGATGCGCAGAACGAAGCAATTTGAACTCGTGAATGCACAATCTTCTGTGGGTGATTTGTGAAGAATGAGTGATCATGTCGTGCAAATAATCGATAACTGTGACAATAATCATAACATCGCATTTCTAGTGTTATTCGAATGGTTTCACAGTCGAATTCTAACCTAGTTCTCTAGCCTTGTTTTCGATTCGAATTGCATTAGAGAACTACATTAGAATTCTAATGTAAAATTACAATATTTCTCAAACGTTAGAAACTGTGTTTGCTGGGGGTCCACCTTTATGGCGATATCCTGAAATGGCATCCACCTATAGAACTATGGCCTCTCCCTTTAGAAAATACCCTTTAATACCTTCCATATGATACCCTTGTCATACAAACACATTCCAGGGTTACCCTGGGTTCATTTTCCTACATGGTGATTTTCCCTTAGTTTGTCTTCAAAGCTCTCAGCTGAGTATGTAATGTTCGGTTACACCCGAACTTAGCCTTCATTACTTGTTAATTTAAATTTTCCCTACATTGGCGGAATGGAACCTACTTGTTTTTATGTCGACTTCGAACGGCATCTACAGGGCAGATGAGTCTTCACTAAAAAGCTTTTCATGTGTAAATAAATGAAATTGGTTTGCGACCTTGCCCAATTAAAAAAATCGATATCGAAATTTTATGGACTGGAAAAAGTGCGACAATTCATTAACAAAATTAATAAATAAATGAAACTAGACCTGTGCGTTGAAACTAGGTAGACTTCAGAAAAATGGGCCTACAAAGGTTCTACACTAAAATTTCTTTACAAAATTTTTTGGAATTATGTCTTTTTTCTATTCGAGATAATGCCACCCCCATTACAGTGACATACTACCAAGTGAAAAACTTCAGGTTTTGGCACTGCAGTAGGCAAGTATGTTGCTCAGAGTTTGTCAAATTTGCTTTTGAGACAAACCAGTTTCGGCGTTGTGCCATCATCAGGTTTTGTCTCAAAACCAAATTTGACAAGGGATGACGGAAAATCGTTCCAATATACATCATTTATCCACCCTGTCGGAAAATCAACAAAACAAGATAAGTCTGTTACTCAGGGCTTGGTACCGTGTCATGTGACCATTTGTAATCCCATATATATTATTTCTAATTGTGCAGGTCCCTTATTCGCTCTTATTTGGAATCCAAATCATAAATAAAGTTTTGGTTGTCAAGGTGTAGATTCGTGATATTAGCGAACTTTGGGTATCATTGGTCGTAGTGCTTTTGGTTAGCTATATTTTATTAAAACAATTTGTTAAAAATAAGCGATTGTGAGCAAACAAAAAAATCTATTTGTACTATGCCACTATTGTGAATATTTGATTAGAACTAACTAACCGGCAGTTGCTAACATTCGCCAGATGGCAGTGCAAGTTCATATAAGTTTTTGTTGATAGATGATTGATTGATAGAATAGCTGATATTTGATATGAGACTTTTATATTTGTTGCGCAAGACGCACACGGGTCCGTCTAGTTTCTCTTTAATGTCAATTTTCTGAGCTTATCCGGGTAGGGTCCTTCCTTCGCGAGATAGCTTTACAATTATGGTACATATGAAATTGGAAATATGCTGTCATTCGGCTTGACCAGCAAAATTTTATTTTATCGAACAGAGTGGCAAAGTTAAACTCCAGGCTGGAGCTTAGACTTGCACTGAAAAACCGGGAATAAGTTGTGGTACAGTATTGCTGGAAATATACATATGATAACAATAGCAAAAACAATACCTATTGAAAAGAGCATAAGTTTCAAATTCTTAAATACATAGGCACATATGTATATCGAACAAATATGTTAAATGCTTTAAATATAATTGTGTATGCTTAATGTTACAAGAATTACAGCATTTTGCTACTTGCTTGAAATGGATATCAATATGTGAACAAATGCATCTTCACCATTAGCATGTTGCATGTCCTTAACAGTGACTTGGTGATATTTTAATAATAATGCAACAAATAATAAACAACTCAAGTGCATAGAATTTTGAATAACTATTTCATATGTGTATGAATGTATGTTATTGTATCTGCATATATGCTCAATATGTATAGAATAATATGAAAACAAGGAAGGACGGGACTGCCTTCGGCTGTGTCGAAGACTTCATACCTTTCATGAATGGAGCTGAACAATAATCTTATCCCATTCGTAATATCCAAATAATCGGCTGTATAAGATAAGAAATATATAGTGAACAGATGTACATATCTACGCTATGACGAAAGCGTGAATATTTGATGAAATGGGGCAAAAATTACGAAAAGTTTCTTATCTGAACAATCGGTTGGGGGGATATATGCTGTACATACGATCGATCTCATCCATTTTTTCAGATGACAATACGTACAATATGCGAAAGCTTATGGTGAAGTTTGAAGCTTCAGTGTGCTAAATTGAGGAAGATATGACAAAAATCCTCTTTTTCTGAAAAATCAGTTGCATGGAGGATATATACTATAGAGTTTCTATCCGGCCGGTTCCGAATGTCTAATCAGTCACGTAAATCCACCCGCTCACCAAATTTTTTTTTATCTCAAAAATTAAGGGAGTTTGCATACAAACAGACAGACGGACAGACGGACATGGCTAAATCAACTCAGCTCCGCATCCTGATCATTTAGGTATACTTATTGGTGGGTCTATCTATTTTCGTTTAAGGACTTACAAATTTAATATTCGTGACAAAGTTAAACTTTCATTTCATTTTCATGAAGGGTATAAAAAATGATGGGCAATGCAACATATCACCCTAGAATCTAGCAAATTGGGAGCTCTACTGGGCTAATACAATTGTCTGCTCCCTGTCGTTGCATTGGCTTGTTGTTATCTTAAGCGCACCAATCATGACAATATGGAGCATTCTGTATCGCAACGCTTATAATTCACTTTCTTGCATGCTGGCTTGTTAGTCCCCCCTGCTGGTTTGTAGTGACTATCATTTCTAACTTGCAATAATACTTACGAACTGATACGGTATTTACATATATACATATTTGGATACATCTTATGTTTATGGATCTAAAAGATATGTTTAAGAAGCAAATGTGCTATATTCATTTGCACATTCAGTACACAGAACTTATTGGGTCTTTCCACAGTTGCTACGAGACGAATTTTATGCATTTTTATAATTTTTGGCTTTAACTATAGTCAAACTAGAACTTTATGAAATACAGTACTGTGCATCAAAAGTGTGTGGTAAACGTGGAAAAGTACATAGAAACTTGCTTATGAAATATTTTGTATATACAGGGACAGAGTTCTAAACAACTTTATTGTTACTTATTATGATTTAGATGTAGTTCCAAAGAAAATAATAAAAGTTGAAAAAAAGGAAAAAATAAGCAAATTTGAATTATTTTCTTTATATGCATAGGTATAATTTCCGCTGCGTTTAGCTCAATTTATATAAAGGAAGTTTAAACAATTTTTTTTACTCAAAGGTGTTGCAACCGTATTCTGCCAGGAAATTACATAAAATTTATTGAACAAATTTTTTTTAGTTATCTTGACCCCAGCGATGATTGTGTTCTGCTTATTGTAGGTTGGAAGTTTGTAGCTCAGTGTGAAGTTTCCTAAATCTTGATCGCACTAAGCATATTGTCTCGGGTGCCACCTATGGGATATTTTCCACTTATTCAATGCATTGTCATCCGGTTCTTAGCTACGTCTGAGGTATTAAGTTTTACAGCTCAGTGGGAAGTCCCGCAAAAATTTATAGCCGATTTCATCCGGACTGATTTTCTAAAAAATCTCAATCCCTCGAGACCCTCACTTTCTGTCTTATGTGTTTAACTGTCAATGAATCAAGTTAATGTTCCCTATCGAGTTTCAAGATATTTGAAATCGGCTTAACCACAGCACAGCTAATTTCTCACTAAGCAAGCCTTTTCAACGTATATACGAAGATTTTCGAGAACGAAAATCGATACTGATGATGGCACAATACCGAGACCGGTCTGCCTCCAACCCAAATTTAAGATAGAATGTTCCAATATACATAAATTATCAACCCTGTCGGAAAATCAACACGACAAATCGAATAAGATTTTAATTCTCATTCAAACCCAGTTGATGATTCGGACTCTTTTTTTAATCAAAAAGAAAACTCTTCCATCATCTCCTAAAAAGTAATATGTAGATATGTATTATGTATGTTACTCAGCTGATGAGTTTTTCTGCAACTAAGCGGTTTTAGACCTCGATGCTTACAAAACCCGGGCCTTGCAATGAGTCGGCTAAATTTAACTGAAATTAAAAACGCGCGATATGCTGTTGCTCCCCTTTTGTCGGTTGAGTGGGATGTTAAATTGTTGGAACTTATTTTTATTATTATAAAAATTATATGTATTTAATTAGCGAGCTTTGCTCATATTGCTTTATACAATGGTTTTTGTAATAGATATTAGAGAAAAATTGTAAGTTTACAAACGGCGATGGTTACTAGGACATGTTTCTGAATTTCACTTTTTCATCAGCTAGCTTTTCGGGAGCTGAGCGTTGAACTCGAATCTCCAACATTCATATCAGTGCAAGCCTTTAGCTGCTAAGCCATATGAATGTCCCGTTGTTCGCTGTACAATTGGTCTCTAAGAGTTGCATTTTTGTTTATATTCCTTTTGATCACCATGTAGGCACATACACTCTGTATGTAGTTTATTCCTAATGGTGTGGATATGATTTTTAGGCGCGCTTTTGAAAAGCTTAGTAACATTTGTTCGGATTTTTACAGTATTTGTTTTTAATACTTCCGCTGTTACTATTATATCAATATGATCATATGTATTTAATTAGCGAGCTTTGCTCATATTGCTTTATACAATGGGTTTTGTAATTGATATTACAGGAAAGTTGTAAATTTACAAACGGCGATGGTTACTAAGACATGTTTCTGAATTTCACTTCTTCATCAGCTAGCTTTTCGGGAGCTGAGCGTGGAATTCGAATTTCCAACATTCATATCAGTGCAAGCCTTTAGCTGCTAAGCCATATGAATGTCCCATTGTTCGCTGTACAATTGGTCTCTAAGAGTTGCCTTTTTGTTTATATTCCTTTGATCACCATGTAGGCACATACACTCTGTATGTAGTTTATTCCTAATGGTGTGGATATGATTTTTAGGCGCGCTTTTGAAAGCTTAGTAACATTTGTTCGGATTTTTACAGTATTTGTTTTATTACTTCCGCTGTTACTATTATATCAATATGAGCATATGTATTTAATTAGCGAGCTTTGCTCATATTGCTTTATACAATGGTTTTTGTAATTGATATTAGAGAAAAATTGTAAGTTTGCAAACGGCGATGGTTACTAGGACATGTTTCTGAATTTCACTTCTTCATCAGCTAGCTTTTCGGGAGCTGGGCGTTGAACTCGAATCTCCAACATTCATATCAGTGCAAGCCTTTAGCTGCTACGCCATATGGATGTCCCGTTGTTCGCTGTACAATTGGTCTCTAAGAGTTGCCTTTTTGTTTATATTCCTTTAGATCACCATGTAGGCACATACACTCTGAATGTAGTTCATTCCTAATGGTGTGGATATCAGTTTTAGGCGCGCTTTTGAAAGCTTAGTAACATTTGTTCGGATTTTTACAGTATTTGTTTTTAATACTTCCGTTGTTATACTATTTTCACACAGAAACTTAATGATCTCATTTCACCTTCTAATGAAATCGTAATTTTTTTGCTTTCACATAGAAGTAACTGCTCGATTAGTATGAAGGATGAAATGTCAAGCGAATAAAATGACAATGCTATATGACAGACAATCATGGCGGAACGATACAAGGTGGCAGCATGGTGACATAACTACAAACAAAAAAAATCCATGTACTTGTAAATTCGATGGACAAATGTCAAAATCGTACTGCGCCGTTAGTTGATGTATCAAATCAAATAAAAAAGGGTATAATCAGCTGTTCGATGCGGCCACGTTGTATCGTTCCGCCATGCAGACAATGACATTTACTTTGACAAATGACATTTTTAAGCACTGAACACACCAAAAACTAAGAAGCGGAACGCGGCCAACAGACTTGCATTGTGCTTTTGACTTCATTAGACATTCGATTAGCTTCTAATGAAATAATTATAGATTCGAATTTTGTAGGGAAAATTGAGCTCAATAAGCGTCTTAATGTAGAAAAATGCCTTTATTATTCAATAAGACGTCTGTGTGAAAATAGTATTACTATTATATCAATATGATCATATGTATTTAATTAGCGAGCTTTGCTCATATTGCTTTATACAATGGTTTTTGTAATTGATATTAGAGAAAAATTGTAAGTTTACAAACGTCGATGGTTACTAGAACATGTTTCTGAATTTCACTTCTTCAACAGCTAGCTTTTCAGGAGCTGAGCGTTGAACTCGAATCTCCAACATTCATATCAGTGCAAGCCTTTAGCTGCTAAGCCATATGAATGTCCCTTTGTTGGCTGTACAATTGGTCTCTAAGAGTTGCCTTTTTGTTTATATTCCTTTTGATCACCATGTAGGCACATACACTCTGTATGTAGTTTATTCCTAATGGTGTGGATATGATTTTTAGGCGCGCTTTTGAAAGCTTAGTAACATTTGTTCGGATTTTTACAGTATATGTTTTTAATACTTCCGCTGTTACTATTATATCGATATGATCATATGTATTTAATTAGCGAGCTTTGCTCATATTGCTTTATACAATGGGTTTTGTAATTGATATTAGAGAAAAATTTTAAGTTTGCAAACGGCGATGGTTACTAGGACATGTTTCTGAATTTCACTTCTTCATCAGCTGGCTTTTCGGGAGCTGGGCGTTGAACTCGAATCTCCAACATTCATATCAGTGCAAGCCTTTAGCTCTAAGCCATATGAATGTCCCGTTGTTCGCTGTACAATTGGTCTCTAAGAGTTGCCTTTTTGTTTATATTCCTTTTGATCACCATGTAGGCACATACACTCTGTATGTAGTTTATTCCTAATGGTGTGGATATGATTTTTAGGCGCGCTTTTGAAAAGCTTAGTAACATTTGTTCGGATTTTTACAGTATTTGTTTTTAATACTTCCGCTGTTACTATTATATCAATATGAGCATATGTATTTAATTAGCGAGCTTTGCTCATTTTGCTTTATACAATGGGTTTTGTAATTGATATTAGAGAAAAATTGTAAGTTTGCAAACGGCGATAGTTACTAGGACATGTTTCTGAATTTCACTTCTTCATCAGCTAGCTTTTCGGGAGCTGGGCGTTGAACTCGAATCTCCAACATTCATATCAGTGCAAGCCTTTAGCTGCTAAGCCATATGAATGTCCCCTTGTTCGCTGTACAATTGGTCTCTAAGAGTTGCCTTTTTGTTTATATTCCTTTTGATCACCATGTAGGCACATACACTCTGTATGTAGTTTATTCCTAATGGTGTGGATATGAGTTTTAGGCGCGCTTTTGAAAGCTTAGTAACATTTGTTCGGATTTTTACAGTATTTGTTTTTAATACTTCCGCTACTACTATTATATCAATATGATCATATATATTTAATTAGCGAGCTTTGCTCATATTGCTTTATACAATGGTTTTTGTAATTGATATTAGAGAAAAATTGTAAGTTTACAAACGGCGATGGTTACTAAGACATGTTTCTGAATTTCACTTCTTCATCAGCTAGCTTTTCGGGAGCTGAGCGTTGAATTCGAATCTCCAACATTTATATCAGTGCAAGCCTTTAGCTGCTAAGCCATATGAATGTCCCGTTGTTCGCTGTACAATTGGTCTCTAAGAGTTGCCTTTTTGTTTATATTCCTTTGATCACCATGTAGGCACATACACTCTGTATGTATTTTATTCCTAATGTTGTGGATATGATTTTTAGGCGCGCTTTTGAAAGCTTAGTAACATTTGTTCGGATTTTTACAGTATTTGTTTTTAATACTTCCGCTGTTACTATTATATCAATATGAGCATATGTATTTAATTAGCGAGCTTTGCTCATATTGCTTTATACAATGGTTTTTGTAATTGATATTAGAGAAAAATTGTAAGTTTGCAAACGGCGATGGTTACTAGGACATGTTTCTGAATTTCACTTCTTCATCAGCTAGCTTTTCGGGAGCTGGGCGTTGAACTCGAATTTCCAACATTCATATCAGTGCAAACCTTTAGCTGCTACGCCATATGAATGTCCCGTTGTTCGCTGTACAATTGGTCTCTAAGAATTGCCTTTTTGTTTATATTCCTTTAGATCACCATGTAGGCACATACACTCTGAATGTAGTTCATTCCTAATGGTGTGGATATCAGTTTTAGGCGCGCTTTTGAAAGCTTAGTAAAATTTGTTCGGATTTTTACAGTATTTGTTTTTAATACTTCCGTTGTTATACTGTTTTCACACAGAAACTTAATGATCTCATTTCACCTTCTAATGAAATCGTAAATTTGTTGCTTTCACACAGAAGTAACTGCTCGATTAGTATGAAGGATGAAATGTCAAGCGAATAAAATGACAATGCTATATGACAGACAATCATGGCGGAACGATACAAAGTGGCGGCATGGTGACATAACTACAAACAAAAAAAATCCATGTACAAGTAAATTCGATGGACAAATGTCAAAATCGTACTGCGCCGGTAGTTGATGTATCAAATCAAATAAAAAAGGGTATAATCAGCTGTTCGATGCGGTCACTTTGTATCGTTCCGCCATGCAGGCAATGACATTTACTTTGACAAATGACATTTTTAAGCACTGAACACACCAAAAACTAAGAAGCGGAACGCGGCCAACAGACTTGCATTGTGCTTTTGACTTCATTAGGCATTCGATTAGCTACTAATGAAATAATTATAGATTCGAATTTTGTAGGGAAATTTGAGCTCAATAAGTGTCTTAATGTAGAAAAATGCCTTTATTATTCAATAAGACGTCTGCGTGAAAATAGTATTACTATTATATCAATATGATCATATGTATTTAATTAGCGAGCTTTGCTCATATTGCTTTATACAATGGGTTTTGTAATTGATATTAGAGAAAAATTTTAAGTTTGCAAACGGCGATGGTTACTAGGACATGTTTCTGAATTTCACTTCTTCATCAGCTGGCTTTTCGGGAGCTGGGCGTTGAACTCGAATCTCCAACATTCATATCAGTGCAAGCCTTTAGCTTCTAAGCCATATGAATGACCCGTTGTTCGCTGTACAAATGGTCTCTAAGAGTTGCCTTTTTGTTTATATTCCTTTTGATCACCATGTAGGCACATACACTCTGTATGTAGTTTATTCCTAATGGTGTGGATATGATTTTTAGGCGCGCTTTTGAAAGCTTAGTAACATTTGTTCGGATTTTTACAGTATATGTTTTTAATACTTCCGCTGTTACTATTATATCGATATGATCATATGTATTTAATTAGCGAGCTTTGCTCATATTGCTTTATACAATGGGTTTTGTAATTGATATTAGAGAAAAATTTTAAGTTTGCAAACGGCGATGGTTACTAGGACATGTTTCTGAATTTCACTTCTTCATCAGCTGGCTTTTCGGGAGCTGGGCGTTGAACTCGAATCTCCAACATTCATATCAGTGCAAGCCTTTAGCTCTAAGCCATATGAATGTCCCGTTGTTCGCTGTACAATTGGTCTCTAAGAGTTGCCTTTTTGTTTATATTCCTTTTGATCACCATGTAGGCAAATACACTCTGTATGTAGTTTATTCCTAATGGTGTGGATATGATTTTTAGGCGCGCTTTTGAAAAGCTTAGTAACATTTGTTCGGATTTTTACAGTATTTGTTTTTAATACTTCCGCTGTTACTATTATATCAATATGAGCATATGTATTTAATTAGCGAGCTTTGCTCATTTTGCTTTATACAATGGGTTTTGTAATTGATATTAGAGAAAAATTGTAAGTTTGCAAACGGCGATAGTTACTAGGACATGTTTCTGAATTTCACTTCTTCATCAGCTAGCTTTTCGGGAGCTGGGCGTTGAACTCGAATCTCCAACATTCATATCAGTGCAAGCCTTTAGCTGCTAAGCCATATGAATGTCCCCTTGTTCGCTGTACAATTGGTCTCTAAGAGTTGCCTTTTTGTTTATATTCCTTTTGATCACCATGTAGGCACATACACTCTGTATGTAGTTTATTCCTAATGGTGTGGATATGAGTTTTAGGCGCGCTTTTGAAAGCTTAGTAACATTTGTTCGGATTTTTACAGTATTTGTTTTTAATACTTCCGCTATTACTATTATATCAATATGATCATATATATTTAATTAGCGAGCTTTGCTCATATTGCTTTATACAATGGTTTTTGTAATTGATATTAGAGAAAAATTGTAAGTTTACAAACGGCGATGGTTACTAAGACATGTTTCTGAATTTCACTTCTTCATCAGCTAGCTTTTCGGGAGCTGAGCGTTGAATTCGAATCTCCAACATTTATATCAGTGCAAGCCTTTAGCTGCTAAGCCATATGAATGTCCCGTTGTTCGCTGTACAATTGGTCTCTAAGAGTTGCCTTTTTGTTTATATTCCTTTGATCACCATGTAGGCACATACACTCTGTATGTATTTTATTCCAAATGTTGTGGATATGATTTTTAGGCGCGCTTTTGAAAGCTTAGTAACATTTGTTCGGATTTTTACAGTATTTGTTTTTAATACTTCCGCTGTTACTATTATATCAATATGAGCATATGTATTTAATTAGCGAGCTTTGCTCATATTGCTTTATACAATGGTTTTTGTAATTGATATTAGAGAAAAATTGTAAGTTTGCAAACGGCGATGGTTACTAGGACATGTTTCTGAATTTCACTTCTTCATCAGCTAGCTTTTCGGGAGCTGGGCGTTGAACTCGAATTTCCAACATTCATATCAGTGCAAACCTTTAGCTGCTACGCCATATGAATGTCCCGTTGTTCGCTGTACAATTGGTCTCTAAGAATTGCCTTTTTGTTTATATTCCTTTAGATCACCATGTAGGCACATACACTCTGAATGTAGTTCATTCCTAATGGTGTGGATATCAGTTTTAGGCGCGCTTTTGAAAGCTTAGTAAAATTTGTTCGGATTTTTACAGTATTTGTTTTTAATACTTCCGTTGTTATACTGTTTTCACACAGAAACTTAATGATCTCATTTCACCTTCTAATGAAATCGTAAATTTGTTGCTTTCACACAGAAGTAACTGCTCGATTAGTATGAAGGATGAAATGTCAAGCGATTAAAAGGACAATGCTATATGACAGACAATCATGGCGGAACGATACAAAGTGGCGGCATGGTGACATAAGTACAAACAAAAAAAATCCATGTACAAGTAAATTCGATGGACAAATGTCAAAATCGTACTGCGCCGGTAGTTGATGTATCAAATCAAATAAAAAAGGGTATAATCAGCTGTTCGATGCGGTCACTTTGTATCGTTCCGCCATGCAGGCAATGACATTTACTTTGACAAATGACATTTTTAAGCACTGAACACACCAAAAACTAAGAAGCGGAACGCGGCCAACAGACTTGCATTGTGCTTTTGACTTCATTAGGCATTCGATTAGCTACTAATGAAATAATTATAGATTCGAATTTTGTAGGGAAATTTGAGCTCAATAAGTGTCTTAATGTAGAAAAATGCCTTTATTATTCAATAAGACGTCTGCGTGAAAATAGTATTACTATTATATCAATATGATCATATGTATTTAATTAGCGAGCTTTGCTCATATTGCTTTATACAATGGGTTTTGTAATTGATATTAGAGAAAAATTTTAAGTTTGCAAACGGCGATGGTTACTAGGACATGTTTCTGAATTTCACTTCTTCATCAGCTGGCTTTTCGGGAGCTGGGCGTTCAACTCGAATCTCCAACATTCATATCAGTGCAAGCCTTTAGCTTCTAAGCCATATGAATGACCCGTTGTTCGCTGTACAAATGGTCTCTAAGAGTTGCCTTTTTGTTTATATTCCTTTTGATCACCATGTAGGCACATACACTCTGTATGTAGTTTATTCCTAATGGTGTGGATATGATTTTTAGGCGCGCTTTTGAAAGCTTAGTAACATTTGTTCGGATTTTTACAGTATATGTTTTTAATACTTCCGCTGTTACTATTATATCGATATGATCATATGTATTTAATTAGCGAGCTTTGCTCATATTGCTTTATACAATGGTTTTTATAATAGCTATTAGAGAAAAATTGTAAGTTTACAAACGGCGATGGGTACTAGGACATGTTTCTGAATTTCACTTCTTCATCAGCTAGCCTTTCGGGAGATGAGCGTTGAACTCGAATCTCTAACATTCATATCAGTGCAAGCCTTTACATCTGCTAAGCCATATGAATGTCCCGTTGTTCGCTGTACAATTGGTCTCTAAGAGTTGCCTTTTTGTTTATATTCCTTTTGATCACCATGTAGGCACATACAATCTGTATGTAGTTTATTCCTAATGGTGTGGATATGATTTTTAGGCGCGCTTTTGAAAGCTTAGTAACACTTGTTCGGATTTTTACAGTATTTGTTTTTAATACTTCCTCTGTTACTATTATATCAATATGATCATATGTATTTAATTAGCGAGCTTTGCTCATTTTGCTGTATACAATGGTTTTTATAATTGATATTAGAGAAAAATTGTAAGTTTACAAACGGCGATGGTTACTAGGACATGCGCGCCTAAAAATCATATCCACACCATTAGGATTAAACTACATACAGAGTGTATGTGCCTTCATAGTGATCAAAAGGAATATAAACAAAAAGGCAACTCTTAGAGACCAATTGAACTCTGAGCCACATTAACATTTTAAGCTCGCAATAAAATTACTCAAGATCCCAAGAATCCAAAAATGATATGAATTCAGGGAGAAAATGCTTTGAAGAGATCAGAGGTCGTAGTCAAGTAATTATGTGCACTTCAGAGTGGCTCTTTGAGAAGTGACGCAGAAATCGATTCTCTAATTTTATTACTGAAATTTGAAGACAAATATGAAATCGACCTAATAAGGAAGCAAAAAAAAACAAAAAATATTGTCTTTCATGTTTTCGTATGATAGTCGCTCAACAAGCAAATGTCTTGCCTCGTTGCTCGTTAATCAACAACTAAACCACTACCACAGCGATGATAGTATGTCTACCAACAAAATCGAAGTTTAAATTTTGGTGACACTCTCATAGGTGGTACTAAGGTCAAAATATATAACAACAACAATATCATTACGTTTTATTCTTTTTATTTATAGCGCTACAATTAATTGATTTGTACGAAACACACAAATGTTTTTAGGCAATACGTAACAATGTCACTTTTTTATTTAGACTCCCTCAACTTCCATTTAAAAACGTATATTTATAATTTTTGTAAATTTACAATTTGGAAAATTTAGGAGGGTAATATTAGTGGTAATATGAAAGAGAACAGAGCTTGGCACAATTTGTGTTTAAATAATTTTTTTGTGATTTTGACGCGCAAGAGGTTTTTGTATATCAATCTTTCAAACTTCATTTCAATCAATTTCAAAAATAAATAAATATGTACATAAATAATAAACATCACAAATGTATTCTATAGGAGGTTTGAACATCGTTTTGTCAAACATATTTGAACTACGCAATTAATATGTCTTTCTTTTTATTAAAGGAAAATGATATTTCTTTGAACGCATTTGAATTCATCAAAACACGTACATATGTATATATGTATGTTTACATATTTTCCGATTTATCTCAATAGAAATACTTATGTACATCTTTATAATTGAAAATATAAATCTGGCACAGTTGGAAATAAAAATATGTATTTTGCTTTTATTGAGTTTTGAAAATTGATGACATCAAAATATTTAAGTACAGATATATAAGTATGTGTGTATATGTTAATAGCCCCAAAAAAAACAGCTATATTAGACTGTATGGAAAGCAAGCAATAAATTTCAATATATTAGTCGGTTTTTGATTTCCTTAAGTAGTGTATAGTCGGTGGTGTGTAACTAATTATTAATAAGACCAATTTCTACAAAACTTTTTCTAAAAAAAGATTTTTCCCTAAAATGCCACTTTCATAGTTGTTTGACTGACTTTTTCTGGGTACTCTTCTAAAATTATTTGTGAACTGTTTGCAACGTTCGAACACCTGGAAAAGAATGGAAATACGTAACAGTCTGCTGACTCAAAACTGTAAGAGTGTGCTTTGGTGGGCACTTACGGATGTATAAATGCAGATTGAGCAGTGGGGAATAAAATTTTCATGTCCTTATATTCCACTATATAAAACTCTTGTCCAAATAGTGGGTTGACGTCCTTTTTTGCGTATGACTAATTGTTCACAACGCAGCACTAAAAATTTTTTATAACTTTCAGTGGAGGATATAACATTCTTGTTCTTGCTCTCAACTTCTGCTCAACATATTTTTCAATATGGCATCTCCATACTACTAATTTTGTATTTATGACAGTTGCTTGAGGAAGATGAAAATTTTTAGAACCCCTTACCAACAGTCTTAAGTTGCTCTTAAAATGAGCCTTCGCTTCAATAGGAAACACATCATATATGGGCTTTGTTTTGTGTTGCGGCTTTTCATGTGATTGGCTAAAATTCTTCTTCTTCATTTCGGCAACCATTAGATAAGGTTCAAAAATGTGCGAACGACTTTTGTTGTAAATTGTGCACAACTTTTTCTTTTTTTGAACTGCTTGTTAACTTGGTGTCATGTCCTACAACTTTTTTTGACCAGATTTTATTAAGCCTTCTTTTAGAACCTAATCTTTTTTTTGAAGTTATTATCAGCATTGCCTTAAAACCAGGGAAGTTTTAAATATTTTTATACTCAGCGTGTTTTGCACACAGAGTATATTAACTTTGATTGGATAACGGTTGGTTGTGCAGGTATAAAGGAATCGAGATAGATATAGACTTCCATATATCAAAATCATCAGTATCGAAAAAAAATTTGATTGAGCCATGTCCGTACGTCCGTCCGTTAACACGATAACTTGATTAAATATTGAGGTATCTTCACCAAATTTGGTACATGAGCTTATCTGCACCCAAAATAGATTCGTGTAGAAAATGAGCGAAATCGGATGATAACCACGCCAACTTTTTATATATATAAAATTTTGGAAAACACAAAAAACCTGATAATTTAGTAAAAAAATACACCTAGAATGTTGAAATTTGGCATGTGAACTCATATTGAGACTATTGATAAAATTGTTTTAAAATGGGTGTGTCACCGCCCACTTGTGATAAAATCAATTTTACAAATATTATTTATCATAAATCAAAAATCGTTAAAACTATCATAACAGAATTCAGCAGAGAGGTTGCCATTACCATAAGGAAAGCTTTGAAGAAAAATTAACGAAATCGGTTAAGTACTACGACCACTTTTATATAAAAGATTTTTAAAAGGGTCGTGGACAAATAAAATAAGCTATATCTCTGCAAAAAAGAGCTTTATATCAATGGTATTTCATTTCCCAAGTGGATTTATTACAATAAATAGGAAACAGCTCAAATTTAAAAAAATGGGCGTGACACCGCCCCTTTTATGACTAAGCAATTTTCTATTTTTCGGGAGTTATAACTCGGAGAAAAATAAACGGATTGTAATAAAATTGGGTACACAAATTTTCACTATAGCAGGAAATATTTCTAGAAAAAATGGAAGACATCGGTTAAAGACCACGCCCACTTTTATATAAAAGATTTGACTCTTGATAAAATTTTTTTAAAATGGGCGTGGCACCGCCCACTTGTGATAAAATCAATTTTACAAATATTATTTATCATAAATCAAAAATCGTTAAACCTATCGTAACAAAATTCGGCAGGGAGGTTGCCCTCACTATAAGGAAAGTTTTGTAGAAAAATTAACGAAATTGCTTAAGGACCACGCCCACTTTTATATAAAAAGATTTTTAAAAGAGTAGTAGACGAATAAAATAAGCTATATCTTAGCGAAAAAGGGCTTTGTATCAATAAAATGTTCCTTCTAAATTGAATTATAACACTAAATTGGAAAAAAACTAAAATTTTTAAAATGGGTGTGGTACCGCCCCTTTTATGACTAAGCAATTTTCCAATTTTCTATATTTCGGGAGCCATAACTCGAATCAACATTAACATATGGTACTGAAATTGTGTACATATATTTTCCTTATAGCAGAAAATATTTTTAGTAAAAATGAACGGGATCTATTAAAGACCACGGCAACTTAGATATAAAACAATAGTAAAAGGGTCGTAGACTAGAATAACAAGCTATAACTTAGCAAAAAATAGTGTGGATCAATGATATTTCACTTAACAAGTTTTATTGTAAGAGGAAATGGGGAAAAATTTTTTTTAAAGGGGCGGTGCCACATATTATGTAAAGAAGTAATTTATCTGAAATGAAATCTTCAAATGAAGCTCACGCTGAGTATATAATGTTCGGTTACACCCGAAATTAGACACCTTTACTTATTTTGATTTTGCAGTCGTCATTTTTTAGTGATTTGTTCAACTCGTTTATCAGACAAAGCTATGTGAAAACAACTTTAATTAAGTGGCAAACTAGCCATATTCATATCCATATAAAATTGCTGATCCAACAAACCTTAAGGAAATCAATGTAACTGGTGTTATACTATAACGCACTGGGCATAGCCAACAATTGGCTTTTGGTTTTTCGCCGTATCCATAACCTAAAAATATTTCAGTTGGTGAATATTTGGTTTTTGAATATTTTATTTTTTTGTTCGATACTTTTTGCCAAGTGACTTATTAATTGTGTAATTTGTTATTCCATTTTTGCATTTTCTTATTTTTTATGAAATTATCATAGGTTAAGGCACCAATCTATATGGTTAAGTAAATACCAGTTGAAAAACTTTTTAAAAATCAGAACCTATATTATAGAATAATTTTGTCCTCTTGGCAATTACTAGAAGCATTCTATGACCTTCTATATCCAACTCAGTTTTAGTTTTAAAATTTGTCAAAAATATGTGAGTCAAGTCCCTCATCAGAGGCTAACTCTGAGTTTTAAAATAACTTACCGCACTGAAAGTGGCCTTACCTTATTCTCAACATTAATTTCCAATTTATTCTTGGTCTTTTGCATTTTTTTTTTTTCGATACAGTCTAATGTAGTCTTGATAGTCATGTCCCGTGCTGCAAATGCGAACATACAAATTTACGGTAAACATATTTTTACCTGAATTACTTGAATTAGAAAACAGTTTTTCTAATCGGGGTCGTCCCTTGGCAGTGATTTTGCAAATACTCTGAGTGTATTTCTGATACGAAAAGCTTCTCAACGAAAATTCATCTGCTTAGCAGATGCCGTACGGAGTCAGCGTAAAACAAGTAAGCCCTCTCCTGCCAATTTGTAGGGAAAATAAGAAGAGAAGCTCGGCCTTAAATCTCCTCTCCCAGCATTTACTTCTTTTATGAACGTTATTTTGTATGCGACATTTAAATCGAATTTTTATTTAATTTTAATAAAATCAATGTCTTAATTAAGAAATGTTAATATGCTCGTTTTTTTTTGTGCACCTGTTTGTACATATATACGTATATTTATTTTGCTAATTTTGTTTCCTGGGCGATAAATTTAGAAATAAGATTCTTAATATAAACTAAAAAGAAGTAGGTATTAGTTGCATGTTTCAGCCGCTTTTGATGATATGCTTTGATTTTTTCAATTTTATTGCAATTCATAAAAAAATGTACTACGTAAATAATAATGCAAATTTAAAACGTAATAAAAATATAGCACGATTGATTGAATACTTTTATTTTTAACAATTAATAATAAAGGCCCGAACACATTTGCATTTTGCGTCGTTTTGGTGCTGGCGTCACTTTGAAAGAGCGTACGTCCGAAGTTTTCCTGTCACAATGATCTCAAACGGAAAACTAAAATTATGATATTTCATCATTCAAAAAATGTAAATAACAAATTTTTTAGTTCAAGAAATAAACTATTTTATACTATGTAAAAACACCCACCAAATTGGCAATTTAAAAAAAAAAAAAAAAGCGCAACAAATTGTTTCAAAATGCAAATGCAACCTTGTAAAGTGTATTTATTGAGTAGATTTAAACGTCAGTTTTACGAAAAACCCCAAATATCAAGGTAACAAAAAGTCAAATAAAAATTAACGAAATCAATATTTTGTTAAAAATGCCGGCGAACAACGTAAATTTGAAATTTTAAAAGCCAACCCTGAATCCAAACTTGATTCTATGGGTATAAATAACAACACACGTTTGGAATTTTTCATATTCTCAAAATTATTTATTTTTTTTCACAAATAAATTTTAAATTCAAAACACCACCAAATGTTAAATTACTATTGTGAAAGCTAAATTGAGTTGTATGAACACCAGTCAATTTAAATCGAAATTGCCTCAATTTATTTTTCTGTTTGTACATAGTATTACGCATTGAATAAGATTAATTAAAAACGAAATAAATTTGTGCAAAATTGGAGAGCTGCAAAGAAAAAATTGACAACGCCAGCATAACGTAAGTTTTTGAATTTAATTTGCGTTGCTTTGACGTTGACGTTGCCGTTGTGTTGCCACGTGGATTAGGAACATAGCGACAAACACGTGTGTTCAAAGTCAGCTGTTGACGCAACGCATGCGCCAAAAGAACGCAAAAGTCGAGTGTGTTTGGGTCTTAAGGAATTTAAATTTCGAGCAAAGTCGGGCATGTTACAATGTATAATTATGTTTTTGGGCAGCAAAGTACAAGTCATTTTCTAGGAAATAATTTTTTCTCCCACCGATTTATTTAAATTCCTTACTCTCAACAGTGCAAACGCATAATTTAAAAAAAAGTGGGGACTTCTTATCTACATTTCTGCTGCTTTTATTCCTAAAAGTGGATATGCTAAGTAAAATACTAGCAACATGTTGTCTTGCGCAAGCAACATCTTTATTGCGCATTCGGGGTAAAAAACCAAAAAATGGGGCCATTTCAAACTCTGGGTACTTTTCCTAACATGGTACTTCTTTATAACCGTATTCTTTTGGAACCGAATAATTTTTAGAAGCAGGTACCCTTATAGAACCGGGTTCTTTTTCAGTCTCTGGTAGTCTTTTGAACCACATACTATTTTAGTGCCGGCCAAGTTACTCGGTCAACGAACTTAATTCCATTAAATGGTGAGGTATACCTACTAACAGTGATTTTTTTTAGAACAGGGTAATTTTAAGAAGCGTGTGCTTTCATGAGCCGGGTTCTTATTTAACATCCGACTCTTTCTTGAACCGGTTAATTTTTCAAAACCTGAAATTTTTTCAGAAAAATTCACTTTTTAGAACCGGTTACTCTTTTGACGCAGATATTATTTTGGTGCAGGGCAAGCGACTCGGCTAACGAACGCAATTATTAAAAGTGGTGGGATACACTACACACACTGACTTATAAGCCACTAGCTATTAGAGCAAATAGAGTTTCGTACAAATATAGAAGAGCAGCTAATTTAATCATGTTAAAGTCTGCATTATCGTCGAACCTCTCACCTGAGGGTGTCGCTAGTTGTCACTCGTTGGCAAGACTTATTTTGTTCTTCTCTCTGTAGACGTGTCCTGTCAATCGGTGGCGTTACATGGTGCCACCCCCCTCAGAGCCTATAAAGGTCTTGAACCGCCGTATAATCGGCCTTGTTCTATGTCTATAAATAAATATATTTTTCAATCAAATTTTATATAACAAATGGTCATATCCACATACCTAGAACAAAAGTGTCATTAATTTTTGTTGGACAGCTGGGCATTATTGGTAAGCCATAAAGCAAATAGATTGTTGTCCGTAATCTAAGAGGGATTACGAACTCTGTATTCTTTATCCCCATTCGAACAAAACGTGTCCAAAATTCTTTGTCGACGAAAGAAAATATTTCATTATAAGTCCTTCTGCGTACATGTCCAGCTCGTATGGTTTGAGGTCATATCCAGTATCAAAATAAGATAGAATATTCCTTAAAGTACTCGAAACACGTGTCGCAGTAAATTCCATTCTTAGATGTATGAACATTACGCAAACAGGGCCATTTGAAACCATATTATGCATTTTTAATTTTTCGATACATACTAGCCGTTTTTTTTTTGCATGTATATACATCTACGTTTGCGGGTAAAAAAAGCTTTACATCACTTAGATAATGTTTGAGAGGCCCCCCTAGCGGCAATTGTTGAAAACTCGCGGCAGTTTTGAAATAACTCGCTACAAAACGAGTTTTGCGGAGACATACACCTCTGTTGGTCATAGTGTATAGTCTATAGCTGAATCGGTTGCGATGAATCGTGGACACACACACTTTTCGGTAATAGAAGTCCAGAATAGTGCAGATATATAATGGAGAGACACATTTCAGTTGCAACTGAGTATAATGCATATTGAAGTTTAGCAATACTAATTTTATGCGCAACAATTTCATAAGTGTATATAAAGTTATGCACTTAGCAGTCCATATAAAATTTAAGTGCATATGTATATATATGTAAAAAACACAGCTACTAAGTTTGTTTATTATTGCATTTAACTCCCTTAAATACGAGAAACTTGTATGTAAACACATTCTAGTGTTTCAAGCAATTTTTAACGAAATTAAAATTTCGATATCACATTTCATACTTAATCTCTGCAGTCAAATATTAATCAACAAAAGGAATCATAAACATAATAAATACATACAACAGTATAAAATTATATATATTTGTGAATATACATATCTTATTTTTAAATTTCGCATTTTTATACCATAACATTTTATTTTTATTTATACTTACAGTGACCAAATTTATACGTATTGGCATTGCTGATAAGAATGACAATCCGCCGTACTTCGATAAGTCACTTTACGAAGCGGAAGTTGACGAAAATGAGGATATCCAACATACTGTATTGACCGTTACGGCAAAGGATCATGATGAATGTAAGTGCATATTCAAGTGTATATATAAACTTATATTGGAGTGTATCGAAAAACGAAAGTTCGAGGTCCACCTTTAACTCATTACCAATTTTAGCCTTTTTACTATTTTCACTATATTTTTTCATTTTTAATTTACTCTTGCTTTTGTTAAAAGTAAAAACAAAAAGTTATCAATACCTGACACGATTAACATCGGAGGAGATACAACGCAGTCACCTATTCCAATTGGCAGGACGTGAGCTACATGTTTTATGCCGAATCTGAATGGCAGCTGCAAGACAAACGGGTTTTCACGTAGAAGCCTTTATGGAAAAAATATACTTGGAGTGTTTTCCACACAACTGCTAAGGGGCAACCCGCTTAGAAAAATTTTTGCTAACAGAAAAAAACTGTTTTCTAAATTTTGTATGTGGGTATGGTAGGCGGAGTATGCTTCCACCACGGCTGCCTCTTTTTAGTTACAAGTAGAAAAACAAAAATTGGTCACAACTTCGGCATAAAATATTTCAAATTAGGGTTGCCACATTCTCATTTTATATTCCTAAGTCTGTGGGAGCTTCTTTAAGCCTCCTCGCAAAAACAATGATAACAGTGTAAGGTCGCCATTTTTTATAATTAATTAAATTACATCATTTCAACAAAAATACATGTATGTGTTACGACGCAGAGCTGTTGCCCAACGTATTTAGGTCCTTTCCACATATATCCGCCATTATTTCGAAAACGACTAAATAAATAAATGTAAGGCGCGATAACCTCCGAAGAGATCTAAGGCCGAGCTTCTCTTCCAACTTGCGTCGTGCTCCTCTTGATTTTTCCCTACAAATTGGCCGGACGGGACCTACATGTTTTATGCCGACTCCGAACGGCATCTGCAAGGCAGATGAGTTTTCACTGAGAGCTTTTCATGGCAGAAATACAATCGGAGCGCTTGCCAGACACTGCCGAGGGGCGACCCCGCTTAGAAAAATTTTCTTCTAATTGAAAAATCTTATTTCTAAAATTTTGATGTAGCTTTGCCCGGGAGTTGAACCCAGGGCATACGGCGTGATAAGCGGAGCACGCTACCATCACACCACGGTGGCCGCCACGGTGGTGGAATGTTAGATAATATCAGGTTATTCCAGATAGCAAGCCACTGCAGAGGTCTTATGATAAGCCAAAAACTGCCTTTTGACAGGACATTAGGGATCTCTCCCTTTGCCATTTTATAAATGCACATCTTAATGATCAAACCCATTATTAGCATTGCTCCTATGGTTCGGCAAAGCCGAATCTGCATCAAGTGTGTGATAAATCGATGTACAGGACTTCGGAGGACTATCACCGTAATGCAAAAAAACAGGGTTCAAAAGAAAAGAGGAACTTTATTTTTCTTCCGCAGACTATGATTCAATCTTCCAGGCAAAAGAAATAGACTTTGTTTCCGATAAAAGGTGGAGGGTCTTAGCGCAAATTGCTAAGAAAGGATACTTGGAAGCTTAGAAAAGCTATAATTGAATAAAACATATTATGACATCAATCTCAAAAAGTCTGGCTAGGGTTCTAATTTTATTGAGCAGCCAGGCTGCAGAAAACCTATGGAAATGCTGGAATATAGCACGATATAGGCTGCCCTTATTTCTTTGGTGTGAATGAAACTGCTGAGCGTTATCTATGCACCTGCCCTTCATAAAACAGAAGGCAGATGATAGATGCGCACGTCTGTCGGACATTGTCTTAATTTTAAATATGTAAAAAAAACGCGAAAAAACGGCAATAAAACAGAGTAATGTTTCTGAGTGTATAGTTTGTGCAGTTTGAATTTAAATGGAAGTTCTCACCGTACTTTTTGGAGATCTGTGGTCTGTTCTGAGATCAATCCTACTGCAATGGCGTAAAATTAAAGAAAGCGACCAGATGGTTGTCCTAAAAAAAGAAGTGTGCGGATTCGAATCCCACTCCTGGAAGAAAAGAGATTTTAAAAACATTATCGAAATAGCTGTCGCATTGTCCATCGTGATGTCACGTTGTTTTAATTTTTTCCCAAATTATGAAATAAATACAAAATAAAAAACAAAAATTGTTTCAAATAAATGTTTTCATACATTTAAAAAGCAATAAGCAACCGTCTTTAATTCATACAAATATACTACATTGGGTAATTCTTTGTATTTCTATAAATAAATAAAATAAATATTTGAAATCTGCCAACAACAAAAAGCATAACTGTGTAACACTTAAACCATCGTTCGTGTGCGGGTTCGAATCCCACTTGCGGGAGAAAAGGCTTTGAAGAGATTTACAAGGTATAATCGAAACAGCTGTCGCCTTGTCCGTCCTGATGACACGTTGTTTAAATTGCAAACTATTAAAAAATACCGTGTTGCCTAGGAAAAATGCTTCATGTTGGCCATCCTACTGCGAAATTTTATTTATTCGATACGCTCTAATGTGAATACAATGACACACATAAATATTTTATACTTACGTACATTGTATTCAAGTAAAAGAATGAGAGTTTCAAAAGTAAAATTACTATAATGAGAATTATTTATTTTCCTTCTTATCTTTTACACTCTTTTGTTTTACGCTCTATGGTTACGTCTTCTTTCACATTTTATATGGAATCATAAAAACAAAAAAATATTAAATGGACGCTTCGTTACATCGGTTTATGTGCTACTGCTGAACGGAATGGAAACTTCAACTACATTTGCTGCATCCTTGTTATGTTTCCTGATGCACATGCATGTGTGTGTACGTGACGGTGTGTGGCTTATTGGTGCACTCACGCGTTTCCTGTCACATGTGTATTAAAAATTTCAAATGAAATTAAAAAAATGTCAACATCAAACATCACTATAACAACTTTTACTTTTATTCTTGCTGCTGTTGATGGCATTCGCTTTACACGGTTTTTTTTGTTTCTTAATGCTAACAACAGCATCACGTATACGTTACGAAATTACAAGTGGCAACATTGGTGGCGCTTTTGCGGTTAAAAATATGACTGGTGCCATTTATGTGGCTGGTGCCCTTGATTACGAAACAAGAAGAAGGGTAAGTTGATGTGTTCTAATTTACAAGTAATGACTAAAAAGTTTATAGATATATTTGCTTACTTTGATAAGTACAATTTTTACCTTTGGTGTTTTCAAAATATTTTTGAGAATATTTTCTTTTATTTGATCACCGTCAGTTTATAAACCTAAATCTATAAGTATGCATATATAATTTTATCTATTTATTACATAATTTATTTATGTATAAATACATTCATCACTTACGAAAGCTCGCCCGCAAGACTATAATATATGTTAATCTATGCTCAATACCAGGAAATTGTATCTATCGTTTTATAAGATTTTTGACAACTATTCACAAAATTTCCACTGCGTTTGGACAAATTTATATAGAGAAACTATTTAAAATTTGTATCTCCTATTTATTTTCCCTTTTGTTGCTTGTTTTTATTTCGGCGCTCTGAGCTATGGTCGAATTTCAAGTTTGAAGTTCAATAGCAAGAGCCTTTCTCTCGCCGCTGTAAAGGATCTGGTAGAAGTGATGATATCCCGGTGTAACAGTTTAACAATTTAACATGTACTCAGATATTCAGGCTGCTATCATGAAGTTCATGGCTGTGAAAAATTGCTTGGCGTCACTTACGGCAACTGCCACGTCAATTTCTTCGCTCGAGCAGGCATTAGTGAACTGCTAATGGACAGGTGGGCCTCGCGGCAACCAAGCGAACGCAGTCTAGCCATGTGTCGATATATTCCTGGCGTGTTCTTGACTTCAAGCGCTTGGCGGAGCTTTAAAAAATAAGTGTTAATACTATATGGAAGAGAACGAGGTGGAATTATACGGTCGGTCAGCCTTTGCGAGGACAAGGTGTAAATATCTCGGTGGGGACGTATTTCACTCTCCGAGAGAAATTTCCAAGATCGATTTTACCTTATTCGTAGTTTTATCATTTGCCACGAAGTTATTCGCTAACTAACTGGAAGCTCATTTCAGTTTAGGGTATGCGGTAACACAATGGACAAAAATAAAAATGTTCAAAAGAGCTGTCCTTTAACCTAACCTAACTTAACTTGCCTTGCTAGATCTGTGCGACCCATATCGGAACTTTTTGTGATATATATACTTCTCCCTCTGGCGTGTGAAATACGATTAAATATTAAAGTATTTAGCTCGTAAGGATTTTCTGATTATATTGACCCGTTAGACACCTAACGGATATTGTTTCTACTTAAGTGTCATTGTCACGATGCCTTGACCTAAGTGTAAGGTTTCTTGTTTGCAGCTTAAAGCAAAGTGGCTTAAACATCAATAACTTGATTCCATATTTTCTAAATGGATTTTGTATTTATTCTAGAACATTTCTTGGTCCCACTTCAATATCAAAATTAAAAGGGCTCTTAATTAAGGAAAACAAAAAAATGCAAGGCGCGATAACCTCCGAAAAAATTAGAGACCGAGCTTCTCTTCTAATTTGCATCATGCTCCTTTTTAATTTTTCCTACAAATTGGCGGGACGGGACCTACATGTTTTACGCCGACTCCGAACCGCATCCCCAAGGCAGATGAGTTTTCACTGAGACGCTTTTCATGGCAGAAATACACTCAGAGTGCTTGCCAAAATTACTGCCGAGCGGCGTCCCCGTTTAGAAAAGCTTTCTACGGTTCGAGCAAACTTATTTCTAAAATTTGATTTACTTTGCCTGGGGTGGGAACACAGGTTACTCGATGTGGTAGGTGGATTACGTTACCACCACACCACGGCGGCCGTCGCTGAGCCACCTCACGAAAGTTGTTTCCCTCGTACTGTATTGTAATCAGGCTCTCAATTATGTTCTGAGTTTCAACAATCTAGATTTGCGGGAAGTTACTTAAAAATGCGCTGCAATATTCCCCCAATTTTGTAACAAAAATGTTATATGCGACGAGATTGATTGTAATACATCCCAGCAGTGTAATTTTTATAGTTGCAAAAATGTTTTCAAGTTTGTATCAAAAGTCTCAGTATCAGTTCATACATCAAATTTTAATATTCTAGGGGTATTACTTACTAAATAATAAGATATTTTTTGTTTGTTTTCGAAAATGTTATATATATAAAAAGTGGGCGTGGTTATCATTCGATTTCACTCATTTTCAATACAAATATATTCCCGTCTGCCCGTATACCGAGTTTGTTGAAGATATCTCTATATTTTCTCAAGTAATCGGGTTAACGGACGGACAAACGGACGGACGGACATGGCTTAATAAAATTTTTTAAACGGTTTTATTTAGCTTGAGTTGACAGGCAGGCCGCATGGCCGTTGTTAACGAATCTTGTAATTAAAATTTAAGTAACTTCCCGATAAGCTACAAGCTTGAAACTTGAAATATAGTTCAGAACCCGAATGCAATAATAAGAAAAAAAATCGCCGCTAGGTGGCGCAAGGATCGAGATATTCGCAAAATTTGCATTTGTGGTCCGATTTGGCTCATATTTGGAACACAAAATATATGCAAGAATAGAAATCGCCGCTAAGTGGCGTATGGATCGAGATATTCGCAAAATTCGCATTTGTGGTACGATTTTGCTCATATTTTTGGTCCGATTTGGCTCATATTTGGAACCCATAATACATGCAACAATAGAAATCGACCTGTGAAAAAAAATCGCCGCTAGGTGGCGCATGGATCGAGATATTCGCAAAATTCGCATTTGTGGTCCGATTTGGCTCATATTTGGAACACATAATACATGCAAGAATAGAAATCGACCTGTGAAAAAAAAATCGCCGCTAGGTGGCGTAAGGATCGAGATATTCACAAAAATCGTATTTGTGGTCCGACTTGGCTCATGCTTGGAACACATAATACATACAAGAATAGAAAGCGACCTATCAAAAAAATCGCCGCTAGGTGGCGCGAGGATCGAGATATTCACAAAAATCGTATTTGTGGTCCGATTTGATTTGGTCCATATTTGGAGCACATAATACATACATGAATAGAAAGCGACCTATGATGCCCGATTTGGCTCATATTTGGAAAAAATATTGCATACAGTCCAGTAGAAGTGACATCAAAATATTTTGGAGTTGGAGGAGGGACAAGCATACGTGGCGCAGAGTCGAGTAAAGTCTTTTGAAGGATTATTTATTGAGGACATAGGTTGTAGCAAATTGTCAGGAAAGAGTCCTTGTAATAATGAATCACTCAATGAACTAAATAGAATGAGAAATAATAGGCAATTAAATAAAGACTAAAAACTTGAAAATAAAATAATTAAAAAAAAAATTTTAAGTTGAACGGTTTTATTGAAAACAGTACCCACATGAAATAATAATAATACGATAAGCTAGAAAATAATTAGGTAGGTCCTAGGTACTAGTCATCACACTCCTTATCAATATAGGGCTTTGATCAGACAATTAAATAAAAGCGTTGGACGCATCATATTTCTATTGATAGTCATAAGTAAAACCAACTGAACCTTAATCGGGTTATGCTACGTCTCACATTTTTAGAAATTTCACGCGCCCAACTTACTTACTTACTTACTTACTAAGGACCTACCTAATTATTTTCTAGCTTTTCGTATTATTATTATTTCATGTACGTATTGTTTTCAATAAAACCGTTTAACTTAAAAAAATTTTTTTTTTAATTATTTTATTTTCGATACTGATTATTTTGATATATTAAATCTGTATGTCTCGATTCCTTTATACCAACCGTTATGTTACCAAAGTTAATATACTGTGCAAAGCACGGTGAGCATAAATATTGTATAACCCTTTGGTATTTTCATTTCTGTTTTTTTTGTAACACTCTGTTTTTGTTCGTACAAAAAACGAAATACTTTACTAACCTACATATGTAATGAAGGAAATAACTACAACCCTTACTTAAAGACTTATATAGTAGACAAATAACTTATTTCAATCAACTTCAGTTTCAAGAAAAATCTATAAAATACTTAGTAAGATGTCAATACCTATCGTTTGTTGTAAGATATCATTGTGGTTTCTATAGAATTTTGCCTTGATCTTAGTATTTCTCATATAATTATCGGACAGGATTCCTCTCAGTCACCACACAAAGCTTCTCGCACTCATTTCTTTCTGCGTCACATATACTTCCTCTTACTAGGGGTTCTTTTTGCACTTCTTCATCATGATAGCGCTGACATTACCTTCGAGTTGCCCGTCCGACGTGTTCAATTGGATCTCATGTTTTGTGATCAGTAGAATGCCATATGTACCTTAGTGGATCTTTTTATTATAAAATACAGTATTACTGATTACAATATTTTGGTCCGATACCTTGTCAGAAGCAGTCAGATCAAACGAGAAATAATAAGTATCCTTTCACTTTGCTACTATATATGCACTATTTGTTTATAATATGAAATTCAAACTTCTGAATTGCTTTTGAAAAAATTTGCATCATATTGTATATCAAAAGCGCATTCAAAGCTTTGATACAAAACTGATAAAAAATTTATTTGTACATATACATAATGGCAGTCACAAAAGCCAATAGAATAGCACAATGTAGTTTCGACATATTTGTACATATAAATGGCTTAATATAGAAGTTAAATTTTAAAGCTGAAAACCACTTATTTTTACGAAATATGTATAAAATTCCGTTAACAAAATAATGAAATACGAAACTGCACTTCACAAAAGCCTTTCAAATTAATAGGAAAGCGGGCTTCAAATTTGAGTTTGGTGTATTTTCATAGAAAGTTAATTTTACCATTTCTATATTTATGTATGCATGTACAAAATTACTTTTGGTATGTGATACCTGACTTTCAAAATTGGTATGTTAGTCTGCATTGACTTGTGCAATTGTGCGAATCACACACATAGCAATTGATTGAGTCGAATATTTTCGATTCGATAATTGAATTTTGTTTAGCATAAGAACAATTGTTCGAGCAGAGCAAATATACTATCCCCTTTACACATAAAAAGTTTTTATATATTTTATAAAGCTTTTTAAAATGATATATCCCTACAACTTTCGAACTATAGTGAACTTTGTTAGCTTATTTTATTTGATAGAATTTTTGATACATTTGTGCTCAAAAATCAATATGGATATTCAATGAAGCGAGTCCATTCAAACGTTCTTGACTGATTGTACTTCACATGTATGATATTAACCTTTTGAGGGCAGAAAATGTGGATTCTGGTGTTGCTGTCGAAACTGGTAGAACGGCTAATATGCGCAATATCTTATTTACATGTTCAAAAGAACTTGGATTCACCACCTGAAAAAATAAGATAAATAAGAAATATAGCATTGTAAGTAATCATTAAAATTGTACCCACCTCAAGTGCATCAAACACGTTTTTAAAATTCTGACCATCGACTAGCCTGCTCCACATTTTGACTTCCATTGCAAACTCGGTTTTGGAACAATTCACAACACTTTAATAAATTCATGCAGTTTATTGCATTTTTCAGCGCTGTATTCATTTTTGGGCAACAAAACACTGGAATTTTCCAAAATTAGTTGGTGTTTCATGTAACGGCTCTTGGTATGAGTTATGAATGCATCAAGGAATGGAATATAGAATGCGATTCTATAATAATCTTCGACGCTCTCAGTATCAACGTTGCATCTATTTAATTGATCCTTACTGATGCGTGGTTTCTTGTGTAGCGCATTATGTAGCTTATCCAACCAAATTGTCAACCTCATCTACCCGTGGCGAATCCTGTTTCATTAACAGCCGAGGCTCTGGCGACCCCGAACTCATGGTAAATCAAGGGGATGGGAGGGCGGCATGGCCTAGAGGGTTTCACGTGGTCATAACAAATCGTTTCCCAAGATGGTCGGGCTGGTACATTTATTGTGCTTGTTACCGGAACGTACCGGATCTGCATCCGGCAAAGGACCATCAACATCGATAACACTCCCCAAGGCCTTTGGGGAGTATCCTTTTCGCTACAACAACAACTGCAACGTTTAGAATTGCATGCTAGAAATAGCAGCTTGAAATTGAGAAGCCTGTGCTGAAGTTTTGTCGTGTTTCCCTTCTGCTCTCTCTTTAAAGGCTTCGAATATTGCTGTCTGAAGTTCAATGTAAGTGGATACCGCTTCATGACATTGGCCCATCTTGTTGGGCAGACGTTTTGTAATTTTTGTTTCCAAAATTCTTTTTTTACAGGATAGTGTAACTTTGATTGGATAACGGTTGGTTGTACAGGTATAAAAGAATCGAGATAGATATAGGCTTCCATATATCAAAATCATCAGTATCGAAAAAAAATTTGATTGAGCCATGTCCGTCCGTCCGTCCGTTAACACGATAACTTGAGTAAATATTGAGGTATCTTCACCAAATTTGGTACACGAGCTAATGTGGACACAGAATAGATTGGTATTGAAAATGAGCGAAATCGGATGATAACCATGCCCTCTTTTTATATATATAACATTTTGGAAAACACAAAAACCCCGATTATATAGTAAATAATACACCAAGAATGTAGAAATTTGACTTGTGGACTGATATTGAGACTCTTGATAAAAATTTGAAAAAAAATTTTAAAATGGGCGTGGCACCGCCCACTTGTGATAAAATCAATTTTACAAATATTATTAATCATAAATAAAGAATCGTTAAACCTATCGTAACAAAATTCGGCAGAGAAATTTCCTTTACTATAAGGAATGCTTTGAAGAAAAATAACGAAATGGGTTAATGACCACACCCACTTTTATATACAAGATTTCTAAAAGGGTTGTGGACGAATAAAATAAGCTATATCTTTGAAAAAAGAGCTTTATATCAAAGGTATTTGATTTCACACGTGAATTTATAACAATAGATAGGAAAAACTTCAAATTTTAAAACATGGGCCTGTCACCGCCCCTTTTATGACTAAGCAATTTTATATGTTCCGGGAGCCATAACTCGAAGAAAAGTTAGTTCACAATAGAACCATATATATATGTATTATTGCGCAGCCTTGTAATACTATTAAGCACACAAAACAAACAGCAACAGCATTTCAAGAGTACAGCTGGGTATGTAATGTTCGGTTTCACCCGAACTTACACTTCCTTACTTGTTGCATAATCGAAATTTTTTTCTGGATAATGTTTTGCCATTTGGCCATCGGTAAAAATCAAAATAAATGCACCCTGCCTACATCATGTTACATTCAAATATACGACATAAAATAATGAAGTAAACCCCCTTTGCTCTTTGTCATACGTAAGCCATAGCTTTGATAACCTAACAATTAATGCTGTTAGTCTACGAATGACAATGAGTATGTTGAAATAACAGATTTTCGGCAAAATTAGAATAACAGTGAATTCCGCTGATATGGCCAATATTTCTGTGACATCTTGGTCATAAGAACAAAGTAGGGAGCGCCTTAAGCTCCAGTTTCTGTTAAATTTTATGTGCTGCATTTGCATAATATTAACACTTGTTCGCTATTGAAATGACCAACGAAGTCAGTTCTTTTGACAGACAAATCCCTTAGGTTAATTGAGGATCTGTAATTTTTACAGAATACTATTAATTTTAGAATAATAGCTTCTCTGCTGTTGAAATGACATAACGGATTTTCTTTTTTGGCAAAAACTCGGTTGAATTAATCATAATTATTCATCAAAAAATTTAAGCAACTTAGAATTTCTGCTAATATAAAACAACAAACCCGCTTTATTGGTTTAATTAGCGTTATTTATTTCGGTGTACCTTCCATCGGGGCATAGTGGAAACGTATACATGTTTGTTCGTGTTTTTTGTTGATCGAGCTAGATGTCAAAGTTAACCACGTCTACCCAGCAGTCAAAACTAAGGTAGCAAGCCGCTTTCCCTTTTGAGTCCTTACTGCATGATTTTATCGAGAACCAAAAAGATGCCTATACTGGTCCAAAACGGTATCCTCTTGTATTTTAGTTGGTTACTGGATCCTGCCTAAGGCATCTAGCTTCGTCTTATTTTCAGATATTTTAGGATACTTACTACCCAACACTTAATTGGCTTTTTTCAGGAAATATGTATATATTAATTGGTCTGGATATTCACGAAAATTATACGTAAGCATCGAAAGTAATAGATAAAAAAAATAAAAGTTAGGTGCGATAACCTCCGAAGAGAACTCGAGCTTCTCTTCCAATTTGCGTCGTGCTCCTCTTGATTTTCCCTACAAATTGGCCGGACGGAACCTACATGTTTTATGCCGACTCCGAACGGTATCTGCAAGGCAGATGAGTTTTCACTGAGAGCTTTTCATGGTAGAAATACACTCGGAGCGCTTGCCAAACACTGCCGAGGGGCGACCCGGCTTAGAAAAATTTTCTTCTAAATGAAAAACCTTATTTCTAAAATGTTGATGTTGCTTTGTCCGGGGTGCGCACCCAGGGCATACCGTGCGGTAGGCAGAGCACGCTAGCATCACACCACGGTGGCCGCCTGTCGATAGTAATAAATAAAACAAATACCCGTCAGCGATATTTAATGGAAAAAGCTGCAATTTTTCCTGCGAAAATTGTTGTTAGACACCCCCCCCCCCCCCCCCCCCCCCCCCCCCTATGCACCACAAAACAGAATGTAATGGAAACTTTGGCTGGCATTACATATACAAAAGTGGAAAAAAAACAAAACCACCAGCTACCTACCTTTATAAATTGACGCTCTTGGCTATACCTCACAAATTCGATTCGACGCCTTTTACTTCTTTAACTATTCATTGTACCTTTTATGTAGTTCAAATACATTTGTACAGACAAAGTAATTCATTTGCATACTCGTATCTTACAGTTCATTTCAATTGTTTTGCGTACATGCACGTGCTCTTGTCTTCATGTGTATGGATGTGCATAAGGCTGATCGAAACCACTAGTTGAGGTTGAACTGGCCGGTCAATAAAGACCTCACATAGACTGAATGTGTCCACGGAGAACTTTTTTGACGACCAAACGGAAACCCCCAACTAGGTACCAGGACTTACATAATAAAATAAATCCGCCATTTTGGATAATACTAAAAATATTCAAGGACTTAACTTAATAACTGCTTCGAGATCTGTGGACTTTGGCGCCCCTACTAGCTGAAGCCTTAACCCGGCGAGCGTAGGTCACGAACTCAAAATGTGTTCAACTGTTTCCTCTAGCAGCTTGCACTTCCTATATTTGCTGTTAGTGACTAGGCCTTACCAATAAGCATGTGACGCCAGAGGGCTATGTCCTGTTAATATGCCCATCGTGAGCATTAAGTAATCTCCCTTTAAAGATATAAGCAACTTTGTCAGTCTAAACTCGCAGGTGTTTCCTGCTTGTTGGATCATATGCAACTTCTGTCTCCTTTTGATTTCTGCCTAACGGATTTTGACGTCCACCCTGGATGCAGCGAATGTTGACCCACCTTTGCCAACTCATCGACCTTTTCATTACCTTATATCCCCTTAATACCGGGAACCCAGTCAAGATGTATGGCGCGGCCTGAGTGAAATGCTTCCAATGTTTCTCTGCATTCCAGAATACTTCTCGATGAAGTACTGTGTGAGATTATTGCCTTAATCGCAGCCTGACTATTAATATATAATTTTAGGCGACTGCGGCTTAAGCACGCTTCCTCCAGACTTTCTGCTGCTTTCTTCATTGCTATAATAAAAAACGCTGCAGTAATCTGGCAGCTTAAAGGATCTACTTATTTCTGGTTCGACACAGTAAACAGCAGCCCGATCTTTCGGTATGCACAATAATAGCAGGTTTTGCCATTTCCGCATCCTTGTGCCAACTTTCCGGCCCTATTATGGCTCCAACATCTCTTTCTCCGCTCAGGCGCGAGACCATGTAGCCCGTTTCTCTTTATTTAACGTCCACTGCTGTGGCCATACGGCCTTTACTAAAGCTACCGCGAGGCTTTAAGCCTTGTTGAAGTTGCCAGCGCTACATATTTGACGACTAGGTCAGCAGGTGGGATGAGCAGACCGGCATGTAATGCTGCTGTCGGAGTAGTTTACAGGGCCCCCGTTATGCTAATCACTGATAACCTGTGTACGCCCTCAAGTATTTGGTAAACGTAGTTTTTTGTGTGGCTATTCACCAAACATGGACCCCATAGTAAAATATTGGATTGACAGTTTCCATAAATATCCAGTGTAAGAGTTTTGGCGATTCTAAGGTACGGACCAAAATAAAGGCCAAGTATTATATATAAGTATTATGGACTCTGCCGCGGCTAGTAACATTCACTTAATATCTCAAATATTTTCAGAAGTATTCCTCAAAATGGTCCACGGATAGTCCCAAAATCGATTATGACAATATAGGCCGAACTTCTCTTCCAATTTGCGTCGTGCTCCTTTTTTGTTTTTTCCTACAAATTGGCGGGACCGGACCTACTTGTTTTATGCCGACTCCGAACGGCATCTGCGAGGCAGACGAGTTTTCACTGAGAACTTTTCATGGCAGAAATACACTCGGAGTGCTTACCAAACACTGCCTAGGGCCACCCCGCTTTGAAAAATTTTCTTCTAATTAAAAAACATTAGTTGGCCGCCAAAGGCGAATACGTTGGCGAATAAACAAAGGGCAGTTGATTTACGACTCACACAGTTACACTTCTAGCGGCTATAGCACTGAATTTGTGTTCGTTCGTAGCAGTGCTGTGCGTAGTGTAAAAACTGGTAAAACTTAAGTAATTCTTTACTATTTCAGAAATGGGTGGGCTAGTTTTTATTTTAAGTAGCTCTCTTTTGAAGCTCAATGTAAGAAATTTTTAAAGAATACGTTCAGTAGTGTCCGGTATTACCTTTTTTTTTCAAAGTTCAACACTTTTATTTATAATATGTTTAGTTAAATCCAATAAAAGTGTTACCGATTTTGAGTAGTAGAAAACAAAAAAATTAAATTTAAGTTTTTTGAGTCTTCATTGGAAAAAATATATTATCTGATTTATTACCACCACCCTAGTATTTATGCTTGGGTGTGTCCAGTGAATGTAGCATGAACACAGTGTATTTTTGAAAATAGTCACTCGTACAATTGCAATTTATTTTGCTTTGTTATTTTATGCAACAACAATGAATAAAGAGTAACAAATATAAGATACGCTTTTATCACGGACATCAGCAGTTAAGATAAACTGAAATTTTTTACAGTAGAGTTAAAAAAGTAATGAAAAAGTTTGAAATAGAGAAAAGAATTTTTAAGCTAAATTCTTTTTTTTTCTAAAATTTTCTAAAGATACTTCAAATCTTCGAACTAAAATTCGTAAAATTCTATACACGTGGCTGAACGTAAACACTGTCTTTTGGTAGATTTTATGGATGAAACTGCCTGGAATAGGTCACCAGGTGCCCATTTCATCATTATATGATGTTGCGAGGACTGGTTACATTAGTTTATGTCCCCAAAATGTAGGCAGTTCAGGTTTCCAACCTTGCTCATAACCGTATTTATTTCCCTACAACATCTAAGACGGTATTTGCGAAAACCTTCTGAAACGCTAAGGTAATCTCTGGGTTTAACGAAGGTACTAGCTGTTTGGTACTTCCAGAACTCCATTGCATTTGCGTAGATTTCTACACCATACAAAAGTATAGAGTCAGAGGCGCATTCGAGCAGTTTCCTTATACATGGCTTTTCGGTCTGTCGATTTTCTTGTCAAGTGTCTTATTCAATATTTGGCTTATCTAACAAACCTGGAATTAAGCTGACTAAGGTCTACTTGCAGAACGGATAGCTAACTTTTTTCTCAGATTTATATAAAGAATTTGTCCAATGTGCATAAGTTTGACCCCCTACCCTGAGTTAAAAATATAACTTGTGATTCTGCAAGAAGGCTTTACCAGGTCACTATAAGCAAGATATAACCCGTTTATAGCGGGGGAGTCTTTCTTGTTCCTATGGGCACAGCTCGCTTAGGGTCCAATTTATAATTATCGGCTCGTCCCAATACATTTCATTTGAGTATGACCTGACGCATGCGTCTACCAACTTTTCACATTAGCGTTTGAAAATTTAACCCGTAGTAACCCGATGCTTTTTTCTTTTAACTACATTATAGTCATTTGATAAAACGGAATTTAGTTCTTCTTCTTTTTTTCTTTGTAGCGTTAAGGAGACTCCGCGAAGAGTTTGGGGAGTTTTTTTGATGTTGATGGCCCTTTGCAGGAAATAAGCATCATAATAACATTCTAGCCCACCTTCTCGGCAACGATTTAAAATTACCACATTTAAACTTCTAGGTCATCCAACTGCCTCCCCTCCTGAGAAACTTGGGAAAGCCAAAGCCTCGCCTGCTAAATAAACAGGAATGGCCAGGGGTAGGGTGACGACGGCGAAGCTATAAATTTTGCTGCCAGCCCCTTGAGAAGGCCGCGCTACGTAGCCCCTAGAATCCCGAACTAGTCGACGCAGTTTTGTTTAATTTATTGTATTGCTTTTCTTTGCGTGGTTTTTGGCCACCAAAATAACGAGGCTTCACAACAGTTTTAAATGTCCAGTATGTATACCATTTTAGTAGATAGCCCCCAGGATTTGGCATCGAGTCGAGAGCAGGCGAATAAAGCTCTTGTGGTTTTCTTTAAGGTAGCATCGAGTAGACATTCCACGTGTGGGATTGGTGGATATTTGGCTTCCATTGAAAGTAGGAATTTGGTTTTTGCTTGGATAGTTTTCTCTCTGGGCAAAAAGCACTATAACAGTTTTGCAACACGCCTTTAGTATCGGACTACCTTTCTAAGATGCGCAGGGCTTGCTGAATGCGATAAGATATTGTTTGCGTGCTTCCCTAATATACAGAATATGAAGTCTTCTGCATTCCCTTGTGTTTCAAATCCATACAGAAACAAGAAATATATAAGCAGTCATTCGAGGCAACGGTTCGTGAAAAATCTAAACCCTAGAAGGAATAGGCGAACAACACAACTGACAATATAAAAGCAGCGAAAACTGAAGTAAGTGAATTACGCGAGTAATTTATTTATGAAGTACTACTACAATAGTAGTGCTGTAAATAGAGAACATTTTGCTATAATGAACATTTGAGTTAATAATTCAAACGATCACAGAAGGTGAAAAATAATCAAGAGTTTCCTAATATTTGTTACAATATTTAATTCAAAGAGAACTAGCTGAATTGAAGGAACCAAAAATTAAAGTAACAACTTCGGAGTAGGTCCGTTTTTTTAACCACAAAAAAATTGCTGCAGTTGGGAATACTAGCCCCTGTTCATTAAACAAGATACATTTTACACCAAATCAGTAAAAAATTAGTATTTTCTATTTACAAGGGATGTGGATACATCTCGATAATGTTTACAATAGCGATTAAGATCTATTAAATAGTGTGACGAATATTACCATCTCTAAACGGATACTAAGCAGTCACTTGTATGTACATAAACAACTCAATCATTATTTCTACACATATGTACATACAAGCAGTGGAGAGATACGCACAAACCCATGCATATATCTGAGATACTCACAAAAGTACGCAATCATCAGTACTCACATATACACCCGCATATGGCTATGCGGGAGACTATAAACTACAAATTCACATGCATATATGTATCAGGTAACTAAGTAGTAATATCTAAAAGAAGAAACGCCTAGAAGTATGCGAACGAGACAGCAGAGAGTATAAAAGGAGCGAAGGTTGAGTAAGCGGCGATCAGTTTGATTTAAGCACGCTATTGGTTGCGAAGTATAAGTGTTATTGTGAAGTATTTTCAAAGTAGTCTAATAAAGACCATTTTGCATTACTGAATTTTGGAGTTATTTATTCAACAATTTAGCGATACGAACGTTAATAGAAGTTGTAAAATAAGCGGAGTTTCAATAAATTCGTTACAAGTTTATGAGCTAAATTGGTCAGCGGGCGAGCTTTGCTTAATGAATGAATTCGATAATACTTATATATACACGATAACCTATACTATTAGCATTAAGTCATATATCTTCTTATAAAGTAGCTATAAGTATATATCGCAATACATATAATATATATATAACAATTTTCTTGGTATGTATGGATAAAACATTTACATAATTTTTGTATTTTAGTTGCTTAATTTTTTCAGCCAAATTCATTAAAAGACGTCCCTTTCTACTTAAATTAGTACAGAAATATTGAAGCAAGTCTAAATATATAAAAATTGTTTAATTTAAACTTCAATTTCTTTTGTCCAATCTCCATTAACTTTTCTTTATAAATGCAATCATATTAGTATGAGCTGCGTTTAGCTGCCTCTGATAATTTAAAGGAAAACTACACAACCGTTATAATACACGTCAAGGATGTCAACGATAATCCGCCAGTCTTTGAGCGTCCCACTTATCGTACGCAAATCACCGAAGAGGATGATCGTAATTTACCCAAACGCGTGCTTCAGGTTATTGCTCATATATCCTTTTGTTCGCTTATGCACTTACATATGTAGTAGAACATATACATACATAAATTTTTGTATATGTAGTAAATGTGCATTTTTAGAGCATAGTAAATATAGTAACAGCAACAATTTTTTCAACTCTGCTTTTAAAACAAAAAAAAAAACTTAATTTATATACTATTTAGTTGAGCTTCGAGCATTCGTTTTGCGCTCTTTGTGTGTGCACCATTTTAATATTTCGTTTTTTTTCCATATAATTTTTGCCGGATATCCTTGATATACGCAAATTGGTTTTTTCCCTTATTGGTTGTGCACGTTTGATAATTAATTTCCTGTGCTTTTTAGCCGTGAACCTTAGCTTGAACTTTAAGTTTGTTTTATATTAAATTCAGTGCCATGAAAATTCTTATTTAATTAGCACTAGATTTAAATGCATGTGCTGTTTTTAATAAAATTGATTATAATGACATTAATATAAACCATTGCATAAATGCAAGTGGTTAAATAATTCGCAACTTCTGAAATAGAAATTTCAATACAATGATACAACTAAGCTAGATTCCATTATAATATGACATAATCAGTTATTGGAAATTCGTATTAAAGTTTTTCACATACATAACTATGTTTTTTTATATAAGCAATTATATCGGTTCTATGAGTACTCTGGGTATGTATACATGAAATGAATACATAAGTAACTAATGCCGTCATCCAGTGAGTTTTACAGCTCCGGCTCACGCTCAATTCTCACGGGAATGCTCTGGATTATTGAGAGACTTGAGAAGCAGATGTCGTGATATTTTCCCACGCGTGAAATGTGATAGGCAGATGTCGCCACTCTTTTTCATTTAACTCATACGGCGAAAGGCTAAGCAGCGACATCTATTTTTGAAAAAGTAGGTTTATTAAAGGCAGCGTTGCCAAACTAAAGACAAGTAATTAACAAATCATCTGGATCACAAATTGAACCAGACTTCTATCTGGATTTATCTGGCTCAAATCGTTGTTGTTGCATTTACATGCAAAATTATTTATCTGGCTCAGGCTTTTTGCCACCGGATGATGGCTTAAGATTCTAAGAAATAAATAAATTAACTAGAGTACCCAGCAGACTTTCTTCTGCCCAAAATTGCTTTATCTACATTTAATAAGTGAGTCTTGTTTCCCATCACCCCTCCACTCTCTATCCCATTTGTCTACCATTTTTCTTATATTTCTGTTCATCCCTTATTACATTTATCTTCTTTGTACTGATAAATTTTTCTATACACTATTTTCCACTTTTATGCCCTAAGAGTGTGTGTCCACTTTTCATCGGAACCGATTCAGCTATATGTTTCACACTACCAACAAAGGTGCGTGTCTCCGCTTTTTAGTAAACCCGCTTTGTAGCGAGTGATTTACCACTGCTGTGAGTCTTCAATAATTGCCGCTAGATGGCTCTCTTAAACATTATATAAGTTATAATAAGCGTTTTTTTTAGCAAATGTATATACAACATGTAAAAATACAGCTAATATTTCTCCCCGCGATCTGCCCACTCTCTCTGTAAACCGGGGCGTTTGTGATATTGAAGCTTCTGCAAAAAACTATTTGCATATTCTTGCCTCTACCTCTCCTTGCCATGTTTTATGTGTTCCGTTCCACCGTATACTTCCCCTTCACTTTATAGACTTTGCTCTCTTCTACTCCTACTTTCTTTCCTCTGCCTAAACCTCTCTGTTTTTTTTTCTTCATCTCTTTCACCTTTTTTGCTTCCTCAACTTCCTATTATCCCCTTGTAAATCCTCAATTTGTTTTTCATTTTCCAGTCCTTGATTCTCTTCCCGGAAAAAAGGTTTCTCAAATAATAAGCTAATATTTCTCCCCGTGATCTGCCCACTCTCTCTGTAAACCGGGGCGATTGTGATATTGAAGCTTCCGCAAAAAACTATTTGCATATTCTTGCCTCTACCTCTCCTTGCCATGTTTTATGTGTTCCGTTCCACCGTATACTTCCCCTTCACTTTATAGACTTTGCTCTCTTCTACTCCTACTTTCTTTCCTCTGCCTAAACCTCTCTGTTTTTTTTTCTTCATCTCTTTCACCTTTTTTGCTTCCTCAACTTCCTATTATCCCCTTGTAAATCCTCAATTTGTTTTTCATTTTCCAGTCCTTGATTCTCTTCCCGGAAAAAAGGTTTCTCAAATAATAAGCTAGTTAAGGTAGTACCCCTGTACCAAATTTCAAGGAAATCGCACCATTAATTTTTTTTTTTTTTGGAAAAGGTCGGTATTTTGTTCACGTTGAACACATCCACAGTCACAAACACACATATATATTTCAAAATGTGAAATTTTCATATATATGCACATATTAGAGGTTTACGCCGATCATTTTATTGGCAGTGAAGGCGACGGTATGAGGGTATATTTAGACAAACTGACGTTATGGACTTTCCGGACCTCGCACGACAACCGGTTCTATATACTGGAGTGATCCGGAACTTGTTCCAGCACCAATGGCTGATATTTTGATGAATCGCGGTTCAATTTCTCGCGGACCGTTCAAAAAATTGCATCCAAGGAGTAGCTCTTTGCGGAGCGACTGTCCATTCATTCACTAACTCCAGGGAGGTTTCGAACCTAACCCCAGTCCTAGATACCGGCACTTCTGCATCTGTCGAGAAAAAAATACAAATACTTAAAATGGTCACAGTTTTGTGTGTATCTCTCGTGAAAAGTGTAATTTCAGCAAAGGATATGTTCTGGGCTAACTCCTTATACTCTTCGTCGACGCGATTTCTGCAAATTATTTGTGGCTCGTTGCTGTCGATATAAATTGTCTATTAATAATCATAATTCTCGTTTCACAGTTTTTACTTTTAGTATTAAAGCTGGCCTTTGTTAATCGCGTCGTAATGTGCCTCCAGTTTTATCGGCTAATTGTAAGAGCTACAATTTTCGAAGATGGAATAGTTGCAATTTCGACCACCAGTCGCTGCCGCGCCTCCTGGCCCTCAAATCGTATGCCGGCACAGAATCTAGAGGACTGTGACGTCGAATTCATACCTTCGTCGAGCTATGAACCCTTTCTGGCGAATGTTTTTGTCGCTCCATGCTGCCGATCTGCATAGTCCGCAAGAGACTATTCGAATCACCAGAGAAACATCTTGAAACATTAAGGAGTAACTCTTCGGCCAAGGATACCGCCCTTGTAATCACAATTTTACAAGGATTCTGGATACAATTTTTGTAGTGTAGGACAAAATTTACAGATGCTTGTGTTCGAAACATTGATTTCAATAGGCTTCGTTTAACCAAAACGATATTTTAAAATGAAAATTGACCGATTTAAGTTGAAGGACGTTAAGGTTATATGCTCAGTTTAAACTCTTGTTTTCCAGCATTATAATATAAGAGTTCATTATGGATGACGTAGTTTCAGTTTTCCGACTAGTTCGACTGTCCAATACGTTAGGATAGTAACAAACCTGGTCGTTGGCTCGACTATCTTATGAAAGATTTGGCTTTTTTACCGCTTTGAGTCTTCTTGGGAAGGTCCAAGCCCCACCTGGTTAATATATGTGCCTACATATTCAAATTTGTAACAGCGGTCGTAACGTGTAGGTGATATTTAAAATTGATTTGAATAGGCCTTAATCATGATGATTCACTTCAAGAAATAATTTGGGGAAGGGCCGCCACCTTAACGAAATGCTGAAGCGAGAGACTTTGGTTTTGATTACGATCAAGTGTGAATTTTCAGTTGCTATTTTATAGTTTCGCAAATAAACAACTGAGGTTTTCAAGAGGTGTGATTTTCAAACCCTTTTCATACCTTCATCTTCAACTCTAATATGAGGTGAGAGTCATTTCAAAGGGGCGTGTAAACCTCATAGAGTCTCAAGACAAACACCTGAGGGTCGGCAGCCTTAGTTTGGAGTCTCTGTAGAACAGTTGTGTCCGAAAAGTGATTAATCTGTGGGAACTATTTTTAAGAAAGCGTTACACAATTTTTTTGCAGTGGTACAGCCATACAAATCGCTTCCAAATGCATATCTCTTAATTGAGAACTGTTAAAAAAGCTAAATTTCGCAAATTGATTTTTATAACTGGCACTGATGCACATCCGTTGATACCCCTTCCGCTCATATCGGATGAATTTCCGACATAAACAATAAACGGCATGCATAATTATATAAAAAATGTTCTAGTTTAAACGTACTTTTCGCCCATTTCGCGTTTGCGTTCAAATGCTAGCTAAAATAAAATGTCTAATTTCAATATATGATAAAACAAACTTGGAAGTATTCCTAGAAACCAGAATATTTAACCCAAGTGGGAGCAAAAGTTTGTTTTACTCTTCAAATTCCACCTCAAGCAAAAGAATTTTTTTGGTTTTCTTTCCCTCCTTTTATACACATGTATGTATTTTTATTCACTTATTTTTTTATATACATATATTTTTGTACCTACGTTAATTTTTAATTTATTTATATGTAGGTGCTCAATTTATTTACATTTACTTTATGTAAATTTTTTTTTTCTTGTTTTTCCGCCTCGCTTATTTAAGTATGATTTAAAATTAGTCGCATCTGATAGCCTCAATGAGAATTCGACAACAATTGTGATTTATGTACGCGATGTGAATGATTTGCCTCCCGTTTTCCCACAAACACTGTACGAGCGCACATTGAACGAGGAGCTGAAAGCGCCATTTACCATTATGCAGGTCTCCGGAAAATTTTGGACAAAATTATTTCTAAATTTAATATTTTTGTATATTTTTTTTTTTTTTGAAAACTCTTTTTTAGTTTATTAATATAAATTCTAATTTTTCTTTTTTTTTTGTGTATAAAATGTAAAATACTCCTCTTCTCCTATTTGTATATATGTACATTTGCGCAAATCACAACAGTGTCGTATTCATGTAAAATTTTAAGACTTGAGTTGTTGCCATGGTTATCAATATAAAATTTGATTACAGCATACCACATACGATGAATAGGAGACTTTGCGAATTGCCTAATTGTTTGTATTCAACTTAAATTGACTCAGATTTCTGCATGATACAAGAAAGCAAGGTAGTTCCACTTTGACGTATTAAACATAAACTTTAACTGTGTTTTTTTTTACATCTATAGACGTTTACGCTTAAACTGTATATGGACTGCTAAGCATCAAACTTTAAATGCACCTCTGAAATTGCTGTGCATAAAATTAGTACTACTAAATTTCAATACGCATTATACTCAGATGTAATTGAAATGTGTGTCTATATTTCACCTCAGCACTAATTCTATGTATCACCTCTTAAAATGGTGCGTGTCCAAAATTCATCGAAACCGATTCAGCTGTATATTATTCAAAGCCATACAACCGAGGTGTGTGTCTCCGCTTTTCGGTACACCCAGTGCTGTAGCTAGTTATTTAACCACTGCCGCTAGATGGGTCTCCTAACCATTATCTAAGCGACGACAAGCGTTTTTTTACGCGTAAACGTAAGAGTATACGCGTGTAAAAAAACACGGCGTTTGTTAGTTATTAGAAATATAATCTATCAAATTTTGAAGAAGCATTGCTAACTCAGCGTAGTTCTCTCTTGGAAATTAAAAATGTTAGAAGGATAATATTAATAGAGCTGTTAAAATGTGACTTAACTTAATGCAATATTAAAAAAGTAAAGCAATATCTTTATCCTTCTTAAAGCAGAGAAGTGCTTCTTAAGTTCTAAACTCTTAACTAGGTAATCCGTCCTAAAAATCACTGTTAAGAAGTTTATCCAAAGATACCACTTTAGTATAGAACCCTCCTCAAAACAAATTTCTTTCGACATTACTTTATTGTAATGGGGGTTAATCGGTAAGAGTCGCCGCAACATTGGTTACTTTGTCCCTCTTCAATATTTCGGGCCAGTGATTGAAAATGCTTCATTACTCTGACGCTTTTTTTTCTTGTTATTCCTCCGGCTCTGAACATGAACAGAGGAGCATAGAGCAGAACTGTAGCATAAAAGAGTGGAAGCCATCATCCAGCAAGTTTTCTAGCCCATCACGCTCAATTTTCACGCGAATGCTCTGGTTCACTGGGAGACTTGAGAAGCAGAGATCGTGATATTTTTGTACATATGAGTTGTGAAGGCAGATGTTGCCACTGTATTTCTTTTAACACATACGCCCAAGTCCAAGCAGCGCCAACTATTTTTGAAAAAATTAGGTTTATCAAAGGCAGCGTTGCCAAACTAAAGATAAGAAACTAACAAATTATTTGGCTCCCAAATTGAACCAGACTTCTATCGGGATTTATCTGGCTCAAATCAATGTTGTTGCATTTACATCAGGCGTCGGCAAATTGGAAATGCAGATGTGTTAGTGAGAGCGCGATGATAGCGCACATCACTTAATGCATCGTTTTCCGTAGTTCATTCGCTTATTAGAAAGGAACTTTTTGACATAATTTTCTATAAGCTATCTGTCAAAAAAGCTGAAACTAAATTTGAAACCTATTTGAGTTTGACTATGATTATGCGCCATTGTATTTGCGCAAAAGGGTTGGTCAACATTAAATATTTTTCGCTTGTGCACATTAAAAACATTAACAAACGATCGTTGCTTGCTAATAACATTCGTCAACATAGCGAGCGACGCACACAATCGATGTTGCTGCGCCAAATGCTCAGTGACTACTAAACTAAAGAGAATAAGAATACGTGTGAATTGAGTGTGCACAATTGTGCCACTAAATGCCGAAGCCTGATTTACATGCAAAATTATTTATCTGGATCAGGATCTTTGCGACGGGATGATGGCTACACTCTGCTACGAGCTACATCTTGTTTTATACGCCAATTACACGGCTCAAGTATCCTTGTGCCAATTACCAATTTGCACAAGGATTTGACCGGTGTGTACACTGGTTGCGCAATTTGCGCAGAGAACTGCGCTAAAATCAAAACGATTTTGATATTTACGCATGTCTGCAAATATTGCACATGCTTTTTTCTTCGTGTATGGTGAATCTTACACAGTTTACCTGTGGTTCCTGATAATATAACATCAGTAATTATTGTTAAAAAATGTTAATATCGAAGGCGTAAGGACCATCTCTAGCTTGTAACAGGAATTCACACAAATTTAATAATACAAAATAATTTTTTATACAATTAGAACATGTGCTTCATTTGTTGCGCTAGTTGAAAAATGAATATTGCGCAGTGCTGCAAGGAGTTGAGCTGGTCTTTCAATTAAAATATATATTTTATAAGTACAATGGAAAATAAACGCTTCTGGTGCGAGTTTTTCGACTTATACCGTGAATTACCAGCACTGTGGAAAATAAATAGTGATTTTTTATACAATTAGTGCCTTTTTTACACAATTAAAACACATGTTTCATTTGTTGCGCTACTTTAAAAATGAATATTGCGCAGTGTTTTTGTGCCGTGTATGTCAAAATTTTCTTTTGCACCAATTTCGTCGTTTTATATTTGCGCATGGTTTTTGTATCATGTATGGGCCGTCTTAGAGTGGAGAAAGTAGCAGAATAAAAATTCACACGAAGTGCTATTCGAAGTAGAGCCGGAGCAAACAAAAAAAAAAAACAAAAAACAAATGGTTGCTGTTGGGAATTGTTATGCTTAGCTTTGTCTGTTCTGCCGCTACTGCTTATCTACAACAACTTGGAATGCAACGTGCGAACAGAGGTAGGTCTTCCGATGAAATAACAATAAAAAAAAAAAACAAGAAGCTACAACAACAGCTAAAACACCGACAAATAAAACAATACGTTCAAAAGGAACAAGATCACAATGCTCCAACAATAATAAACACAAGAGTGTATTCTCCATAACAATGCCCAAAAGAGCAAACAGAAAAACTTTTTTTGTTTTCTCTTTCATTACTACAAACAACATATCGTTTGAAGTTTTTATTCTGCTATTTACTCTGCTCATGGCAGAGCATAAGGAATGCTATCACTTTTTTGTGCTACGGCTCTGCTCTACTTATGCTCTGTTAATGTTCAGAACTGGAGCAGTAGCAGAGCATATTTTTCGCTGCTAAAGCTACTCTGGAGTAGCAATGGTAAACATTTTTTCGGCCATTGCAACTATGACTACCTTTTGTTCTGGGTCCGTAATAATTCCACAGTTGCATAGTTATCGCATAAGTGAAAATCGTTTTGAGTTACTGATCATAACACGTAATACGGGCCCTGGGTACAACTTTTGCTCCTCCTCATTGTTTGCTTGCAAAACGGATGTATGCGGAACACCTTTATCCAGTGTCGGTATATTACTGTTCTGATAGTTCACTATACATAGGCCATGCCTTTGAAAGTTTGGAAAATCTCTTTTTAACTACTCCATAGTGCTAACATTGCTCGGCCTTATCAAATTTGTTCCTTTGTACAAAATGAATTGAAGGTTTATCGGTTTATTTGAATCGTCTTTTAACATTCTGGCCTTTCTTCACATCTCATAATTTTGATAGATATCTGCTCATATCGAATACCTGCCATACCGAGCTCCTTTGTCGTTTCATTCATTTTCTTAGTAACAAAGAGAGTGTCAGCGTTTAATATGAGTAAACCGAAGTCGCTTTGTTACCTCCTACGGTGGGGTAAAGTTAGGCGCAACTGTTATGAACCGAATACAAACTATCAAGATTTATATTCTAAGGAGGTGTTCGAAACATTGATTTCAATAGGCTTCGTTTAACCAAAACGATATTTTAAAATTAAAGTCGACCGATTTAAGTTGAAAGATGTTAAGGTTATATGCTCAGTTTGAACTGTTGTTTTCCGGCTTTATAATATAAGAGTTCATTTTGAATGACGTAGCTTCAGTTTTCCGACTAGTTCGACTGTCCAATACGTTAGGATAGTAACAAACCCGGTCGTTCGCTCGACTATCTTAGGAAAGATTTGTCTTTTCTACCGCTTTGAGTCTTCTTGGGAAGGTCCAAGCCCCACCTGATTAATATATGTGCCTACATATTCAAATTTGTAACAGCGGTCGTAACATGTAGGTGATATTTAAATTTAATTTGAATAGGCTTTAATCATGATGATTCACTTCAAGGAATAAGTTGGGGAAGGGCCGCCACCTTAACGAAATGCTGAAGCGGGAGACATGGGTTTTGATTACGACAAAGTGTGAATTTTTAGTTGCTATTTTATAGTTTCGCAAATAAACAACTGAGGTTTTCAGTAGGTGTGATTTTCAAACCCTTTTCATACCTTCTTCAACTCAAATATGAGGCGAGAGTCATTTCAAATGGGCGTATAAACCTCATAGAGTCTCAAGGCAAACACCTGAGGGTGGGCAACCTTAGTTTCGAGTCACTGTAGAACAGTTGCGTCCGAAAAGTGATTAAGCTGTGGGAACTATTTGTAAGATTTATATTCTAAGGAGGATGTAATTGTTCTATGTTCTTGGAGAGGTGTTGGATCCAATACTGAAACGGCTTTTTGAACGTCAAATTATAGTCCAGAAAAACGAAAGAAAAAAGACAAGTAGAATTGCAAGCAAACATATGATGAAGTTTACTCTATAAGGATATGGCAGCGCGATTTCAAAAGTGAATGCCCAAACACAATTTTTGTCAAATTAGGGCAATGGCCGAGAGGAAGTGGAACTACCTCTCTCTATATTTGTATCATAGATTTCTTATTGGTGCAGGTGCGCGTATTAACCATTTCATACCATTTACCAATATCTTTGGTATATAAGTAAAGTGTATGGTGAATTTGATTATCTAATATTTAATTAAATTACGATTTTCAATTGTTGGAAAAATTCAATTACGAGGAAATATTTAACAGTTAATGTTTGTGGTGGTGGTTATCATTTTTTTGAAAATACTTACATAACTGACATGCTAATTATTATGTTATATATCGTTAGCTTAATGTAAAAATGTGCTAAGTCACTTTTTTTTGAAAAATTGTATTTTAATGCATTTTTAAAACTGAATTCAAAATACATCGATCACAAAAAAAAAAATAATTAAATTTTTCAGTTTTACGTGCTGTGGGCAATGATGTGTAAATGTGCTAAGTCCTCAACTGTTGAAAAAAAAAAATGTGCTAAGTCAACCTGTCAATAATATCAATTTGAATTACTAGTCATTTCTTTGTGCGCGCATTTTATTTATTTATTTAATTCATTCAGTCTAAAAGTACATACTTTGTTGTTGTTGTTGTATTAACGATAAAGATACTCCCCGAAGGCTTTGGGGAGTGTTACCGGTGTTGATGGCCCTTTGCCGGATATAGATGACTATAATCTGCTTCAATACTTACATGTCGATAACTACATGCTTTCTTACAGACTAGTTAAAAATAGAAAACAATTCAAGCTTAAACTTATATAAAATGTTATTAAAATTAAGAACACTACTGAATCGATTTGCTAGATGTATAATCCTAGTCGTAACTAGGTTCATTCATAGCATAATTCGTTTTATGAGTTATTTCTATAAATAAATTATTATGTCGAAGATCACGCAGTGGAATATATCGAATGAACAAAGTAGATAAATCAGACATTTCGTGCTCAAGTTTATTACATTATAGGCAAGCATGAGTGAGATAAAAGTTCTTCTGTCATGCAAAGCCTGAAGACCAAACAACTTGCGCCTTCTGGTATGTGATGGGACCCCGTCTGGCCAGTTAAGCATACGTAAAGCAATATTTGTTAACATTTTTTGAACTCCCTCAATTCTATAGGAGTTAGATTCATAGAAAGGGTTCCATATTATTGAGCAATATTCAAGACCACTTCTGACCAAGGATATATAAAGTGCCTTTAACGTCATAGGGTCATTAAAGTCACTGGTGTTACGTCTACTGAACCCATCAATTGCAACCAATTTTGAAACAACGAAATCAATGTGACTAGAAAGGAGGTTTGAAGTCAAAAATTACACCCAAGTCTTTACTCTCTTGACAACAATTAAGAGATTTAGCATTTAGTTTATAGATAAAGCAGGTGGCAGTTGTCTTTATGGAATAAGACACAAGACAGCATTTGTTTGAAATTAAAAATAAGTTATTGAACCGCTAGAAATAAAATAAATAAATAAATGTAAGGTGCGATAACCTCCGAAGAGATTTTAGGCCGAACTTCTCTTCCAATTTCCGCCGTGCTCCTTTTCTTTAATTTTTTCTATAAATTGGCGGGACGGGACCTACTTATTTTATGCCGACTCCGAACGGCATCTGCGAGGCAGATGAGTTTTCACTGAGAGCTTTTCATGGCAGAAATACACTCAGAGTGCTTGCCAAACACTGCCGAGGGGCTACCCCGCTTAGAAAAGTTTTCTTCTAATTGAACACCTTATTTCTAAAATTTTGATGTTCCTTTGCCCGGGCTGTGAACCCAGGGCATTCGGTGTGGTAGGCGGAGCACGCTACCATCACACTACGGCGACCGCCAATAGTTAGAAATATTTTGACAAATAAATAGTATTTTTTGTGAAATATATAGTTTTAGTGTTTTATTTCAATCATTAAAAGTGAGTAGTTATGGGAAAACATATTGAGTAAAAATGCTAAGTCAAGACAAAAAATTTGTTTTGAGTGAGGAAATTATGCTAAGTCATAAAATAGCTGCTGGGTTAGCATACATGATTTTTATTTATCTTTTTCAAAGCTTCTGCACTCAAAAGTATTGCAACTAAGGTATCCTCATTAACAGTTTTGAAAAAAAGGTTATTTCAAAATTTATTCAGTTTATTCTTCTGTAAAATTCGTAAAAAGTGACTTAGCACATTTTCACATTAAGCTAACGATATGTATGTATATATGTAAGTATGTTGCTTATGGTTTTTATACTTTTATAAACTTACTAACGAAATGGATTTAAATTTGTACATATGAGTATTAGTTAATTCATAAGCATGTGGCACAAAAATATTTATATAAAATTGAAGTTGTTGTACATACAAGCATACATACATATACCCATTACCGCATTCGGTAATATATGAATTTGGTATATGGAAGAATTATATAAGCCACAGGCTGTCCGTTACCAAAAATTTTTTAACTATATATAAGTTATTTAAATTTACCCAAGGTCATGGCGAAGAGTCACTCTTTTGGACTGAGTAGGCAATTGAAAAGTAAAGTTCTCTCTCAGCAAATGATCATGCTCTATAGGTCAGGTTTTCTTCGAAAAATTTACAGGCCTCTACGAGGCGAGTACCGAAAAAGGTTTAATTGGGAGCAGAAGGATTGTCTCATTAGATATTTACAACTTACAGCAAGAAATCAAACACAAACAAGAAAACAAGATTTCATGGTTTTCTTTTTGGGCATAATTTGTACTTCTCATTTGCCTTGATGAGGCTTTACTGCCGAAGAATGCGCTTAAATTTTCCTGTTTTTTACTCCAATGCGTTTAGACGCGCTCGTCTTCCTCGAGGAATTGAAAATTTTACTTTTTTGAATCCAAAATTTATATTAAATTGGCTGAGGTAACAGTAACGAAGTAAGCATACATATATAGGAAAAATAACAAAATTTTGCCATAAGTCACAATCAAATATTAAATTACAACCAAGGCCACTCTAATGTACAAATTTAGAGAAACCTTGATTCATTACGAATTTGTTGTGGAATTATGATACCTAACACTATTTGATATTATTACAATGACGTACTTTTACGTAATTATAATTTAATAAAATTAAATAGCTTGGTTACAGTCAAAATTTATTTTAATTGACCAAGTGTTTCAAAATAAATATTTCAAATTTGCTCTCTTCGTTTATCATTCTGTTATATTTGCATATGCATTATCGTCAAAATGACATTGCTATTTATTCGAAAGTTTACAGAAAGTTCAAAAAGCATTTTTATCTTTATATATGCTTTTATTGTTTGCCATTTCTAGGACTAGAAGGATCTTAAGCCGTACTGTTATGGTTCAATCAGTTCTTCGACATGATAGAAACTTATATTCAAAATTAAATAAGTTGATTCCGCAGCAAATATTGAAGGTTATGACGAAAATGGGAGATTGTTGCGCAAAGCTACAGTTTCGCACTTGAGAATTAAAAACTGCATCCAATTTGATGCTATTCAGAAGCGGGGTGGGCAAGTTAGCACTTTATTCCGAGCCATATGTATGTAAATTAATCTATCTTAAATCCACCTACGATTGAACTAGTAAAGAGCGCGTTCAAAAGGTCTGAATAAGGGGATAATTGCCATTTCGTAGGACATCACAATAATAAGAGTATCATGTGAGAGTACAGAGGGGACAAATTTTGAACTAGCACCATCTCGTAATGCGATAGGCTTGTGCGAGTGCGGAACTAATGCGATTCACTGCAGGCCAACTTACCAAACTTGCCAACGCGATTTCACTAGCCGAGATATTGCCATTCCCTTTCTGTCATAATCGGTAAACGGTTCGTATATTCCATGGTCAGCGATTAGGGTAACGTTCACGTTATTTCTTTCCCATATATTTATCTCTTTTCGACTTGCCTAAGCACGATCTGGCGCACAGATTATCTAGTCGGCATTAGCAAGGAATTAAAGGAACTGAAAATGTAACCCTGTACTGAACTGAACTGGAGGTATTTTTTTATTTGTTCTACCCCAATATTCTTTTAAGCTTGTAACTGATGTATACTAAAATTACGCAATAAGGTAGAGCACATGCTATTGTATATGTTATAAATATTTCGTGTCGTTACTGTACCTTGGAAGACGAGGTGAATTCCCCTATAGTTTCTAAATAAATATGAATAAAAATTTTTTTAATATAATTAGGTTTAGTTAATGGCTTTCCATATTCATCTGGACTCTTTCATTATATAAAATTTCAAACGAATAATATTTTACATATTCCTACCGAAGAACTCATTTGTGTGTTATTTTTTCTATTCTCTTTTCTTGTGGGTTTTGTTGGTTTATTAACGTTTCTACTGTGTTTTTTTTTTTTGTTTTTTTGTTGTAAATGATTCAGTAACAAAAATTTTTCAGCAAAACAGAAAAATATAATTTCTTGAGAATATCCGGATTCATCAAAAAACCCGTTCGGCATAAGCAATGTATGAAATAAAAAAAAGGGTCAGGCCTAGCAATAATCTAAAATAAAACACCAACAATTGGAATTTAATACAGGCTTAAAAGTGTTTGAACCCAACACCAGCCAATCAGCGTAAGTCAGTATATTCTTGAAATTGATTTACGTATTGGAAGTCCTACCTTACAGTTCATATTTGCGGTTACCAAATCGCTCAATTCATTACTTGCGAATGTTAGTAAAAGATGGCAACGCCAGTTGCAACCCCCGAAAGAAAAAGGCGACTTTTTCGAATGGTTAAAACTTTTTGTTCAGCCTTTATTCTGACTTATGCTGATTAGCCGCCCAACCGTACATATAATTATTTTTCGATTGCAATCAACTTACAATCTTGGACTGCAATCAGTTTAGAAATCAGCAATCAGTTTAGCTATAACATTTATATGATCTGACTAGTAATGTGATTTATATATTTTGTATTCCATTTAATGACTTTAAATTGTGATGCATGTATTTAAATATTTCTGTAATCTATACTGCACTTACTAATTTTTGCACTAATTTCTATGTATGTACGTCCTAAGTATATCAATCATATAACTCATTGTAGATTTGTTGCTACTAAATTCACAATCACCTTGTAGAACATCAATTAGTAATCTTGTATGCACACTTAGAATATTAGATTGCTTAGCTACTCAAATTCAATAAAAAAATTTTATTCAAAGCAATGCTCTGCACAACTAATTCTAGCTACAGCTTTCGTATAACAAATTTCTACTTCAAAACTTTTATTGATGAAAACTTTTTACATTTTCTATTTTCACTGCCGCACACTGCTTCGGACTGCATTTGATTTGGACGCCATAACAGGTTACCGCCACCGATGGTGATAAGGATCGGCCACAAAATATTGTTTACTTTTTGACAGGTCAAGGCATCGACCCAGATAATCCAGCCAACAGTAAATTCGATATTAATCGTACAACTGGTGAAATATTTGTGTTGAAGGTGAGTGTTCAGAATTTTATTTACTACTGATTGATGTTCAACAAATATATCGTAAATGCCAAATGCAAATTAAAAATTATTTGGCATTTATATATTTTTCGGGTCAAACATGAATTTAATAAATTTATTTAAAATATTAAGTATTTAATATCATGGTCTTGTGCATCGAGTTTTATTTTGCATATATTGCTAGATATTTACTTCAAACCTTTATTATTAAAAGAAAATATGTACATGCTTTAGACCATAGAGTGTTTGCATATACCACATCTGCGAGCACGAAAATAGCTGCGGCTATTTTCTGAAAATTTCATCAATTTTATTCTTTGTTTTATTTTCGATAATTTAAGAAAAACATCAAGAGTAATGTAACTGAATCTATGCAATCAGAATTTTTTTTATGTAAATATGACACTGCAATCTCTTGCATACCTTTTTGAGAATTTTTTTCGATATAAAACGAATTTGTTTGGAAAAAGATTCTCAAAAATTAATGCGAATTTTAAAAGACTTGTACTTGTACTTTGTTCGACTCAAATTGATTCGGCTACAAAAATGTCTACTCAAAAAAATTCTAAATAAAAAACTCAAAATTTCTAGACTTCAAAATTTTCCAAAAATTTTTTTGTAATTTTTTTGCAAAATTTCAGTTACACAACTAATGACAATTTCTTTTTTCTCCCTAAATTAACGCAAACAAGAAGAGATAAATATAATTGTTTAAATTTGCTAAAAACTTGCCTTTCCTTATTTTAAGTACGCAGCTGTACATACGTACCAAAGTGCAAAGTTGTTGCTTCGACAGGATTGTAAAACTCTAAAACAAAAATTTAATTTCCAAGCATAAAAGAAAAGTTCATGATCAAATAGTACTTTTGAGTAACTGACCTATTTATATAAAATACAGAGAAATAAATTGAATAATAATACAGTGCAACAAACAAATAAATTTTTCCTGCAACATAGTAATCGTAGAATTTTTTTTAACCTAACATACTTAGGTATGGTTTTCAGTAGTTGTTTAAACTAAGCTTAAACTTAGTTTTCCTGAACTGTAGTCAACTTCAGTTAAACCACAGAGCAGTTTTTCAGTCACACTTTAAGGCCGCTTTTGGGGTAATCTTTTTTGTACATCAACATTGGTTAGTTATTATCTAGATAATTTGTAGATATGGCTAGAGCTGGATTTTGTTCACACAACAAACATGAAAAAAAGTATTCTTCCAGCCTTCGAAATAAATATATCTTGTTCTCAAGTTGATATCCAACATCATTCTCTAATTATTCTTAAACCTGAAAGCTGGCAAGTTGATACCCAACATTGTTCTCCAATCAATACCCAAACCTTGAGAAATTTTTTAAAATTTATAGTTCTGAAGTTAACCCCTAAATTATTTTCCAATTATTCTCCAAACTTTTAAAACTTATATTTCTTGAGTTGATCTCCAATATTATTCTCAAATTATTCTCCAACCTTAGAGATATTTTGAGAAATTCATAGTTTTCAAATGAATATCCAGCACATTTCTCCGGCTGATATCCTACATTGGATATTCGACCCAAAAGCAAAAAGAACGCAAACAACTGATAGGTTAACTAGAGATCGACTGCTTAAGCTTCAGTTAAAGTATACTGAAAAACTGCAAAATAAGTTTAAACCTAATTTAACTGACAACTTTAGTTGAACTTGTACTGAAACACTGAGCGTAATAGCCGAGTACCCCCAGCGGGTCAGGGGGCTTAGAATATACACGCGGTAGGTATGCCTGTCATAAAAGGCGACTAAAATACCAAATTGATTCAAGGTGTTGCTAGCGCAATATATAGCTTCTCGAACCCAATTGTTAACCCCACCTACATGTGGCGAATCTTGTTACTTTAAGAGCCAACGCTCTTGCGACCCCAAGTTCCTCACGGATCTAGGGGGTGGGAGGGCGGTATGGCCTTGAAGGTTTCATGTGGTTGTCTTCTTCCCGAGATGGTCGGACTGGTGCCTATATGGTGCTTGTTACCGGAACGTACCGGATCTGCATCCGGCAAAGGACCATCAACATCGATAGTACTCCCCAACGCCTTGGGGGATTGTCCTTATCTATACAACAACAGCCGAGCACATCTTTCTTCTTTTTTATTTGCACTTAAAGATTAAGAGGTGACAAGAGGGTTTTGGCCAAGTTACAACAAATTTGCAAGAGTTACGATTTGGATGGCTTAGAAAATATTTCTCTCTGTGAAAAACTTAATATTATATACTTACACCTCAAATTTCGATCATTATTCCTTCTACCCCTGAAATGAAATTTCCGAGTAAACATTTAGCAACATGTTGCAACAACAAATTTCCTCATGCCTTCGTAAAAAATTTGATCAACTGGTGAAAGGAGAAATTATGGAATTTCCAAGTGCTGGTATGGTATATTACTTGTTTAATAAGGACCAATATCCCCTCCTAAGATAAGGATAACAAATTTAACCTACGAATGCAAACTAAATGTGAAATAAACTAGCTGGATTAAAAATACCATGGTTACTTTGTTGCGAAATTTGCCGTTGTACAGTGTAATTTAAGTGGTATTTTTGGCGGCCGTTTAGCACATATACCTATCAAGAATAGCAATATGTAGCCCCATACTGCAGATTGAAGACGATTTTTCGAGCATATGCAATGGATTTTCAGTATCTAGAGTTGTCATATAGTCTTTAACTTTTTAATGCTTATTACAGAAAACTGCAGCGATGGCGTTATTTTTTTATCTCGAAGTAATTTTTACGCATAGGGTTCCAAGCGAAGCGAAATACGGCTAGATGACCGTTAGGAGAGGTAAGGTTCTGTGTCCGCAACCGGGTCTAGTGATAACTTACTTGAAGATTTTATATATCCGACATCGACACCTGCCAAACGGTGGTGTCATCCCAGTTCTAACTTAGCTGCCACACATATCCTTGCATTTATTTAATCTTTATTAAAGGAAGTTGTTCGATGCCATTGCTTGTTGATTAAAAAAAATCGCTGACCGATCTCACGCTGGCAAAGCTTAGTGCGTTGACTATCTGGAAGAATAAGAAATTCGTTTACAGGTAAAGCAGCATATATCATCCCATCCATGACATCTTTAATGTCCGCAACGTGAATAAGTTTACCAAACACCCTCATCATATTAATTTCCTGCCTCATTTCTTCATTGACGGAATAAAACAGGTGAATCTAACAAGACAGGAAGAGGGCGATGCATGGTAGTCTGGCTTGATAGGCCAGAGATAAGGCCGAAGTGCCATTACATAATTCACAATCTTTGCCCGTATTTCGAAGCCTTATTGATGCGCGAGCTGCGGCCATTGGGCCAACGATATCAACCGAACTCAGATTCTGCACTGCATTAAGCGACACTATACATACAGCTGGGAAAGGCAAATAGCAGTGGCACCTTTTTTCAAATTTCGGCATTTAAATACTTCTTGTTTTATTTGTTTTGTAGCTGAAACTATGCCAAAAATTCTTGAAAACTTTAATGAAAAATCCGGCGCAAATCGCAAACTACCAGTCAGTTAAGGAGCCCAACTTTGACCTTGCTAGCAATCTGTCTAGCCCTGCCTTCCGGCAAAGGTTTCAAGGTAGCTTGGTCTTAATTTAGGGTTGATGTGATTTTTCATTAAGAGAACCAGCTCTATTAACTAAGGTCGAAAGTTTATACGCATAATTCGAATACCTGGCTACAACACCCTGGAAACCGTGAAAAACGTCCCTCACTAAAAAGTTTCCGCTTGATTATTATAATTAAGTATGCTTATTACAACCACAACCCCAGTAGCGTAGAAAGCACGTCCCACCGTGATGATCTGTTTTCGCGTAAGCTCTCCTAATATCCATAATAGATATTCTGAAGCTAACATTCTTGAATGGAAACCTTAGTAGGCTTTGTTGAAGATAATAGCTATCATCCGGTGGCAAAATCCTGAGCCAGATAAATAATTTTGCATGTAAATGCAACAACAACGATTTGAGCCAGATAAATCCAGATAGAAGTCTGGTTCAATTTGTGAGCCAGATAATTTGTTAATTACTTCTTTTTAGGTTGGCAACGCGGCCTTTAATATACCAACTTTTTCAAAAATAGATGTCGCTGCTTAGCCTTTCGCCGTATGAGTTAAATGAAAAACAGCGGCGACATCTGCCTATCACATTTCACGTGTGCGAATATTTCACGACATCTGCTTCTCAAGTCTCTCAATGATCCAGAGCATTCCCGTGAGAATTGAGCGTGAGCCGGAGCTGTAAAACTCACTGAAAGACGGCAAATGGTAACGATGCCTTATTCGATTTTATTATGCGCTGGAAATCAGTTCGTACACTCTTAGTTTAGAGCAGTGGTGCACGACGCCGGCAGAGTTTCGAAGACAAGGGTAAATTTCGTTTGTTCTATCATTTGTTTACTTGAATTCCTCAAGAGCATGGCATTCACACATCAGATGTTTCCTACTTAAAGTAGAAGCTTAAGCTGATTGACTGCTTGCTTACTGAATCTCTGTCACTGCACTCACACGACATATAGGTGAACGCCGAATAGTTTTCTGAAGCTCTCGAGTTCACCACTGGCTTAGAACATCTGATCTTGTACACAAAATGTACTATAAAAAGTGCGGTCATCATATCCTTTTACACAGTAGTATCAATTAAGGACCGAGGTTAAGTTAAAAACCTTCCCGGATAAAGAATATGGGAAGCAGTGTCGCCGCAAAGGGCTGCTGCGTATGACGATTTTGCTGCTTACATTAGCAAAATGAGCGTAGACTCGAACAACTTTAAGTAGTTATGTCATCCTAACTGCAGTCGACGTTGAAACCCTTCATCTCGTAAAGATTTAAAATAGTATATAACCTTATTATCATTTACCACGTATTCATTACCTAGAACAACAAAAATGTTTTTCCGTATTAACTGCTTTCGCATACTTAATACATTTATATGAAGGTTGTTGCATACGGATTGATTGATTCATGAATGCCATTAAAAGAGATGAGTTTATATATTTGTAAAGAATAACATTCGTCGTTGTATTTACCAACTGCTTAAAATAAATGAAAATCTCATTAAAAGTAAGATTAAGTGCACACGAAATGAAACTACGTAACAGTGGTGCACAACGACGAAGGCAGAGCTTCGAATACAAACGTAATTTATTTGTTAGTAGTATGTGTTTGCTTGGAAAATGTTTCAGCATAGAGTTCACGCTTTAGATGTTTACTGCTTGACATGACAACCTAATAAAACCGCGCACGCAAACAACCGGCGTTTTTTGCCCTAACCCAAATAAGCATGCATTGTGACAATGTAAAGCATGTGTGCAAACGTCAAATCTAATTGTCACGCAGAACAAAAATTGGAAATCGAGTTAGGTTTTCACGCAGCAAATTCAATTTGAGCTGCTCTCATACAAGTTGTATGTGCATGAGACATTTTTGGCAGAAAATGACTTGCGTGCGTTTATATTGGGTTGGCATGTGAAGTACAAGCTAAAACTGCCTAACTGAATCTTTGTCGCTGCGCTCATACGACATGTAAATGAAAGGCGAATACTTTTCCGAAGCTCTGAAGTGCACCACTGCCCTAAAAGCAAACGACTTGAATGAACGAGACGCACATACATCCTTAAAACTCATTTACAGTTACGGCATAATGATTTGGGCTGTAGAAAAAGAAGGAGTGCGAGACTGATTGCGTGAGCCACATCTGATGATTGCCTGATTATCTTGTACTATAAAGCTTGCATAAATACAACAATAAATTAATTGCAAGCTGTAATGGCAGGGTAAAAAAAATCAACTCTGAAAATTGCCGATGCAATTTTCTTTAATTTTCATTTATTTTATTAACGTAAATGATTAGTAAGTAAACAGCGCATACGTAAGCAAGTCTTACTTCGTGTATAACTAAGAATTTTATTATGAGTTTGAGAAGTAAGGTTAGGCTGCGTCAGTGATAGCAGCTGAAGGAAGTGCGGTCAATCACGTAATGTGCTCATATCCTGCGCTGGCCAGATTAAGGTTCCAGCTATTCGGAGCTACAAAGCTATCAGAACTAGAACCAGTAAGTAGCTACTGTGCTAGAAAGTTTTTACTATTTGGCAAGAGAAGGAAGCTATTTCATAACACAAGTCATGGTTTTTCTTTATAATTTTGTTTTTGAACTTGTGAGCCACTCACAGACCAGGCAGTTTAACCTAACCTGACCTATGGCAGGTCTTAATTGTCTCAAGAGAGAGCGTAATATTCACTGTGGAAAAAACAGGGACTCAGTGGCTTGAACTGTATCTGCTTCAAAACGTAGGTATCATAATAAAAATTTGCACTCCTAATTGAGCAAAATTACGTGATTTCATTATTTATTTTCATTTAGCGATAAGTACTCGCCATCAAATCCAGTTTCAACTGGAAGCTTCAGGAGCTAAGAAAAAGTGTGATGAGAGATCCATCAAAACAGCAACTGTCGAGATTTAGACCACCCTATGCAATCGTAAGTTCCCAACAAGTTCAAAAGACATTTTCTGTTTTAGCTAGGAAAAGGAAAACAAGTAGGCAGGCGATACGCGAAACCAAACCGGGGAGCGTATTAATAGAAACCGTAAGCAGCAGCAATAAATCTCTTTTCATGGAAACTGGCGCTAAAGAAGAAACGGTGGAATGTCAACAGCTTTCGGTAGGACTTTAGGCGAAATAAGTGAAAGCGAATGGCGAAAATTTTTCGGGATAGGTCAACATATCTGTACTCAGCCAACCAGCTTGAACGGAATATGGAAGCTCCGTTGGAAGTAAGTGAAATTTGGGATTCCATTCCATTCAAGCTTCGAATTTGTTCAGCGTTGCATCATGTCTGTAAGGTACTAACATGTCACAGCAGAATGAAAAGGCCCTTACAATAGTGGTGTTTAATGTAAGTGCTGGCAAAATGATTAATACGAGTCCTCGTCAGCGCGGCTAAAACCAAGGAACAAATAACAAAATGAAAGCTAGACGTCGAAAAGCTTCAATCACAACAGACTGCCAATGATTTCGCAACTCGAATCTCACACCTGCTCTCTGAGAGCACAACTCATCCTGAAGGAATACAGGAGCAGTTGGAACATATCTTCAAAGCACTTCGTACTGCCGCCGAGGAAAAAATTAGTTACCGGCGGCCACGAAAAAACAACTGGTACGATGAAGAATGCCGCTATGCAACCGAAAGAAAAGACGCTGCCTACAGGGCTACGTTAAAAGCGAGCGCAAAAGGAGGAGTGTGTGAACGCTATCGTGAGTTGAAAGGGGAAGCGAGACGCCTTTTCAGGAAGAAAAAACCAGAAGCAGAAAGGCGTGAGTGAGAGGAGCTTGAGCTGCTAGCCACCAGGAATAACGCCTGAAAATTTTACCAAAAAATACGGCGACAGACGGAAAGTTTTAAGACCGGGACAAACTCCTGTAGGAACGAAAACGGCGACCTTGTCGCACTTCTCTGCTCTCCTAAATGGAGGCAGCGATTCATCGCGCAGAGATGATGAACCCGATCCCGCAATCGATGATGATGGAATATATGTCCCCCCGCCCGATTATTGCGAAGCTGGAATAGCAATAATCAGATTGAAAAACAACAAGGCCGTGGGCGCTGATGGATTGCCTGCGGATGTGTTCAAGTACGGCGGCGAGGAGTTGGTAAGTCGCATGCAGCAGCTTCTTATCAAAATAGGGGCGGACGAGTGCATGCACGGCGATTGGAATCTAAGTGTTCTTTGCCCAGTCTACAAGAAGGGGGATACTGCGAAATGCACCAACTATCGTGGAATCAGCCTTCTTAATATCGCGTATAAGGTCTTTTCAAGTGTATTGTACGAAAGATGGAAGCCCACCGTGAACCGGCTGATTGGACCTTATCAGTGCGGCTTCAGACCTGGTAAATCTACCTTCGACCAGATTTTCACAATGCGCCAAATCTTGGAAAAAACACGTGAAAAGAGAATCGACACACACCACCTCTTCGTCGACTTTAAAGCCGCCACCGACAGCACGAAAAAGAGCTGCCTATATGCCGCTATGTCCGAATGTAATTTCCCCGCAAAACTTATATGGCTGTGCAAAATGACGTTGAGCAACACCATCAGCTCAATCAGAATTGGGAAGGACCACCCGAGCCGTTCGAAACTAAGCGAGCTTTCAGACAGGGTGATCCCCTATCGTGCGATTTCTTTAATTTGATCCTGGAGAAAATTATACTAGCTGCAGAACTTAACCGCACTGTAACAATATTATATAAAAGCGTGCAATTACTGGCATGTGCTGACGACATTGATATCATCGGCCTAAACACCGGCGCTGTTAGTTATGCTTACTCCATACTGGAAAAAGAAGCAGTAGAGATGGGTTTGATAGTTAATGAGGACAAAACGAAGTACCTGCTGTCATCGTGCAAAGAGTCAGCACATACGCGCCTTGGCAACCACACTACTGTTGGCAGCCATAATTTCGGAATAGTACAAGACTTCGTTTATTTGGGAACCAGCATCAACATTAGCAACAACATCAGCACTGAAATCCAGCGAAGAATCAATCTTGCCAATAAATGCTACTTTGGACAAGGTAGGCAATTTAAAAGTAAAGTCCTCTCTCGGCGAACGAAAATCATACTCTACAAGTCACTTATCGTACCCGTCCTGCTATATGGGGCAGAAGCATGGACCATGACAACAGCAGATGAAGCGTCTTTGGGAGTGTTCGAGAGAAAAGTTCTTCGAAAGATTTATGGACATCTACGTGTTGGCGATGGTGAGTACCGAAGAAAATTAAATGATGAGCTGTACGAGCTATACGCATACATCGACATAGTCCAGCGAATTAAAACGCAGCGGCAACGCTGGCTAGGCCATGTTATGCGAATGAAATAGGATGCTCCGGCCATGAAAGTGTTTCTCTCGGAACCCGCCTATGGAAGCAGAGGTAGAGGGCGGCCCCACTCCGTTGGAAGGACCAGGTGGAAAACGATCTAAACTCCCTTGGTGTGACCAATTGGCGCCGTTTGGTGGAGCGAAGGAGCGACTGGCGCGCCTTGTTGGACAGCCATAACCGTTTAGACGGTTAAGCGCCAATTAAGTAAGTAAGTAAGAGTCCTCGTTATGCCACGCGTAGGAAAGCCAAAGTGCTTCCTATAATAGTCATAGAAATCTTATCGTATTTCCGGTTTTGAAGAATGCTGTCAATACTTATCCTACCCTCACTGCCATTTTTACTCCACTCCAGCTCCCACTCCAACGCGCACTCTTACACCCACACCCACTCCTACTCCCACTTCAACTACCACTTCAACTCCAACTTCCAATCACACTCCCACTCTCACTCTATTTCAAATAGAAAAAAATCATAAACATTAGTAAGAGAGCTATAGAATTAGATGGAAGCAGTTTGTAAGTACTCCAATATGACGCAAATCTGACATATGACTGTACGATTTATCTAGTTTTATATCATGTAACTGTAGCTTACATATTTAGCATTGATTAAGCTGCCACGGTAACAAATCGGAGTTACTACCACAACTCCAAATATATGATATGACAGTGACTTGGCTTTTAAAGACATCAAATGGTATCTAGTCCTTTGCCAACGAGGGGGCAACAATGCTATAACAACAAATTGACTTCCTTAACTCTATTTCAATTTTCTGTGAATAATATGTATACGCATATGTTCCGAATATATGTGTTTATATGTTAGTTAAGATTTGTCAAGTAAATTATCACGTCAGCAACAGTCAACAAAGCGGTAATTAAGTTTTACCAGCTCATATCCTTTTTCATCAACTGTTTTCCAACAAAAGGTCATGCTACTGTCATGCAGTCAGTGCTTGGTGTCACATCTGTGGACGTAACCTGGAGCTTACTTATAAATGTGTATATATCTGTATATATCACCCTGTACATATTTAAGTACTGGCCTGCTTATTTCCTAAGTTAGCTTTTATCAGTTACTGACGCTTAAACTGCTATGCATATGTAAAGTTATAGACTGTTTAAAGCTGTTTTCTTTTGCAATCTAGTTGCAGCGAAGAACAAGTCACGCATTCAGATCACATGCGCCCACAAAAAGAACGGCTGTCATAAAAGAAAACAAAAAGCTTTCGTGCTCCCATTCCTCCACATCAGAACGGATAACCTTAAAATATAAGTAGTTGATTTGCTAAAGCTGGTGCTGTTGTTTTACAAGATTTTACCGAGTGAGTTTTGCCACTCTATAACAAATGATAGCGTCTTGTATTTAAGTAAAAGAAAATTAAATTGGGGCATAGCAAAAGTTTGGACTACGCAAATATAGTGATACAACCACCACTACAACGACTACCTGGCTTCACACATCATATTACAGTTAAGTTTTTCGAGTTGAGGGAATATCGGCAGAAAAAACCTCTGTAGATTTAGTTTTGGCTGAGAGAAGTCACTAAAGTCACCTTCTCGAAAGAAAATGTATTGCCCTATCTTACAACAACCAAGTCCACTTGACTCTCATCACGTTCTTCGAGAACAAAATCTTCCTAAGGGAGCACTCATAGATCTAGAAGTTTCGACTAAATGTTATCGAATCGTTCCCAAGATGTTCGGGCTAGTTTTTTCATGATGTTAATTTTAGCAGCGTACCAGATAAAAATCTGACAAAGGACCTTCATCATCGTTAATACTTCCCAAAATATTCGAGGAGTGTCTTCATGGGAGATAAAGTTAGTCTTTAGAAAAAATAATGCGACGGCAAACGACTGGCGATGCGCTGAGCTGGTCTATCATCGAAGCTAAGCATTCGTAAAAAACAAGCGGCAACTTTTGTCCAATATAAATGTAAGGCGCGATAACCTCCGAAGAGATTTTAGGCCAAGTTTCTCATCCAATTTACGTCGTGCTCATTTTATTTTTTCCTACAAATTGGTGGCATGGAACCTACTTGTTTTATGCCGACTCCGAACGGCATCTGCAAGGCAGCCGAGTTTTCACTGAGAGCTTTTCATGACAGAAATACACTCGGAATGCTTGTCAAACACTGCGACAGGGGCGACCCCTCTTAGAAAAATTTTCTTCTAATTGAAAAAAACTTGTTTTTAAAATTTTTGATGTTGCTTAGCCCGGGACTAGAACCCACGATCTTTGGTGTGGTAGGCGGAGCACACTGCCATCACACCACGGCGGTCGCCATGGAAGCTAAGCATACGTAAAAAACAAGCAGCAACTTTTGGCCAATATATGGTCGGAAAATTGTACATATGTTAATGGCGTTCATTAACGACATCGACCTTCTGCTGAGCTCTTCGTTATAGGGAAATCTGTACTACACACTTGCTTCCTTTCTACTAAATTGAGTGATGTTTTACTGAAAATGTATTTTTCCTTAAATTGCTTGTATATAAACGAGATAAACTCACCGTAGCATGGTACCCTCCGTCCTGTTGGCGTTGCCATGAAACGTTGTCATACCACATTTTATAAGTGTTGCTTGGTTTTGATGAAACATACACACATAAATATAAGCACACATAAATATAAGTGCAAGATAACGCTACCTCTCAAACATTCTAGGAGCGCTAGTAATTTAGGAGTTCGATATTAGTTCGAAATATTTGAAAATATGAGCCTCAGAAATATGATGACTCTGATAAAGACCAAGCATGTATTAGTAAAAATATATTGGAATTAGAATATTCACAATTGAACTTTATATTCATATGTACTTGTACACAGGGCCTTGTAACGAATTCTGGGCAAGTCCTGAAATTTATACACCTTCTGCTAACATTCGAATCGCTGAAATGTCGAGTAAATAACTTCAATATTCATTATCGCCAAATGGTCTTTATTTAGCCTACTTTGGGAATAGTAAAACTATACTTCACTGTGACGTTCTTCACAACTAATAGCGTATTTAAATCAAACTGATCCTGATTCCTCAGCTTGCGCTGCTTTTATACTCTCGGTTATCTCGTCCGACAATTCTTCTAACGTCTATTCGTTTAACGAATCTGTGTTTAAGAACAGCTGCATCTCATGCTTGGTTACCAGCTTTATACATGTGTATATGTAGTTTATGCTTTTCTTCTAACCATATGCGTTTGTAAGTGTGAGTAACTCTTTCTTCTGTTAGCTGATGACTACATATGTGTTTGTGATATATTCTTCGTCGCCATCTATGTACGTAAGTGTTGCTTGCCTTAATGTGTACACTAAGCTGGGTCGATTTATTAACCTATATCGCGTCATCGATTTTTCGGTAGGTTTTGACCTCAGGAAAACAAGTTCCACTAAGCATACCCAAAAAATAATTTTCGAGCCTGCAAAATTTGAGTTTTTTTGACTTTCTTTCTTTGATTTTTTAGGTGTTTTTCATGACCTACTTAAAAAATTTTGATTTGATGTTAAAATTTTCATGTATACCCTGTCCAACTCAAAATTGTCAGCTAAAAACTGTGGCGATAACAGTTTTTTGAAAAAAATAGTTTTTTGTGTTTTGAGGAGTGTTTTGGTGAAAAAATTTATTTTTTCGGCATTTTTTTAAGGGTTTCTTCAGAAACGTGCAAAAGTGTTGCCGATGAAAATGAATTTTTCTCATGGTTCCTATCCCCCTTAAAATAATGCAATAAAAACGTTGGCATTAACAATTTAAAAAAAAAAATTTTTTTTTTGGTTTTTGGGACTTGTTTTTGTCGAAATAGATTTTTTTCATTTTCTAGGCACCAAATCATTTTTTATGTATATGTTTCCGTTAGACCCACCAATAACTATACCAAAATGATCAGGGGATGAGCTGAGTTGATTTAGCCATGTCCGTCTGTCCGCCCGTCCGTCCGTCTGCCCGTCTGTCCGTTTGTTTGAACGCAAACTAGCCCCTCAATTTTTGAGATATCTTGATGAAATTTGGTAAGCAGGCATATTTTGATTGGGGATTTAACATTTGCCGGAATCGACCGGATCGGACAACTATAGCATATACCTCCCATACAACCGATTGTTCAATAAGAGGGTTTTCGCCATTTCTGCCTCATTTTAACAGCTAGTAACATCAAATTTTACCACAAGCTTAAGACATCTATGTTGTCTGAAAAAATCGTCTAAATCGGACTAAAAATCGATTTCGACAAAAATGATGAAAATCCTCTAACCTGAACAGGTTGTATGTGATATATATTATAAATATGTCCGATCTTGACGATTTTTTAGACAACCATCTATGCCCAATACGTAAGCTTGTGGTAAAATTTGTTGTTGTTAGTTGTTAAAATGAGGCAGAAATGGTGAAAACCCTCTTATTGAACAATCAATTGTATGGGAGGTATATGTTATAGTGGTCCGATCCGGTCAAATCCCACAGCAAAATATACCTGCTTACCAAATTTTATCAAGATATCGCAAAAATTGAGGGACTAGCTTGCGTTCAAACCAACGGACAGACGGACGGACAGACGGACATGGCTAAATCAACTCAGCTCGTCCCCTGATCATTTTGGTATACGTATTGGTAGGTCTAACGGAAACATATATGTACATGAAAAATGATTTGGAGCCTTGAAAATGAAAAAAATCGATTTCGACCAAAACAAGTCCCAAAAACCAAAAAAAAATTTTTTTTTTAAACTGTTAATCCCAACGTTTTTATAGCATAATTTTAAGTTGGATAGGGACTATGAGACAAATTCTTTTTCATCGGCAACACTTTTGCACGTTTCTGAAAAAACCCTTACAAAAAATGGCGAAAAAATAAATTTTGTTCACCAGAACACTCCTCAAAACCCAAAACATATTTTTTTTTTCAAAAAACTGTTACCGTCAAAGCTTTTAGCGGACAATTTTGAGTCGGACAGGGTATACGTAAAAATCAAATGAACATTTTTTAAGTAGGTCATGAAAAAAACCTTAAAAATGAAAGAAAAAAAAGTCAAAAAACTCAAATTTTGCAGGCTCGAAAATTTTTTTTTGGGTTTGCTTAGTGGAACTTTTTTTCCTGAGCTCAAACCTATCGAAAAATCGATGGCGCGATATGGGTTAACTTTCGTCCATGCAAATCAACCCAGCTTAGTGTACATATACACAAGAGTGGCTGCTTGCTGTTTTTGTTGTTGTGATTATTTACTAACAGCATAGGCCTAACATTTTTTCCTTCTTCTCCTCGGATTTAAAAATTTGATTCAACTAAGAAAAAATATTACATCACAATAATGGTAAAATGTTATTGAAGGCCTTGAGCTCGATTCGAACCCGCGACCATAAACCCAAGCATTTTAAAAGATCTTAAAATAGAAACTTGTAGACACGTTTGAAACCAGATATAAAATTAAAATGTTTAAATATATAAACTTTTAAAAACTTCTTGTTTTAGATAAAGAACCCGAAACTTTAAACTTCCTGCTAAAAACCTAAGATTGCAAAATTTTAAGTTCACTGTTTGTTTCAAAAATATGATAGCTTGGCGAGTGTAGCACACTACTGTAATTCGGGGCACGTTAGTTCGAAAGCTGGCCACCATTTACTAAATTTTTCTTTTTCTTTTATAACTGCAGATGTAGACTTGTGTTGTTTAAAACTGAATCCCAGTCATGAGCAATTTTTACGAGGTATGGTATAATTGAAATTTTAAACCAAATTTGGTTTGGTCGTATCGACGTGCCATAAAAAAATTAGTAGTTTTTTACTTATGTAAAAAATTTGGAAAGTGCTAGTTTTCGTATGTCACGTCGATATATAAATGCACAAAATAGTTTCAGATTTAGGCTCAAACTTTTAAACTGTGTGTCGAACCATATGAAATCTCTAATACATACTTATTAAATTTCCTACGTGTTTAATCAGAACTTCAATGAATTTTATTATTTCAAATGGGAGTGGTACTGCTAACTTTCCATTCAACACTTTCTCTTACTGTGTGTCCCAATAAACTTATTTCGGAAAAGGTTCTAGCGCAAACAAGCTAGTCTTGCTGAGAGCATAAAGAAAGCTCTTTTTACACGAAAATTCAAAGCTGTGACATTAAGTTAAAAATTTTTGAATGAAATTTAAAATATCTTATATATTAACATACTCGCTCTAAAACTCTTTTACGTGTACTAATATCTTGATACTATAAATATGCATATTGCACTTATACTTGCCTTTCCATACAAATTTATGACCCAAACAAATCTTGCTTGAATTATGTGCCCCAATTTCTAAAACTGTGTGAAAATCTCAAAAATTTATTATGTAAAATTTGTGTTTATTTATGCATACATACATTTGTGAATTTATATACTAACCAAAATACATTATTCTTCTTACAGCCGCTGGATCGAGATCAACCAAATGGTCGTCCACAATGGCGTTTCACAGTTTTTGCACAAGACGAAGGTGGTGAGGGACTCGTTGGTTATGCTGATGTGCAAGTAAACTTAAAGGATATCAATGATAATGCACCAATTTTCCCGCAAGGTGTTTACTTTGGTAATGTGACTGAAAATGGCACTGCTGGCATGGTTGTAATGACAATGACAGCTGTAGACTATGATGATCCAAATGAAGGATCTAATGCAAAATTGGTGTATTCAATTGAAAAGAATGTGATTGAAGAGGAAACGGGTTCACCAATATTTGAAATTGAGCCCGATACAGGTGTCATTAAAACTGCGGTCTGTTGTTTGGATCGTGAACGTACACCAGATTATTCTATACAAGTAGTAGCGATGGATGGCGGAGGGCTAAAAGGCACGGGGACGGCTTCAATACGTGTCAAAGATATAAATGATATGCCGCCGCAATTTACAAAAGATGAATGGTTTACTGAAGTGGATGAAACGGATGGCACATCATTACCTGAAATGCCTATACTAACGGTGACAGTGCACGATGAGGATGAAACCAATAAGTTTCAATATAAAGTGATCGATAATAGCGGCTATGGCGCTGATAAATTTACAATGGTGCGTAATAATGATGGTACGGGCTCACTGAAAATCGTACAACCACTCGATTATGAAGATCAGCTGCAAAGCAACGGTTTTCGTTTTCGCATACAAGTCAATGATAAAGGTGAAGACAATGACAATGATAAATATCATGTTGCCTATTCGTGGGTTGTGGTGAAATTGCGTGATATTAACGATAACAAACCACACTTTGAACGCGCCAATGTTGAAGTTTCTGTATTCGAAGACACAAAAGTGGGCACTGAGCTAGAGAAATTTAAGGCTACCGATCCCGATCAAGGTGGTAAGAGTAAGGTATCTTATTCGATAGATCGTTCATCAGATCGTCAACGTCAATTTGCTATTAATCAAAATGGTTCTGTTACAATACAACGTTCACTCGATCGTGAAGTTGTTCCACGGCATCAAGTGAAAATATTGGCTATCGATGATGGTTCACCGCCAAAAACAGCAACCGCTACATTAACTGTAATTGTTCAGGATATAAATGATAATGCACCTAAATTCTTAAAAGATTATCGACCCGTTTTGCCAGAACATGTGCCACCACGTAAAGTTGTCGAAATATTAGCTACAGACGATGATGATCGTTCGAAGAGTAATGGACCACCATTCCAATTTAGATTGGATCCCAGTGCTGATGATATAATACGCGCTTCTTTCAAGGTGGAACAAGATCAAAGTAAGTAAAGCTTGATTTTCTTAAATATGTACTCAGGTTAGACTAGATATTAAAGTTTAGTGTAGGGATTACTTGCACGTAAGCTACATACTGCAATGTGGAGAATAATATGGAAAATCACATACAAATGTTTCGGTTTGGTGTGGTGTGGTGTTCCCACAAATGCTTTTTACATCTGGTAAACTTGTTTAGAATATTTTCGATTTTTGGATAATAAACTAATTATTACAAACATTAATTAGTTGTTATTGTTGTTGTGGCGCATAAGATATTCCCGGAAAGTTTTGGGGAGTGGTATCGATGCTGATGGTCCCTTGCCGGACATCCGGTATATTCCGGTAGGAAACAACATTAACATACAATCCCTATTAATTAGAAAACTGTATTGTTGTTGGAATCCGCTTCATTAAATTTTTGTCATACATACAAAAAGCTTCGTAGATCCTACAAAATCTATTCGGCCTTCGCATACATGTTGTGCGCGCGCAGCGATTGATATTCAGCAGAGCAAGCAGTGCATCAGTGCTCGGCTCACTGATGAATAGATATGAATTAAGCTTCTTGCTATTTGAGAGCACGCTTAAGGTTTATTTTTCCTAACCTTTGCCATTATTGCCACACTGCCAAAGAAATTTTTGGACATTTTAAAACAACTTTAAGGTGTTTTGCGACAAAATGGTTTCATTTACTTGTTTATTCCCATTCAAAAGTTATGCGCAGAAAGCCGTTTCATCGAGAGACTGCTTCAGCAGTATAAAGGTCTGAAATTCCTTGCTTGTCTAACTAATATTGAACCAGCTAAGAATTTTTTTTTAAATCCATATATTTTGATACCAAATTCTTCAAGTTTAATATATTAGAAGGTTAAACTTCATATACCTCATTAACTTCCAACCTAAGACCATAAATGTCGGCCTGTGACCTCGATCATTAACTCGAAAGCGAAAATAAAAAGTTTTGCTTTTAGCATTATCTGGAAACGAATGAACATACACTTAAAATCAGCTGTAGCTCGAGGAGGTCACACAAGGGTTGACATCGTATGTCAGTCTTGGCCCAGAATTAATCTCCGGCATAAGTCCGGCACTATCTAAATGAAGCCTGCATCGCCAACTAATTGGCTTCGAACATAATGGTATACCTGCCAAGGTTTTAACGAGAAGGAGACGATAGCGATACTAGATCACCAGCCCTTTCGATAGGGTTCGGCCTCAGCTACTAAGATGACCGAATAACAACAAAGATAGCCCATAGCAATCTTTTCCCAAACGTGTTGTCAGTTGTCGCCACCTACGAAGCCAAACTACAACAACGTCAATAAAAAGTACAACATCTTTCTTCCCAGAATGACAACAAATCAAAATTGGTGTTGTATATTGAAATATGAAACAACAAATCAGAGCAGTAAAATTCAATACTACTACTGCAAAAGAAACTAAAAGTAGCGAAACAACATTACACAGCAGATGGTGCAGGGCGGTGATCATTGAAAGAATGTTGATCGATTTTTCTGCCGTTAATTTGATTGTATGACAAGCCGGCAACAACGCAATACAATATTTGAAATTCCTGTGAATTTCAAAGCACGCGTTAATCATTAGGGTTGTTTCCACCATCTTCAGTTAGTCACTTGTTTATAAGTTATCGAAATTTTCGTTTCCTCAAAGCTTTGCGTGCCAGTCATGTCCAATAGAAAAGTGTAAACAAAAGTCAGCTGTTTGCCTTGTTTTTTCTACAAAATATTCACAGTTATTGAATTAACCAGGGGCTGACTACCCTGTGTTGGTGAAAAGGAAAATGTCAAATAAAGCTACCTGATAGATTGCTATCCCCCGGATAAACTTATCTGGGCATCATGAATATGGCACTTAGTCTCGGAAACCAATTTATTTGTTGTTATTAGCCAGCCGGAGCCAAAGTATATGAATGTCGATCGATGGTCTTACCGTTCGTTCGAATGTGTGACATACCGGCACTACCAAAATCAACATTTGAATTTCAAAGCATGCTGTGATCATTTTCTGGTTTATTCCACCGATATCAATTTAGTTGTTATTTGGAGCCAGCCGTACCCAAAGTGATATTGTTGGGAGACAAACGGCGCCAAAATAGCATGGACACTCTTGGCTTAGATCGTTGTTGTTGTTGTAGCAGTAGTTGGCTTAGTTTGTTAAGCTCTAGTGAAGATGAAGGCGGTTTTCTAATATATGCAATTAATACTACATATTAAGACCATTTCCAGAATAATACGATTAGATTTAACTCCATGTTTCAAAATGCAGTTTAAATACTTACAAATATGTCTATATTTTGAATTCATTCCAACAAGAGCTCACATATTTTGTTAATACATCTTCACCTCAACACAAATAAGGAACTACCAGCAAAACTTGAAATATATTTTTGAAAATTGTATTTAATTTAAGGCCATGTAACCCTGCTTGGGTGATAAATTAAAACTTAAAATATTTTAGTGAAAACCCAAATTGAGATTTAAAACTGATTATGATTTCATATGTATGCATGCCTATACTTCGGTTTTAGTAAGTGAATTAGTATTTAGCTACTGTTTATTTCTTTCATCTCATGTAATTTAAAGGCAAATATTCAAAATTAATTTTCCATACCAAATGTGTATTTCCACTTTCCCCCTCAAGGCCACCAGCCTAGAATGCAAAGTAGCAACCTGTTCATACATACACACATCTGTACATGTATACGTATGAACTACACAGTCCATGTTGACCTCATGCTGATTCTTGTTATGTGTATTGTTTTGTCTTTTTGTAAAGTAAAGGCATTAGTTAGATTAAAAAGTAATTACAACACAAAATGTTACCTTTCGCTTGAAAATGTAAGAGTAAATTGGGGATACTCATACATAGTGGATGCATTAATAGCTCTAAAACAAATGTCTTTGTGTAAGTAATTTTATATGCAAAATACACTGACAATCATACATACATATATATTAATGTACGTATGCATATGTATAATTTATAGGTAGACAACAGCAAATTCCCAGCAAGCATATTAAAAAAACTAGAGTTCGCCCAGTGGTTAAAACTCATCCACGAACGGAATTATAATTTTGCTTTCCTTTCCTTTCCCTTCGTCGCCTTTCATTTCCTTATGTTTCCTTTGGTCTTTTTATTTTCCCTTATCTCCTTCCGTCTCCTTTCCTTTCCTCTCCCCTCTTTTCTTTTTCTTTTCTTTCCTAGCCTATCCTTTCCTTTGTCTTCATTTCCTTTCCGTTCATGTCCCTTCCTGTCTTTTCTTTTCCTTTCATTTTCTCACCTTCCCTTAATTTACTTTCCTTTTTCTTTCTTTAATTTTTTTTAATTTCATTTTATATTATATATATTTTTTTATTTTATTAAAGTTTATTTTTATTTTTTTTTATTTTATTTTACTTTATTTTATTTTATTTTATTTTATATTATTTTATTTTATATAATATTATTTATATTATTTTACTTTATTTTATTTTATTTTATTTTATTTTGTTTTATTTTATTTTATATTACTTGATTTATTTTATTTTACTTTAGTTTAGTTTATTTTTTATTTCTTTTTTATTTTACTTATCTTCATTTTATATTCTTCTATTCTTTTATATATATTTTTAAATTTAATTTAATTTTATTTAATTTTATTTTATTCCTTTTAATATTGTTTTATGTTATTAGATTTAATTTTTTTGTTTGTTTTTTATTTTATTTTATAATTTTATTTGTTTTTTTTTTTTTGCTAGAGTTTTCTTTATGTTGTAACGAGAAGAATTCTGTATGAACAAAAATCGTTTTATTCGGATAAGCCGCTCTATAAATAAAGAGCCGGACGCTCTTTTTGTCTTTAAAAAATAAAAGTTTGAATTTAGCTTTTATTTTCGGGCTTATATAAAAAAAGTCCGCGACTAATTATTTCTCTCAAATCAAAAATAAAAGTCCGAGAATAAATTTTTTCGGATGGACTTTTCCTAGAAAAGAAATAACAGTTGGGGTCCCTGTTTTCAAGCAGATAATTTGATAACGAGCTGAGGTGAACACCCAAACTTTTTTATAGTTTTTGTTTTTTTTTTTTTTTTGTTATTTTTTTAAACCTTGATAAACGTACTAGCAAAGATTTAGTTGGTTTCAATGGCAATTATAAAAAATTTCGCTACCTACTCTTACTAAGCATAAAGCTGTAAATTTTGCCTGTTCCGTACAACCACATGCTTATTTTTGATTTTTTCAACACATATATAAATATTTTTAAAAAATTTTATATTTTGTTTGCACGTTTACCACAAAATATAAAGGCACTAAATAACTTGTTTTATAAAAATATAATTTTCTTTAAGTAAGATCGAAAGCTGTAAAAACACGTACAATTTGTCAAGCAGTTACCATGAAAATGTTTGCTTCCTGTATTCAAGCTTTGATGTTAGTCTTGTATCCAGAGATTCAAACTGCGAAGATATGCGAAATTATTGTGCGTTCAACTATTCAGTCAACGGAGCTGTTATGTTTGCCTGCTGTTTTTACAACCATGCTTCGATATCGGAGAAACCTGTGCCGAGATTTTTGCGGACTGTACTGAAATATGTGTCTGCCAAGCCTCGAGTTTTGAAGTTTGTTTGCGACATACTCAGTGAATCATATGTGTTTTCCCACATCTTCGTTGCTTAGACCTCAATTCTTGAAATGAAAACATCTTCACACCGATCAATGCCGATTTTATAGTCTTTTATAGTCATACTCTCAAGTCCGACTCTTTACAGATTGTTCTTTATTTACGTTGTTCTAGTTTCCTTCTGAGTTATCGGATAAAAAGCAAGTAAATACTGTCTAAAAATAATTGACCTTATTCAATTCTAATTATAGTATTAAATAAAGTTATACATTTTAATTTAAAGCTGACCTTACTTTATGAACTAAAGTTGAATTGATCTCTCTCTTTTATACTGGTTTCTTCACACTGCCTATACGCTCATTACATTCTCGAGTCTACGGTCATCTAGTTATCTTTTATTCCACTGTATCTCATACGCGTGTACTTTTTGCTTTTGCTCGTTTATACATTAGCATGTGTAAATTACATTATCTATTGCTTGCGTTATCGTTCTTGTTGTAGCAGAGTTTTTTTTATTAGACACGTGTTACTATCAGTCTGGATCCTTGGTGTAACAGCAAAGTCAAGCTTTCTATTAAAAACCCGTCATAAACTTTACTCAAAATGAAAGAAAACCAAAACGGTCGCCGTAAAAAATTACTCGAAATAAAGCCACCATTATCACAAAAAAGCGAAAAGATGTCAGGTGGCCATAAACTAAACCCATCACTACCTTAAATTGATTTATGGCGTAATTCCAAAGCAACAAACTAAGTGACAGGTTGATCTAGATAATTTTTATGACTAGTAACCTCTAGACCTTAACAACTTTTTGGATCGTAATATCTGAGAATTGGTGGCTTGTAGGAAAAAAGTCAGTGGACGTTTTTTGTAGAAAATTTTATGATCTACAATTTTTGTTTTCCTGAAAATCGCGAAAAACTATTGTTTTTTGACTTGTGACCTTGACTTAAATTTCTTTGATATACTGGAATGGTTAGGAGTTTCAAAATGTTATACATATATAATGATGTTTTAAACAGTTTTCAACATCAATATTTGATGCATGAGTTGGAGCTATATATGCCGCCAATATAAATGAACGTTCATTTCTCTTTACCAAATGTTTTCTCAGGGAGGATAAATACTCTATTACTCCCTTTGTACTACTTCCGTACGCATATGGCTGTATTAATGCCGCATGAATACAAAAGCATGTATACGTACGTACGTATATTTCATACGTAAAAAAGCACTATGCCAGTATTGATAAATAGGAATTTATTTTACAATAACAACAATATTAGTAACATGATTGTGACCATAAACTTGGATTATATCAACCATTAATATGCGCACAATTCTTCCGGTTTGGTCGAACCCCACCATCCTGAAAACTGTCTTCACAAAAGTTTTTCAATGACGGTAAAGCATCCTAGGGCCACACGGTCGACGGTCGTAATTAATCCCCGATATATTCGAAGTTTATCATTCCACGTTTCCCAATCTCTTATCATTTATTAATATTTTTGTTGTTGTTGTAGCGATAAGGACACTTCCCGAAGGCCTTGGGGAGTGTTATAGATGTTGATGGTCCTTTGCCGGATCCGGAGATCCGGTACGTCCCGGTAACAAGCACCATCTCGGGAACGATTTGGTATGACTACATGCAATCTTCTAGGCCACCCCTCCCCCCCCCCCCCCCCCCCCCCACCCTAATCTATCAGGAGTTTGGGGTCGCCAGAGCCTCGGCTCTTAATGAAACAAGATTCGCAACGGGTAGGTGAGGTTGACAATTGCGTTGGAGAAGCTATATATTGCGCTGGCAACTCCTTGATAGGGTTGCGCTACACAACTGCTTCTATCATTATACAGATATATCTACCACGGGTATATTCTAAGCGCCCTAACCCGCTGGGCAGTTATTCATGTCTTGAGGTTCTTTTCGAAAAAAAAGATTTGTTACCTTTAGGTACATTTCATAAATACGTATAAATTTTTGAACACAACAAAGGAAAGTCAAAGAGCCCTAAATTATATGTTTACGTGTAGACAAAATTAAAAAAAGTAAATTTTTTAAAACATACTTTAATTCATACAACATGCGTATTTCATGTACGCATACAATTTTTCGCGCTCGGTTACTCATTAAGTGCTCATACTATTTCACTAATGTAGCATGAATACCTTTTGTATGAATAAATACTAAGCCGGACCCGTGCGCATTTTGCGCAACAAATAAAAAAGTCGCATATCAAATATCAACAGAAATCAGTTGTTCTATCAATCAGTCATCTAGCAATAAAAACTTGCATGCGCTTGCGATGCCATCTGGCGAATGTTGGCAACTGCCGGTAATGCAGTGATAGTTCTAATCAAATATTCACAATAGTGCCATAGTACTAATATAGTTCTTTGCATGCTCCCAATCGCTTATTTTTAACAAATTATTTTAATAAATTATAGCTAAACAAAAGCTCTACTAACAATGATGCCCAAAGCTCGCTAATAGCACAAATCTCCATATTTACAACCAAAAATTTATTTATAGATTTAAATTCCAAATAAGAGAGAAAAAGGGAACTGCATATAAAAAGAGCAATTAGAAATAATATCGTTAGCTTAATGTGAAAATGTGCTAAGTAACTTTTTACGAATTTTACTTGAGACGAAAAAAAATGAATAATTTTTGAAATAACCTTTTGGTTTTCCCATTACTCCTCACCTTTGATGATTGAAATAAAACACTAAAACTATATATTTCACAAAAAATACTTTTTATTTGTCAAACTATTTCTAACGGTTCTGATCTGGACTCTTTTGCTGGATGGTGCAGTAGACAATAATTTATATTTAAATTCAAACAATTGCTGTGTTGTTTCTTATTGCAAAAAGACAACTGCCACATACTTTATCTAAAAAATAAATACTAAATCTCTTAATCGTTGTCAAGAGAGTAAAGAATTGAGTGTACTTTTTAACTTCCAAACTCTCTTTTTTTAGTACCACTGACTCCGTTCTTTCAAAATTTGTTGCAATGTTTGTGTTCAGTAGACTTAACACCAGTGACTTTAAGGACTCTATGACGTTGAAGGCACTTTATATATCCTTGGTCAAAAGTCCTCTTGAATATTGCTCAATAATATGGAATTCTTTTTATGAATATAACTCCTACAAAATTGCGATAGTTCAAATTTTTTTTACAAAAATTGCTTTACGTATGCTTCACTGGCCAGACGGCCTCTCATTGCTGTGATTTATCTAATTTCTTCATTCCATATATTGCAATGCGTGATCTTCTGCACAATAGATTATTTATCTAAATAACTAATAAAACGAATTATGCTATGAATGAACCTATAACTAGGACTATACATCTAACAAATCGATTCAGTAGTGTTCTTAATTTTAATAAAAACTTATATAAGTTTAAGCTTGAATTGTTTTCTATTTTTAACTAGTCTGTAAGAAAGCATGTAGTTATCGACATTTAAGAATTGAAGAATATTTTGGTCAGCGCAAAGCATTTATCAAACACCAAACTCAAGGCGTTGTGTAGGCAACCCTCTCAAGGGGTTCACAGCGCAATATATAGCTTCTCCAACCCAATTACCAACCTCACTTACCCGTGGCGAATTCTGTTTCATTGACAGACGAGGCTCTGGCGACCCCAAGTTCCTCATAGAACTAGGGAGGACGGGATGGCCTAGAAGGTTTAATGGGGTCATATGAATCATTCCCGAGATTTTCGAACTAGTACCTTAATAATGCTTTGTTACCGGAACGTACCGGATATATATGTGGTAAAGGACCATCAACATCGGCCAAAGCCTTCGGGGAATGCCTTTATCGTTAAAAAAACAACAACAACAAAGCATGCACTTTTATTCTGAATTAAATAAGTAAATAAATTGAGCGCACAAAGAAATGACTAGTAATTCAGATTGATATTATTGACTGGTTGACCTAGCACATTTTTTTTGAACAGTTAACGACTTAACACATTTACACATCATTGGAAGCAGCACGTAAAAATTAAAAATTAAAATATTTTTTTCTTGTGATCTATGTATTTTGAATTCAGTTTTAAAACTGCATTAAAACACAATTTTTCAAAAAAAGTGACTTAGCACATTTTCACATTAAGCTAACTATATATAACGTGATTTCAATTCAAAAACAAGTAAGGACGGGACTGTCTTCGGCTGTGCCGAAGACTTCATATCTTTTATGAATGGGGCTGAACAATAATCATATCCCGTTTATAATCTATAAATAATCGGATGTATAAAATAAGAAATATATAGTGAAAAGCTCTACATACCTAAACGATTTAAAAGATAAATATAAAATAAAAATGGAAAAAAACCTTCTTATCTGAACGACCGGTATGGGATATATAGCCCCGATCGAAATGATTTTTACAGGAAATCTTCTATGATATATTAGAATAAATATCACCCAGTTTAACGTTTTTATATTGGAAATTAAGGGAGAAATTGCCAAAAATATTTCTATCTGAACGATCGGTTGTATGGGATATATACTATATATAGCTCCGATCAAAGTGATTTTTTCAGGATATCTTCTATGATATATTATAATATATATCACCGAGTTTCACGTTTATACTTTCTAAATTGCGGCAGGAATGACCAAAATCGTCTTATCTGAACGATCGGTTGTATGAGAGATATATGTTATAGTGGTCCGATCCTACCAGATCCGACAAATGTCTAATATAATACAAAAATACATCCTTGTGCCAAATTTCATTGAGATATCTCAAAATTTGAGGGACTAGTTTGCGTTCAAACAGACAGACGGACGGACAGACTGACATGGGTATATCAACTCAGTTCGTCGCCCTGATCAATTCGGCATACTTAATGGTGAGTTTGTCTTCTATATTTCTCAACGTTACAAACATCGGACCAAAGTTAATATACCATTTCATGTTCATGAAAGGTATAAATATGAATTTTACATACTTTTTGATGCATATAACACACATGCCTCGTGTATGTAGAAAACTTATTTCAACCGGGAAGTTTTTTTAATTAGAAAAACGTTTTTCTAAGCGCTGTGTCGACCCTCGGTAGTGATTTGGCAAATACTTCGAATGCATTTCTGCCACGAAAAGCTTCTCAGTGAAAAATCGTCTGCCTTGCAGATGCCGTTCGTCTAGATTAGTCGGGCATCGCAGTTTTCAACAAAAAATAAATAAATAAATAAACTGATTGGGATAATCATATATCTGGTATGCAGTAGTAGGAGCACAGATACAATCTTAAGTTTCTATTGAGCATACAAAAGTAATAAAAGCAAAAATTGTACACTGGGTTTTCTCGAATTCATAAAAATACAAGCCAGTGCAATTAAAGTTGAATTCTTTACTGCAATTCCCACAATAGCTTACCCTTTACATTTTATACCCTGTCCTTGATCCCATTCTTAAAATACAAAACAATGGAATTATCTTTTGTTCTGAAAACAAAATAACCAAATACCGAATGTGGAACCAGTAAACAATTTAAAATTTGAATGAATTGCGAATTGTTACTTTCTAATTTGGTTTTGGCTTTGCTCAATAAGGACACTGCTGCCTCTGACAATAACAACAACAATATAAAATTTATTTAAGTTTCAGATGTAGCATAAATTTAAAATGCACGTACATAGCTAGAATAATAATTTGAAATAAAGTTACTAAATAAACAAACAAATAAACTTTCTAATACACAATTGTGGTTTTGAGTTTCAAACACGAAATTTAGGTTAGGTATGAAATTTCATAATTGCGCCATGAAATGTTGTAATTGCTGAGGGTAAAAATAGTTTAGATATTACATTAAAAACTTAAGTAATTAAAGCCTTTTTAAAAACAAATATAATTATTCTCATTTACTATACTCTCTCTTTCTTTCCAAACAGAGGGCGCAAACGGCGACGGTATGGCTGTCATCTCATCTCTTCGCTCATTCGATCGTGAACAGCAAAAAGAGTATATGATTCCTATTGTAATCAAAGATCATGGCTCACCAGCGATGACTGGAACCAGCACGCTTACTGTCATAATCGGCGATGTGAACGATAATAAAATGCAACCTGGTTCCAAGGATATATTCGTCTACAATTATCAAGGCCAATCGCCCGATACACAAATAGGACGCGTTTATGTTTATGATCTCGACGATTGGGATTTACCTGACAAGAAATTCTATTGGGAATCACAAGAACATCCACGCTTCAAGTTGGATGAAGATTCCGGTATGGTCACAATGCGTGCTGGCACACGCGAAGGTCGTTATCACTTACGCTTCAAGGTATACGATCGTAAGCATACACAAACTGACGTACCAGCGAATATAACAGTAACGGTGCGCGAAATATCACACGAAGCGGTAATTAATTCGGGTTCAATACGTGTCGCTGGCATATCTGATGAAGATTTTATACGCGTTTGGAATTATCGTACACAAAGTTTGAGTCGTTCGAAATTAGATCGTTTCCGTGATAAGTTAGCTGATCTATTGAATGCTGATCGTGAAAATGTTGACATATTCAGCGTACAACTGAAGCGGCGTCATCCACCACTAACCGATATACGTTTCTCGGCGCATGGGTCACCATACTACAAACCTGTGCGTCTAAATGGTATTGTGCTGATGAATCGTGAAGAAATCGAAAAAGATGTGGGTTTCAATATTACTATGGTAGGCATTGACGAATGCTTGTATGAGAATCAGATGTGTGAGGGTTCATGCACGAATACGTTGGATATCAGCTCACTGCCTTATATGGTCAATGCAAATAAGACGGCGTTGGTGGGTGTGCGCGTTGACACGTTAGCTGAATGTACGTGTGGTGCGCGTAACTTTTCAAAACCAGAATCTTGTCGTAATACACCTTGCTACAATGGTGGACGTTGCGTTGATACGCGTTTCGGACCACATTGCTCATGTCCAGCGGGTTATAATGGACCACGTTGTCAACAGACGACACGTAGTTTCCGCGGCAATGGTTGGGCTTGGTATCCACCGTTGGAAATGTGTGATGAATCACATTTAAGTTTAGAGTTTATAACACGCAAACCGGACGGTTTGTTCATATATAATGGTCCTATTGTGCCACCTGAACGCGAGGAAATGATTATCACCGATTACATTGCACTCGAATTGGAGCGTGGCTATCCGCGTTTACTTATCGACTTTGGCTCAGGCACATTAGAGTTGCGTGTCAAAACGAAAAAGTCATTAGATGATGGTGAATGGCATCGCATCGATGTCTTTTGGGATACAGAAAATGTGCGCATGGTTTTGGATTTTTGTAAGTCCGCCGATATAAGTGAAATGGAAGATGGCACACCACCTGAATTTGATGATATGTCATGTCAAGCGCGTGGACAAATACCACCATTCAACGAATACCTCAATGTAAATGGCCCACTACAAGTGGGTGGCATTTATCGTGATCTCTTCGACCCTGCACTATATTTTTGGCATTATGCGCCAGGCGCTAAAGCTTTTGATGGTTGCATACGTAATTTGGTATTCAACTCTAAACTATATGACTTGGCGCACCCAGGATTATCACGCAACAGTGTCACTGGATGTCAACAAACAGAGGAGGTGTGCTCACAATCAGAACAAACAGCGCGCTGTTGGGAGCATGGCAATTGTGTTGGTTCACTATCTGAAGCGCGCTGTCAATGTCGTCCCGGTTGGACGGGACCTGCATGTAATATACCAACAATACCAACTACTTTCAAGCAACAGAGTTATGTTAAGTATGCGCTTAGCTTTGAACCGGACCGTTTTAGTACACAAATGCAATTACGTTTTCGTACACGCGAACAACATGGTGAACTATTTCGTGTTTCTGACCAACACAATCGCGAATATGGAATACTTGAAATTAAGGATGCACGTCTGCACTTCCGTTACAATCTGAATTCATTGCGTACAGAGGAAAAAGATTTATGGTTGAATGCTGTGGCAGTGGACGATGGTCAATGGCATGTTGTACGTATTAATCGTTATGGTTCGGCGGCGACGTTAGAGCTAGATGGCGGTGAAGGACGACGTTACAATGAAACATTTGAATTTGTGGGTCATCAGTGGTTGTTGGTGGACAAACAGGAGGGTGTTTATGCTGGCGGTAAGGCAGAGTATACGGGTGTGCGCACATTTGAAGTGTATGCGGACTATCAAAAAAGCTGCTTGGATGATATTAGGTGAGTAGAGGACGAAGAGCACGAAAGTTGAATTTCTGTATTAGGGTGACCAAAAAAAAAATTTTTTTTTTCGTTTTGGTAAAATTAAAATATTGTTCAAGACATCCGAAAAGATAGACTGTAAAAATTTCAGCTTTGTATTTTAATGTTTAGAGGTGACTCATTGTTGTAAATCGTATGTGGATTTTTCAAGCTTTTATAAAAAGAGTACCAGAGCTTAAACCTTAAGTAGTACCCAAACCACTAGGTATATATGTATGTATACTAGGACGGGTCAATTTGTCGGGAGAAAAAAAATCGCCCATTGCTCTGTGAAAATCATATTCTAGGGATCAAAATAAGAAACTTTGCCGAAGGAACCATACCTCTAAAACGAATTCTGATGCCCCCCCCCCCCCCAATTTGTTTCGAACTTTTGGGTAGGGGCAAATTTTGAAAAATCCCACTTTGACCCATTTAGAGTGCTCCAATCGAGTCCAAATGTATGACCGACCCTCACTAACTTAGGAGGCCCGACCCACCGATGCCAGTGGCACACCCCCTGGAACCCCCCTGGGGGTTCACCATAAATGTGGGTCGGACCTCCAAAGTTAGTGGGGGTCGGTCATACATTTGGACTCGATTGGAGCACTCTAAATGGGTCAAAGTGGGATTTTTCAAAATTTGCCCCTACCCAAAAGTTCGAAACAAATTGGGGGGGGGGGGGGGGGGGGGGGGCATCAGAATTCGTTTAAGAGGTATGGTTCCTTCGGCAAATTTTCTTATTTTGATCCCTAGAATACGATTTTCACAGAAAGGAATGTTTTGCTAAGTTGATTTATTCAGGAGGTTTTAGGTTAAAGTTCAACCTCAAAATGCGTGTGAGTACCTATAGGATTCATAGAGAAAAACTAAAGTCGCGCTGAGGCACCTCTAGACATTTTTTTTGCCCACCCTAGTGTACATTGTTTTCAAAGTAGTCGTCCATCAACTGCCTAACATTTTTGTTTTATATATTTGCATTTACCTCTACTTTTAGACTTGAGGGTAAACATTTACCATTACCACCTGCTATGAATGGCACACAATGGGGTCAAGCGACTATGGCGCGCAATCTAGAAAAAAATTGTCCTTCCAACAAACCTTGTTCGAATGTCATTTGTCCTGATCCATTTGAATGTGTGGATCTTTGGAATGAATATGAATGCACGTAAGTTGCAAAAGTACAAAATTTATTTGTTTGTTTTTGTTTATGCAATTGGCGCGCATGCACATTAATTTTCATTTCTCTCTTTTTTACGTTTTGTTCTCATAAACAATTTTTGAGTTTCTCATAATCTCGCATTCTAAACACAAAACATCATAAGTAAACAACAAACACGTTAAAAGATTAGATTAAAATACAGTTCGGAAATGTTCCGTGACCGAAGACCGTTTTTTAGTTAAAATTATTGAAGGTATGAGTGGAATATCACGCTCGGCTGTCAGTTCGAAAACATTCTAAGACATTAAGTATTTCAAGAAAACTCAATCTCGGATTTTTTTCTAGTTTTTTTCTGCGATTCCGATATATGGCGTTTTTTTTAGAAGTTTTCTGCGTTTGTTTTCGAAACGACAAACGAGTTAGGGTGTTATTCCACTCAATAACAGGAATATTAAAATGGTTATATTATATTTTGTGCACATGCATTATAAAGGTCGGATATATCTTGCAACAATTTACATCAGAATCGCATATTTCAACTAGTATCTTTAGAGATTGAGATAAACCCTTCCTCAAAATATATATGAACTATCCACACACTCAACTCAGACTAATGATAGTCTGTGTTTCGTCCAGTATTCTCTTTGAGTTTTTGGCAAATCTTTTTGAAGTTATGAAAAGCCGGTGGTTACTAACTTTAAGTAATATTTACCGTGTTTGTTTGGCACGATTTTTTGATATATTAGGCAGTCATAAATTTTTAATCATAAAAAGCTCGAACACTTATAAAAAAATGCTCCCATAAGTTAACAAATATATTTTGAAAAGCCTATATCTTCCAATCATTTTTTGTTTGCCTTTACGAGATTTTAAAGACTACTTAACTCGTGTACTCGCGTGCTTATCACAAGGACAGCTCACCGATACTGTGTATGTCCACAAGCTAAAAGCATCCCCCGGGGAGCTTAACCGGTTGCATTACTAAACATAGATAGAGACTCTTTTAGTAAACTGTCCAGCTTAGAGCTGTTACAAGAATATGGTCAGTACCTCGATGTGAACATCGTAATGATGCATGGAATACTGAGAAGGCTGAAGGGATGGGCGTAGGCAGCAAGGCTCAATACAAATCTCACATATTCGGGACTAATGCTTTTCATTCAGTGTGAAGTTAAATTAAGACCAGAAAGCTTAGCGTGTCCATGCAGCTTTGTATGCCTACAAAAGAAAAATAAGAATAAAATTAAGCCTGCGGTCATTATTCCACTTATCATATTTTACGAAGAACTTGTGGGAAAATCTTTTCCCGTAAAAAGATGATGTGTAAATAATACCTTTAACTTAATGTTTGTTAAAAAGTTGTTTACATTTCAGAAAACAAGAGATATGAGTCTTGTGAGTCTTACATCGTAGGACTTTAGAAATTTTGTTGGCCGGCGCTTCTGTCCACGCCTTCCCTGCTTGATGGATTATATGCAACTACTGTCTCCTCTTGTTTTCTCCCGAACAGATTGAGATATCTGCCACTATAGCGAGTTCTGCACCCTATTTTTCCATCCTCCAGTCCTCATCTGACTTTTTGTTACCTTCGTTACCAACTCTCCGCCTCAATTGCGGTCACAAGGTCTATGTGAGTTCAGACATGGAACTATGTATTCCGTCTGCCTGATATAATATGGTACTATACCGCTAGGCCATACGGATTGCACTCAAGCTGCCCGGAGGAAGGGGATTACTTTTAACAGAAAGTAATAGGATCGCTTTCTCTCCTAGTCAATGTGACCCACGCGACCATTAACATAGATAGAAATTAAATTATTTACTAGCAAGGACACGTTTCATAGAAACGAGCTCATTGCCCTCATTCAGCCATCACTAATATATGCAGTCTAATAGTAAGAGAAAGCGACTCTTATACTGTTTTACTTTTAAGCAATCTGGAGATTCATACAACGAAAAACTGTCTTCAGCCTTACTTAAAATGATTAGCTGCTGTATTTTCTATGCGCTGACCTCATGAGGCGCATGTACAATTGTTGAGGTTGGAATACAAAATATAATTTTCCAGAAATAATGTTATTGCGATGGCCAAAAAATTTAAACAGTCGATGAAATTTTGCTTTGAGTATCACAAAGCTAACCAAAATACGAACTATTACATTACATTAATCGTTCATACCGTAATGTTATGTACATATCTGCTGCTCGTGTGAAGCAGTTTGCAGCGGTTGTTCTGAAGAGTTTTTCTTCGGCATGTTGTGCTATTTATACGCAATACAATCAGCAGCCAAAAAACTAATTGGTGCCTATGGTTATGACATTTATGCGAATACTGTCACAACTAGCAGTCAGCTGTTCCTCAAAAATCACGGAATCGGCCAATATTAAGCGCCATATTAGGCATGACGCCGTGACATTTCTTGCCGCAGTCACTGACTTTCACACGCACCACTAAAAGTTTCACAAAGGCACTCAGATTGACTGTCACTCACTGAAGTGAACGTGAATGCTCTTATATCATACGAATTCTGGTTCACACGAGAAGAAATGACTAGTTGCGCTTAACATAATTTGCTCCTAAATGTCTCGTAAAATTCAAACTTTTGAGTAGACCAAAAATACTCAACTATGCGTTCAAAAGAAATAACTCAGCGGTTGATCAACAGCTGTGCTTGCTGATTGCGTCCATTTTCTTCATTTTGACATCCACTGATAGAAATTTTTTTACGGTACTTTCTATTTGACAATCAAATGCAATAGCTTTTATTACCTCGTTACCATACTAAAACTTTGCTGATCAAATTTCAAAAACTACAAAGTTTCATTTCATACTACCTCATTAGCCTTTTCCCTAAAAATCTTAACTGCGTCAACTATTAATCCTATTTAAGTGACTTCCGTTAATTGCTAAATTTTATTTCAAATGTTTGGTATTTAGTGACAGTATTTTTCAATATAACTACAAAGTTCGCTACACTTTATTTTAGTACTTTCAAAACCAGAAATTGCTTCCACTTAATGTTGTCATTACATTTGATCGCAAGGCTGTATTCACTATTAAACACTTCCAAGTGTATAAAACACTTCAAATCATAAAAGACATGCAGGACATGCACGAAAAGCAAATAAAAGATGATAACGGTAAATTGTTTTTGTTTTTTATAGCCTCCCGTATACGTTCCCTTGTCAAATGTCATACGTGTTTTTGTCATAATCACTTCTAACTTTCAACTACAGACACACCAAATACATTTGTATGACACGTAAAATGTTGCAGCAGCTTTCGTGGGCAATGTGCTGGAATAAAAAATGTTCCTTACCCATAGCTCCATAGTAAAGAAACAAATTGCTGCAATCGCAGTTGCCAAAAAAAGGCAATGTGACATAAAAAACACCAGCTTAGACGTTGACATATCACTTTGTAAGTTTTCACACAAACATACATAACTACTTAATGGCATAAAATCGCATAACACGTGTCTGAATATTTATGTGTGCATAACTTTTGGGCGATAGCTGAAAAATATCGATCTAATTTTTCGATTTTATCGTAAGCGCCAAAAGGAGTAGATTTTTTCTGTTTATGACCAAACTTTGTTTGGTTTAAATGTAGACCTTACAAAGTCTAAAATGAAACGGGCTCATATGACTGGTTTTGAATTGAAAGAATTTGGTTTAAATTTAATCCCGAGAATTTCTATTTTTGAAATTTCTGCACTAAAATTTAAGCTCAAATATATTGTCAATTATGTTTACCCTCTAATAGTTTATAATATAAACAAAAAAAGGTTAAGAACCCGATACGAGTAAAACTTTTTGGTTTTAATTTTAAACTTTTTATCGAAAATTATATTTTTCAAGTGTCTGGACTAAAATTAAACCAAAGATATCTTAGAAATTGCTTAAAAAATAAATTAAACCAAAAATATTGTAGAAATTGCTTAGAACTATTTACAGGTAGTATAAAAATGCTTTCAAACAGCAGTAACCTATGCTAGGTTTAAAATTCAAACTAAAACTGTTGACCGTGCGCTTACTGCATTGGTCTTTAAACGTTTTAACCACAACGGCACAGCAGTCGCTTCTTCGCTGTGTTAACTGGCGCCAATTGCTAACACCAAGGGAATTAAAATAATTTTTCACTTAGTCCTTCCAGCGGAATGGGAATCGCTCTCTTGCTCTGCTTCCGTAGGCGGGTTCCGATAAAAAAATACTCTCCTAGCCGGAGCATCAACTTTCATTGGCACAACATTAGTCAGCGGAGGCGCTGTATCGTCAACGCGTAGAGGTCCGTGCATCTTTCGAAGAACTTTTCTCCTAGAGCCACCTAACATGATGTTGTCATGGTCCATGCTTCCTCACCAAATACCAGGATGGGTACGACAAGTGACATGTAGAGCATAACATTCGTTTGCCGAAAAAGGACTTTACTTTTTAATAGCTTACTTATTCCAAAATAGAATTTGTTGGCTATAGTGATTCTTGGCTGGATTTCAAAGCTGAAATTGTGTTTTGTGTAAACAAAGGCTCCCAAATATACGAAGTATTTTACTATTTCCAAATGATGACTGCCAAGAGTGGCGTGGTTGCCATAGCGCAAATGCTTTGATAACAGCAGGTACTTCCTTTTATCATCTATCATCATCAAACTCGTCTCTTCCGCCCCCGCCGCGGGGTTGAAAGTCGTCGCCTATGAAATGAAAGTCGTCAGCATACGCCAGTAATTGCATACTTTTATAGTATATTGTTCCAGTGCGGTTAAGTTCTGCAGCTAGTATAAATTTCTCCAGCATCAAATTAAAGAAATCGCACGATAGGGGGTCACACTGAATGAAATCTCATTTAGTTTCGAATGGCTCGGAGAGATCCTTCTTAATTCGGACTGAGCTGATGGTGTTGCTCAATCTCATTTTGCACAGCCGTATCAGTTTTGCGGGGAAACCAAATTCAGACATAGCGGTGTATAAGCAGCTCCTTTTCGTGCTGTCGAAGGCTGCTTTAACCTTTAACTACTGAGGTGAAATATTTGGGCGTAGTTTTTTTGGTGGGTGTAAATTTTAACTCTTTATAATCTATAAATAATTTTTGTCAACGAAAAAATTTTTTTTAAATTATTTGTTTCTAATTGGAATAATAAAACACATTTAAATGAATAAAATAATAAATTTAAAGAAATCGAACTTCTAGTTTAACAAAACAAGACATTTTTCTTAACACTAAAAAAAAACACAAACATAACTTTAAAAAAATTGTAAAAAAAAAATCAAAAACGCAAAGGCATTTTTCACAGCCAAATTTATGACATTAGGATCACAAAAAGGAAAACAAACAAAAATTATGTTATGTTATATGTAAAATTATGTAATACGTAACCCCGGACGAGTGGTAATTTTGACACCAGCCCTGGTATATGTCCGCTTATACAATACCCACGACTGTCCAAACACAACTGAATAATACCAATAGGATAAAGAGAAGATACCAAGAGAATGAAATTGATAGCGCTGAATTGAAGATAGTAAGTAAGAGAGAAAACAAACAACGAGGGATAAAATTTACCACCACCTCAGTAGTTAAAGGTTAAAACCGACGAAAATGTGATATCAATTCTTTTTTTGTGGGCTTTTTTTTCAGATTTGGCGCATAGTGACAATCTGGTCGATGATATATTCATCAGGTTTGAAGCCGCACTGATAAGGGCCAAACAGCCGATTCACAGTTCAAACTTTCGCACAAAACGCTTGGCAGGGCTTTATATGCGATACTGAGAAGAATGATTCCCTGAGAGTTAGCGCAGTTTGCCAGATCGCCCTTGTTGTGGACTGGCCGAAGACAAACGTCAGCGCCTTAGCAACTCGTCGCTGCTGTTTCTTAATAGCTCCACAAGCAATCCATCTGAGTATTGCTATTCTGACTGCATCATAAACGTGTAAGGGACAATTGTTCCGTCATCATTATTCAACGGAGCGGGTTCATAATTTTTGTGCAGTACATCGCTGTCTCCGCTGAAAAGGACAGAGAATTGCTCCCTCTTTAATCTAAAGTACTCTGCGGACATCGGCTACGACTTCGTCGTTTTCATTCATACAAAAGTTTGCCCCGGACCTTTAAAGAACAATATTTACAACAAAGAGAAAACTTCATCTCATTCCCTTACATTCCAAAAACTCTCAACAAATTTCAAAAGATAGAAATATTTCCTATCAATACCACATACATACTTTCCATACTGTCGGCTGAAAGCTTACCACACAAAGTTTATTTTCTCGGCTACGTGCAAAGTTGAGCATGAAAGTATGTGTATATACCTGCCACTATTCAAACTAGCTTATCAAAATCAAAAAATTAGGAAAAACATGCAAAGCATTTGAGATGCATTCAAAAACTTTTTAAATCTAGTAAATATAAAAATACGGCAAACCAAAATTCTTTGAACATTACAATATTTATGTAATAGCAACAAAAGCAAACAATGTGCGGTTACGTAAAAGAAGTAAATCTCATTGTAAGTTGATAGAGTTGGAGAGCATCGTATGGAAAGGGGTAGGGGTTGAAAAGAATAAAGAATTTCACAAGTTAAAGTGGAAAATCAATTTCATATTTTACTTTCCCTTTTTCAAGCTGAACACAGCCAAAATCATCTCATCGCGCACACTTTAACAACTGCTTAGCGATTCAACCAGCAACAAGCGACTTTCTGGTTCAGGCACCGAACGTCGAAGAAAACTTATTTGCGCGTTAACGAGCTTTTGTATTGTCTGTATGAGAAAGCATACGTGACAAAAGCTCAATAAAGCTCCACACATGTAAAGATTTGCTCATATCTACTTTATCCTTTTTCGAAGGCATAACGTACGATCTTTCAGATACTAATAATAACAGATGTGTTCGCGTACCTGATTTTCTGGAAGGTTATGCAACAAATGTTGCACATGTGGCGTTCCCGAAAACAAAAATGTGCAGTGCTGTGAAAATATATAGAGGGCAAAGGACAGCTAGACTTACACATTTTTAATGGAGCAAAGCTGTGTTCGCGTACCTAATTTTCAGGAAGCTCATGTAACAAATGTTGCATATTTGGCGTTCCCGTAAACAAAAATGTGCAATGCTGTTAAAATTTATAGAGGGAAATGTATAGCTAGACTTACACATTTTTAATGGAACAAAGCTGAACAAATTATTTTAACTGAGAACTTGCTTGTAAGACTCAATCGAAATTATGCATTTTGATTGATTATAAGTGTAATATTAGTTTCTTACTGCGATAGTCCAAAATATATGAAAAATATTAGCCTCAGAAATAGCAGTCTTTCAGATATGATAAAAATGTTGATCCTTGTGCCAAAAGTGTTCAGCAAACAAAGCTACTTCAAAACAGATATTCGTATATTATTTTGGAACAACTTTCTTTCAAACTAAATTTGAATATAATCATAACGTTTCCTGCTGTTTCTTTTTTAAATTGACATGAACGCTTATTCTTACTTAGCCCATTTCTTAATTATTCGCATATTAACAATAGTTGTAAGTATTTTGGATTTCTGTGTGTTGGTATGTCGAGCTTCCTATTTGTTAGTTTAGCGCTGACGTCAGTAAGCCTCACTTTGAAGTGTTTTCATTTCAAATATCGTACCTTCCAACAAGGCTTCCCAATATGATACCCCATTTTTAATACAAAGCGTCAAATTTCCCTCCTGAATGCGGCAATCCTAATCCCTTATACAATGCATAAAAATGACTCCGAAAAGAGTTATGAATGAAACAAATTATGAGCTGTTTATGAGCATAATAGGAGTCTTAAGGAGCTTCTGTTTAGATGTCTGATCGGACGCCGATTAAGAAGTCTGAGCTATTAACGCTCATATAATTTACGAAATACGGCTCATATTGGAATACTATTTTAAAAAGCGCAAATACACTCATTTCGGGCTCTTAAATGTAAGCGCTCCGATACTTTTTTGACTATGAATGTTTGCTTGGATATATCGATTGATGAGTATTTTCAGTACAGCACAACCACAAGTGCATAGACAACAAATATTGAAAAAGAACGGGTATTCTATAGTTATATCATATACTATATTAATAAATATACACGATTTGCTTGAAAGTTTATGAAAACTCGAGCAAAAGCATTGAATTTGATAAGAAAAGCCTTTCGAAAACTTTCGACTTACTTTATAGTTTGAGTGTTCAAGTTTCTGCGGATGCTGTCAAATGTTCTGTGGTCGCTTCACAAGAATTCGGCCATATGTGACAGTGTGTATATTTGTTATTTTGTTGCAAAGAGCAAATTTTTTTAACAAAAAAAAAAAAAATCTAAGAAGTTGCTTTTAGTTAACAAGTTTTGTATGAGTGCTTTTGTTGTTTACATAGATGAAAGCGAAGAAAATAAAAAAGAGTTATTCGTAAGATGAGTAGTGGCTTAGTACGAAAAAATAAAGTTCTTTACTAATGCGAGAATGTATAAAAGAAAATTTGTTTTTTGATTTTTGAAATACTCAGCAATATAAGCTGCTTAGTCTTGAAGAAGTGTCTTTTTTTTTGGCAAGTGTTCAATATACCACATTAGGGTGTACGTTTTAAATCAATTTTCTCAAGTCTCACCTCCTCAAACGATTATATCAAGGAAAAAATTGTTATTTGGTTGCTGTGCTGCGCGGTCGGCGAGACCGGCCTAAGTATCGAAAGCCAATTTGATGCGCTTTCTCCGGGAACCTATTGGTTGTCAAGTATATTGAGTGACTTTCCATTGAGCTTGTTTTTACCTGAGCGATTTTGATAGCTTAATAAATTAGTTGATGTAGTTTGTGGTGTAATTTGATAACCCACTTGGATCGGACCGAAACCGCCCGGAGTTTGGTACCTGATATTTCTCACCGCTCTCACAGGAATTGTGTGACAATTTCATTACAATTTTCCTGGTGGCACCTAATGCAAATGTCCTTGAAAAGGATACCCATCCTTTCTACGTGAAATTCAAAGGGCCAGTGTCCTGTAATTGTGACATATTATTTTCTTGAAATTCTTATTAAATCATAGGTTTATTTTATTTGTAGTCCGGCTAACTCTTTTGGTGATCCTACATGAGTCCATAGAGTGACAACTTTGAAAAGCAGTTTTCTTGAAATAATAAGAGCTGAGTTAGCTGCATTGCGCATTGGAAACTTCAGTGAATATTGAGGTGACATTCTCCTTATACACCATGTCGGCTAGCCAATCCATTCTTAAGAGTTTCCTTACTTTAAATTTCTGGTCAAAGTTCGATGTAGTATGATGTTGAATCTACAACGGGTAGCTTTCAAAGGATATTGGTATGATCATTCTGCTTGCCGCTCCAGCAGCCAGACTACCTGAGTCTGATGGAAAAGGTCGCAGATGTAAGGCCTGTTTGTAGCTCCAGTGGCAGCTGGTTAAGAATACCGTTTAACGCGTATGTTGGACACGATCTAAGTGCTCCTGTTATCCCTGCGCAGGCTGCCAATTGTACTTTGCTAAGTTTTTTAATGTAGTATTGTTTGTCCGGGACTGGTCACTACACTATCGCGGTTATCGACGACCTCAGAGAACGTAAGTGGTGTTTTCAATACCATCAGCGCTGCTTGATTATCTAAGAGTATGAACACCTCTCGATCCTTTACATAGCTCTCTAACAGGCTTCGTCTATTCCTAGTAGCTCTGCCTGTAAGATACAAGCTGCGGTTGGAAGACGAATAAAGAGTGTGACTTCTATCTGTGCAGATAAGACCTCTGCATCAACACCGGAGTCCATTTTGGACACTTCAGTGAATATTGAGGTAGCACCCTCCTTATACACCATGTCGGCTAGCCAATCCATTCTTAAGAGTATCCTTACTCTAAAGTTCTGGTCAAAGTTCGATGTAGTATGTTATAGAATCTACAACGGATAGCTCGTAAGAAGCCAAATTCTCGATTTCTCAAGTCTCGAAACTCTTGCTTGTGTTCGAGAAGAAATCATAAGCTCTATTCAAAACGCCTAACTTGGAATTGGTTTGGAAGCCTACCTTTCTTAGTGTTTTTTAAAAACACCAGAACTCAAATTATTGAATTTTCGTTGAGATAGGGCGTTTTAAAACCAATTCTAAGATTGGGAATTTTCAATAAAAACTGTGAGTATTGCTTTTCACAATCGTATGGTTATATATGTAAATCGAATGGTATAATATGTAACTAAATATCAAGTCTCGTAAATCTCCTATATTTTTCTGTAACATTTTCTCTGTGCCGGACGGCTTTAAAAATTGCATATCAAACACTAACTAAAAACTATTGTTGCAAACAATAATAATTTTTTATATCCTTACATTCAACCCAAAACATATTCATTGCGTCTATTCGTTAAACTATGATTACACAAAATAATACTTTCATACCATTCCACTTTCCAATATAACAAAATTTGTAGTTCCGATTTTCAAAATCATTACGTTAAATCATGCTTATGTACATATGTATTTTTTTACGAATCAAAAATTTGATTTATGCATTTTCATTTACCTATCATAAAAAATGTCATAAATAAAAATTTAAATATATGTCTGTATATTTTTTCCACCATCACCACTACTACCACCTTCGTCGACGTCATCGCTCATCATCATTGTCTAAAATCAAATGCACAATAATAATATAAAACAATGTTATATAACATAACATTTGCTGGACATATCCAACAAAAAAAAAAATATTTGATTAAATATAAAAAAAAATTTTTTTACTACAACAAAATCACATAACATAACTTGAAACAACATAAACTGAAAAAAACTTGAACAAAACTACACAATATTACATGAAATAACATAACATAACACAACATAACATAACATAACTTACCATGAAATAACATGAAATAACATAACATAATATGACATAACGTGACATAAAACAAAAAACAAACAACATAATATATCATAAAAAAAACTTACCATAAACATTTTAAAATATCGAAACGAATATAACATTAAAATGATATAACTTACTTAACATAACATAAAATAACATTATATAACAAAACATGAAACAACTCACCATAACTTAATTTGATAACGCTAACACTAATTTATCTATAATTCAATCGCCCAATAATAATAACCTAAACATCACAGTTGCGGCGAAGGACGCGTCATGTCACCGGACGCCAAAGGTTGTATGGATCGCAATGAATGCCTCGACTTGCCATGTCTTAATGGCGCCACTTGTATCAATTTAGAGCCACGTCTACGTTATCGTTGCATTTGTCCGGATGGCTTTTGGGGTGAAAACTGTGAATTGGTGCAGGAAGGACAAACATTAAAATTAAGCATGGGCGCCTTAGCGGCCATATTGGTCTGCCTGCTGGTCATACTGAGTGAGCATCTAATGAATATGAAAGAAATAGATATTAGTAACAGAAAAATTGCGTGCAATCAGCGGTGATTGTTAATTAGGTATCAGAATCAAAAACAGCAGCAAACACGAAAATAGCAGCAAAAATTATTTATCAATTATTTTTTGATTTTATGTTAAAAAAAAATAAATGTAAGGCGCGATAACCTCCGAAGAGATTTGAGGCCGATCTTCTCTTCCAATTTGCGTGGTGTTCCTCTTAAATTTTTCCTACAAATTGGCGGGACGCGACTTACTTGTTATATGCCGACTCGCAACGGCATCTGCAAGGCAGATAAGTTTTCACTGAGAGCTTTTCATGGCAGAAATACAATCGGAGTGCTTGCCAAACACTGCCGACGGGTGACCCCACTTAGAAAAATTTTCTTCTAATTGAAAAAACTTGTTTCTAAAATTTTGATATTGCTTTGCCCGGGGAGGGAACCCAGGATCTTCGGTGTGGTAGGCGGAGCACCGTACCATCAAACCACGGCGGCCGCCGTAACATTTTATGTTACTTCATTTGTTTATATGTTTGTATGTATGTTATTCTTTTTCATAAAATAGCAAACAAACAACGTTATACGTTTGCATGTACTTGTTTTTTCTTAACCAGAGATTGCATATAACTGTTAACTAGAAAAAGGAATTCAGTTTATCACAGATAAAAACCGATATCGAAGAACAAAAAAACTTTTTCTCAGTGAAATATGCTTATTTTTGATTTTTTTCGGTCTTTCTCCGCGGTTAATATATTTATTTTAAAATGTTTTCTCACTTTCACTGAGATCGTGTAGTGTTATATATTACTCAAGATTATTTTTAAATAGATATAATATATTTTTAAATAGAATTAATCAAGCGTAAACTTAACATTGGGTTATTATAAGGGTCTGAAATAATTATTTTTCTACAAAATTAATTCATAAACCCCATAAAATACCCGATTGAATTCTTTAGATCTTTCTTTAGATCATTTCTGTGCTGTTCGCAGATAATTTTGTTATCGTTTCGGGACTTCTTTTGTAGTAATTTCGGTTTTTATTTGAAAAATTTCAGAAATTATTCAAAATGATTCAATAAATAGTCTCTGCAAAACTGAGATGATTTTAGGAACATTTCAGGCCTATTTTTGGATTATGTTGGGACTATTATGAGATCGTTATTGGATAATCTTGGAACTATTTCGGAGCCATTTTGAGATGATTTTGGGATTGAGCTAGCAACTGTTTCGAGATCATTTCGGAATTATTTTGCAACCATTAAATTATTTTATAAATATGAAAAGTGCTAAGTTCTGTTATTATTATCGAATTTTCATCGGCATATTACCAACATGATATCGCCTTTTTATTGATAAGAATTCTTATCGAAGAGTTATCGGCTTTTTATTGGTAGATTATTATCGTTTTACTTATTGGTTTTTTATCAAAGAGTCATAGATTTGCAAGCGAAAAAATCTAAATTTTTTATCAAAAAATTATTGATTTTTTATCGGAAAAATATCGATGTTTTACCGAAAAAATGTTGACTTGACCTCGTAATCAATGTTTGGATATTTTTTGAATAAAAAATCGAAACATTTTCGAAAACATGTTGCAACTCGCCAATACCTTGTCGATAACACACTGATAAGAAACCGATAACAAGTGAATTACAAACCGATATCTCATCCAAAATAAATGTAGGACACTGCCATGAACCGTCGATAAAAAACGGTGTCTCATCGATCACGGTTGTTATCCTTTGCTTTGTATGTTTTTCGTTTACACCAACTCTGTAAGGCAACATATATGTATGTACGTATTAGTAGAGGGCGATTTATATTTTTCCGTTAAACAGTTGTTGTGTTTCACTGACAATTCCCTAAATTTTGCTTATAAAACGGTCTTTCTCTGTGAGAAACCGAAACCAGGAGTACTGGCATTAACAGTTATTTAACGAGTGCTCACAAAATAACTGTTTTAATTGAAAATATCGGTTTCAGGAATTTTTATTTGCGATCTCTGCTGTTAATAGAACAACGTTCTTGTTTTTTTTTTGTATTGGCTGTTTTGTAGCCCAATCAATTTTTGAAAATTTCGAATTAAAAAAGTTCGAAATTTTCATACAGATTTTTAGGCATTTCTCGAATTTGAAATTTTTTCGATAGTATTTTTGAGATGTGTTTGTGGGGTCGAGTTACAGAAATAAAGTTTTTCTGAAGTAAATGAAGAAAAATTAATAAATAATTGATGAAATTAATACAGTAGTGCACACGAGAGCTTCGTACAGCTTCGAAAAATTATTCGGCGTTCACCAACATGTCGTGTGAGCGCCGCGATAGAGGTTCAGTGAAGCTATCAATCAATAAGTTTTAGCTTGTACTTCAAGCAGAAAAATATCTCATTCGTGAATTCTATGATTGAACAGTTTCCATATAAAAACCATAGTGCTACACAAAAAAAAAAAAAAATGCGTTTCTATCCGAAGTTCTGCCGGCGTTGTGCACCTCTGAATTAGTATATAATTTTTTGCTACTACTTTCGTGTTCGCAACTGTGTCTTGAAATGATTATCTATGCAGCGAAGTTTACATATCAGCTTAAAAAAGTTTGTCTTTTTTGTGCAAATTTTTTTTTAAAATTGTTAGGTTATTGTTCGTAGTAAAATACGCACATAAGAAAAAAATGTTTTCCTATTTACGATTTCATAAAGCGTATATTTTAGCTATTTAGCAACTTTAATGCTTAGTAGGAAAATAAGTTTTCTTACCTTAAAATACTAATATTAGTAAACAAATTTTTCTTATTTTGTCGCAATATGTAGCGTTCGTGGTAATGTCCTGTTGGTGTTGGTGCTAAAATATGTTCTTTAAAAAAGAGATTATTGGTGCCAAACATCATTTGATAAATCCATATTTTATTACATACTTATGTATGTACATACCTATTCATACAAAATATCACACACATATGTCAATATATATCAATAGAATAGCTTTTGAAAAATTATACATGCGCTTTTATTTTAATCAACTCATAGCTTCATTCATTCATTTAAAGCTCACCTTTTTTCTATATACATATATATGTTGCCGTTTTTTAGTGCTTCCTTTTACATTCATCTCAAATTCATAAATATGTACTTCACTCATTTCGCCACTTAGTAACTTTTGCATGCCATTTTTTTTTTTTAATGTTTAACACCATACTTTTTTCTTCGAAATTCCATTTAAATATTTGTGCAGTGTATACTTGTGCGCTCTGTGTGTGCGTGTGTACGTAGTCTCAATCAATATTATCGCTTTGCACTTTTCAATATTAACATATTTCTGCTCCCCAGATTCTTACCACATTTTATTTACTATTGTATACAACCTTCATAAATATTTACGTTCTCCATTAACCATACTATTTTCAAAGAAAAAAAAAAAAATGTATCCCCCAAATATATGCGCTATAATTTTCGTGCATAACTACACCAAAAGAAATGAAGGTATTAAAATCAACGAAGCAGGTTTGTTATTCTTGCATTAACAGACATTCAGTAAAATTTATGGAATTATATTTTATTCAACCGAGTTTTTTGTCAAGAAAATAAATTTGTTAAGTTATTTCCACAGAAGAAAACCTTTTGGCCTCAAGTTAACAATATTCTGTAGAAATTACAGATTATCAATTAATCAAATTATTTTAGGTAACATACTCTCTGGATTGATTGAGAATCAATGTTTGAGAGTAATGTTTACAGAATATTTCTAACTTGGAACTAACAGTTTTTCTTCTATTAAAATTGCTAAACAACTTTGTCCTTTGACAAAAAACTCCGTTGAAATAGCCATAATGCGAACAATTTAACTGAATAACTGTTAATTCAAGAAAAACAAAATTGTTTATTTTACAAGATTCATTTATTTTGGTATAAAAACCTTTCTTAGACCTCTAAACTGATGGAGCTTTGGTTGGAACAGGGAGAAATGCTCAAAGAACAACGATTTCCTTAAGAAAGGCATGAACCAATGAACTTATTGATAGGTTCCATATAGAAGAAACTGTTTAGTTTAGAACTGGTGCATTCAAAGCTCGTAGTAGTTCGCGGTCAATATCTTTCACATGTACGAAAATTTCAAGTGAAACTAAATGGTGAATCTTGCTGCCCATTTCCAACAGTGGTGGCCACCTGGCTCTGATGTGTTAACAGTGGCTCTTAATATATATAGAGATTTAACGGGAAAATCAGTTATGTTGATTGAGAATCCGTAATTTTTACAGATTATTGCAAACTTGAGACCAAAGGTTTTTCTGCTGTTGAAATGTGTAAACAACTTTGTCCTCTTGAAAAAAAACTCTGTTGAACTAACAAAGAACAATAAGCTGGATTTGCCGATTTCACTAGTTTTAATTCTAACGGTGTACTCTCGTAAATATCATCCGCTCAATCGTTTTATCCTAAATAGACTACTTAAATCCTCTTTATATTTGGGTGGTACTCCAAAAACCATCTCAATCTCCTAAACTCTTCATATCTTTCAGCGATACGTTAATCGCTCTCTCAGCCTTCACAAGCGCATCCTAGCTAAAGCTGATCTACCTTCTATTGATCAAAGATGCCTTACTCGCACGATTAAATTGATTCTGAAGCTGTTAAACATCACAAATAAGTATATACTCAAAACCTTTCAAATGTTATTCCGTAATAGATGCCGCTTTCGAAACATTGTCTGTCATCCGTCGTTGCTGACCTGGGAACTCTCATCTGCAGCAGTAAATATAGATGGGCATAACCTCCGTAAACATTAAAGGAATAATTTAGTCTTAAAAAACTCTTCGAAGAAGTAAAACATTAGCAAAGTTCTGAAAATTGGGGCCCAATCTTCACCGACGGCCTCAAAATCCTCCTTAGAACAACGTTCGTGGTATTTTTTTAATATGGTTTTCTAATATCTAACGGTACCTTGACACCCAATAATTAAATTTTTTCACCCGAGGCACTGGATATTCTGACAGCTTTAGAATACGCAAAAATCAACAAAGGAGTTTGTCAGTCTACCTAGCACTAAAAAACGCACTTAATGTGGATGACCAGTGTCCAGTATTATAGAATACAATAAGATAGGAAAATAATATTAAAGTTGTATGAATAGCCCAGTCTTAACTTGCAACGAGTTGCGAACTCAGCTGGCAAAATTACTTATTACAATCCCACCTTATCATTCAACACATTATCTCAAAGAGAGAATAAATAATGAAAACCCTTTTATCCGAAAAATCGGTTGTATGGGAGATGTATGATATAGTGATCCAACCCAGTCGGCTCCCACAAATGACTAATCGGACACTTAAATATACCCGCTCACTAAGCTGCAACAATATATCTCCAAACTTGAGAAACTAGCTGGCGTTCCGAACAAGAGAGAATCTACCTTCTATCGAGCTAGTTCTTTTTTGGTACTTTAGGTCTTTTTATGTACTAGAAATTTGTATCACTAGTTACTGACTTTCGTAAAATCTTTGTACAATCTAAGGAAGGACCGCGATTAACAGTCTTGGCAATTATTCTTTTATCTTATTTCTACTCTATAAATCAATATTGAGTTTTACATCTCTCGCGTTCCAATGAAGCATGATCCAGATATGGATAGAGATTTAACATGCAAATGCAACAACAATGTGATCCATATCAATTTATTGTTACATTGCAACGCAACAATTATTCATCTGATTATTTTAACAAAAAAGGAGTATTTGTTGACAAACCAATGTTCCAGCTGCGCAACGTCATTCCACTTCAAAAACGCAACATAAACTTTGATTGCTAAACTAAGCCACGTCAACCTTCAACTACATATGTATGTATGTATGTATGTTTCTACTTTATTCCTTGATTTATTGTTATATGCCACGCAAGCATTCTCATCTTTATCAATTTTACAGCAGACAAAAGCTTTACTTACCCACTTTGCTGTTGCGTAGCTAAGTACTCTTTTACGACTGACAATTCTGATAAGGATATAAATTTAAATTTTACAATTCCCTAATCAAATGAGCGCAGCAAAAGCAGTTTCTATCAAATACAAATTCCCCATTGAGTGCTTAGCATTTTTTCTACACTTCGTAAGCTAACTTTAATTCAAACCATCACTTAACCCAAATCTATTCCTTACTTCACTTTCTTTTGCAGATTTATTTACTTACTTGAAACTTGCTATTTACTATCATGAATTTGTTTATCAAATAACATTTTCCAGATATTTATAAGAAAATATTTTTCGTTGCATATACCAAAATACTCAAACAAAAATTTTACAAAAAGTTGCAGCATTTTAAATTATTTATTGTGCTGTAAAAGATACATATGTATGTACACATTCACTTCCTACACACCCTGCAAGGAAAATCTTAAGTTCTACAGTCGGGTGCTCCTGGTACACTGAATGTGTCCAGAGATTCGGTTAGGATAGGTGCGGTTAGGGAGGGCCTTTGGTAGAGAAAGTGATTGATCAGTTCCTCATCTTGACAACTTCTGCAGGAGGAGATTGTTGGCATGTGCCAATAGTTCCCTTCCTATTCAAACGTGGCCAAAAGGATACTGCGACTTTGCATCAAGCCGATTAGTCCACATCAAGTTCGCTGTCTAATCTTATGTTCCACGATTTTCCTCAGGCGATGGGCGAGGTCGTATGGATCAACTAACCCGGTAAACGATGCTAGCTTCCTTCCTATTCAAACGTAACCAGGACTTTTGGTTCAAAATAGTGTGTCCTTTAGGAGAATACTAGGAAATTTCTGGAACCCAGCTTAATTGCACTTCGTATTTTGCTAAATCTGCCGCCCCTAGTAGTTGGTGACTTGACCACGCAAAGAAATACACCAGGTATTGTCTTGATTGTACAGCTACCCTGAAAAGCTTAGGCGACATGAAGGTTATCAGACAAGATAACGATAAAGTGAGCTTTAGCAACCTAGAGAATTGTAAGACATCGCTTGAGCTCCCAGTAAACAGTCCACCATAAAAACCCCAATTTACAGTAGCAGATTAGCCTTAGCGAGCCCAAAAACTTTGTCAGACCACTTGCTAGCCATGTCAGACCAGAAGTATCGCGCTACCCTGTAGAAGATGGTGTCCAAACAGAGTTTTCTTAGCCGACTCGTGGCTCATCGCATATGCACGTGATGTTGCTGCTATGGTCGGGAAGCTATATGATCTTCATCTTAAAATAGTGCAATGTAACTGCAAGCAAGGCATGTTACTATCTCAGGCCTTAATTAGCCTATCGGCTATCAGAGTAGAAGTAAATCGAACGCCATCCAACGTCTCCTTAATCACATCAACTTCAGCTCGGGATATCCCTAGAGTGATTGGGCAACTTAAATTTAATCAAGCTCCAGACATAAAATCATCGTACCATTAAATTCATAGAACTATTAAACCTATTGTTTGTTATTGAGATAAACAATTGGCTTTTCATATCTTCGTTAGTTTGATTGTATGTCTTTGAAACTGCACGCTTTCTTGCAGTATTTGTTAAATGGTGAATACTTGCAGGAACATTGTATAAATAAGCGAGTAAATATCCAATAAGCACAACAGCCTAATCTCGAATTCGAAACTAACTCACTTTTTCAAATAATATTATCGGCGGCGATACGCAAGTTTCTAAGCGTATGTTATTTCCTTCGGCCAAGAAAATATTTCAGTCGATACTGTAGTTTGGAAGAAGAGGAAGGGATAGACCTCCACTGAGTTGGAAGAGGCAGGTAGAGGAAGATTTGACCTCCCTTGGTGCTCCCAATTAAGGTCATTTATCGCAAAACGCGGATAGCTGGTGTGTTAAAATCGCATATCCAATTAAACGCCAACTAATGACGATGATGACGTGATTTGTTTTAAGCGACTCCAGTATTCACTGTCGGATCGTCCGCACTTCCAAATTTGATTCCATTAGCCACTAGAAGATTTACAGAATTTTAATATACTCCCTGAAGAAAAGAACAAATGGCAACAAAACGCGTAGGAAAAAAAGTAATGTTTTGTTTTTGTCTTTGAATTTTGGTTTCGTTAAAACTTCTCTTGGGAACGCTAAAAATTTTCCGAGTCCTCTACGTATCGTCCTTCTTCGAGTGTTTACTGGGAACTTTTGTCTACCAACGTAGGAAATTTATTCAAGCACATATATGTACATAAATCGTGTATGTATGTGTACGCACATCCCTGCATCACTTAAGGTAGCCAGATATGTCTGTCTAAAGTACAAACAAGCTAACTGACTGCTGCTGCTTTAAGCGCCATAAAATTTAAGTTAAAAGCTAACAAAACCTTTTAATACGACACGACATACAACCGTTAAAGACCTGTCAGTTGCGAGCCCAAAGGATGCGTGGCTAAAGAAATCGCTATCACATGCTGTGATTACCCGCTGCCGATTGCTTAACTTTGTGTCAGTTTCATTCAGACTGTCATTATGCTATGTGCTTTTTACTACCTCACCCTATAATGTTGGGTGTAACAATTTTCTATCATTTTAGGAATTTTTTCAAAGTTCTATTCAATGCTCAAGTTACTTTTTGATGTCTAAAAAAAAGGAAGTTTGTATTAGACAAAAATGTGCATAAGTGCACAATAGGGATGGACATTTATATCAAAAAGCTCACGTGACACTTGCCGATCCCGTTATTTCTGAGAAACTGGTCTGTGATTTCGACAGCAATTTTTATCCGTGACTGTGACTTAATCAAAGGAAATACCGCGACATAATAAATTAATACTTTATTTTGCCTGCTCATTATAATGCGAATTAATAGCACTAGATCTCACAACAGAAACCCGAAAGAAAAGCCTCTGCTCAAGTTTTTTGCATGGCACGTGTGCTAAAATCACATTAAGGAAGTAAATTTGTCAGGTTGCAGGATTATTTCTACTTTAGATATAGATTAGCAAGCCTCAGAGGGGAGGGTGGAAACGACCAGGCGGACCGGCTGGCCAGGATTGAGGCGGCCGAGAGGCAATAGGGCCTGAGCCCATCATGCCGACACACTATAAGGGAATAGCTCAGGAAAAGGAGGTATAGAAGAACAACGGCGCCGATTTTAGAATTTTAACAGGCATACTCACAGGTCACTGCAGGCCAAAGAGACACATGCACAAACTGGTTTAATAACCCCTGCCGGTTGAATGCGAGTTAGTCGCGAAGGGAAGACTAAGGACTCTTAAATAACTAAAATTAGAAATACCACACATACACTCTCTTAAGCCGAGCGTCATTCTGGGTTTTCTACTGGGAAGAGAATGAGGGCACATCGGACCAATAAGTCGCAGCGCGTAATCTCACAACAAACTATCTATCTTCCTTCTTAGAAAGGTACACTCTCGAGCTTAAAACATTTCACTCCCTAGTAGCACAGGCTTACTGGACTCGCGACATTCGGCCTCGGTATTTTTTTCGCTTCCATAACGCTACTATTTCCGTTGCATTCGATGTCATCGTAGCATTTTAAGGCAGTGTCCTATCTTTTACTGAAAATGTGGAAATCTCCATATCTTTCAGGGTAGCCATAACCAATTGCTAATCTCTATCATTATTAGTTTCAAGCGGACTTTTCTGATATTATGTTCTAAGATCCCTTCTTGGACACCTTCCAAGTAGTCTTTATTTTTCGTTGTGAACCGCTTGATCTAAGATTAATACCTGCTGATACCGCACCTCTTATTGGTAAGATGCTACTGACGAAATCATTCAGCAAGCCATTTGAAGCTTATGTATTTTTTCCTAGCCTCAAAACCTAAATTTTGTTCATTCGCATGATCTTAAATAAGTGCGGCCGGTATTAGGGCTTCATCGCTAAATTGAATTTTCAAGCAACGATTCAACGATTGTTTCTATCGGAACCCGCCTATGGAAGCAGAGGTAGAGCGCGGCCCCAACTCCGTTGAAAGGAATTAAACTCCCTTGATGTGACCAATTGGCGCCGGTTGGCAGAGAGAAGGAGCGACTGGCGTGCCTTGTTGGACGGCCAAAACCGTTTAAACGATTAAGCGCCAATTAAGTAAGTAAGAAAGATTCAAAGTCGATATGTGCCGTTCATCCCAAGTATACTACATACAGACATGTATGTGTATAGGTGACTCATTTTACACACAGCAGTAAATAAAGTGGAAGTACAAACGGATACTCAAAGGTTTTGCTGCAACTTTTTCTCTGCTTAATTTTTAAATTTTATCTGCTATAGAAAACGGAAATTCGCCAACTGCTAGTTGTTTGAAAATTCCGTGAAAAAATCATCCAATGAATAGCGTGAAATAAGACACCGTAATTCTACTTTACTACGAATCGCATTATGCGCGAGAAGCAGAGTACAGACGAAAGTTTTTTGCGTGAAGAAAATTTAAGTTTTGGTCTACGCATTCTCTCGTAATATTTTATTTACCATACTTTTTGATATACGATTAAAGTTTCTTGTTTTGTTTGTATGGTTGGTGGCTATATGAACATCTGAATGTGTATAAACTTCTATTTTCTTAAGGTTTTCTTTAGCTGTCAAACTTCTAAAGGCTACTTTAGAAATATGGCCAAAACAAGTTGTAGTTCAGTTAGGAAGTTATGATTTCGTTTGAAAAAGTGACCGGATGTAATTCTTGAACTTAGCCTAGAAGGTCTGAGCTATTTTTCATTTGACTCTCCACTAGTAGTCCTTCTGTAGTTTTTTTTTTTATGTAAGAAATCAAATGGAAAGTAAATCTTTAGCAATATGATGCATTACCATATAGCAACTTTATGATGCCTTCGAAAAGAATGTGAAAAAGTGTTGGAAGAAAATGTGTTTGCATTTCAAAGTATTCTGAACAAACAGTCAAGGACATTTTGTGACCAGGTACACCTTAAAATCGAAATTAAAAGAAAAAAACTAGACGTGCTGAGCCATTTTTTACAAGTAGGAAGCATCGAAGGCCTCAAAGTCAGCGTTGGTCTTTAACCCGAACTAAACCTCATCCAGGTACTACTGTCAAGTACGCCGTCAGGAAGTGGGTTGCGCTCCACGCTTTAAGTCTGTTGGGGTCAAGTTGCAGTGCAACAAAAGTCGCACGGCATACGCATGGTAACCTTAATTTGGTAGTCTACTTAGCTTTTAGTAAACAAAATTTAGCATTCATTTCTATTTTCTTACTGCTTTTGCTACTTATTTATGACACCATTGGCTACGTTTGTATGGCTCCGGTAGCCGAAAGCAGGCTCGGTTGAACGGTTGGAGAGGACATGTCTCCAATCTATGCCTCTTGTTTGCGCCATCTGTGATTCGTGACGCTTATATCGTCAACTACCTTAAGATATGTATAACATTTTTATATAATTTTTTTCTTTTGCAGTAAATTTTTTTTTGTTTCTTTTTCATTCTTTTTTTATTTTAATTGCTTTTTTTGTTTTATTATTATAATTTTTATTATTTTTTTATTTACTTTTATTTTAATTGCTTTTTTTTTTGGTTTATTATTATTATTTTTTTATTATTATTTGTGTTGTTATTATTATGTTTTATTGATAAATTTTATTTATTTTTTATTTTTCTTGCGGCACCTTTTCAAAGCCTGTCACTACAGTTTCGTTGGTTGAAGAGGCCTTGTCTCTTATATATACTTCTTTAAGCAAAGACTATATATAGAAACAATAATGGTTTACCCCAACGCCTATGTTAAATCCGTGCCTCAGACTGGAGGTCTTGTCTTCAATCCGTACTTATAATTTTCCGTTTTGCTTTGTTGCCTTGCCGCTACATCTGCGGCTCAGCTTTTCCAGGCTTCTTAACCGCCTCATTGTGTCTGCGATGACATCGCACGCTTCCCTTGATTTTTTCAATAGTTTGCAGCATATGACTTATATTTTCCTGTAATCTTGTGTAATCTTTCCCAAATATGCACACATCATCCATTGTTTGGTCCCCCCAAAGGTCTCATATGTTATTTCCTTCGTGTTTGAACTGGTGAAAGTATTCCATGAAACACCCGTGCCCGGTTGGTAACTGAGTTAGAAAGAATTCCACTTCAGCTTGCTTTCGTGCCAGCCACCGATTTGTCGATGTGTCCAGCGCCTTCTTTAGAGTTTCTCGAGAAAAAAATTTTCATCATTTCTAAAATTTATCCACTGTTGACATTACAGAGTCGCAGAGAGATACTTAGTCTCTTATTTACGGTAAAACTTGCAATAGGGATAATAAATAGCCAACTTTTGTCTAGGGACATAATCTCAGTTCAATATCCCTTTTAGACTTTCGAGATGTTTTCTTTCACGTTCTTTATGCACTTGCAGATCTAATTTCGAACTGCATGAATTCCCCCGTTGTCTATGTTCGGATTTCAATAAGCATTACTATAATTTTGATATCTCTGACTTGCTCTTCCTAAATCTACTATCTTAAATAATTAAAAACAATGTTTCGGGTGGGTGCTTGAAACCAGCTATTTTCCAGCCTTCCTAGCACGAAAGCCGTACTTTCAGTTTTATAGATGTGTTATTTGCTCTGAATAGCGTCTTACAGAGTCGCTAACAAACCTAAACTTAAAGAGCTTTAAAACTAATATAACGTAATTATGTAACTAACAATGTATGAAGGAAATTTGTTAAGGGATTAAGAGAAGGAAAATGAAATACGAATCAACAGTCAACATTAATACTATATGGTACTCGGAATCTCGTCCTTTCCGACATCATCAACAATGTTGCTCTAATGTGAATTAAACTTTGTGGCATGTTAAATAAATGTTTATGAATTGACCGTATAATGAGTATTTTCAAACATAAATATATACATTTATAATCTGTAAGATTTATCAATGTGTTTCTAAATCAAAGTCCTTGACGGTACGTTATTCAACCGAATTCTTCATTCTTAGAAAAAAGGATAGTTTTAAAATTTTACAACAAAAAAAAAACCTATATTTGTGTAGACAGATATATGTAATTAGTACCCTTGTAATGCGCTCATTTGACCATAACTCACACACATACCTACCAACATGATTTCTACCACTTCTTTCAAAACTTTTTTGCTTTTTATGTGAAACATGCTGCCAAGCGATAAAACAAATACATAAACACACTCAAACTTATAAATTTTTACCCAAAACAAAAACTGTGCATATAGTTAAGTACATGTGTATACGTTTACCCACATTAGGGTGGTTTTATCTCATAGGGTAAAACAGAAATTGAAGCTTCTTTAGTTACCTCATTGAAGTTTTAATTTTTGGTTTAGGGTCCATTTTCTCAATAGACATTTAGGACATAAAACTGATTTTTTTTATCTTTATGATATATAAATTAGTGTGGTTTTATCTCATAGGGTAAAAAAAATGTCAGAACTAGATTTTAAGATTGCCAAAGTTTGAGCACAATTGGAAGATTTTAAACCGTTCCACTTGGGCCTCAATATTTTGAAAATCTCGATTTTTTCCAGTTTGGTGACCAAAAACAAAACCTAGACCTCATTGAAAGTCTATTGAAATACAAAACCATTGACAAAGAAATATCAGAAAAAGGAATTAACAAAATGATAAACCACCTGTGGTATCTTAGTCCTGAACTTATTGCCCTGGCATTGTTTGACCCGAAAGTGTAAAATACCGTAACCATTGCCTTCATTATCTCCAATTCAGTACTAATTACGTATTTTTTTATTGCATATATAATATTAATAACAGCATCGCCTTTAATTTGATGTATGATACGGTCAAATATCTTTAACCGTTCCAGAGATATGGGTCGCCGAAGTCTCCAAACTGCAAAAAATCGAGATTTTCAAATGTTAACATGTTCCAATTGCACTCAAGTTTTGGCAATCTTAAAATCTAACAAAATGAAAAATTTAAGGAGGGTTAACCCAAACAAAGGCCGACATCGAGTTTTTAAAAGCACCTTAATCCATATACATACATACATGTATTTTTGTATAAGCACAATTTTTTACACATTACACCAAAATACATACACTAGACAAAAATTACAAGATTTTTTTTCCTCCATATTATCCTTTCCAACAAAAAAAACTACAACAACAACCACAACAAAAACAAAATATATTTAGATGCCCTGCTGGATATAAAATATCGGGCAGTCAATGTATCAACGATAATGAATGTTTGCAATATCCGTGCCGAAATGGTGGTCGTTGTCGCGATCATAATCCACCAAAAAAATATGAATGCAATTGCCCGATGGGCTTCACTGGCATGAATTGTGAACTGGAGCTATTGGCATCAGGTGTCTTAACACCATCACGAGATTTTATAATAGCGCTAGCGTTATGCACTAGTACGCTGATACGTAAGTATTTTACAATTATAATAAAAATACTAACAAAAAGAAAAATGTTATTCAAACAATACAAGTAAGAACTAGTTTGTCTTCGGTTGCGCCGAAGCCCACATACATTTCATGAATATTATTAAATTAAAATATGGTTGAATTTTCTGAAAATCGTAAGATCACCTAGCTGTTCAAATTAAAATGAGATAATCTAAATTCTGGAGGTCCAAAATGCAACATTTATATATTTTGAAAATGCAGATTCCTTCCACTTGCAGATTTCTATCGACATTTCGAATGGCAATGGAATCAAAAAAATGTAACAAAGTCTTCATTACGTTCACTTGAAACCATAATGTAGGACTAATTCTCACTGGGTCACAGATATGGTCGCCAAGCCTAAAAGTTATTCACTAGAAAAAAATACAGCCCTGCCAAAATACTGCCCTCAGAACCGCTACAGCCCTTATGTCCCCATAACACTATCTACATAATGAGGAGAGAAATGATATACTAACCAAACAGTTTCTGTTGAATACCGAGAAACCTGGGCATGCCAACAGACATCTGATTGATGAGGCTACACCACCCAGGGGCTTAGCGGGTCATCTCCATAAGTATTATGAGGAAATACGGCACCTGAGTGGTATGAAGCAAAAAAGCACAAGCAGGTCCTCAGTGATATCCACAGGCAGGCGTCGGACCTCTATGTCCGGCGAATTTAGTACTTAAAGAAAAACCCCCAGAACTAACAGAGGAGGAACGCACTCTCCCTAGGAAACGCGCGTCACTCTAGCTCAACTCCGATCTGGGTAGTGTAACATGCTAAACTCTTACCTATCCAGAATAAACCCCGACATACAATGTGTCGCCGTATGAAACCAACCATCTCTTCAATTGTATTGTGGAACCAACGCTTCTAACACCTCTCTCATTGTGGTCCACCCTGATCGAACAGCAAGTTTCCTTGAACTCCCGTTATAGGACATTGATGACAATTTGTGATTGGTCACACCTATTGGAGCTCATACTCCTCTTCATTCCTATATACTCCCATGTGTCCTGGAATTTGTATTGCTTACAATCTGACACACTTTTAGATGCTGTGACATGCGAGATTATTGCCTTAATTGCTGCTTGGCTGTTGGCGGCTACAGTTTAAGCTATTTTCTTCCAGTGTTTCTACTGCTTAGGTAATTGCTACTACTACCACGTGAAATACGCTGAAGTGCTCTAGTAGTTTATAAAGTGTATTTATTTCCGATCACCATAGCATACTGCAGACACTACTCCTTCCACTACTTTGGGACCATCGGTGTGCACGTGTGTCGCTTCGTCCGCCACTCATCCACCTCTACAGCGGCTCTAACAGAATTTCGTATGGCATATACCGAATCAGGTAGCCACTTCGTCCTGTAATTTATGGAGCTATACTGTTATGGCTGTATAGTCCGCGCTCAAACTGCTCTGAGCCTCGTAACACTTGTTAACGCTTTGCTCTTTACTACCACATCTACAGGTGGAATGTGCAGATTGGCTGCAGTGTAGTTTTGGAGACTGTTTTCATGGCTCCCGTCAGGCTAAGCATTGAAAGCCTGCATATCCGTACTTAGTTTTTGAAATAGGTTATTTTTGTGTGGCCTTCCACCAAAGAAGAACTCCATAGTATAGGATAGGGTTAAAATCGCTGTAAATACACATTAAGGGAGAAGGCCATAGACCACACGTTTACCTCAGCATTATATTGCATATATAAGGTGTCGCCGAGGACTACTCTCTGCGAACTTCCATAACAACTTACTGTCTAGAATGATTCCTAGATATTTTTTGCTGGGCCCTTGGGATCTTGTACCTCTTAATAAACAAGACCATATCCATCTTATTTGCGCCGCCATTAAAAACACAGGTATGTATATCCCGAAGGGCTCGATCCATCAAACAGCCAACTGTTGGAAGGCACTTTCCACTTGTAATATTTACGGGTTCCTCACCGCACGACCTGAGCAGATGGTTGTTGGCCACCATCCACAGCAGAGGTGATAATACTCAGCCCTGCAACCAGACCTTATCCACTTATTTCGTGGCCTACAACCCCTATTCTGCAGCAATCGTGCTGTAATTAAACATACAGGGCTGGATCAATCAATGACTATCCATGATGGGCCGTTAAAACACATTGTTGAAAGCCTCGCCAATAGCAGACTCCCAAGGCATAACCCTTATATTCCAGGATGCCGCATCACTTCAAAGAGTTTTTATAAACATAGAGAAAGTCCTGGAATATAAGGGTTTGCTTTTGGTGTTCGCACGTTTTGTTGTGGACTATCATCCTCCCAAAGATTTTGAGCAGGAGTTATGCTAAGCTAATTAGTCTGTAGTCTTTTAAATACAGACGACCGATCTTCCGCGCACATAATTCAGTCTTATGTACCAAATGAACCTTAACTTAAGCCATTCCACGACCGGAACCATACTTGGTATACCATTCCATATTCCAGAAAAGTATGGAACTTCAATGCAGATGAAAATGGAAAATATTTTTAACTAAATAGTTTTTGGGTAGAAAAACGTAATGAGGTACTTTGGTAAAGAGAAAACAAAATTTAAAATCGAAAAATTTTTTACAAAAATAATTAATTTTTTTTAATATATGTATTTAAAATAAATTTCTAACTTTTAAGTACTTATACTACACCTTTTCCTGTTTAAGTTCAGAAATTTACAACCCAAGTTCAGAAAATTGCAATTCAAGTTCAGAAAATTACAATTCAAGTTCAGAATTTCCAATTCAAGTTCAGAAAATTACAATTACAATTCACAAAATTACAATTCAAGTTCAGAAAATAACAACTCAAGTTTAGAAATTCCAATTTAAATATAGAAAACTACAATTCAAGTTCAGAAAATGACAACTCAAATTCAGAATTTTCAATTCAAGTTCAGAAAATTACAATTCAATATCAGAAAATTATATTTCAATTTCAGAAAATTACAATTCATATTCAGAAATTTATAAGTGGGATGTTATTTTTCGAGAGTTATTCCAATTCATAATACGTAATAGAATACTTATAAGTTATTTGCGGAAGTGTTGGCAATGGTGGCCTGGATACACCTAACCCACGTTTTCTCCAAGGCATGTACATCCCGAGCTAAAAAATCAAACGGAGGATCTTTGCAACAAGTGCATGAGGACTCTCCGGCCATGAAAGTACTTCAGTCGACACCGCAGTTTGAAAGCAATGGAAGGGCGAGACCAAGTTGTGAGAAGCAGATGGAGGAAGACTTGATCTGTGCTTCCTTGACTGTGTAAGTGGTCATATCTTCGTCATCACTACTGTCATACTCAATGCAGATCAGTGCTTGTGACACTAAGAATATAGTTGGATGTCCTTGTAACTAACTTCTTATGAGAGGAGAGATAAGAGAGGAAAGGGGTTTTCTTCGCTATCACCTTCATGTTAGAAAAAATGATTTAAGTGGGTTAAGAAGTCCTATGCGTAGCAGATAGTAGGCCTTCATATCCATGTATCAAATTATAGGCGCTAACATTTACCATCTTACATACTTTTATTTCCATTGCATGAAAGATAAAATTCCTGAAAAACTTTCTGAACTTGAATTGTAATTTTCCGAACTTGAACCGTAATTTTCTGAACTTGAATTTTAATTTTCTGAACTTGAAATGTGACTTTCTGGATTTGAGTTATAATTTCTGAACTTAAATTGGAATTTTTGGACTTTAATTGTAACTTTATGAATTCGAATTTTAAATTTCTGAATTTAAATTGGAAGTTCTGAACTTGAATTGTAATTTTCTGAACTTTAGTTGTTATTTTCTCAACGTAAACTGGAAAAGGTGTACATAGATTCGTACTTCTTTTATATATATTTCGTAGTGCGTAGATTGGTTGTCATTGGTATATATCTTGCATGTAAATATATATATATATATACATATGTACAAGGCTAAAAATTTGTTATAGCCATTTTTTTGTTTTCAAATATTGACAAGCACTAACACCATTCGTATATGCATGCACGTTCCTATTATTTATAAGCAAACGATTTTAGTTATAAGTTAAGTCACACACAAATTTAATTTCACATATTTGGACCACGAATACAGAAATTTTTATCATTTAAATATGTGCATAATTTTTCGCTATGAAATTTTTTACAAAATATTTACAATTGCTAACCATGCCCACAAGCCACAACGTGCATTAAAATGAACGCGCTTATGCTTAACCATATAACCGCAACACCAAAATTCCACGCTGTCAAACATAAAAATGCAACGTATTACACATATACATATGTATGCATGTATGTATGTTGATTCATTATGAACTGATATATGTATATAGTTATACAAACATACCAAAGAAAAGCCATCAGAGATTAAATTAATATTTGTTTCATAATAAAAATTATATGCATCAGCAAACAAAAATTAAATATTTACATGAATGAAAAAAAAAAAAAATATGTAGGAGCATCGCACGTGAAAAGAAGTATAAATCAAAATGTGAAAAATGTGTGCCTATTCACCAATGTTTGCGCTTGCTTCTCCAGAGTAGCATTAGCTGCGAAAAATATGCTCTGATACTGCTTCGGCTTTGAACATGAACAGAGCGTAGAGCAGAGCCGTAGCAAATAATAGTCATAGCATATCTTATGCTCTGCTAGGAGCTAAGTCATGTTTTAGAGCAAATTGAAGAAAAAAAAACTACAATCGAAATCCTCTTTGTAGGAAAGTGATAGAAAAAATAATACATTTAATGCTGTTTGCACCTAAAACACCGTTGCAATTTTTCTCGCTGTATGAAAGGGTACTATATTCAGCCGATCGGAATTTTACCTTTCTTCAGTGCGCTTGCTTCGATCATCGCAATTTTTGTTATCTTTGGTTGGCTGCCAACACAGAGACTGGGAGATACCTAGCATTCTCTTGTTCAACCTCTCTTCGTTTTGAACTTCTGTTTCGGTTGTGAGGCAGCTCATGCCGAGTACTTCCAGCTTCATCTACTTGGCGAGCTGCTGCGCTTCACCAACTACATCCACTGCACTATCGACAGCTTCTCTGAAGGCCGACTGATTTCTATTATTTGATTCTATTATTGCGTGACCAGATTTCAATAGGGCGTACCCGATCACATATGGCCCCTAGGACCTGGGCGTAGCTTATGTCTTCCACAGGTTGTACCACAAATGTTGCTGCTTGCCTCTTATTTCTAACCCATTTTTTTTTTAGGTTTAAAAGCATGCATGGGTGTTGCCTGCTTAGTTGGTTGGGCCCTTTTGTCTCGGCTTCTGAACCATTATATGGGACCAAAACTCGCCCTGTACAATTGTATTTATTTCTACGTCTTTTTTTCTTTTTTGGCTTCGAAGTCTTCTATATAAGAATCTGAATTCGTTCTTGTCCTTTTATTTGTTCGGCCCGATTTGTTACGCTCCTTTGTATGTTGAGCCATTAAAAATCCCATGTAGCTTAAGGATTCTTCAAGAAGAGTAATGCCGGTCCTTATATCCTTAGACACGGTCTTCAGCTTGACAGCGATTTCCTGCATATTGAGGGGCACTAATACTGCGTACTCCAACAGCTCGGTCAGACTCTTTCATTCGAGGCTTGTGTGTGTCAGTAAGCCTCTTTGCAAAGTCGCACGCTTTCCCTTTCCGACAGCGTGTTGTGCGACGACTCTGGGCGAGCCGGAAGGCGCTATTCTGCTCGTAGCAGCAGTAGTTGGCTATAAGGGTGTTTCACCCATCGATGTTTTTGCCACCTGTATCCTTTCTGCCGATCAGTTGGCTTGAGTAGGCATTACCAACAAGGCCGCATTCGCGAGGGTTTTTAAAACCGACTGTCTCAACACTCTGGTGACCATCATGAATACTGCTTCATCGCCTTCACCTTTCCCTCTCGCTGTGCTTTTATTTGTGTCTTACACGTTTACTCTATTGGTTTTCCGTTTCAAGCCGCCATCTCTGCACGATGTGCAGTCGCCATCATCGACTACCGTGTTTATTTTTGCTTACGCAGTGATGCCACGCGTAGTTTGATACAGGTCCTTTTGTAAGTCTGTGTACAGAGCCAAAATCGCAACTGATCCTGCACCACCAACTTAATGGAGAAGTGCTTCGAATGTTCTAGAGGCTTTGCCAAGGTTTTATTGAGACACAGACGGAGGCGATATTAACCTACCAGCAGTTTCGGTAAGGTGTCCCCCTTGTGGACTAAGGTGCAGACCACTGCAACCGCCAGCCTATAGCATAACTTTCCAAATCCATTTCCAAATCTAGCCAACAGGATCTTACTGGTTTCCATCTTATTAACTTATAGAACTGTGTTACTTTTTGAGACACACAATCGTAGTTTTCAACTGGATATCCTCATTTTGGTTTATCTCATCGTCTGGGAAGCATTCTCCTATCTACCACCTAGGGGAAATGGGGGTGGGGTACTCGGCAGTGCATCGATACTCACTTGGAAATAGATGCATTAAGAAATCATGGAAATACCTAAGTATAGCTTTGTGTGCATTTATTGTTGTTGGGTCCGATAGTTTAATACGGGCGGGATACAATTTTCGGCTTAAAATACTTGCTGTGCTATACAGAGTGCTGTTTTAAACGAACTTATCAGGTGTATGGATATGAAACCGGTATTTTTTATTAAAAAAAAAACACATTTATTTCAAGAGAATGGTAACGAATATTTTATTCAAAGTAAGCGCCCTCGCTGGCTACACATTTTGACCACCTCTCAGGCAATTTATGGATACCTCGCCGAAAACAGTCTTCGTTTTTTGAAGCAAACCAGTCAACGAGCCATTTTCCAATATTTTCATAAGAAGTGAAGCGCTGTTCGCTAAGTGCATGCCCCATCGATGCAAATAAGTGAAAGTCGGATGGAGCCAAATCTGGTGAGTAAGCGGGGTGGGATAGCGGTTGCCAGCTGTACGACTCAACCAATTTCCGAGTCTGTTTTGTTCTGTGTGAGTGTGCATCGTCATCGCGAAAAATCACTTTGTCATGCCTAATTTCGTATTCGGGGCGTTTTTTGCACAGAGCACTGTTCAAGTTGGCCCACTGTTGTCGGTAGCGTTGACCATTAACATTTTCGCCTAGTTTTAGAAGCTCATATCAGATTGCACCACGCTGATCCCAGAAAACACAGAGCATTGTCTTTTTTCCGAAGCGATTTGGTCTTAGGGACGATTTTGCTGGTTGGCCAGGGTTCACATACGATCTCTTGCACTTGGGATTCACGTTTTCCGGTTTTCTTGCTCTTTGTCGTTCAGCTCATGTGGCACCCGTCTTCCGCTTTTCATGATCTTTCCCGTGAATTTTAAACGTCTAGAAAGGTTGTCTGGGACACAGTTAGTTGTTGTGCGAGCTGTTTTTGCGTCTGACTATCGTCTACATCCAGCAAAGCCTGCAATTCAACATCCTCGAACAATTTCGGTGGTTTGCCGCGTTCAGCGTTTCTCACATGAAAATTACCACTTTTAAACTTGTTGAACAACTCATTATACTGCGTACGGCCAAGATCATGCTCTCCGTAAGCTTCAAGAAGCATTCGATGAGATTCTATCGCCGATTTACCCAAATGGAAGCAGAAAATTAATGGTCCCCGCATATCGTTGTTTGAAGGGACGTATTTCGACATTTCCAAGAGCAAAAAAAACACGATGTTGTACGAAACTTGAAATGTTTGGTATTGCATAATGTTGAAAGATCATAAGACGCCAACTAGCGCCTTTGGTAAGTTTTGACTGTTTCTACAATTGTGCCTACTGACCACTAGATGCCAATGCTGGTTTCATATGCATACACCTGATATAAGGGTTATATTCTTTGACTAATTTCTCGACCAAAGGGACCACAATTTGGCGTCTAACGTGAACCAACTAGGCATTTCAAAAACCGTCTTTCCTGTGGCTGCGTAGGTGCACCCTTTAGCTACACTTTACAAAAACAATTTTACAAAAAATAACCATGGTAACTCTCTGTAAGATGGCATGGCATAGGTAAGTTCTCCTGAACAAACATAAAGCCCAGCTAATCGAGTATATTTTTAATTTGCATTTAAAAGTTAAATTTATCCCATGAAATCCTCCACCAAGTTTACAGAAACCTGAAGGATTTAAGCTTTAGTCCTTTAAAATAAGCAGGATTTCACCCTAATACCTTGACGCATCATATATTTCAGAAAGTCATTAAAAAGATGCTAAGTTTTGATCCAATGTGTTGTTAACGATTTGCGCGGCATTTGGACGTATGGTTTAAAAAAGCTAAAAGTGTTTAGCTTTCTAAACTGTACAAAGGTCATTTTCAAAAAAAAAAAAAACAAAAAAAACAAAAAAACAAATACATGGTAACTATGTTGCCAGAAAAAAGTCGTAGTTTTTTTAGCAGTCACTTTATAAGAGCGGCAGATATAATAAAGTAATCATTTAAGGGCAGGTACCCTTGGAATGCAATAGTAAGATTTTCTATAGTTTGTATAATTACTCCAAATAAAATAAAGAAAGGAAATAATTTAATAAAATAAATTAAATACATTTGTATATTCATTCTATTTGTATATACCCATATTACATTAACATAAAACTACGGCGAAGCCAATAAATCGCAAGCAATTAGCAACTTACCGGTGAATTGGAAATTAAAATTGCAAGCATTCGTTTCGAGAGTCATGATCACTTTCATTCAGGGATGCACCTTAACGTTAAGCTAATCGTTTATCAAAAAATTTCCACCGTTTCCGTTGAAACACTTCGAAATATTATCGATAAAGAAATTATCAAGATAAATTGTATCTCGTTTTTAACCGAAACTAAAAGCTTTCGTTAACGTTAGAAACCTTAACAAAAACTTGATACTTTATGTTTGAATTGTGCTGGCAATGCTATAGCCATGGTGAAGCCGTAAGGTGGTAACAACGAGCGCACATACACACACAAACTCCATGTAATTTGTTTGTGTAATTCGTTGGTGGTAATGTCAAAAATACTCTGAGAAATGTTCGTACTGTCAAAATTCATGAGAAAAGTTGCAATCAGCTTGGCTAATGCTTTCACCTTTAATGACTCCGCCATCAATCAGCTTTGCCAGCATAGTTTGAATTTAATAATCAACATAAACGATTTGATTTCGTTTTGATATGGCAGATAACGTAACGAAATCATTTCGTTAATTTGACGTTCTTAACGTTAATAAGCGAAACGAAATGACTTTGTTTCGTTTATTAACGTTAATTATCGTAACGAAATGATATCGGTTCGTTGGTTAAGCATGCCTGCTTTCATTGAAGTGTATACATATGTACATTCATACATATAGAGGTACTTTCAACCACTTAACGGTGGTATACTCATGATTATGTACTTTTACACATAAGTATGTATGTACATCCACTTTCGAACTGTCCATTTCCACACATACACATATTTATAACTGCGTATGTATTTACGCATTCACTCTGAGTGCAGCTTCAATTCATTCGGCAAGAGACTAGCTTATAATTTATATTTTTTTTATTTGGAATAGAACTAGTTCCATTTTTTAATAATTTTTAAGAACTGCTTTTGTTTTTATCTGCCTATTGATAAATCATTCAAGGTTCGAATCGAGCTCAAGGCCAGAACAATAATTTTTTTCTAATGCTAATTATTGTTATTTTTTTTTTTAATTTTTCTAAATTTGAAAAATTGTATTTTGTTTTTGGAATAGTAAGTAGAAAAATTTTTTTTTTCAGACAACCTGCCATAGCTGCGCAGATAGATCCATTTCGAAAGGTGCTAAGCCTTCATCATCAGTACGCTTTTAGGCATGCTGCTCTAACCATTTAGCTATACAGCGGTGGTTTGTTTGACTGGCAAATTTGCTACTTCTATTCCTTTTTACCAACTATATTTATTCAGTGTTGCGCCATCTGGTGCAAATCACTGATAATGCTGGATTTTTGTTTATTGTCAATTACTTTGTTTGACATTCCCAAGTGCTCATGGTTTATTAACAATTGTTTTTGTTTTTATCGGCCTATTGATAAATCATTCACTATTCCAAAAACAAAATACAATTTTTCAAATTTAGAAAAATTAAAAAAAAAAAATAACAATAATTAGCATTAGAAAAAAATTATTGTTCTGGCCTTGAGCTCGATTCGAACCTTGAATGATGTTTAAGAACTAGTTCCAAAACTATAATACCTTTTCGCGTTACGAGATTGAAGAAGAAGAATCTGGGTCCAAAATAAAATTTTTGCAGTTGTGCTAGTTTTCTAGATCATCCTGTGTGACCCTTCAAGTGCGGGGCTCCTCTCTTCCATGAAGGGCTACACATAATAATTTAACATCCTACAACCATCGCAATTCCCCATCCATGGACCGGGTTTAGCGTTACTTTGGGTATTCTGGCTACTCTTACGCGAATGGGCTAGGCATTTTCTTATTTGTGAGAAAAACATGCCTCATATAAGTGCTAACAGTATCATATGTGTTGCTTCGGCATGTCATTTTATTGGCGACACTACTCGGGATAGATCCCCAAGTTTTTCTCCTACCCTTCTTCGCTGGGCGGCGAAGTACTCGTGTCGGGAGAATGTGTGAAGTACATAGCTTAATTGTCCACAGTACAGTTAGCTCGTGTTTGCAACTGAGTCTCCGTGTGGTCGCCTCAACAATGGGTTCAGTTCAATTGAAGCCCTGATCCACTTTCCTACGATGCTCTTGCTCCATTTTTTTTGCCAGCCTCGAATAGATTATTATCGCGCCTGTATGGTAACAGTAGCTCTACTCGCTTCCGATCCGCTTTCATATGTTGCTTTTCTTTCCTCATCAGAAATATATCGGTATCGTATTCGCAAGAACCAGGACAGCTTCAGCCGCGACCGTACGGTAGCCGAAGCTGTTTGCAGTGCCCCAATGCATTGAAGCAAGTAACCATTTGTGAATATAGAATCGTAGGCTGATGCAAGCAGCTTCCCTGTAAATGGCTTTGAACCACCTGTCTTTGGTAAAAATCTTTTCAAATTTGCTTTTGCGTGCGCAGCCCTTTCGAAGGCTCGACGTATGTTCTGCGATAAGGTGAGCTTATTGTCGAGCTTCTTCCCTGGATATTTCTTTGAAATATTTGTTTCAATTTGCTGTTCTCCAACGGTCATGGTAATGATAGTTCTGATACGGAGACCGTCATTAGGCATATACCTTTTTACACTAGGCGTGACCTTAATTAATAAATAATGTAAGGCGCAATAACCTCCGAAGAAATTTTACGCGAGCTTCGCTTCTTATTTGCGTCGTTCTCCTTTAAATTTTTGCTACGAATTGGCGGGACGGGACTTACTTATTTTAGGCCGACTCCGAACGGCATCTGCAAGGCAGATGAGTTGTCACTGAGAGCTTTTCATGGCAGAAATACACTCGGAGTGCTTGCCAAACACTGGCGAGGAGGAGCGACCCTGCTTAGAAACATTTTCTTCCAATTGAAAAAACTTGTTTCTAAAATTTTGATGTTGCTTTGACCGGGGCGTGAACGCAGGATCTTCGGTGTGGTAGGCGGAGCACGATATCATCATACCACGGCGGCCGCTAACGGCGTGACCTAATTTATCTTAAATTGTGCCAGCTCGCAGTTTTGCGCTGTTACGATAGCTGCCATGTCGTCCGCGAAATCGACTAGAAATTAACTTTCTGGCACTTCCAGTCGAAGAGAACTGTCGTAAGTAAAATTTCAGAGATCGACGCCTAGTATCAAACCTTGGGCTGCTTCACCTGGTACATTAACCTACTCTTGACTGTGAATGTTTCCGTTCGTTAGATACTGGTCTCTCAAGTAGTCCCTTAGACTTCCTAGCATGTATCCTAAAATAGGACTCTAATACCGCAAGCACGTCATCGTTCCTGGCTGAGCTAAAAGCATTCTTGGCGCTTAGCGTGACTAACAAGACTACGAATCTTTCTCGGTGGGACACAGTCTCGGCTTTCTTGACTGCGTTTATCACTTCTGCAATGGCGTATATTTTAGAGTGACCTATACATGCTGTCTATGAGACAGTTTTCCCCCACCCTCTAATGCTATTGTGAGGCGTTGCTACAGAAAAGTCTCTCTATCTGTTTTCCTGCAGTCTCCAGATACATTGTGGGCGGAAATGTAATGGAATAAGTACTAGCCGTACTGTTTTCCATCTGGTGGGAAATTTTTTAGCTTCGAGGCATTTGTTTTGCACGTGCAACAAAAGTTCTTGACAGATATTTTCAGCTTGCATTGTATCCTAGGCGGCCATCGTGGCGTGATGGTAGCGTAGTCCGCCTACCACACCGTATGCCCTGGGTTCGCACCCCGGGCAAAGCAACATCAAAATTTTAGAAATATTGTTTTTCAATTAGAAGAAAATTTTTCTAAGCGGGGTCGCCCCTCGGCGGTGTTTGGCAAGCGCTCCGGGTTTATTTCTGCCATGTAAAGCTCTCAGTGAAAACTCATCTGCCTTGCAGATGCCGTTCGGAGTCGGCATAAAACATGTAGGTCCCGTCCGGCCAATTTGTAGGGAAAATCAAGAGGAGCACGACGCAAATTGCAAGATTAGCTCGGCCTTAGATCTCTTCGGAGGTTATCGCGCCTTACATTTTTTTTTTTTTTATTGTATCCTAGGGCATTTCATCTATAATAGAGGTTTTATAAGGTTTCATGCTGCATAGGGCCGTTTTAAGCTCTTCTTTTTGAAATGACTCCATATTGCGGTATTCTTCGGTGACATATCCATCCACTCTTAGTGGATAAGTGAGAAGGAGAACGTCCACAATGTGTGTTATATTTTCTTCATCCATCACCTGGTTCGGTGGACGGAGTTTTTTATTACTATTCTTCATCCCTGCCAAAGTTATCCACTTCCTCGAAAGGCGTGTTCCAGCATCTAACTTTGTTTTGCTTGATTGTAGAGCCAAAAGCTTCCTTCGCTCTTTTGTATGGTTTCGACTTTTCGAGAGTCGCGTCCCAACCCATATTTTCTGCAGCTTCGCGATCACGACGTTTCATCAATATATTTGCTTCTTTCATCTCCACGTTCTTCTCCCTGGCATAGAAATCTTGCAAGCACTGTTTGTTCAACCGTCTCTATATAAAGTACTATTACCGACAATAAATCATATAACTTTCGTATCGTCTCGAAATCAAGAATTACATAAGATATCGCATCTACATCTATTACTAAAATAAATAACTGGCTGATCAGTTGGTAAGGTAGTTTAGAACTAGTTTGGTTAATTGCAGAATATCTACATGGATATTATACTTCAACGAATGTCCGCAAACGAATTAAGAGTGGATATTACAAAGCTCATAAATAGATATATCCTATAATTTTCTGCTCTCACCTACATATGTATATATGTAATCCCATACATATGCATATTTTATGTTCAAGTGATTTTAATTATTTTTTCCTTTCTTTTTTGCTCATAAATTTTAGGCTTCAATGACAAGTGTATTACGGAATCCTTCTTTGCAATTTTTCTGTTGCGTATTGGCACTCGATAATTGAAGAGGGCAGATAGCAACAAAGTAGAGAACCTTAGCATACGTACACTTAAATTGAAAAGTGTTGTTAGTAGGGGCGTTAATATACTTACCTATATAAGGGATCCACTTATGCGTCTAGTGGAGGTTTTTATATGGTTTATATATCAGCATACATTCACAACTTATCTCGTGAACAGGGGAGAATTCCTTATTCACTAGGGGTAAAACCTTTCTATGCGATACATTTGCTATAGCTCAATTAATGTAAATTTAAAAAAGTTATTTAAACATAAGCGAAATATTCGAAGCGGTAAAATGGTAGCTGTTTAAACAAATTTTTCAATTTTGGGCAAAATATTTTTCCTCAAACTGGCTTTTTAAATATAATGGGGGCTTTCGATATGAAACTCGTCCCATAATGTGCTTAAAAAACTAACTAACTGGCAATTGATACCACGGATACCACGAAAAGACACCATTCCTTTTCCTCCTCGAACCACTTTGAGGAAATTAAATAAAAGCTAAAAAGTACTTGATGTCATACTCCACGCTTGCGCGCAGATTATACAGAAAGTGATATCCCACGGAGGGATACCATTACCTCTCCTCCTCGAACCACTTTGAGGATCTGATAAACGCTACCAAGTCGTTGATGTCCTACTCCACGATCTCGCCAAGATTATACAGAAAGGGAAACCCCAGAAAGCGCTGCCTTGCATCAAATAGCGTCGGGTAGTTCCAGACGATGTACGCCAACCTTTCATCCTCTTCATCCACTTTATATTCTTGCAAAAATGACTCTAATGTGCTCCTAATATTTCTGGAAGCCTAACCTTAAATTTGAATCCAATAATTATTACTGAAAGTATGGAAATTTTTTCCCTACATGGGGAGTAAACTTGTCGGAACTTTTTGGGATTACGTTTTTGACCAGGGTATCTTCATAGTGCGACACTCCGGTGTTTGTAGCCATTTTTAGTCGGCTTGACGGTAGACGTGCTCCTTTAGTATTATCTTGCACTTTTAAAAGTGCCTACCAAAGCTTTCTTGGTAAAAAAGAATCATCCTGGCCTGGCGAGTTTGTCTGCAATGTAGTTTTCCTCGACGATCCTGTGCTCGGGGATCCAAGTTAGGTGTACATGGTTCTGTTTCACATTCTCCTGAAAAGATCGGTAACAATTTAGTGTTAGCTCAGAATTAAACGAGGCCAAGAGATTTGACAGCAGCCTGGCTGTCGCTCAAAATACAGTTATCGTTGCCGCTATAGTTTTCCCATGTCCTATGTGCGGCTTCCATAAATGCTGATACTTCGACCAGGAAGACACTATATCCATCGGGTAGTCTTAAAAGGAAAATTTGAGGTCTAGGTCGCTTGAACATACTCCACCTATAACTCTGCGGTTTAGCTTAGTACCGTCGGCGTATATGGAAAAGCAGGAATGTTTAACATAAAGTTGCTCTCGGCAACTGTTTTGATTGCACAGAAATCCGTGCTTACAGGAAAAAAAGCTGTATTTGTTTATAATTGTTGCATTTGGGCCACTCCACATAAGGCCGACGGATGTCCGCTGTTCGCTAACCAACTGGATCCAATCGTAGGATGTCAATATGATTTAAAAGGTTGCGCTAGGCGTTGTTCTTAGAGTACCACTTATGCTGATTATACTATATCTGGGTACTTGAGCCAACAAGTTTAAGATTGACGCCTTAATCAGAATATTGGTAGTAAGTCTCCATTCGCTCACCACAGGGATGGAGATCTATGCGAACCTGCATCCTTACAAAGCGACCCAGCCCCGTGGCCAGAGACTAAGCCATCGCATCACGGAAAGATATCTACCCTTCGCGAGGGTGAACGTGTGATTGAATACAAGAAATTTCCAGAAATAATCGAGATAGGCAGAAGCTTAAATCTATATTGAGTCCCAGGGCATATGGGAGTAGATGGAAATGAAAAAAGCGGATTTGCTAGCAGCTTTCATTTGTTTTATGTTGGTTCGTCGATATTTGCAACAACCTACTTATTAACGATATTTGTTCGGATCATCTCAAGAAACTTAACAGTGTTAAGCTTTAATAGGCATCAAATTCCCTTCAGGCTATATTTCCAGAAAGGCTTCGTAACCAAATTTTTTCTGTGTGTGCTTGGCTTTTTTTAATGACTAAGCAACCGAGTGGGATTAAACTAATTCAGTCCAAAGGATTATGAACCAGTTTGATTCTAACACGTTGAAAGTGAAGTACGCAAATTACTTTCATTGTGAGGTTTTACTATCATTTTCATGCTGAATATTTCCCAAATTATTAAATAAATTATAAAATTAAAAAAAAATTGCTTCAAATAAATGTTTTCATACATTTAAAAAAAGCAATATGGGCAATCCCCGATTATTAAAAATCATACAAACAGACAAAATTGGTTAATTCGTTGTAGTTCTATAAATAGAACGAAAACAGCAACAAAACCAAAGTTTCTTTGAAAAACCGCCGTACCAAGCATAGCTTTAACACATAATTGCATACGAAGTATGCAATGTGTAAAAAAAGATTAAAATATGCAAAAAGAAGGCAATTGGGAAAGACTTCACAACAGGCATGACGTAGCTGAATGCGTTTACAACCATTTCAACTATCGTAGGGGTGAGAGTTCGACTCCCACTCCCGGGAGAAAAGGCTTTGAAGAGATTTACAAGGTATAATCGAAACAGTTGTCGCCTTGTCCGTCCTGATGTCACGTTGTTTAAATTTTTCCCAAATTATTAAATAAATTATAAAGAGCTCTTTGTTGTACAAAATATCTGAGCCCATTTATTTCACTGTTCAGTGAGACGAAACAATAACAAAAATACTCAGGAATTAATCGAAACTTTTCACACCATAATATATAGACAAAATTATTCTTCAAAAAGCTAAGCCTTTAAGACAGAAAGATGAGGTACTTATTAAAAGTATTTTTGATACACTATTCTGAAATTCAATAAGTACGTCTTTTTATGAACTATTAGAACTTTTTTTCATTATACTGTGAAAAATTTAATAATTTTTCGAGTTATTCATATCGTATAGTTTCAATAGTTTTGTTTGAGGCACACATCAAGTTTATTCGAATAGAATATTCTCGAACACTTCTCTTATATAAAGGTGCCCCCCCGTGCCATCTACTTAATTTTTTTTTTTTTTTTGCTGATGTTGTCATTGTTGTTATAGCAGTGTTTTCGTTACGTTATATGTATGACAACACTCATCACAATACTATTAATTTCATTAGTGGACTGCAGGGCGTATAGGTAACATTGAGGCTCAGTTTACCGAACCAAGTATTAAATTTTAAAATACTTCACGTGAATTTAATAGATACAGTTTTGCTGCGGAACAAAACAGAACAAATACTAATTAAAATTTGTACGTAGAGGAAAAACCAAAACACACCGAAGCTAAAGCTTGGATACACGTATGCACTAAAAAAGAGTAAAAAATCCAATATTTGTTACATCAACTTTATCTAACTTTGATGGTTTTAAAATGAAATATTAGAACTTGCTACGCGATTGCAACTCGAAAGCTACAAAAATAAACCATCTGAGTTAGAATGTGGTACTGCTGCTATAGATATGCGCGTTTGTATGAGAATGTATGCATTTATATGTGCATAAGTTACACAGTTTCGCATTTGTGGCAGCTTTCTTTCGAACAATCTGACACGTTGAACATTATTTATTTAATTCGTTGCAGTTTTATGTTGTTGTTAGTTTTTGTGTGTGACTACACAAATGAGGTTTGGTTAGCGATGCATTATAAACGAAATGAGTGGGGACGAGTGTGTATGTGGGTGCTGGTTGAAAGTAATTAATACTTTGCGTATGGCAAACAGCGTGTTTTCCGCCAAAACTACAAAATTATGCATTTGAATGTATTACAGCAGCGATAAGAAAAACATCATAGCATTTTTTTCAAGTTTGGTCAATTAGATATTACCTTTTTTTAAATTTCCATGAATTGTAGCTAAAACTATGTAAACCAGCGTAAAAATGTTTCCAACAAGAATTTCACAAAAATTTCGATAATCCTATTTGAAGTTCTCTGAAGTTTTTAGAGTATATGGTTTTGTAGCTCAAGCAAATTTGGTTAAACAAAGTACAATTTATGGGTCCCTAAAATTTCGCATAAATTTTTGAAATTTTTTTTTCTTAATGGGGTTTCAGAAGTAAAAAAATATTGTTTACACTTTATATGGAGAAAATTCTCAAATAACTTTAGAAAAAAATGTCCGAAAAACAATGCGAATTTCGAGATACCTCTTATTTGTAATTTGTAAGACTGAAATTGTTTGCGCTACAAAACTGCGAAATACGCGCGAAGTGCTTGCCAAACACTGCTGAGGCGCGACCCGGCTTAGAAAAGATTTCTTCTAATTGAAAATACTTGTTTCTAAAATTTAAATGGTGCTTTAACCGGGGTCCCAGGGCATATGGGAATAGATGGGAATGAAAAAGTGGATGAGCTAGCTAAAAAGGGCGCATCCCTTGAAGCTTGTTACGTAGACGTCCCAATTAGACTGGGCGAGATTAAGCGAAGGCAAGAGGTGCAAATGATCGACCAAGCAGGAAAGGCGTGGGTTCAAGCGCGGGGCTGTAAAGTGTCGAAGATTATGTGTAGGTTTTACAACCTTAGATTAACAATGTTGCTTCTATCATTATAAAGAGAGGACTGTAGACTCATGACGGGTATTCTGACTGGACACTGCCTTCTGGCGTCACATGCCTTTAAATTAGGCTTGGTCAGTGATACATCTATCAAGTGCGGGCTGGAGGAGGAAACGATCGAGCACGTTCTGTGCCGGTGCCCTGCGCTTGCCATGCTAAGACTCCAGCTATTAGGAGTCATACGGCTGTCAGATCTAGAAGCAGCGAGTGGCCTAAGTCCTAGGAAGCTTCTAGTATTTGCCAAGAGGACGGAGTTATTTCATAACATATGTAGCTCCTGGTTTTTGATAGGGTTTTTCAGTTTGGTTGTTAAAACAAACTTCTGGTAACACTACGGACTCATTCAGTCTACGTGAGGTCCTCATGGACCAGCCAGTTCAACCTAGCCTAACCTTACCCAGGGCGTGAACCCAGGATCTTCAGTGTGGAAGGCGAAGCACGCTACCATAACATCACAGCGGTAAAATTTAGTGTAAGTGTTTTCTTAAACTATCGGAAATAACAAACAAGAGTTTTATTGACGATATTTGATAAGAATTGTCACTGCTGTTTTCGTGAGCGCAACTATATGCATTTGCAAACCTATATTTACATACTTAACAGCGTTCAAATAAGTATGTTAAAAAAACTTTTAATTATCCCAACATCCATGAGCTGCATGCGTATTTTCTAAAAGGGTGATACTTACTAGCACCATTAAAAAATTACTGGCGTCAGTTTATCTTTGTTAGATAATAGCACTTATCTCAAGTATGGGGTCTCCATAAACTCTTTCCGGTACTTCCAGGTCAGAAATTGTTTCAATTCATTTTATCAAAACGAACGTGAATGACCAGCATAATTAATATGCTATACAATTTTAAAGCATATATTTTTTAGGTAGTAACCCTTCTTAAAAAAATATCAAAAAAAAAGTATGAGAAGAAATTTTCCTTTGGCATCTATATTGGAAACCTTTTAAATGCATCCAAAGTACCAAAACATATCAAAATAACTTAAGCAGTTCAACGAATATACAAATAAAAATTATCTATTATTCTGCGTCTCCTGCTAACTTTAGAGCCAATGAACTGATGTATTACAAAATACACTCAAATGCTCCTTATTGAAAGCAATTTATGGTAGATCTCCACAACTAAATGTGTTCGCATATCTAACTTATAGCGTGTTAAAATCAAACTGATTCCATTTCACTCGAACTGCGCTGCTTTTGTACTCTCAGTTGCCTTGTTCGCCTATTTCTCCCAGTGTCTACACCAGGGGTCTGCATTTCATGGTACAGTTATGCTTACATTTCAAACAGCCTTCTCGATTAGCTGCTAATTTACTTCTCTTACACCTCTGCATAACAAACGAACTTTTTTCTTCAACGTATATGTGTGCGTAATTTCATCTGCGCTCTTTGTTGCTGAGCATATATGTGCGTAATAATGTTTACGATCTTAGCTGCTTTTACATGAAAGTGTGGCTGTATTGCAGGCATGCTTAACCAACGAACCGATATCAGAATTACGATAATTAACGTTAATAAACGAAACAAAGTCATTTCGTTTCGTTTATTAACGTTAAGAACGTCAAATTAATGAAATGATTTTGTTTCTTTTCCTGCCATATAAAAACGAAATCAAATCGTTTATGTTGATTTTTAATTTCAAACTATGCTGGCAATGCTATATTATCCATTTTGATGGCGTAGTCATTAAAGGTGAAAGCATTAGCCAAGCTGATTGCAACTTTTCCTATGAATTTTGACAGTACGAACATTTCTCAGAGTATTTTTGACATTACCACCAACGAATTACACAAACAAGTTGCATGGAATTTGTGTGTATGTACGCTCGCTGTTACCGTCTTACGGCTTCACCATGCCTATAGTATTGCCACCACAATTCAAACATAAAGTATCACGTTTTTGTTAACGTTTTTAACGTTATCTAAAGCTTTTCGTTTTGGTTAAAAACGAGATACAATTTATCTTTATAATTTCTTTATCGATAATATTTCGAAGTGTTTCAACGGAAACGGTGGAAATTTTTTGATAAACGATTACCTTAACGTTAAGGTGCATCCCTGCTGTATTGTATTTTACCTGCTTGTCTTGCTGTTATTGTTGTGCAGCATTTATTCACTAGCGGCATAGTGATGAATCGAAATTGATAATATTCGCCATATTCAAAATCCAAAAAAAGATGCATTCTAGTGCATATTTAAGTAGGTAAGTATAAATTAAAGATAAGAGAGTGTGCGTTTAGAGATATTTAGTATATTTGAATTTGTTGGCATTAATTTAATAGCATTTGGTTTTAGTATTAAGTTTAGTTATATTTAGTTATGTTGGCGCACGTGCTTCGCAATCCACTGAATATGTGAATACATCATCTAACACGAAAATAGCAGTGGCAAATTTTATCAAAATTCGTCAATAAGTCACAATTTTTTTATTTTCCATAAATTAAGATAAAATTTTCATGAATTTTGCAACTGAAGCTATGCAACCAGTCTCAAAACGATTTCGAAGAAACTTTACGAAAAATAAAATAAAACACAAGTTGTAGGCTTTCGGACAAAAAATTTAATAATCAGTGTGAATTTCGAGATGCAAAAAGTTTGTAACTTGTGAGACTAGATATGATTGAGCTAGAAAACTTCATACTCATAACATTCAGAAAAATCTAAATAAAAGTTTCGAAATTTTAAAAAGATTTTCCTGGATTTTCGAGTTTTTTTTTCAAAAGTATTTTAAAATTGTTTTATCTAATTTCAGTAATAAAATTCTTTGATGATTTTTCTCGAAATATAGAAAATAAATAAAAGAGTTAAATTGACGAAATTTAAAAAAAAAAAAAGTGCCACTGCTGGAAACTTTTACAGTTGAAGCTCAGAATATTCAATTATAATTTTCTGAACTTCGATTCTAATTTTCTGAACTACAAGTAAAAATTCTAAACTTTAATTTTAATTTTCTGGACTTTAATTTTACTTTTATGGACTTTAATTTTAATTTTCTGAACCTCAATTGCAACTCTCTGAACTAATAATGAAAAAGGTGTAGAACAGCACTGCACGACTTTAGTTCTGAGTCGCTATGCAAATAAATTTTATGTACATATTTACATACATCCGTACGCACCTTCACTGCGAAGCCCTTAAAAGCATGTTTTAAATCATAAATATTTCTGGTATATTCTTTTAGAGCATTTTTATTTTTTTTTATTTTCATTGACTAAAATAATTGCATGAATTTCACTCTAATGCATGCTAGTTGTCCTTGCGCAAATATTTTGGCATTTCATTAAATTGCACTTACTCACATTCAAATAAAACCATAGAGATATATGTAAACGTTGTAAAGTAGGGAACAGCAAAATGGCAGTGACAGTTTTTATCAAATTTCATAAATAAATTTTTTAGGTTTTTTCGATATTTTAATAAAAAATGGTTATGCATTTTGTAACTGAAATTGTTCAAATCAATCTCAAAACCGCTTTGGAACAAATTCGAAAATTTCTAACTTTTTATTCGGATTTCTCTGAGTCTAGCAGAATACAAGTAATAGGTCTCTCGAAAACTCGCACTTATTTTTAACAATTTTTCTTCTGAATTGTGTTCTGGTTTTTTTTCCATGCAAAAACATTTTTTCGCAGTTTTTATGGAGCAAAATCTAAAGCACTCGCATATTTTTTGCAAAATTAAGCCAAATTTTGAGGAACCTTTAGATTATAATTTGTGAGACTTGAATTGGTTGTGCTACAAAACAGCTTACTCAAAACTCCAAGCAGAATGATCGAAATTTTTCTAAAAATTTCTCGAATTTTCGATTTTTTTTTAAAACGTTTTTAGATTGGTTTGCATAGTTTCAGTAACAAATTTCAAACAAGTTTTTTTCTTAGAATATGTCAAATAAAAAAAGTTAAATTGACGAAAATGCCACGGCTACTTTTCTGTTCGCTGCTGCATGTATATGAAATAGAGTCAAGTACTTTCAAACACAATCAAATGGCAATATCACAGCAAAAGGTGTATATAAATTTTTTTATTTCGAAAGGTCGAACATTGATACGTTTATTAGATACATAAAGCTTAAAACGTAGTCCCGATAGGCAGAGTCATTTTTATAGCTGTGACGTAAAATAGAGTCATCTGCAGTTTTTTACCTTAAGTCGTGTCCTGTGAAGTGTGTTTTAAAGTTTACATTAAGCTCAACATATGTACGCTCGACTATCCATTATTTTAGTAGCTTATTAGCAATGTCTGAACCTGCAATCCACTCGTTTCAGGTAGAATTAGCCAGAAATGCGTCCGATTCTGGTCTCCCAAGTATTTTTTGTTTTTTTTTTTTTTTGTTGGATACTTGTCAGTGGGAGCCATTTTACCCAACAGTCGTAAATTTTTATAGCATTATAGCCCCATAACTATGAAGGCCAGCCTAAATATTCTATGATATATGAGATGAACTATTACCCATCCTATTTTGATTTAAGTTTTGTTTCTTTATTGCTCGAATATACAGCAAAGCGGTATATTAAACACCGAAATACATAGTATGGTTTTATTTAAAAATTCCTATTGAACTTAAAAGCATGCGGTATAACTTCAAAAAGGAATATGTGAATATAAATAGTATTTCGACTGCTGAGTCGAGTATTGCAATAACTCAGCTGCCGTTTCGAAAATACTCTATCTGAGAGGACGTTTGAATAATGCCACATTTAAAAATAAAATAAATGTAAGGCGCGATAAACTCCGAAGAGATCTAAGGCCGAGCTTCTCTTCCAATTTGCGTCGTGCTCCTCTTGATTTTCCCTACAAATTGGCCGGACGGGACCTACATGTTTTATGCCGACTCCGAAGGGCATCTGCAAGGCAGATGAGTTTTCACTGAGAGCATTTCATGGCAAAAATACACCCCGAGCGCTTGCCAAACGCTGCCGAGGGGCGACCCCGCTTAGAAAAATTTTCTTCTAATTGAAAACCTTTATTTTGAAAATTTTGATGTTGCTTTGCCCGGGGTGCGAACCCAGGGCATACGGTGTGATAGGCGGAGCACGCTACCATCACACCACGCTGGCCGCCATTCAGAATTTCATTTCAAAAACGCCCTTTCTCAAAACTTTTTCCACAAACACTCCAGCTAATGTCCAAATATATTGAAATTGAGCTCAGATAGGGCGTTTTTGAAATAAATTCTGAGATAAGTTTCTGAGAATTGGCGGTTTCGAAACTGCAGCTGAGATCAATCACAGTATTGGGCATGACCTACTTACTTATTTAATTGTTGCTTAACCGTTTGTTTAAAAGGTTATGGCCGGCCAACTGTGAACAGGGGAAACTTAAATTAGATTTACATCTGTTGTTTTCAGCGTTGTGGAGGCCGCCCTCTTTCTCTGCTTCCATAGGCGGGTTCTGATAAAAAATACTTTCTTAACCGGAGCATAATTTTTCATTCGCATGGCCTAAACAGCGTAGCCGCTGTGCTTTATTTCGCTGGACTGTGGTAAATGCCGTTTTTTTTTTACACGTAAATACTTCTACGTTTGCGGGTAAAAAAAACGCGTATCCTCACTTAGATAATGTTTAGGAGAATCATCTATCGGTATCTAGCTATGTTGTACCGAAAAGCGGAGACACACACCTCTTTTGGCGATAGTGTATAACATATAGCTGAATCGGTTACGCTGAATAGTGGACACACACGATTTGTAGAGGTAATACATAGAGGTATTGTAGAGCTGAAACATATATACATATTTCAGTTGCATCTGAGTATAATGTATTTTGAAATGTAGGAGTACTAATCTTCTGCGCAACAATTTCAAAAGTGTAGATAAAGTTTAATGCTTAGCAGTCCATATAAAGTTTAAGCGTATATGTATGTAGATGTAAAAAAAACACAGTTAATATCTGCTTAAAGCTCGAACTGCTCATTATAAAATTTTCGCCGGAATTCGCCGCCATCAATGCGTAGGGGTCCGTAGTTTCGAAGAAATTTTCTCTCGAAGACACACTCATACTGCCGTCTCTTCTGGATATGACTAAAGGCAAGAAATTCTCATGGTTCTATTTTAAGTCACATCTTTCATAGAACACTGCAACAAACTTTAAATTTTGGGGCAATTGTTTAGACTTTATGTATTGAATTGATGCATAATTGTGTAGCTTACTAAGAAAACTTTTCAATCTTTTACTATAAAAACTTTGAATTCCTAGGCTCCTTAGTTTTTATTTTTCATTTATACTATTTAGATATTGCGTGGCTCTATTTCATGGAACATCACTGTATGTATGTAAGAAGTAAAAAATATTATTTTCTATATTTAATTTATTCACTTGAAAAGTTTTCAAGTACGTATAAACGTTAGCATGCAACATAATTATAGCAAATAACAAAATATGCAGCTCATAAAGTTTTACAACAACAAATAGGTAACAAAAATAAAAAATAAAATAACAAAAATATTTTATATGCTCAGCTTTTGTGGCATAATAAATATCACCGCTCATTGCAGGCAAATGCTGAGGCAAACATTTGAAATTTATTAATTCTACAAACAAACATTGCATATATAAATATGTACCTACTATATTTGAATTTGCATTTTGTTTACATAAAAAAATTATTAATAACAACAATTCTTTGTTCCCGCACACCTCTTCTGCTCTTCTCTTTCTTTTTCGTATATATTATTTAGTTTTAGTACTGGTATTTGTCGTTTATAATCGTCGGCGTGAAGCGCATATTAAATATCCCGGTCCCGATGATGACGTGCGAGAAAATATTATTAACTATGATGATGAGGGTGGTGGTGAGGATGATATGACTGCTTTCGATATTACACCGTTACAAATACCAATTGGTGGTCCTATGCCACCCGAGTTGGCGGCTATGAAAATGCCAATAATGTGTAAGTAAAATAAATGGCGTAGTTTAATCCTTTATATATTAGTATATGTGATATATTTTAGCAAATAGTTATTTTTAATCCGCAAATGGCGTTTGAAAATATTTAGTTAGCTGTAATGAAGTGGCGATTAAATGTCGATATTATGCTTATACGCAATTTATACTAAACTGAATATTTGTACACATTTTATAAAAATTCAGTTGGTTAGCCGAGTGAATAATCAGCGTACATTAAAGTTTCTTCACTGGAAGTTAAAGTGGGGGAACAAAAATCGAGCTTTTGAAAGATTTTAAACTGTATACTCAAAAAATTTATGTAACTGAATGCATTTCTTTCAGTAGAACTTTGGAGGTAAACCACCTTCACAGAACTGGTGACAAGAGCTAAAAACTTAGCCACTACTAGAAAACCCTCCTCTTAAAAAGAAGGTGTAAACTACTATTGTCTACATAGTCATTAATTATCTCCCAGGTTATCGTCAAGACTATCTCGAAATGATTTCCCATAAACCCTAAAATGATTCCTTAAAAATCCCAAAATTATACCGACATAGTGCTGATGATCTTCAGGTATTTAGTTTTTAAATAATTCTGAACAAAATCCCAAAACAATGCAGAATTTAATAAAAATATACCGAAATCTGAAAAATATTTCGAAGCAATTCGGAAATTAGCAATGGGAAATGTGGCTTTGGACTTAACCCATAGAAGACGCATCTTATACTCTTCACGAAGAAGTAAAAATCACCCACCTTTGAATTACAAAGTCTAAGCGACCAGCAATTAACCGTAATTTAGTTATACCAAAAACAATTTCAAAATAATAACGAAATATTTTCGAAGAAGTTCCCAATAAGATTCCAAACAATCAGGAAACTATACTGATATTCCGTGAGTGGTCTTGGAATGATTGAAGTTATTCCGAAAATAGTTCTGATATAGTCCCGGAACTGTTCCGAAATAGTCCCGAAAAAATCTTCACATGATTCTAAATTGATCCCGAAATAGTTTTCAAATGTGTGTTTAACAAGATAATGAAAAATCCAACAACTACATGAAAATTTGTAACTATTTTTTCCAAATATCTTTTGCAAGAAGTCAAATTTGTATTTTCCGTCTTGGGGTTATTAATACCAAGGCCCTAATGCAACTTTTGGTACCTCCTTCGACAGGTTTGGACGTGTTTCAGCAGTCGACCGTTTTGAACCGAAAATTTTCTTATTTTTTTTAAAATGAAAAAAATATTAAGGGAGTTCAGGATTTTGTGCAAATGGTCTAGCATCATTGCATTGCTAACATGTACAAAATGTTAAAATACACTAACAAACTACACGGCTATCATTTGCTACGTCACGGCACATTCGCAACATCAAAAAGCGTAGTTTATTTTTCTCAAAACTGAATATAATATCAACAACGTCAAAACGAAACAAAATATGCAATGAAAAAATTTAAAACGAAAAAAGTTGCTCACTATCCGTAGCTTTCATTTGCTATAGCAACATTTCCAACATCAAATACGCCAAATTCTGAACTCCCGTATTGTAAAAAAATATCAATATTTGTTCCAAACATGCTTTGACAAATCGTTTTTTCAATTAGCATAACATTTTTCCAATCGGGGTCGCCCCTTGACAGTGTTTGGCAAGAACTCTGAGTGTATTTCTGCAACGAAAAGCTTCTCAGTGAAAATACATCTGCCTTGCATATGCCGTTCGGAGTCGGCATAAAACAAGTAGAACCGGTCCCGCCAGTTCGTAGGAAACATTTGTTCGCAGGTTATCTCGCCTTACACCTATTTAATTTAGCAACAAAAACTTTCAAATAACCATATCGGTTTAAAATTTAGATATTGAGAAGAATCTATTGGCATAAAACTCGTTTCATTCGGATGAGTCGTTTCATAGTTATAGGGCTGGCCTTTATTTTTCCTTAAAAAATTTGTTTAGGGGAGCCGGCTCGAAGGACCACTGTTTAGGGGAGCTGGCAATACACAATTTACCTGGCTGTGCTGGGACACGATTCAACTTTCCTTTCCTGGGAGTATATAGTTTAATTATAATATTACAGGAATTATAAAGTCCTGTTTTTCCAGAGGGGTTAACAATTTCTTTAAATTTAATTTAATTTAAAAGAGAAAAAGAGATCACAACCGCGATGGTAAAAGAATTTCGAGTGTAATATAAAAAGGAAAATGTCAACACAATAATAAATATATGTATGTGTAGATAGTCACATCTGTCAACCCAGTGTTGGGGTTGCCAGAGAGGTGAAATACGCTGGCGTGTTAGCGTACAATACAAACGTCTCAAATACTTAAAGTTAATAAGGAATATGTACGTAATATAGAATATACGTATTTGTACATGCAAATAATTCACGATGCATACTTATACGTAAAAGGTACATATGTAAAAAACTTCAATATAAAATTCAGCTAAATTCATTTAAATTCATGTTTAGGTTTTCTTAAGCCTAAGTTCTATTAAATAGAAGGGTTGGCTGTTGGCGACTACGACAGTCGCTCAAACAAAATTAAAGTCCGGATTTAATTTTAATATATATGAATTTTTTTTTAATAAAGCCAGATAAATGAAATGGATGACAATTCGTCATGAAAATGCTTTGGATATCTCCGGGATCCAATAAGCTTACGCTTACCGAACTTTTTCGACTCTAAAATATAAAATAACTATTTATATTGGTCCCTGGTTTTAAAAAAATACCTTAAACTTAGTGCATGAAAAAATTGTACTGCCAAGGAAGACTGCCTTATCCGTTAGATGGGGGTTCTCTGTATATACATATAAGTAACTATATACTTAAATATCCCCAGAAGACCTTTAAAGTTAAGTTTTTAAAACTCTTGATTCTATCGTAAAAAAAAGTACAAACATCTTAATAGTGTCACAAACTTTTTCACAAATATGGACACCATAAGCAAATACAATTTTTATTCCCAACCATCCATATCTGCTCTTCACATAAACTTTGTATGCAAGTTAGCTTGCGATAGCAAAAATATTTTTTAAGCAACATGAATTTGCACTTCAGCTTGGAGATGCATTCCTATAGAAACCATCTCCATTCTCTTGCCACTGTCGCAATAGGCAACGTGGAAACATTAAAATATGCAGCATCGTAGATTTTTTTTTCTGCTACGCACTAAAATATATGTTAGAATTTGCATTTGGGTTTTATAACCAGCCACTCACCGCAAAGATATCCTTTATATATATACCGCCAACGCCATAATTTTACTTGTAAACTTATTACAAATTCTTGGTAATTTTTTATATTTTTTACTTTCGCTGTTTATTACTTATTCATAACATATTTTTCTCTTGTTTTATTTTCTATTCATATTCGCTGTAACGCTGCAGATCCGGTGATGACGCTTATGCCCGGTCAAGAGCCAAATGTGGGTATGTTCATTGAGGACCATAAAAAACGTGCTGATGGTGACCCAAATGCACCGCCTTTCGATGACTTACGCAATTACGCCTATGAAGGTGGCGGCAGTACAGCTGGTTCGCTGAGTTCGCTGGCCTCTGGTAAGTAGTTTCATGAATATTTAGCTTAATTTAGGAGTAAAGCGAAGATAATAACTTAAAACATATATAAATATACATAGTAAAAAGAAAGAAAGTCTACCCTGTTATATTTATTTATTTATGTATACTAAACAAAGCACTTTTATTTAGCTCTCGCACCCAATATTCGCTCCATTAGTAATCAGTCACATCACATCACTTAATTAAAATCATTAAACATAGAAATGCCAGCATTTGCTAGTATTGACAAAGTCGTACTTAGAAATTAATTACTTTAGCTTATTTCGTCTGTGATATGAAAACACGTCAGTCACTTACATATATATATTTTCAATTAGTTAAATGAAAAACCTATACGAGTTTAGTGATGATTTTTTTGTGATAAACGAAAAACTATACTAAAACATTGGGTACGAAATTTACGTTTGTCAAAGGTCAGAAGCAATAAATATACTGGAGGACTCTGCACGCACTGCGCTCAGTAATGCGGCGAGACAACTCACCATAAAGGATAGAAATTAAATGCTGAACAAACAGTTTCTGCTGAGTAACACCAGAAATATGGGGATCCCAACAAATATCTGATTGAAAGGCCTGGCCCTCAAGTAACTTAAGAAGTCATCTACGTAAGCAATATAAAAATATTCGACACTTAAAATCCAGCCGTATTAAGAGGAACAGTGTGAAAAGGCCCTCAGAAACATCCTCAAAAAGTTGTGGGATATTGATATTGAACTCTTAGTTCAGAAAGAAACCTACCTATTTTCCCCTCCCATCAATGACCAAGCGCAAACCGTTCTTGAATTGGGAACGAAAACTGATAAATCGACCATAAGTCATTCTCGAAGCGTGAGAACGAAAAATCTTATTTCAAGCACAAATAGGTTTTGAAATGAGCACAGAATATTTACACATCAACTGGTCCAAAATACGAACAGTGTGCTTTGAAAAATTGTTCTTAAAACCAGCCCATCACTCACGAGTTAAGAAAAAACGTACATAGCAGACTTTTGTCAACGAATGTTCTTAATTTTAAACTCGTTTCGTTTATTTTAGAACGATTTTTTCTCTGACTCTAGTTCAGGAGAGAAATCTCCCAAAGGAGACGCGCGTCGCGCTATCACAACTTTGATCTGGACACTGTAATAGGTTTAACACTTAAAATGCAAGGCGCGATAACCTCCAAACACATTTTAGTCCGAACTTCTCTTCCAACTTGTGTCGTGCTCTTTTAAAGTATACTACAATTTTGCAGGACGGGACCGACATTTTTTACGCCGAGAAGCTATTCATGGCACACACAGAATCAGCCCAGAAATACTAACGTGTCCTTAGCCATCTTTTCAATAGCGATGTGGAACCAACGCCTCTAACATTTATTTCTCCTTTCAAAAATAGCAATCACGCAAAGTGACTACATCGCATAAATACATAGGATGTAGTTAACCAAAACTTTGAGAAAACATTTGGCATGAATTGGTTGCTTTGTTGTTGCCAAAGTATCTAGTGAGGGCTCTTATGAATAAATAATTTTTGGTACAATAGGTCCACACTAAAATAAGGCTAAGTCCGAGATTTCTAAGATTTTCACGAGTACGGGATCTGCCAGCCACAGGACCAGCTTATTACTTCAAAAAGTTGGAGGAGGTCTCCTGCCATTCTACCACAGGATTCGATCATGATACTTCGGTATAATTTAAAGGACATATTCTCAGATTAGATAAAATTGAACTGGCTGGTCCGTGAAGACCTCACATAGATTTAATGAGTACATAGTATTACCAGAAAATTGTCTTATGACTAAACTGAAAAACCCTATCAAAAACCAGGAACTTCGTACAAGCTTTCTAGAACCTATGCCTTTTGCTGTTTCTAGATTAGATAGCTGTATCACACTTAATAGCTAGAGCATTAGTCTGACAAGCGCTGGGCACGAACGAAAAACTTGATCCACCTGATTTCACTTACTAGGACTAATTTAAAGGCATTCGACGGCAGAAGGCAGTGTCCAGTTAGTATACCTGTTATGAGCCTGCAGTCCTTTCTCTTTAATGATAAGAGTAACTTTGTTAGTCAAATATTGTAAGACATGATCTTCGACACTTTACAGATCCGCGCTTGGGGCCACGCTTGGAACCCAGTATAGATGTACCTATTATTTTCTCTATCCCGATTCTTTCCAGATGTTGTGCTATGCCAGATTATTGCTTTAATTGTTACTTTGCTATTTTCTTACAGCATTTCTAACGTTTTGCTTTCGACTAGTAGTCTGAAAAACACTACAGTGATTTGGCAGCTTGTAAAACCTGTTTATTTCTGTATCAACACAATATACTGCAGGCTCTACTCCTTCCATTATTTTGAAATAATCGGTATGCATGTGTATCGCCTCGTTTGCGATTTGGGCATCTTTGCGCCAACCACCCTTCTCTATAGTGGCTGTAAGTGCCTTTTCGAAACCCAGGTGCGGAATTAGATAGCCTGTTCGTCAAGATTGACGACGCTATAAAACTATGGTCGTATGATCTACGCTCAAATTTCGCCAATGCACAGAGCCTAGTTGCAGTTGTTAACGCTATCTTCTTCGCTATTCTACAGGTGGAATGGCATACACTGCAGCCACTGAGGTTTGTTTTTAGGGCTAAGTATACTTACCACCTCTATTTTTTGGGGTAAGTTCTTCTTTGAGTGTTCATCCACCAAACAAGGTATAGGATAGGCTTAACAATGGCTGTAAATATCTACAGAGAGAGAAGGCGATAGACTCCACGAACACCCCAGCATTATTTTACATGCATAAAGTGTCGTCGAGGCTTTCTTCACACTCTCCTTCACGTGGAGCTTCCACGAAAACTTATTGTCTATAATGATTTCTAGATATTTTGTGCAAGGTTTCTTCTGCAGGGTCACTCCTCCTAGCTTAGGCCAAGAACAATTCTGTTGTAAATCCCAAACAATGTCTAAGAAGACTCCCTCACGCTATGCAGTGCCGGCCGTGCCTACCGTTTTGTCTTTGGTGTACGCATGATGTGTTTTGGAGAACAGTTTTTCATTCAGAGATATTTACAATATATTATACAATAAACTTTTAACTTACTTTAGATAAGTATTTGTAGTATACCCTGTAGTTAAACACAATTGTACTAAATGCTTCTACTAATGTCGCGTAAACTACCACCCAATTCCTCACTGAAAATATTGTTTAGGGGATATCCGTAAACTAAAAGAATAATAGTTTTTATTTGTATTACTTCGCCTTTTCTCAAATAGATATATGTAGGTTTAGTATTTTTTTCAGCAATAAATATTACACTAAATTTATAGATAAAAATATATTTTGTATACAAAAACTAGCCGCTAGAGAGCGTATAGCACCTTTGTAATTCATTTAACTCATTTTCAAAAATTTTTTAATTTTTTTCATTTCAAATTTCCAGGACTGCGCTCCAATACCGCTGAATATTGGGTGTAAAAGTGAGCAAAAATTTTAATTTTTAAGGCAACTCCTTAGGACAGTTAAAAACATATATTTATGTATATATACCTTACTCTTACATAAGTTAAATAGCGGTAGCGAAGAGATCAAATATTTTCCATTTTCCTAATGAATACTAATGAAGGAAGATGAGAGGTAAACCAACAAGTGGTTTTACAAAAGCAAACAGTTTGTAGTAGATATATATACCATCAATTCGATGGAAGACTAGCACGATTAATATATGCTAGCCTTTCACACAACTAAACGATTTGGGTTAGTCTTCCACGCCAGTTACGAACTGTGCTAGTCTTCCAAGCGAATAACGAAATGTGTTAGCATTCGACTCAGAAAATGTAAAGAGTTAGTCCCATACAACTTTCGAAGAATCTTTTACTCGAAAACACCCAGAACCACTTCATCTGATGTAGTCATGGATCATATAGCAGGATGGGTACGATGAGTGATTTTTAGAGCATGCCTTTCGTTTGCCGTTAGAGGACTTTTCAACTGCCTACCTAGTACCAAAGTAGCATTTGTTGGTAAGAGTGATTCTTCGCTGGGTTCTTAGATTGACGTTGTTGTTTGTTTTAATTCGAATTCATAAATGAATGAAGTGCTTTATACTATGTACAAACACACACCAAATTGGCAATTTATACCATTTTGGCAATTTACTACGCAATTTATCATAAAATAAATTGTAATAATAAATTGCCAATTTAAAAAAAATCGCGTAATAAATTGTTTCAAACTGCAAATGCAACCTTAAAAGTGTGTTTATTGAGTAGATTTAAACTCCAGTTTTACGCATACTTCAACTATATGGTTGGCTCATCTCATCAGCTGATTTTATTTTTTTCATTTCACTGTACGGATTGTCAAAAGAAGATGGCAAATTCAAAATGAAACCAAAACATTGAATACATTTTCGTTCAACACACAAAAGCTTCAAAGTTTTATGTTTTCATTCCATTCCATTCGCTTAATAGCAACACGCACATTTTGACAGTCTGAACATAGGTATGTTGTTTCTGTAGAGATGAGCCCACCAGCTATCAAATTATTATTGTGTAAGCTAAATTGAGTTGTATGAGCACCACTTAATTTAAGTCGAAATTGCTTCAATTTATTTTTCTGTTTGAACATAGTATAAATATTTCGAAATATTGGCTTTGAACAGTGACGTGATTTTCAAGGCGTAAATGCGTTTACTCTTCGCTTGACGGCAGCAGGTACTTTGTTTTGTCCTCATCCACCATTAAACCCATCTGCGGTTAAGTACTACAGATAGTATAATTTTCTGCAGCATTAAATTAAAGAAATCACATATATGGGCCACCTTGTCTAGAACCTCAAATAGTTTCGAACGACTCGGAGAGGTCCTCCGAATTCTGACGAAGTTGATGGTGTTGCTCAACGTTATGCTGGACAGCTGTATAAATTTGCAGGGAAACCAAATCCAGACATAGTGGCGTATAGGGAATACTGTCGAGGTCGGCTAAAAAGCGACGAAGAGGTGATGTTTTTCAAAACTTTTTTCGCGTGTTTTTCTTCTAAGTTTTAGTGCATTGTGAAAATCTGGTCGATGATAGATTTAGAAAGTCTGAAGCCCACTGATAAGGTCCAATGAACCGATTCACGGTGGTTTTAAATTTTTCACACAATACGCTTGACAGCACTTTATATACGAAACTAAGAAAACTGATTCCATAATAGGTGGCGCTGTTTGCAAAATCCCCCTTCTTGTGGACTGGGCGAGCATATACTCGTTTGACCATATTTTGCAGAAAGGTGGATGCACCTTACAAACCTGGATGGTTACCGCTATTCTTACTTCATCAAAATCGGGTGGGGGGAACATTTATTTCATCATCACTTCTTTCGGGCTCGGGTTCATCATCTTCGCTTGGCGTTTCATCAATCTCTTCATTAAGAAGCACAGATTTTCGTTCCCTCCATAATCCAAGCACCCTTCTTGACATCGGTTATCAGGTTGCCGTTTTCGTTTTTACAGGAGTTTGCCGCGGGCCTAAAACCCTTTGTCCGTAGCCGAATTTTTCGGTGGAATATGCGGGCGGTATTCCTGGTGGCTAGCAGCTCTAACTGCTTGCCCTCACGCCTTTCTGTCACCGTTTTTTCTTCGTCCTGTTAAGGCGTCTCTTTCGTTCTCGCTGTGATCGCTTTTTAAGTAGCCCTGAAGGTAGGGTCCTTCTTTTCGGTTGCAGCGCGGCATTTTTTATCGTACCTGTTGCTTTTTCATGTGAGACTGTAACCAGATTTTTACTCAGCAGCGGTACGAAGTGCCTTAGATATACACTTTCTGTGCTCTTGCGTTCCTCGGGTTGAGTTGTGCTCTCGGAGAGCAGGTGCAAGAGTTGAGTAGCGAAATCAACGCACTCAACCTAGGTAACTTAGTAAGATATGTATAAACTGTGCATAGAATTTCTACTTACCGGACAATTATGGTAATTTTATGGTTTCGTTTTTAGAGTACCGTTGCATCTGAATTGTTTGTCCTAGTTCCAGAAATAAAAATATAGACTTCAACAATTGAATGTGTAATTGATGTTATATAATATTTTAGTATATGTGTCTGTATTAGTAAATATTCGTTTTTTTTTTTGAGAATTTTAAGATAGAAAGAGATATACTTTCTAACTGTGTATGTACTTAATTTAAGATACGATACTTTAGCTTCTAAAAATGTTGTTTCTAATTTCTCATAACACCCCAATTCACATATTTCTTTATGCACTTTGAAAAAAAAAATATTAAAATTTTATTACATAATTTATTCCAGGCACTGATGATGAGGCGCACGAATACGACTATTTGGGTGCGTGGGGGCCAAGATTTGGCAAACTGGCCAATATGTATGGAGACGATGCGAATGTTGCAGCTGCACATGCTGAATTAGGATTGTAAAACCACAAAGCAAAACATGAACAAAAACCAAAGTAAGGGAGCAAATAAAAAAAAGCAGCGAAATTTACATAACGAAACAAAGCAAAACAAAACGCAAGAAGAGGATTACACAAAAACAAAAAACAAAAAAAACAAAAACAACAAGCGAACACAGTTATGAGCTGCAACTAAACTTATATAAATGGAGCAGTGCAACCAAAGACAAAAAGTGGAATATATATATATATAGAGGTAAAAGAAGTAAGACTAAGTATAGGAGAAGCACGCAAAACGACAGCCTGAAAACTATGAAAAATGAAAATTAATTTAGCGGCGAACAAAATGACATGCATACATTATATGTAAAAAAAAATACTCATCCCCCATACCAATTTTATAGAAAACAAAATTACGCTAAATTAAAAACGAAACGAAAAACTAAAATTAATTGTATTTAGGCTACAAAAACACACATTAAAATAAGTAGTTTGTGAAGAAAATTATTAAAATAAATATATATATTAATTATTATATACATATAATGAATCAGAGGCGCGAATAATGTGGTTAGTGACAAAGTCAGAAAGTTACCTGGGCATATTGCGAGTTGAGCACGAAATCGAAGAAACAAAGCTAGTCAAATCAGCAAATCAGTGCACAAGTTCCAGCTATCGTAACGCTGAAACTCCAACGTCAAATTTTTTTTAAACAATATCAAACAGGCAGAAAAACATGCAGTATTTAGTACCATGTGGTCATAAAATATAATCCCTTAGGTCCAATGCAAATGTATAGAAGTTTGCGGCTGCCCCAATTCTCGCACCAAATATCAGCTTTCGCTAACGCTAAAACTCGAACGCCAAAATTATCTAAAACAGTATCAAGTGCGGAGAAAATTATGCAACATATAAAACCAAATAAAAAAAAATAAATGTAAGGCGCGATAACCTCCGAAGAGATCTAAGGCCGAGCTTCTCGTCCAATTTGCGTCGTGCTCCTCTTGATTTTCCCTACAAATTGGTCGGACGGAACCTACATGTTTTATGCCGACTCCGAGCGGCTTCTGCAAGGCAGATGAGTTTTCGCTGAGAGCTTTTCATGGCAGAAATACACCCGGAGCTCATGCCAAACACTGCTGAGGGGCGACCCCGCTTAGAAAAATTTTCTTCTAATTGAAAAGCCCTATTTCTAAAATTTTGATTTTGCTTTGCCCGGGGTGTGAACCCAGGGCATAAGGTGTGGTAGGCGGAGCACGCTACCATCACACCACGGTGTAAAATATAAAAGCCTAAGCTCTTTGTAAAAGTATGGAAGTTAGACGGTTATTGCTTGTGACCATGTGCTACTAAATGTTGCATACTTTTCTGCGCACTTGAAATCGTTTTAGAGATTTGGCGCGATTGAGTTTCAGCGTTAGTGAAAGCTGCCCCTAAATTCCAACCTTTGCTAACACTAAACCTCCATCGCCAAAAACATCTAGAACACCATCAAGTGCGCAGAAAAGTATGCAACACTTAAGACCAGCGGGTCATAAGGAATCGCAGCCTAACTGCTAAACTTATACATAGGACGTAAGTGGTTTTTCTTTATGAGAACATGGTACTAAGTGTTGCATACTTTTCTGCGCACTTGGTACTGTTTTAGAGATTTGTGGCGGTGGTGTGTTAGCGTTATACTATGTTCTCACAGAGAACTAAATTAAGGCAATTTCGTTTCAAATTGAGTGGTGCTCATACAACTCAATTTAGCTTACACAATAGTAATTTGGTAGCTGGTTGGCTCATCTCTACAGCAACAACATACCTTTGTTCAGACTGTGAAAACTTGCGTGTTGGTATTAAGCGAATGGAACGGAATGAAAATATAAAACTTTGAAATTGTTGTGTGTTGTAAGAAAATGTGTTCAATGTTTTGGTTTCATTTTGAGTTTGCCATCTTCTTTTGACAATCCCTACTCCAGTGAAATTAAAAAACTCATATCAGCTGATGAGATGAGCCATGCGTAACTGACGTTTTAATCTACTCAATAAACACACTTTACAAGGTTGCATTTGCAGTTTGAAACAATTTATTACGCAATTTTTTTAAATTGGCAATTTATTATTTCAATTTATTATATGATAAATTGCGTAATAAATTGCCCAAATGGTATAAATTGCCAATTTGGTGTGTGTTTGTGCATAGTGTTAGCAAAGGTGCAAAGCCACAACAAAATCATTAACAAAAGTTTTTATTTGCATTTTTTTTAATAGAGCTAAGGCCTACATTTGGTGAAGTACTTTTTTGTTGATTTGACTGCTGAAACACTCAATTCAGTATCAACAACTTATAAGTTGTTGATCCAACAGCTATTGGCGAAGATACAACTTTACAGAAACATCGGTTGAGTTGACCAGCAATTCGATTGATTTTGCGTGGTTTCTTCTTTCAGTGAAAATTAAGACGATTTGCGACTTAAGAATATAAACAAATAATGTTTATTAAACAGGTCATATACCAAATTTTCCAAAAATTGTCGCTTACAACATTATTCGAGTCTACGCTTTATACATATGTCTTTAACTTGCGGAGAGATTGTTTAGCTGAGCGAGGGAGTGTTAATAAAACCAAAGTATTTAATGTTAAGAATTTAAAAAAGAGCAAACAGTGAACGTTAAAAGTACCCATACAGAATTATTATACTCATAACTAGTTTTATATATACATAAGTACTGTACATTTCTTTTCTGATATTATTTATTTTAAATATTTACGTGTATTAAGGACTTATGCTTAGAAATATTAAAAGAGCTAATACGTTTGACGTAGCAAACATGATAAGCAACTACAAAAGTGGTCAATAGGTGAGTATTCAAAAAAAAATTATATTTTGTTTTTCCTCATTGCTCGTTAATCAACGACTAAGCCACAACCACTACGACGATAGAACTTTTACCAACACAGTCACAGTTTCAATTATGATGATCACTGGTGTTGGTTCCATATGACTCCGTAGAGTAATATATGAAAATATATAATTGACAGAGATTTATTAAGATGCGAAAAAATATTTAACGATTAATTATCTAATAAAGCTCGTGTTTATGCTGCAAAAATAATATTTTCTAAGTTAACGTATGTTGCAAGAGTATTAAGAGGTGTATCCCGAAAACGAGAATTTACCTACTACTAAATCATGAGCAATCATAATCCAGACACGACCAAATCTCGACCCTATATGCTCTATTATTGCAGAAAATTTTTATGGACAAGATCGGCACATAGAGGTGTCTAGATTTTTCCGTGTCGATACATTGCTTTGTCGGGATTTTGATTTTTACGCTTGTATGTTGGCTTGTCTGGATTGCTTATTGCCGCGGTTTCTGAAAATTTTATCGAATTGATCTTGTCGAGATTGTGAAAAAAGGTTCACAATTTTTATATTATTTGCTTACTTAATTGGCATTTGAACGAGTATTCGCCGTACAACGCCATCCACGCTTCATTGCTGCTGCCAATTCTTAACACTAAGGGAAATTTAATCGTTTTCCACATGGACTTTCCTGTGTAGTGGGTTGCACTATTTCCCTGCTTTCTAGCTGGTTCTGATAAGAAAATCTTGCTAGCCGGAGCACCATATTCCTTTCGCATAACATGGCCTAGCCAGCGTGTTTAAATTCGTTGAACTATGATTATGTATGAATTAAGATCGTAAAGCTGATCATTGAGTCCACGCCAATTAAACCACACTTTTATAAGATATTGCTCCAGAGTGGTTTAGTTCTGCAGCTCACAGAATTTTCTTCAGCGCCAATTTAAAGAAAAAGCCACCTTGTCTGGAGACTTTGACGGGCTGAAGGGGGTCTTCCAATTTTGACTGAGCTGCTCAACATCAGTTTGCACAGCCGTAAAAGCTTTGCATGGCAACCAAATGCAGACAAAGCGACATATATGTAGCTCCTTTTCGTACTGTCGAAAGCGGCCTTAAAATGGACAGTAAATGCCTTTTCGGTTTTTTTTTAATTTAATTTTCGAACAGCGAAAGTCTGGTCGATGGTAGATTAAATACGTTTGAAGCCACACTCACGCTGAACTTCAATATTTCGACCATATTTTGAAGAGAAGTTGATGCTTGAGCCTTTGAAACTTCTCGCCATCTCATCAGCGCCCGGGAATTTGTTGCCTTTTAATCTGGTTGGTACTATTTTGAGTGGGGGAACATTATTTCTATCATACTTCCATCGTTTGTTGGTTTGGATTTATTATCTTCTGTAGCCGGTACATCGCTGTATATATTTACGAGGGCACAGCTGTACTTTGGGGACCATTTTGCCGTTTTCGTTCTTGCACTTCTTACTTCCATATGTCTTTTCTCGGTATTAAGTGGGGCCATTAATCAATTGATTATATAAATCCCTTCGTATCGAGCTTTCTGAGTTATTATATTGAGCTTAACCCATAACACTCATTTTGTATTAGCGTGTATTACGGATTTATTGGGAGTGTTATGGATATTGATTGTAACTTCTTCCGTAAGGAACTTGTTTTCACCGAAACCTTTATTGTGAAAATTGTGCACTTATTTGTTACAGATTTTACCTCCTGTGGGTGTGGTTGGCCATGGAGCTAAAGTAGCTGAGTAACTATAAGTTTATATCATGCGCTCAAGCAATTCACACTTTTGAACCCTCCTCTTCTCCTTCTTCTTGTAGGAATAAAGATACTGCTCAAAGTTTGTGGAGAATTTTATCGATGGTGATATACCTTTGCCCGAAAAGATCCGATACTTTGCGGAAAATAGCACCATTAATGTACTATACCATTCATCTAGAGGACTTTGTGACATAACAACCTTGTATGGCAGATTTGTGCTATAAAGTCATTCTCTTTCTTGAGAAATACTAGAAATTTTCTAGCTCCTACAATACTTGCTGCCTCGAGATCTGAAAGTTGTGCCAATGTGCAATAGTGACAGTCGTAGGACATGAGCACAATGAGTGCTCAGTCATTTCTTCTTCTTGTAGCCCACTCCTGCAGCATATTTTGAACTACCATTTTGCCACTTATGGAGGCATTTTTTTCTAAGAAGTATTTGCCTTTCTTTGTAGCCTTGCGCTAGCTAAGCTTTAGTCCATATATGCATATTTGCTCTCGTTATAAAAAAACATATATGTATATGATAATGAATTTTGTAATATATAAGTTTTGTTTGTTTTCTTGTTTAAAGGTAAAATGAGATGTGTGAGCAAAAATGTGTGTCTGAAAATTTGAATTAATTAATCAATAATTATGTAACTAATTTTTATGTATGTAGTCGTAAAACTATTACTTAATATATATGATCAATTAAAATTTAAAATATAAATATTTAAGTAAAAAAGAAAACAAAAAACACTTAAAATTAATGAATACCCAAAGACTGTTTTCGTTTCATCAAAAATTGTGAAATTGAACACACATATACATGCAAACATACTTAAATTTAATTATGTAATTATAAAAAAAAAATCACGTATAAGAAGTTGTATTAATGAACTAAGTAATGATATTTAAAATCAAGCAATGCAGAGAACATAAATTTGACAAAAATATATGAAATATTGAAGCTTAAAAAAAAATAATCACACTCTTCTATTTTACACATACTTGACAAAGACAAAAACCAGAAGGTGGTCGAGGAAAGGGTTATAACCAAACAGACCGTTAAAGGGTAATATTTCAAGGTGATTTTTAATAATAAATACTGTAATATTTGCGTATGAATTTTTTTTGCACTACGAATTAAATATGGGGAGTTCCAAACCAAAACGCAAAAGTGCACCCGTACCGTTTTTTTGCGATATGGACGTAATTTAACTACATTTTTTAAGTCAATGTCATAAGCTTTATGAGAAATAAAACACAGAAACTTTTGCCATTTGGAAGATTCAAACATATTCGTTTCACAGCAAATAGTTTAATAAAATTTTAAAGCTGACAATTTTTTTAAATTAAATTAAATTTAAATTAACTCTGAATGAGAAAAAGCACGCATAACAACCGATATCCACAAACAAAAATATCAGTGGGATATGTTTATTTTTGAAGTTTTTCTGTTTTCTCAGTGATAAATTTAAAGTAATTGGAAAATATTTTGATAAAACTGTTATTATGCGACCGAAATATGTTTCGGGAATGGTAAGTCTCTGCAAGAACTCACAAAATATAAATTTAACATTGGGTTGTTATGAAAGTCTGCAAATAATTGTTATTTCACAAAATTTAAACCAGAAACACCATATTGCGTCCAGACCGTGTATATTTGGGGTCCAACTGTGACTATTTCTACAACCTATTTTAGATAATTTCGAAACCTTTCGGGGATTATTTTGGGAGCGTTTTGGGACAATTTTGTAGTAATATTGGAATCATACGGGGTTTGGATTACATATCTAGATTATTTGCTCAATTATATTGGATCATATCGGGACTATTTTGAAATCACTATGGAATCATCTTGGGATCATTTGGGAACCATTTTGAAATAATTTGGGATCATATTAGCAACTTTTTCATTAAGCAGGGTTTTGAAATATTCATTTTTAAATACGAAAAGATATGATGCTGTTATTATGATCGGATTTTCATTGGCATGTTATCGACTTGTTATCGATAATATATCCTAGAGTTATCGGTTGATCTGTATAGCTTTTAGATAACAAAGCAATAATTTAAAAATAAGTCCATACCTTTTCGATAACAAATCGATATTTTTCGATAAATTTTCATTAGCAAATCGATACTTTTTGATAGCTTTTTGATAATAAGTCGATATTTTTCCTTAAAAAATCGATTTTTTTCTAATAACTTTTTCATATTAAATCGATAAGTCACCGATAACGTTTGTTATCGATAAAAAATCGCTAATTTATAAAAACAGCCGATAAATAACCGATGAAAGACGGATAACAAATGGATAACTAACCGATATCTCATCCAAAATAAATGTATAACACGCCCATGAAACGTCGATAACATTCCGATATTCATCGATAATGGTTTCAAACCCATTACTTTCCTTGCTGTTCTATTAGTTTCTTTTCCTTTTTTACCTTTTATTTTCCTTTACATCCTTTCCATTCTTTCCATTTCTATAATTTACGCAGAAAGAGATGTATGTCGTATTTCCGCAAGCACATAAAAAATTTAAGGGTACGTTATTCGTTTACAGCAGTAATTTAACATAAATATATGCCTTAACAGAACTTGATTTGTATCTTTTCGGTATTCGGTTGTTCTCATTCACTGTTGCAGTATGCATTTTCTCTGTGAGAAACCGAAACCAGCAGTAATGGCATTTAAAAATTATCTAAACAGTGTTTATTATATTACATATTACGGTCTTAATTGATCGGTTTCGGAAACTGTTATATGCCATCCCTGGCTATAATATCGAAAGTATCATTCGAAGAAGTGCATACATTTATTCTCAAATATCTAAAAGCTTGGTATGACTCACTTATTGTGTTTGGGTTTCGAGCTCCTCAAAGCATTTATGAAAAATTTAATATTTATTATGGATCCATGTCGGGTTTCATTTAAATAATTTATTTTCTGGAGTGTAAGTGCGATTTAACGTGCTAATTAAGTAGTTCTGCCGCCTTTGAAGCAAATTGAAAACAAACTAGCAAAAGCTGTTGAATTTTCTAGCAAAATATTTAAATAGTTGCAATTTAATTGAAATAAGACAAACTGCAAATTTCAAACGAAACAAAACAAGAAAGCCAAATTTTTGTCAACAAACAAATTAAAACAAATTAATAGCACGTTGTAGATTAAGCAAATAACACATAAATAAAATAGAATTGGATTTAACACAAATTAAAAAAAAAACATTAATTGAATAACGCGAAACATTACCTTTAGAAGAACTTAGCGCAATTGAACTACAAAACATAAAAAAAATATGAATTGGACTAAAATGAATGCAATTGATTATAAAGTTGAAACTTAAATAAGAATAAAGTTGAAATTTCATAATTTAAATACATACTAAGTAAGCAATGTAAATAGTCATAGTTTATAAGAGACGCAAAATGAACTAACGAACACTCGGACTTTTTGACCGCATCTATGTACCACTAGAATAACACAAAGTAATAGAAATAATGAATTATAAGAAAAGTATAAATAAATAAATATATAAATATAAATAAATATGAAAAGCTAAGAGTTTTAGTTAAGCATGGCAGTGTTGGAAGAAAACAACTTAAAAATATAAATTCGAGTAAGCAGCATAAATTAAAATAAAACAGTATTTATATCTTTAAAAAAAGCAAACTAAATGGGTTTTAGCAATTATGCGGGAAATTAGAATTTAATGGTATATAGTATCACGAAAAAACAAAACCAAAAAAAGTGTATAATTTAGGTATGTAAATGCATTTAAGCTACAACTCTATGCAGAAAAAGCAATTCATATAACATTTTAGGCAGAAAAATAAAAACAGAAAACAAAAAGCAAAAGTTAAATTATAATATAATATAAACCATAGAGGAACATATTAAAAAGAAAAAGTCAAAAGATTTGTTAAAAATCAATCAATAGAGAGAAAAAATACACACACACTACACAATTGATTAAAATTTTAATAAAAATGAAGAAAAAGTATTGAGTTGAAGACAATTTCATTTATTGGATTATTTTTCGCATAACATAATGAGGGTGGTCCAATTAGCTATTCAGCCCTGGATCGCAATTCAATCTCATTGGAATGATCTGGACCAGTTCATCCGGATCCTTGCTATGAGAGTTGGGTGCCGGTTATTTACAAATTTTTTCCCCAAATCGCCCCCTCAAATTCTGGCTTAAAATTCAAAACAAATAATCAGACTAATGTTTTTATCATACCACAAGTGCGATATACATATATATTCCACATAAAATTATGTGAAATTTTGCACTTAAAAAAACTAGAAAACTAATACTCAACAACCGGGGCCAGTATAAATTTCGGTAGAGGTATCAAAAGGAGCAATTTGAATTTAATCCGTTATTCATGCCATATAAGCCCAATGGCGGTGGAAGTGTGATGATTTTGGTCCTACCTGGCTACCTCTGGAGTTGGCAAAATAACTTTCTTTGATGGCATAATGGGCAAAAATTTGTATTCAACCTTACCAAAAGACAATTTGTTGCAACGTGCCCCTAATTTAGGTGCAGATGATCAATTTCGCAATTAACAAGCCAAGGACTTTAAACACAAATCCGGCATTGTGCGGGCATGGGTAATATGGATCTGTGCACACCTCATGAATTCGCTTCCACAATCTCTCACTTTAAATGTCATTGAAAGTTTGTAGTCAATCGGCTAAACGGCAAAGGCAGATTAGTAAGATTAAGATTAAGATTTAAAAACTACTTTTGTCGAAGAATGGCATAAGATACCACGCGAACCCGCTCAAAAACTAATTACATCTATTGGAAATTGTCTTAAAGATGTTATTGAGCAAAACGGATGTCATACGAGGTACTAAAATAAATAACAACGTAATTTTTTCTAAGGCAGGGGCAAAATAAGCTGTGACCTTAGTTTTTGAGATAACTTCAGTTTTAATTAAACAATTAGCACAAATGTGTAAACACATGAAAATTAAGAATTTGTTCAAAATTGTGCATTTGATTTTTTTTGACACCGTCACTAGTTTTCTTTCTACGTATATTGTAGCTCAACAGTTTTGTTCTGTACCTGCACGAAATAAGATGTTAGCCATGTATAGTCAAATTCTAACAGGTCGATGTCTGTACATTGAAGATATTTCGGAAACAATGATAGGAGAGGTCCTTATTGGACCCAAATAAACAGTTTTTAAAATTTGTGTCTGCCTGCGTATATGTTTATCCTCGCATCACTAACCTAATTCTAGGATCCTCGGGTATTGAAACCAAGGTATTTTTCAAATGTGTATGTACAATATGGATATCAAATGAAAACTGCTGGTGATATATTTTACAAATTTTTTAAATTTTTGAGATATCTCAACCCATTTCCGAGATCTGGTTTAGGGGTATTACAATAAATAAAACTGTAAATGATAGTTAAAGGCGCAATTTCTCTGCTTTTACAGGTTGCCGAAGATATATTGTTTTCATCTTTTAAGCTCCTCATAAGGTAAGTGTTCAATTCCGTGTGATATATTTTCTACTGTTTTTCTTTTCCACGTATAGTCTTTCGAAGTACAAGCTATAGGAATCTCAAAACTCGTATTAATTTTTTGGCGGTCTACAGAACTGCATACCCAAAAATCTTAAAAAAAATATAAAACTAAGGTAGAAGATTTCGTGAAATTTTCTCGAATTTTAAAATTTTTCGGGAAACGGTTTTGAGATTGGTTTGTTTAGTTTCAGTTACAAAATTCATTGATAATTTTATTAAATACATAAAACGGTAATGCCAAGGTCAAAACAATCACTTATAAATTTTGGGTTTTCCAATACGAAAAATCGATAAAATTATAGTAGGCGGTATCATATATAAATTCTAGTCCTGATTGGAACGTGTTCAGGTGTGTCGCACAATGGTTAAAGTTCGTATTTTAATATATTTAGTCCTCATAATGAATTTTGACTTTGAACTCCTGTGCGGTACACCTTAACCGTTTTCAACCCGAACCAAAGTTTATATGATGCTTTTTCGGATACGAATGATGATATTTGTGCATATGAATGTTGACTAACCACGAAAGTGCTCCACTAGCCAGCGTCGAACCGATTCTTCTCGCACTTCAGCCTAGACTATGCGGTAAGCCAAAGCTATTCCTAGCACCCTGCTGCGTTGGACGCGGGTGAGGGCGATTTGATTCTTCTGGTATTTCATTGGGTCCTCCCAGATTTATACACCGTATAAAAGTAAAGAATCCGAGGCTGATACAAGCAGCTTACTTGTACATGGCTTGTATTTGTTATTAACCTACTTTAATTCGATATTGCGCCCAGTTCTTTCGCAGGCTTCTCGAATGTGATCCGAGAAGGTGAACTTGCTGTCTAGCCTCACTCCCAGATATTACCTTGAAGTAAGTGTTTCTATTAGCTGGTCACAAATCGTCAAAATCCTGGTAGTGGGAATCCGTCTCTTGGTGAGGATGACGATCTCCTTTTTTGATGTTGCTAGCTGGAGAATATCACCAGCCATCCACCTATTTACATTGCTCATGACCTGGTATAATTTAAGCTGTGCCAGCTCGAACTTGGTGCTGTTATCACAGCCGCAAAAGCAACGAGGAATATGTTTTTTTGGTATGTCCAATCAAAGAAGGCTCTCGTAAGTAATATTCCACAGATCGGGACTTAGTACCGAATTTTGGGCTGCTTCCCCTGTTATTTTTACCTTTTTTTGACCGTGAGTGATTTGAAGCATTAGATACCTGTCTCTTGGGTAATCCCCTAAAACTTCTAGCAAATATTGCAGTACCTTGAAAATACTTTCTAGTGCCTCAAACATGTCCTCCAACCTGACCGAGTTAAACGTGCTTTTGACCTCCAACGTGACCGGCAATACTATAGGTCTTACTCTATGACACGCTGTCTCGGGTTTCCCGACTATGTCTATAACTTCTGCTATGGCACCGATTGTGAAGTGCCCCGGGGAAACCATTTTGTCTGGGAGATAGTCCTCCGCTGCCCTCTAACGCTATGCTCAACATGCAAAATGAACTGTAGGACGATGGAGAGTCGGGGTCGTATTTCCCTTTTGGAATGAGAACCGATCGTGCTGTCTTCGATATGGTGAAACAGTTCTTTCTTCGGGTAATTTGTTGTACATATGCAACATAAGTTCTAAGCAGTTATTTGCAGCCAGCCTAATTGCCTCCGTGGGTATTCCGCCGCGCCCAGGGACTTTTCTGGATCCCATAGTGCACACGGCAGTTTTAAGCCCTTTTTTGAAGTGGTTCCACGTTGCGGTTTTCATGTGTAACGTGTCCATACTCCCTGGGAGGTTGGGAGAGAAACAGGACAATGTTTCTTATTTTGATCTCGTCCATCATCTGGTTTCTTCATTACTATTTTATATTCTTTTCCCCAGGGGTATCGATCCACTTCCTCGCAAAGCGCTTTCCAGCATGTAAGCTTACTTTGCTTAAGGCAGCACTTAGAGCTTTTTCGCTAATTTGTACGCTTCCGACTTTCTAGAGCCTTTGCCTACCGCGCACGCGGGTGGCTAGCCTTGTTGTTTAGAAGAACTTAGCGCAATTGAACTACAAAACATAAAAAAAATATGAATTGGACTAAAATGAATGCAATTGATTATAAAGTTGAAACTTAAATAAGAATAAAGTTGAAATTTCATAATTTAAATACATACTAAGTAAGCAATGTAAATAGTCATAGTTTATAAGAGACGCAAAATGAACTAACGAACACTCGGACTTTTTGACCGCATCTATGTACCACTAGAATAACACAAAGTAATAGAAATAATGAATTATAAGAAAAGTATAAATAAATAAATATATAAATATAAATAAATATGAAAAGCTAAGAGTTTTAGTTAAGCATGGCAGTGTTGGAAGAAAACAACTTAAAAATATAAATTCGAGTAAGCAGCATAAATTAAAATAAAACAGTATTTATATCTTTAAAAAAAGCAAACTAAATGGGTTTTAGCAATTATGCGGGAAATTAGAATTTAATGGTATATAGTATCACGAAAAAACAAAACCAAAAAAAGTGTATAATTTAGGTATGTAAATGCATTTAAGCTACAACTCTATGCAGAAAAAGCAATTCATATAACATTTTAGGCAGAAAAATAAAAACAGAAAACAAAAAGCAAAAGTTAAATTATAATATAATATAAACCATAGAGGAACATATTAAAAAGAAAAAGTCAAAAGATTTGTTAAAAATCAATCAATAGAGAGAAAAAATACACACACACTACACAATTGATTAAAATTTTAATAAAAATGAAGAAAAAGTATTGAGTTGAAGACAATTTCATTTATTGGATTATTTTTCGCATAACATAATGAGGGTGGTCCAATTAGCTATTCAGCCCTGGATCGCAATTCAATCTCATTGGAATGATCTGGACCAGTTCATCCGGATCCTTGCTATGAGAGTTGGGTGCCGGTTATTTACAAATTTTTTCCCCAAATCGCCCCCTCAAATTCTGGCTTAAAATTCAAAACAAATAATCAGACTAATGTTTTTATCATACCACAAGTGCGATATACATATATATTCCACATAAAATTATGTGAAATTTTGCACTTAAAAAAACTAGAAAACTAATACTCAACAACCGGGGCCAGTATAAATTTCGGTAGAGGTATCAAAAGGAGCAATTTGAATTTAATCCGTTATTCATGCCATATAAGCCCAATGGCGGTGGAAGTGTGATGATTTTGGTCCTACCTGGCTACCTCTGGAGTTGGCAAAATAACTTTCTTTGATGGCATAATGGGCAAAAATTTGTATTCAACCTTACCAAAAGACAATTTGTTGCAACGTGCCCCTAATTTAGGTGCAGATGATCAATTTCGCAATTAACAAGCCAAGGACTTTAAACACAAATCCGGCATTGTGCGGGCATGGGTAATATGGATCTGTGCACACCTCATGAATTCGCTTCCACAATCTCTCACTTTAAATGTCATTGAAAGTTTGTAGTCAATCGGCTAAACGGCAAAGGCAGATTAGTAAGATTAAGATTAAGATTTAAAAACTACTTTTGTCGAAGAATGGCATAAGATACCACGCGAACCCGCTCAAAAACTAATTACATCTATTGGAAATTGTCTTAAAGATGTTATTGAGCAAAACGGATGTCATACGAGGTACTAAAATAAATAACAACGTAATTTTTTCTAAGGCAGGGGCAAAATAAGCTGTGACCTTAGTTTTTGAGATAACTTCAGTTTTAATTAAACAATTAGCACAAATGTGTAAACACATGAAAATTAAGAATTTGTTCAAAATTGTGCATTTGATTTTTTTTGACACCGTCACTAGTTTTCTTTCTACGTATATTGTAGCTCAACAGTTTTGTTCTGTACCTGCACGAAATAAGATGTTAGCCATGTATAGTCAAATTCTAACAGGTCGATGTCTGTACATTGAAGATATTTCGGAAACAATGATAGGAGAGGTCCTTATTGGACCCAAATAAACAGTTTTTAAAATTTGTGTCTGCCTGCGTATATGTTTATCCTCGCATCACTAACCTAATTCTAGGATCCTCGGGTATTGAAACCAAGGTATTTTTCAAATGTGTATGTACAATATGGATATCAAATGAAAACTGCTGGTGATATATTTTACAAATTTTTTAAATTTTTGAGATATCTCAACCCATTTCCGAGATCTGGTTTAGGGGTATTATAATAAATAAAACTGTAAATGATAGTTAAAGGCGCAATTTCTCTGCTTTTACAGGTTGCCGAAGATATATTGTTTTCATCTTTTAAGCTCCTCATAAGGTAAGTGTTCAATTCCGTGTGATATATTTTCTACTGTTTTTCTTTTCCACGTATAGTCTTTCGAAGTACAAGCTATAGGAATCTCAAAACTCGTATTAATTTTTTGGCGGTCTACAGAACTGCATACCCAAAAATCTTAAAAAAAATATAAAACTAAGGTAGAAGATTTCGTGAAATTTTCTCGAATTTTAAAATTTTTCGGGAAACGGTTTTGAGATTGGTTTGTTTAGTTTCAGTTACAAAATTCATTGATAATTTTATTAAATACATAAAACGGTAATGCCAAGGTCAAAACAATCACTTATAAATTTTGGGTTTTCCAATACGAAAAATCGATAAAATTATAGTAGGCGGTATCATATATAAATTCTAGTCCTGATTGGAACGTGTTCAGGTGTGTCGCACAATGGTTAAAGTTCGTATTTTAATATATTTAGTCCTCATAATGAATTTTGACTTTGAACTCCTGTGCGGTACACCTTAACCGTTTTCAACCCGAACCAAAGTTTATATGATGCTTTTTCGGATACGAATGATGATATTTGTGCATATGAATGTTGACTAACCACGAAAGTGCTCCACTAGCCAGCGTCGAACCGATTCTTCTCGCACTTCAGCCTAGACTATGCGGTAAGCCAAAGCTATTCCTAGCACCCTGCTGCGTTGGACGCGGGTGAGGGCGATTTGATTCTTCTGGTATTTCATTGGGTCCTCCCAGATTTATACACCGTATAAAAGTAAAGAATCCGAGGCTGATACAAGCAGCTTACTTGTACATGGCTTGTATTTGTTATTAACCTACTTTAATTCGATATTGCGCCCAGTTCTTTCGCAGGCTTCTCGAATGTGATCCGAGAAGGTGAACTTGCTGTCTAGCCTCACTCCCAGATATTACCTTGAAGTAAGTGTTTCTATTAGCTGGTCACAAATCGTCAAAATCCTGGTAGTGGGAATCCGTCTCTTGGTGAGGATGACGATCTCCTTTTTTGATGTTGCTAGCTGGAGAATATCACCAGCCATCCACCTATTTACATTGCTCATGACCTGGTATAATTTAAGCTGTGCCAGCTCGAACTTGGTGCTGTTATCACAGCCGCAAAAGCAACGAGGAATATGTTTTTTTGGTATGTCCAATCAAAGAAGGCTCTCGTAAGTAATATTCCACAGATCGGGACTTAGTACCGAATTTTGGGCTGCTTCCCCTGTTATTTTTACCTTTTTTTGACCGTGAGTGATTTGAAGCATTAGATACCTGTCTCTTGGGTAATCCCCTAAAACTTCTAGCAAATATTGCAGTACCTTGAAAATACTTTCTAGTGCCTCAAACATGTCCTCCAACCTGACCGAGTTAAACGTGCTTTTGACCTCCAACGTGACCGGCAATACTATAGGTCTTACTCTATGACACGCTGTCTCGGGTTTCCCGACTATGTCTATAACTTCTGCTATGGCACCGATTGTGAAGTGCCCCGGGGAAACCATTTTGTCTGGGAGATAGTCCTCCGCTGCCCTCTAACGCTATGCTCAACATGCAAAATGAACTGTAGGACGATGGAGAGTCGGGGTCGTATTTCCCTTTTGGAATGAGAACCGATCGTGCTGTCTTCGATATGGTGAAACAGTTCTTTCTTCGGGTAATTTGTTGTACATATGCAACATAAGTTCTAAGCAGTTATTTGCAGCCAGCCTAATTGCCTCCGTGGGTATTCCGCCGCGCCCAGGGACTTTTCTGGATCCCATAGTGCACACGGCAGTTTTAAGCCCTTTTTTGAAGTGGTTCCACGTTGCGGTTTTCATGTGTAACGTGTCCATACTCCCTGGGAGGTTGGGAGAGAAACAGGACAATGTTTCTTATTTTGATCTCGTCCATCATCTGGTTTCTTCATTACTATTTTATATTCTTTTCCCCAGGGGTATCGATCCACTTCCTCGCAAAGCGCTTTCCAGCATGTAAGCTTACTTTGCTTAAGGCAGCACTTAGAGCTTTTTCGCTAATTTGTACGCTTCCGACTTTCTAGAGCCTTTGCCTACCGCGCACGCGGGTGGCTAGCCTTGTTGTTGTAGCAGTGAAATTATATGGGGTTACACTGAAATGACAGCCCTTGGCCGGGAAAAATCCCGAGTCTCTCCTGCACATCGAACCCCAAGGCAGAAGAGGGTGGCTAGCCTTCGCACCCCGCAGCTCCGTGATTTCGCTGTTTCACCAGTATACCTGATTTTACCGCTCCACACTCCTCTCCGTAGCATAGACCTATAAGACCATAGATAACAAGCGTGGCAAAGGCAGCGCATTGTCTCTCATCCAGCAACGGTCGGCAGCAGGCATTCTGAGACCAATGTTTTATTTGGGATCAAGTATCCAAAGCCCGATGGTCGGTATGTTGGGGTCTTGCCCGTGTTGATCACGTTCAGATCGAGCCTAGCTGCCATCTTAAGGACTAACCTTCCACGGATGTTAGTCTGCGACATTCCCCATTCGACTGCTCTTGCCTTCCAGTCTCCCGCCACAATTGTGGGGGTATCACTATATATAATAACATACAAAACTTTTAAACACACACAAAAGTTTGCATTTTTTTTTTTTTGCCCATAGAGTTACTACTAATTATATATTTAATCGAATATAAATGCTGTATAGATATATATAGACATACGGCAAAAATCAAACGGAAATAATTAGTTAAACAAAAAAAAAAAAAAAACATAAACTAAAGTTAATAATAACAATAAATATTTTTTAGTATCCTAGTTTTCGTTCATAATTTGCAAAAATATTATAATTTGAAGCAAAAATAATTAATACTTTATAGAAATATGCATAAAGCGATGGCAGTAATCCAACATAATAAACAAAATAATAATGGTGTTCAGAATTTTGTGCAAATGGTTTATCATCATAAATACGGATATGCATTTGCCACGTCATTACGAACACGCAACAGGAAAAACCGCAGTTTATATTTTCAATGTTGAAAAGCAAATCAGCAACTGTCACTACGAAAATAAATTTGGGAAGAAAAAATTTAAAATAAAAAAAGTTTCTCACGATCCGGAGCTTATATTTGCTACATCAAAGTTTCCAACGAAAAATACACAAAATTCTGAGATTACTTTTATTATTATTACTAGGCCTGGAAGCACTGCGACCTTTGTGTAAATTTATAGTGCATGACCTTTCAGCCTAATTTTGTGTCTGGAGGCTTTTGATGTATCTAAGTACCTTTTCAGGCTTTTTACTCCATATTACATAGGTATTAAGAGTCATAGCATCTAGATGGGAGAGCCTTTGCCTAGCCAGAGCGACGCATTCGCAGAGAATGTGGATCGGCTTTTTATCTTCCTGCTCAAAAAAACGACAAATTTGGGTATCGGATAGATTTAACTTACTTAGGTGATATCGTGGACCACAGTGTCCAGTATAGTACTCAGTAAGAATTTTTGGGTCCTCCCTGCTTATATTAAGGAGTTTGGCTGATACTTTCGTTGCCGGAATCATAAACAGTTTGGCCTGTCTTTACCCTGGCCAGTTCATTAAGTGACGCCTGAATTGTTTAGTTTCCCAGTTGTGGTGTGTGCTTTTTACCACAAAGGCCCTGGACCATAGAAAGCTGCTATAGCACCCTTTTTGCTAGGTAATCTACATGTTCATTACATTCGTATCCCTGATGTCCGGGAACCCATCCTAACAAAACCTTGTATTTGGCTCCCAGGTCATTAAGGATTTCAGTGCAAGTGCTGTCATCCACTAGCTTAGATGTAAATGTGTAGGATTCCAAGGCCCGCAGGCCGCCTGTCTCTCCGACATAATGTAGATGCTCTTCGATGTTGAGCCTCTCCGCAGACATTCTCTACCACAGACTTCTATTGCATGGATTTCTGCCTGAAATATGGTGTGGTAGCATCCCATTGATATCGATTTCTTGAATTTCGGCCCATAAATGCCAGCTACTGTTTTTCCGTCATCCAATTTCGATCCATCCGTGAAAAATACCTCTGAGTCAGGTTCATTATAGGGATTCCCGGTTTCCCAGTGAGTCCTGTCTACACACTACACTTCAAAGTTCCGTGAGATTCTGTTCTTTACGTCACGTAGTTGTAATTTGATATTTCCTATGAATTTTCTTATTACTTTCATATGCCCTATCATGTTTCCTGGCTTCAACTCCGAAATATTTGGAAGTCTTAGTGCGCCTAGTGTTGCCTCATTCTCTATCAGAATAGAGACATGTATTTTTGTAGCACCCAGGGATGGTTCTGGGATGGATGCTTTCCTTCTTCGGGTGAAGGTCACTATGACAGTTTTTTGGGATTGATAGACAATCCTTTGTTATCGCACCACCTCCCTATATTGCGAAGGGCTTGTTGCATGCCAACTGATATTGTTTCCTCGTTCCTTAGTATAATAAATAAATTATTTAATGATTGTTCCAAAAAAAACTGCACACTTTATTTAAATATTTCTCGAAGTGTATGTGTCTTATAGTTATGTGCAACGCACTGTTAAAAAGTGTAGCCTATTTTGGTTTTCTGTTACTTTCTTCACCTAACCCTAACCTAACCTTTAAAAGCCGCCAAAATTTCACAACATGCCTTAGAAATAGTGAATTATAACGTATTATTACAGTTCGGAAAAAACTTTTGAGTGTAAGTTTGACGGCAGAGTGTTCGCTATAAGTTATGTTAGGCGCAATTTATGCTAGAAACAATTTTTATACACAGCTGAACAGAGCTCACAGAGTATATTAATTTTTTTCGCTTAACGGTACCCCATAGCGGCATAAACTAATCGAGATAGATATAGACTTCTATATATCAAAATTATCTGGGTGAAAAAAGAAATTCATTTAGTCATGTACGTCCGTCCGTCCGTCTGTTCGTAAACACGATAACTTCAGTAAATTTTGAGATATCTTAATGAAACTTGGTACGTAAGTTCCTGGACACTCAGCTCAGATCGCTATTCAAAATGAACGAAATCGGAATATAACAACGCCTACTTTTTCGATATTGAAAATTTCGAAAAACCGAAAAGTGCGATAATTCATTACCAAAGGCGGATAAAGCAATGAAACTTGGTAGGTGGGTTGGCCTTATGACACAGAATAGAAAATTAGTAAAATTTCAGACAATGGGCGTGGCACCGTCCACTTTTAAAAGAAGGTAATTTAAAAGCTTTGCATACTGTAATTTGGCACCTGAATATCTAATTATCAGCTTTACCCGAACTTATCTTTCCTTATTTGTTATTTTTATATATTTTACAAACATGAAACATTCCTTCCACTGTAACAGCTTTTAGCATTTTCCATAGGAAATCATTTTCATAGCTTTCTGTTTTTATACTCAGCGTGTTTGTACACAGATTATATTAACTTTGATTGGATAACGGTTGGTTGTAAAGGTATAAGGTAATCGAGATAGATATAGACTTCCATATATCAAAGTCATCAGTGTCGAAAAAAATTTGATTGAGCCATGTCCGTCCGTCCGTCTGTCCGTTAACACGAGAACTTGAGTAAATATTGCGATATCTTCACCAAATTTGGTGCACAATCTTATCTGGACCCAGAATAGATTCGTATTGAAAATGAGCGAAATCAGATGATAACCACGCCCACTTTTTTTATATATAACATTTTGGAAAACACAAAAAACCTGATTATTCAGTAAATAATACACCTAGAATGTTGAAATTTGACGTGAGGACTGATATTGGGACTCTTAAATGGGCGTGGCACCGCCCACCTGTGATAAAATCAATTTCACAAATATTATTAAGCAGGAATCGTTCAACATATCGTAACAAAATTCGGCAGAGAGCTTGCCTTTACTATAAAGAATGCTTTGAAGAAAAACAAGCGAAATCGGTTAAGGGCCACGCCCACTTTTATATAAAAGATTTTTAGGAGGGTCGTGGACGAATAAAATAAGCTATATCTTTCCAAAAAAGAGCTTAATATCAATGGTATTTCATTTCCCAAGTGGATTTATAACAATAAATAGGAAAAACTTCAAATTAAAAAAAAAATGGGCGTGGCACTGCCTCTATTATGACTAAGCAATTTTCTATGCTTCGGTAGCCATAACTCGAAGAAAAATTAACGGATCGTAATAAAATTGGGTACACAAATTGTCCCTATAGTTGAAAATATTTCTAGTAAAAATGGACGGGAACGGTTAAAGACCACGGCTACTTAGATATAAAACAAGTTTAAAAGGGTCGTCGACTAGAACAATAAGCTATAACTTTGAAAAAAATAGTTTTGAATCAATGATATTTCACTTATCAAGTTTTACTGTAAGAGGAAATGGGGAGACTTTTTTTAAAGGCGGTGCCACGTGTTATGTAGAAGAGTAATTTATTTAAAATGAAATATGCAATTGAAGCTCACGCTGAGTATATACTGTTCGGTTGCACCCGAACTTAGACACATTTAGTTGTTATATTATGACAAAGCTTCCCGCTTCCACTCTGTCGTTACCCTTAGGTTTTTTTCAAAAGAAGGCAACAACTTTGTATTCGAAGTTGAAGGACGTGAAAGAGATATGGATATAAATAAATAGAAAATAATCAATTCAGAATCAAATTGTATTCAACAAATTGTGATTGACAGTTCTTTATGAATCTCATATAAGGGACTGTTGTGTTAATATTTGTAAACAAACAGAATTAACCGTTACTGGTGCTACTAATACTCATATATTAAATATACCTTTTATGAGAATGGAATGGTATTTTAAGTCCTTAAAGGAGAAGACATAGACTTGGCCATAAGTATACCGAGTTGATCAGGCTCACAATATGGTTTGATTACGCCATGTCCGTATCCATTTCAATTTTTGAGATATCTTAATAAAATTCAATACTAGATATTATAAGGCTCCCGATTCGATATTGGTCGGAACCACCTGTATTAGACCACTAAAGTGTACATCCCCATACAAGCGATTATTACCCAGTGAGAGTTCGTAGGTCATCTCTGTTTAGATTAATGAATTTGGCTGATACTGTTGTTGCTGGAAGTATAAACAATTTGGCCTGTGTTTGTCCTGGGCATTCATTCCAGTGTTGCCTGAACTGCTGTGTTCTTCATTAATTTATGGTTTCCCTAGTGTGTACCTTTTTAAGCCCACAGAAGGGCTCTGGACCATGTTGTTGTTGTTGTTGTTGTTGTTGTTGTAGCAATATGGTTTCTCCCCGAAGGATTTGGGGAGTGTTATCGATGTAATGGTCCTTTGCCGGATACAGATCCAGTACGCTCCGGTACCACAGCATCATTAAGGTGCTAGCCCGACTATCTCGGGGACGATTTATGTGGCCACATTAAACCTTCAGGCCATCCCCCCCTCCCCACCCACAAGTTCCATGAGGACCTTGGGGTCGCCAGAGCCTCGTCTATTAGTGAAACTGGATTCGCCGCGGATAGGTGAGGTTGACAATTGGGTTTGGAGAAGCTATATATTGCGCTGGCAAACCTGAAGGTTGCGCTACACAACCCCTTGAATCTGGTATTTTAGTCACCTCTTACGACAGGCATACCTACCGCGGAAATATTCTGACCCCCTAACCCACTGGGTTGGCTCTGGACCATGGAGTGCTGCTATGTCATCTTTCATATCCATGAAGCCCTGGCACCCATCCTAGCAAAACCTGATTTTTGGCTCCCAGATCCTTTAGGACACCAATGCATTCTTCCACTAACTATAACTTAATTACGTATGACTGCAAGCACGTAAGGTTGTCTGGATATCTGAAATAATGAGGATACTCCTCGAATATATGGCCCTTGGTAGATGTGCTCTACGGCAAACTTCTACGGCATGAATTTCGCCCTGAAAAGTAGTGTGGAAGTATCCCAGGCGTATCGATTTCCTAAAATTTGGCCCAAGAAGGTAACTCTCATTTCTAAGTCAACAAATTTTGATCAATCAGTTAACCAGAATTTCGAGTCAGGGTCAGTATGTGAATTGTCTACCTCTTAAAGAGTTCTGTCCACAATGTATACCTAAAAATTTCGTTAAAGCTCGAGCGCAGAGCCCCTGCGTCAAGTGGTTGCAATACGGGATTTTCTATGAATTTTCTCATTACTATCATACGCCCAATCATGTTTCCGCTCTTTAGCTCAGCGATGTTGTGAAGCCTTAGATTAGCAAGTGTTGAGTCTTTCCCTATAAAAAAAGGAAGGCAAGTCTTCCCGCTAAATTCATACACAAGTGTCGTTCTCATCACACCCGTTATGCCAATATAAACTTAGATGCTGTTCCTTGTGTGGCTTATGCCCATCAAAATGAAGAAATATATTATCTGCACAGCAACATAAAATTCCCAGTGTACCATTTTGGGAGTTATCCCACTTGTTTTGCTATAGAGTCGTATGGCGGCGAAGAAAGGACTTCTTCCTTTGTTTAGGGTAGGATGTAGATGCGTATTCCTATTGAAGGTTTTAACCAGTGCAGCCCCTAGGTATTTGGTTTCCATTGATAATCGGACTTCGGTGACACACAGGAATGTTAATGGTGCGGATAGTTTTCTTTTTCGTGTAAAAGGCACTGAGCCAGTTTTGTTAGTCCCTTGGTATCGCACCACTTCCCTATGTTTCGAAGGGCTTCTTACATGCGATTGGGGACTGTTACTCGTGCAAGCCTGAGATACAGTTTACTTAGGCGTTTGCATACCTTTGTGTGTCGCATCTATTGGATTTTAGTAACTGAAGTTTATCAACCTAGGATCCACAAGGGAAGAGAAAGTACGCCCTTTGACAGCATCTCCTAGTGGCGAAAATTGACTCAATTATTCCTCTCAGCTCAGTACTAATTTTTCTTCTGTTTAGCATGGATAGCAAGCAGCGAATGATCCACTCAGCTTAACCCATTTCAATTTTTTTCCGAGAGGCTGATTGATAGGCAAATTGATTTCTACGAAGAGGGAGTTTATTTGGATTGACCTCTAATGTGCCGATCCAAAATTTTCCACACACGCTTTAGAAAACACGCACTGAGGATAAAAAAGCGATCAGTTGGAAGGAGTTATCTAGCTTTAGTATGAATACTACTTGAACTGGAATATGCCAAATATGTATTGTAACGAATTCTGGGTGTTCAGTATTGGCTTATGGTCCTTATTTAGTCTACTTTGGGAGTAGTACAATTATATTTCATTATCACGTACTTCGCAAAAGCGTGCTTAAATCAAACTGATTACTGATTACTCAGCTTGCGCTGCTTTTATACTCTCGGTTTTCTCGTTCAGCCATTTCTCCTAAGGTCCAGTCATTTCGCGGAAATGCTTTCGAGAACAGTTGTATCTCATGCTTGGTTACCAGCTATGTACATGTATATTTGTAGTGTATGCTTTTCTACTAACCACATGTGTGTGTATGTTTGAGCGTTAACTTCTGCTCTTAGCTGATGACTACATATGTGCATGTGAGATATTCTTCGTAGCGTTCTATGTAAGTTTGACTGCTTGCTAATATTGTTGTTGTGATTATTTACTAACAGCATAATGATGCTAATATTCGCCACAATATATATTTCGTAGAGGTGCGAATCATGTGTGATGCTACCTTGCAGAGAAAGAGCACCATCTAATAATTAAGAGTGTCATACACATGTACTACAATGGGAGGTTTCCAACGAGCCCGATAAGAAATTGTTTTTGTCCCTTTTAGATATTTGACTTTTTGCTAACCCGTTTTCAATATACTCCATATTGCAAATGTTTTATACAGCTATTCTGACTATATAATGTCAATATGTATAAGTAAGGCAGGACATGCATATATATTGTCCGCACAGCCGTTTCGTTCACAACCAATCTCCGTATGAAATTTTCATAAATAAAATATGATAAAGCGTTATAGGACGTAGGTATTACATACATATATTCTTCAGACTACTTATGAAAATATGGGCATATAATCAAATTATATACGCTTTTGTGCTGCGTAAGATGGATGATACGTATGTATGAAGCGTGATAGTAAGTACTCTTTCCTTCAACATTCAAGAGGTCAAATATAAAATGTTATCTTTTACCATATTTGATCTCGGGTTAAATTATAATCCGTATGCCAACATTGTTCACTTTCAGCCGATACAGAATAAACGGCAAAAATATATACGAGGGAAGTTTTATTAATACCCCAGTTCAGTGTCTGCGTTTTGTTGTGCGTCCTTAGAGCCATAATTGGCAGAAGGGGATACATCGATGGTTTCAAACTAATGGAGAAAAACTTAAGTTGCCTCGACTTTTATATTAAAGGCTATCGGAATAAAAAGGTTCACCGGTTCACATGGACAGGCAGCAACAAATGGTAAAGAATCATAGCTCTATATTCCTGATAGGTTTTTACAGTTTTGTCGTCGAACAAACTTGAGGCAGTACTATGGACACAGTCTACTTTAACTTCTTACGGACAAGCTAATTAAACCTTACCTTGCCTAAGTATTGAAATAATTTTGCTATGAAGTCGTGATTTAAACACATCTAAGAAGTATTAAAGATTCTCCGATCGAATTCTCGACAAACTCAAGGTCTTCTATTAAGAATATTGCCTTTGTCTGCTAAATTATGTATAGCTGTTTTGTAACGCTCATTTAGGCTGGAACTGTGAGGATCATTCAAGTATTTTCTACATCATAGAGGTTTGTGTTTTATTCTGTAGAATTTAGTCAACAATAGTTTAGGTAAGGTTGGGTAGCTGTTGCTATAACTAGGTGGAAGCAGCGCATTTGAGCACTCTTATGATCCATTGTGATACCAAATTGTCTAACGGCAACACTGATTTTTTATCTTTAGATATACGCTGCGTAGCAGCAATATACTTCTTGATAAGGCAAACATCTCTACCCGAAGTTTTCTGTGGTAATCTGTCTACATCTACGGAGATACTGACGCCTTGTCCTTGCCAAATCTGTGAAGTTAGGCATGAAGTATTTGGGTGGCTTCAGCTCCTCATCCTCCATGCTACCAACACAGTTAGGACTTCCCAGAATACTGAGTTACACTGCATGAGTTCGCATATTGCAGTGCGCTGTCAACGTTTCAATTACCATTTAGGGATAAAGCTCTTCTCCAATTAAACTGTATTAATATTGCTGGCATCGTCCCAGATCTTACTAAGCTGGGCTGAGGCCAACTTTTTAAGCCGCAGATAGCAAGTGGCAACCAGTATACTAATGTCTCTCACTGATGTTGCTGTGCCCTGGCAATCAAAAAATATTTAAAGTAAAGTAGTTTTCTGTGACTGCGAGAGATTTCAGACACTCGCCGATTACACTCGACTCCAAATTTTTAGAAATCAGCACTTTTATGATCGCCCGACTATCCAAATAATTGTTAAACCCCTTAACACATTTCACACTGGGTAGCAGTGGAAGACACTGCAGTGTTCAGGTAGCCTTAACTTTCCGCTAACTCTTAGCTCCTGACAGTATATGCCACCTCCTACCTTCCCGTCCAGCTTGGATTCATCCGCTAACAAGTACACCAGATCTGGGTTGTTGTTAAGTAAACAGCCGGGGAAAAACATGGCTCACAGTAATCAGTCTTACTACGGATGAAGACGAAGCTTATAAAAATACTGGAGTGCCCGTTGCACAAAGTCCAAAACCTGCGTCTTGAAGTCTTATTACAGCCCGGCTGCTCAGAGTGTATATTTTACATCGCGCTCATAGCTAGAGTTGGTTTTGTGCAAAGGGCCCCGTGCACTGCAATCAGGGCCATTCGTTGCACGTTTTACAACCATTTGAAAGTGAATGGGGGGCATTTCACTAGACCAGCACTCCTTAGAAAAGGAACGTATATACCATGTATTATAGATAGTGTTCCACCTTTCAAGAGAGCCCCTAGCTTTTTCCAGTGGTTCCAAGGTAGCAGTAATTACAAGGTGACTGATGCTTTGTAAGCTTTGTTTCTCACAATCCTGCCATCAAAAAGTCTGCTGACAAATATAATCAGAGACTGTTCGATTTCGAAAAACGCGTCAAGTACGAACTTTATGCGCTCAAGTCATCCATCTATCAGTTTAGAAACTGATTGGGGGCAGTTACCGTGAATCTGCATTAAAAATACGCATGTTGCGATGCCGATAATCGCCCTCGAGGAACCATGCCTTGTGATTATAGATCGCTCAGGCCCTTCAGAGCTATGAACAGGACCGAAGACAAGCTTGGATTGGTCAGAAAGCCTTAGGAGAGACATGAGAGCTTTTCCTTGCCGCCTGAATGATTACTGTCACCATACGATTTGAAACCATTATTCAATTTCCAGCAGTTGGCGTAGACAGGAGCCAGCCAAATGTAAGTAATGCGAGCTCGTTTGCTCCCAGTGGAATGAATTGCAACCCTCTTTTAAAAGCAGTGGCTGGCGGTGAAGGAACGAACTTCAATAAAGTGAGTGTATAATTAGAAATTACGTAATGGTCACTAACTTCGTAAAAATGTTCTGAGATCTCGGGCTAAATTTCCAGAAGTTTCGTTTATGATAATACCTTCATAAATACCAGTCCTATCTCCATAGTTATTTTGTTTAAAAAAAAAATGTAAGGCGCGATAACCTCCGAAGAGATCTTAGGCCGAGCTTCTCTTCCATTTTGCGTCGTGCTCCTCTGATTTTCCCTACAAATTGGCCGAACGGAACCTACATATTTTATGCCGACTCCGAACGGCATCTGCAAGGCAGAAGAATTTTCACTGAAAGCTTTTCATGGCAGAAATACACTAGGAGCGCTTGCCAAACACTGCCGAGGGGCGACTCGCTTAGAAACAATTTTTTTCTAATTGAAAAACTTTATTTATAAAATTAGGAAGGCGGAGCACGCTACCATCACACCACGGTGGCCACCATTTGCAGATGTGTTTATTTTACTTTTCAATTGATTCCTTTTTCAATTATATTACAACGTGACAATATTTTCCGAAATCACCCTCAAGTAACAAAATATACTGAAAAGGCAACAGGATTTATTTGTAAATAAATGTATACAGTCCCATATGTACATAAAACTTGCGTGGATGGGTGTGTGTGTAAATTGCTTGACATCCCATAGAGAATCGATTGCAGAAATTTATGCGCATAACCAATGAATCGATTTTTGTTTTTTCTGTTGCTTAACGAAAAAAAAAATATCAACAAAACTATTGAAAAAATATACATACACACACTCAGAAAAAAACATTAACCAAAAATTAGGAAAATATTCCCTATCAAAATTTTTCGTTAAATTAAGAAAAATATCAAATAATTTAGTAAGAATTTCCAACTTTTATTAATTTGAGCGGAAATGTTTCTTCAATGAATTCAATCGAGAATACTTGATTGAATATTTTTCACAATACTAACATATCTGAAATGGCTGAGTAAATAAGAGCACTTGACAGTTAAATTGATCACCTCAACTAGAAATCCACTGTCGTGAAAGTTTCGCAATTTAATTTTGAAATGTTTGTTTAAAAAAATATAGGCGGGAGCATAAATACCAAGTACTCGTGTTGTTCGATGTATAACTATACTGCCAAACATCTATTATTTTATTTTATTTTATTCTGATTTATTTTATTTTATTTTGATTCATTTGATTTTAACTTATTTTATTCTATTATATTTTGTGTTACTTTGTTTTATTTTATTTTATTTTATAATTTTTGTTGTTTACGGCCTTTGGATTATAACTTTTTAAATATAAACGAGCTCTAGGCCAAATATTTGTATATTCTTAATAAAACCCAATACGTGAATTTTTAATTTACAATTATGTTTAAGCGACTCACGTCACTTAAAGCCTTCGCGTGACTTGCGTTCATGCACCAATGCATCCCTGCAAAAAATTCCTTTACAAGCATCCCTGCTGTAATTGGAACTTCGAATGCGACATTGGAATTACTTCCAGTGTTGCATATTATATAGTCTATTGTCACTTACTTTTCGATCTCCTTTCATCAACTACCATCGTCGAGGACACATCAAAGTCAGTCAACGAAGTATTATTTTGAGCAAATCATCGCGGTCACATCAAGACGACAAAGACCAGCGGATACATCTTCAGCGTCAGCACATCTAAGCCAACGCGATAAGTATCTCATTTCAAATCTATACATTTTGTACATTTTTCCCAAAATCCCAAAACTCCCGGTTTCATTCCTGTGACTTCGATATATATACATACATATGTATGTGCATAGGTTCGCTCATGCACATATATAGCTATATACAGCAGCATAAATCATCGTTGATATATTTTTCCATTTACCTAAATTGTTACCTATTCATGAATTCGAAATAGTTACCTAGTTTAACTTTAATCATTGAAGTTTGGTTTACTTTAAATTTAATTCATTACATCTTCCTTTGTTAGTTCATAAGTTGTTATTGTAAATAAAAACCCTGATTTAATTGAAAGGAAGTTATACCCATCAATTAGGAATACATACCCGGCGTGAGTATAATTCCCAATTTGCATTCAGGCACACCCCTAGTGTTCAACATGGTCCTTGCGAGCCAAATTTGAATGGCAACACCGCATGTTCGAATTCATGGAAATTAGTACAATTTCCAACACTACATCCATTTGACAATTGTCAAAATCTCTTCCTCTTTTCTTCATGATTGGCAGCCATCGCGGGAAGCAGAACAAAAAATTGAGACAAAATTGAAAAGGTGAACTAAAATTGTTTTAAACACAAAAATATAGTGAAATTAATAAAGAAAGTTAAAGTAAAGTAAATTAGAGTTGTGATGCAATAAACCTTAACGCAGACTAAAGAAAACAACAAAAACGAAATTTTAATTCTTGCTGCCCAACGATGGAAGACCAATCAAGGCCCACCATCAAGAATTTGCTGCGTCCAACGGGGGAGCACCTAATATAAAAGGGAAAATCAAAGGAAAGGCGTTTCTGGAGCACCCACGCCCAACGAGGGATCCTTTTGAAATTAGTATGTCCCAAAGCACGTAAGTTTTACAAATTTACTTTGACCAAGTGCGAATTTCAGTTACCGTTTTTCAAACGGTAAATGTATATATGTATGTATGCAGTTATATCAGGTTCAACGAATAACGGAAAGAAACATACATATATACATATTCTCATGCACCAATGCATCCCTGCAAAAAATTCCTTTACAAGCATCCCTGCTGTAATTGGAACTTCGAATGCGACATTGGAATTACTTCCAGTGTTGCATATTATATAGTCTATTGTCACTTACTTTTCGATCTCCACCAGACCAGCGGATACATCTTCAGCGTCAGCACATCTAAGCCAACGCGATAAGTATCTCATTTCAAATCTATACATTTTGTACATTTTTCCCAAAATCCCAAAACTCCCGGTTTCATTCCTGTGACTTCGATATATATACATACATATGTATGTGCATAGGTTCGCTCATGCACATATATAGCTATATACAGCAGCATAAATCATCGTTGATATATTTTTCCATTTACCTAAATTGTTACCTATTCATGAATTCGAAATAGTTACCTAGTTTAACTTTAATCATTGAAGTTTGGTTTACTTTAAATTTAATTCATTACATCTTCCTTTGTTAGTTCATAAGTTGTTATTGTAAATAAAAACCCTGAATTAATTGAAAGGAAGTTATACCCATCAATTAGGAATACATACCCGGCGTGAGTATAATTCCCAATTTGCATTCAGGCACACCCCTAGTGTTCAACATGGTCCTTGCGAGCCAAATTTGAATGGCAACACCGCATGTTCGAATTCATGGAAATTAGTACAATTTCCAACACTACATCCATTTGACAATTGTCAAAATCTCTTCCTCTTTTCTTCATGATTGGCAGCCATCGCGGGAAGCAGAACAAAAAATTGAGACAAAATTGAAAAGGTGAACTAAAATTGTTTTAAACACAAAAATATAGTGAAATTAATAAAGAAAGTTAAAGTAAAGTAAATTAGAGTTGTGATGCAATAAACCTTAACGTAGACTAAAGAAAACAACAAAAACGAAATTTTAATTCTTGCTGCCCAACGATGGAAGACCAATCAAGGCCCACCATCAAGAATTTGCTGCGTCCAACGGGGGAGCACCTAATATAAAAGGGAAAATCAAAGGAAAGGCGTTTCTGGAGCACCCACGCCCAACGAGGGATCCTTTTGAAATTACTATGTCCCAAAGCACGTAAGTTTTACAAATTTACTTTGACCAAGTGCGAATTTCAGTTACCGTTTTTCAAACGGTAAATGTATATATGTATGTATGCAGTATATCAGGTTCAACGAATAACGGAAAGAAACATACATATATACATATTCTCGCCAGCGTTACTCGCTGGGTACACATTTCTTGCGCATATTCATACCTTTGATGGTGAAACTTGCTGCTTGCGCCAGCGCTAACAGTCCCACAAAGCTAGCTTGCGTTCATACGTATAAAAAATCAATCCCTTAGTTAGGCCTTAGTTTTCACCTAAAAATCCCTTAGTTTTGCATAACCTTCAACTAAAGTAAGGAAAAAAGCAAACTCCTTGATTTTTCTGCTTGCGTCGGCGCAACAAATTATTTTATCACCAAATATACATCTGCACAGTGAGAAATCGGGAATTTAAAGAAAAGGAACATCAGTTTAAGCATTTGTTCAAAGTTTTGCGCAATTTCGCGGTGAGACTTGCTACTTGCGCCAGCGTTAAGTCCACCACATTCATTCGACGTACATACGTACATGAATTAATGAGTTTTCATCCCAAAATTCCTTAGTATTTCCCAGTAAATTTCTCATATAATAAAAATTCTCCAATCTATAAAAGTTTGCGGTTCGGCAGTTGCATATAATTACGTTATATGCAAGCATGTCCGACATAACATAAAGGGATTAAGTCAAAATTTGCTATTGAGAGTATACTTGTGGTTTTCAGTCGGAATACCTGGAGTATTTACAGATCAAGTAGAGAAAATTTCCAAATATTTTAAAACCCAGGAAATAATAGTGACGTCTGAAAACATACTTGCGGTCATACTTAGCCGTTCAGTGCCACCCATACCTGCCTGCTTCATTTGAGTTAAGGGTTACCTTGCGGTTGTAAAGCCAACACCCGAGCACACATCGAGTGCCTCATCCACATCAAATCTACGTAGGCATCGGATCATCCGAAGGAACGATACACAGAATATTCAAGGACAGTGGGGATTGGAAGCGCTGCTTGCGCCAGCAGAAGCTGCTCAGTCAGCAAGCGATTTTGTACCTTTACGACCGCAACACACCGTAGACTTTTGCAAAAGTTACTAAATTTTTTTTGGTTTCTCGTCGCCAGCTAGGAGCAAAAAGTATCAATATCCCGTATTTGAACTCGACCACCGTCAAATCTTGTTTATTGCTACAAATCCATTTAATTTATCGTTTTGCACACGTATATTTAGTAGTTAGATTGCTTTATATAACCACGTATATGAACTACTGGCTAAAACATCTTTTCTGTCCACCCTAAGCGGTCTATCTTTGGGTTTAACAAAAGTACCTAATATTTCAGTGCGTTCAAATAATTTTCTTTATTTTAAACGTGTTCGCCTCCACGGTTGGCAGACTTCAAGTTTAATAAAGTCAAGAGTTTAAAGTTTTCATTTAACGAGCGTCATCATATCTACTGATTCACCAATCATGGTTGATTTCATTTTCGATTCAAACAATCTTGTGTTTTTCTGTACACAATTTTACAAAGAAGATCAGGAGGATCAGACGGACACCCTACTTGAAGTTAAACTTCAAGACCTTAACGCTCTTAGGGAAACCCTTCAAATCGCTTACCGAAAAGTGTGTCTGGCTGACGATAAAATTGTTCCGGCTGATTTTAAAGAAGAAACAACTAAAAAATTTCAACTATGCTCGGAGAGCTTCTACATTTGTAAGTCGCATATCATGGATTGACTAAAAATATTGCAAGGCAACACATCTAGTTCAGCCAATACCAATCGACTTTCCATGCCTTTGGTTGAAACTCCTGCTCCATGTATTAAAATCCCACCCTGTGACACACAGACCTTTTACGGTAGCTATGAAGAATGCCCGCCTTCCGTGACATGTTCACAGCAGTATATCTAAATCAAACCAAGCTAACTCCAGCATAAAAACTGTATCACTTGCGGAACAAAACCAAAGGCAAGGCAGGTGCCATAGTCAAGCAGTACAGTCTATCGGATGAAAATTTCTCTCTAGCTTGGGAGGAGTTAAGAGCGCGCTTTGAAAACAAACGAATTCTCATTGACAAACAGTTGAAAACCCTGTTCAACCTCCCGTCTGCCAACTCGGAAAATACCGAAGCTATCCAAAAAATTCAATGTACCATAAACGAATGTCTTTCCTGCCTCAAAACTCAAGGGGTTTCGGTCTCCGACTGGGATCCCAATTTTGTCTACTTATGTTCCACCAAGCTACCTGACGAAACCCTATCTCTATGGGAACAGTCGCTTAAGACACGAAAAGACCTTCCCAACTGGCCCCAAATGGATGATTTTCTAACTAGTCGCTATGAAGTGGTGGAACGTCTACACGGGTATAAAACCACAAAAACCCGAAATTCAGTATCATCAAAACCCTCATCGAAGAGTCAATCGTATCATTAGCAGGAAAAATTGTCCCTAAAATGCAAACTATGCGAGAAAAATCACTCCTTGAGATTCTGCACCGAGTTTAAAAAACTTATTGTTCCTGATCGCATCAAGTTCATCGAACAAAACGATTTCTGCTCCAACTGCTTGGCTTACAACCATCTCTTCACCGATTGCCACGGTGTATTCAAATGTTTCCATTGTAAGAAGTCCCATCATACCATGCTCCATCCGACTTCTACTCTTACACCGTTTCCCAAGGAACCAGTTCAGAACCAAAACCCAAAACAAAAAAACATGCAACCGCCTTGTTGCATACGGAAACATCAGAGGCCAAAACAAGTAAACCAAGACATCGTATTTTTGATATTAAAGAGGGTAAGGATTCTCCTAAGCCTTCACCTGAAGCCGAATCCAATGTTCAAGCTAACTTTTCACCAACAACGAAAAACGTTGCTTCCAACCGCCCAGGTACAAATAGAACACTTGGGTCAGCTATATACGCTCCGAGCTCTAATCCATCAAGAATCTCAGAAAATCTTCATCTCTGAAAAGATTCAAAATCGGTTGCAGCTCCCTACCGATCGAGGTAACTCTTCCATTAGTGGTATGGGCGGCAAGATTGTCGAAAATTCAACGCGTGACTGCAATTTTACCCTTGTCGCCAAAACGGAATAATATTCGTATTAGCACCAAACCGATTGTTCTCCACAAACTCACTAGCACGTTACCTATGCTCCAAATCAAAAAACCATCTGCCTCGGAAATTAAGGCTCTCGACCTCACCGACCCATTTTTCTTCACACTTTCTCAAATCGATCTCTTAATCGGTAGCGATTTAATACCAGAACTTTTACATCCGGGTGTCAAACACAAAGTGCTTGGTAGTCTTCTCTTGGTACTTAAGTGGGAAGTGTTTGTGAACATCTATATCACAAAACCACCTATAGGCAACCAGATGGACGATACGTCGTTAGATTACCTTTCAAATCAGATTTTCCATCGAGCCTCTCCCATACTACTTACCCCACCACTCTGTCGTAAAACCAGACAGTAAATCTACCAAAGTTCGGGTTGTTTTTAATGCTTCAAAGCCAACAGCATCGGGAGTTTCTCTTAACGACACACTTCACGTAGGTCCTTCTTTACAATCAGATCTCATGCTTGTCATTTTAAATTGGCGATTGTACAAATACGTATTCAACGGCGATATTCAAAAAATGTACAGACAAATTCTATTGCATGAAGAGGGTCAACAGTTTCAAAGAATTCTCTTTCGCAGAGGAAACGAGGTCAATCTGTCAGACTTCGCACTAAAAACGGTAACCTTCGGAGTTAATTGCGCGTCATATCTGGCCATACGCACACTACACCAGTTAGCAAATGATTCCCAAACTTCCCATCCGTTGGCTAAGAGAATTCTCACCGAGAAGACCTATGTCGATGATATACTAACTGGGGGACACGACCTTCAAGGTTGTGTATTGGCTCAATCTGAACTCATTCAATGCCTTAATTCAGCTGGGTTTCCTTTAAAGAAAATAACTGCTAATCATTCTGAACTTGTACGTCGTATACCAACCGAAGACCTACTAGATTCCGAGTTTCTCAAGATTGATTCCTCAAGCTCCAGCAAAACTCTCGGCATCCAGTGGAATGCTTTAAATGATTCCTTTTCATATTCCACGGAAATCATTCCAATAGCTACAGAGGCAACGAAAAGGCAAATCCTATCCTCGGTATCGAAACTTTTTGACCCCGCAGGGTGGCTATCGCCCATTATAATTCAAGCCAAAATACTTCTGCAGCAAATATGGTTAGAGAGAACTGGATGGACGAATGCGTAAAACCACAGTCGCTTCAAAATTGGAATCAGTTTATTTCGGATCTTCCCAGTATACGAGAAATACAAATCACTAGGTGGACGGAATTCACACCAAGTCATAAAATTCAGTTTCGCGGATTTTTTGATGCCTCCGAAAAGGCATTTTGCGCATCCATCTAAATAAGAACTGATAATAGTAATACCATAGCTTCACATCTTCTTTTCTCCAAAACTAGCACCGCTTCAAACCGTAAGCCTCCCACGCTTAGAGCGGTGTGGTGCCGTTTTGTTATCGAAATGTATCAAAAATTTTACAAAGCAACTTCCTCTAGGAGATTCGGAAATCTTTTTGTGGTCACATGATTCTTCCATAGTCCTTTCCTAGTTAGAAAAACCTCCTTGTACGTGTAAAGTATAGGTAGCCAATCGCACTTCGCAAATCATTAGAAATGTCGGAAATATCAAATGGCGACACGTATCCACGAATCACAATCCTGCTGACCTAAGTACACGGGGTTGCCGTCCGCAAGACCTACTAAATAAATCACTCTGGTGGCACGGACGAACGTGGCTTTCGAAGCCACCAGTGCAATGGCCAACATCACACCCAAAAAAGGTCGGTCCTCTCGAAGAACCCAAAGTAGAAGCTTTTCATTCCACGGAAACTGAGTCAGACATTTTCGATCGTTTTTCTTCTTGGCCCAAATCCTTGCGAGTTATAGCCTATATGTTTCGCTTCATTCATCATATCAAACCAAATCTAATACAGTCCACTTCCGAAACCAGGTACGAAACAGTAGTCCTAACTCAAAAGGAAATCCGTTGGGTAAAAGTGCGACTTATAAAGCTCGCCCAAGAAAAACATTATCCCAAAGAGTATAGCAATCTAACTAATAAACAACCAATTTCCAAGAAAAGCTCACTGCTGATTTTGAACCCTCTCTTAGATCAAGATCAACTCCTTCGAGTAAACAGCCGGATGGCAAATTCCTTTATCCCCGATATCGAAAAGCAACCAATCATCATTCCGGAAGCCTCAAGGCTCTGTTACCTGTTCCTCCAGTTTTTGCACAACTTATTGATGCATGCCGAACACCAATTGATGATCAGGACTGCGAGGCAGGAATATTTTATACCCAGACTTAAGTCAAAAGTGAAAAGTTGCATACGTAGTTGTAAAACGTGCACTATCTTCAAACAAAATTCACGTTCACAGATCATGGCTGCTCTACTACCAGAGCGATCCAACTTTTCCCTCCCATTTACCTATACTGGATTTGACTTTGCAGGTCCCTTCGATTTAAAATCATCCCCACCGCGAAACTCACCTGTTCTTAAAGGTTATGTCTGTGTGTTCGTCTGTTTTTCAACCAAGGCAATCCACCTAGAACCTTGCTCGGATCTCTCCACTAAAGCATTATAAGCTACCTTCGCTAGATTCGTCGGAAGACGCGGCCTGCCCCAGTGTGTCTTTTCTGATAATGAGAAAAACTTCATCGGCGCCAGTCGCGCATATCAACAAGATTTCAATCAGTTCATCAAAGAATCATCAGATGACGTCGGGGCCAAGTACTGTATACATGGCTTCGAATGGAGATTTCTACCTCCTAAGGCTCCCCACATGGGCGACCTCTTGGAGGCCGGCGTCAAGAGTTTCAAACTACATTTCAAGCGAGTTGCAGGAAGCCACAAATTCACCTTCGAAGAACTTGCAGCCGTCCTTGCGCGAATAGAAGCCGTCTTAAACGCTCGACGAATTTCACCCATGTCTAGCGATCCCCAAAGGCTTTTAGCCCTAGCACCAGGTCATTTCTTCAGAGGCGGTATTATTGCACCAACAATTCAGTCAGCGTTGGAAAGATGAGTATCTTAAGAAGTTACGCCAAAGACATAAGGGGAAAGTTCCACAGAAAAATCTATCCATCGGGGTTTGTCGTTGTTAAAAACGAACTACTTCCCCCAAACGAATGGCGATTAGGCGGCATCGAGAAGATCTAGCAGTGTTCAGACGGGAAATTGCGAATAGCCGACATACGAACTCAAAAGGGAGTCATAACTAGACCTATCGTTAAACTTTGTCCGCTTCCTATTCAACCAGAGATACCTACGCAAACCTGACAGCCACACCTATCATACCTATTTATACACCTAGCCATAAATCTATCAAGATCCGTTACTAAATTTCATCTCATTTACAGGCACCGAGTTGGCCTTCACGGCCGAGGCGGGGTTTCACCACGTACCTCGCGTATCATTTCTGGTCGCGGTAGTTCGGACTCCTCCAATCCGTCTCGCCCGCGGCGAAATTTAGATGTACACCTCTACCTTGTGTGCTACAGGTTCCATTCGCTACGCTTTTGTAAGCAGTTCTGTGCACTGGAGTTGAAGGAGCGCTGGGAAACAGTACGCTATTTCAAGTACTGTCCCAACCGTTTGGCTCGTACGACAGCCATGTGCGAGACTGTACATCGGAGATGAAATGTAAGATCTGCAAACAATGGCATCACACCATCTTGCATCGCCCCACCATCGCCGAAGAGGAAGCCGCTAAACAAGATGTAGCAATCCCGGACCCACGACTTGTGATCCAATTAGACCGTGCCATCTCGCTGCCTAGAAAATGTGAACTTAACTTGCACCAACCCAACGGGGCCGGCGTGTTTAAGCGACTTACGTCACTTAAAGTCTTCGCGTGACATGCGTTCATGCACCCATGCGTCCCTGCAAAAAATTCCTTTACAAGCATCCCTGCTGTAATTGGAACTTCGAATGCGACATTGGAATTGCTTCCAGTGTTGCATAGTATATAGTCTATTGTCACTTACTTTTCGATCTCCTTTAATAACTACTATCGTCGAGGACACATCAAAGTCAGTAAACGAAGTATTATTTTGAGCAAACCATCGCGGTCACATCAAGACGACAAAGACCAGCGGATACATCTGCAACATCAGCACATCTAAGCCAACGCGATAAGTATCTCATTTCAAATCTATACATGTTGTACATTTTTCCCAAAATCCCAAAACTCCCTGTTCCATTCCTGTGACTTCGATATGTATACATACATGTGTGCATAGGTTCGCTCATGCACATATATAGCTATATACAGCAGCATAAATCATCGTTTATATATTTTTCCATTTACCTAAATTGTTACATATTCATGAATTCGAACATTTTCTTAAGTCGATAGTTACCTAGTTTAACTTTCATCATTGAAGTTTGGTTTACTTTAAATTTAATTCATTACATCGTCCTTTGTTAGTTCATAAGTTGTTATTGTTAATAAAAACCCTGAATTAATTGAAAGGAAGTTGTACCCATCAATTCAGAATACATACCCTGCGTGAGTATAATTCCCAATTTGCATTCAGGCACACCCCTAGTGTTCAACAAATTATATTATTTAATTTGTCGATATTTCGACTTCAGTCTGAAGTCATCATCAGGACTAGGTACGAAAAGAAAAATCATACATATTAAAATCATAAAAATACACATTTGCACAAGTACAGAACTTACATTGTTGAATGGAATATTTCGACTAGTGTAACAAAAATATAAGTTTACGAACAGTGCAAAGCAAATAACAATAAAATCTAAATAATACAAAGCCGTTATCATAAACAATGAACATAAGCAGAAAGTTAGCTAATGAGTAGTGAGCGCCGCTCAAGTGATATCAGCTGCAGCCTGCAGGTGAACTCTTTGGTAAACAGTGGGAGATGCTCTTATATATTATTGTTGTTGTTGTTGATCAGCTGCCTAAAGGCAGAGGCAATACCAATTGTATCCGAATTGAAGTTTATGCGTTTGTCGCTGGGTGTATTTATGATGTGTAGCATCTCTAATATATAGCGTTTGTTGTAATTCCTCTCTTGCTGTAGAATTTCTACATTTTCTAAATCGGGAGAGTGTCCAGTTTCTCTGCAATGCTGTGTTAGCGCCGTTTTGCCATCATTAGGGTTGTTGCGATTTTTATACTCAGTTGAGCAGAGCTCACAGAGTATATTAAGTTTGATTGGATAACGGTTGTCCGTCCGTCCGTCCGTCCGTTAACACGATAACTTGAGTAAATTTTTAGGTATCTTGATGAAATTTGGTATGTGGGTTCCTGAGCACTCATCTCAGATCGCTATTTAAAATGAAAGAAATCGGACTATAACCACGCCCACTTTTTCGATATCGAAAATTTCGAAAAACCGAAAAAGTGCGATAATTCATTACAAAAGACAGATAAAGAGATGAAACTTGGTAGATGAGTTGAACTTATGTCGCAAAATAGAAAATTAGTAAAATTGTGGACAATGGGCGTGGCCACCGCCGACTTTTAAAAGATGGTAATTTAAAATTTTGCAAGCTGTAATTTGGCAGTCGTTGAAGATATCATAATGAAATTTGGCAGGAACGTTACTCCTATTACTATATGTACGCTTAATAAAAATTAGCAAAATCGGAGAAGGACTACGCCCACTTTTAAAAAAAAATTTTTTTTTAAGTAAAATTTTAACAAAAAATTTAATATCTTTACAGTATATAAGTAAATTATGTCAACATTCAACTCAAGTAATGATGTGGTGCAAAAAAATACAAAAATAAAAGAAAATTTCAAAATGGGCGTGGCTCCGCCCTTTTTCATTTAATTTGTCTAGGATACTTTTAACGCCATAAGTCGAACAAAAATTAACCAATCCTTTTGAAATTTGGTAGGGGCATAGGTTTTATGACGTTAACTGTTTTCTGTGAAAAGGGGCGGAATCGGCTGATGTCACGCCCAGTTTTTATACACAGTCGTCCGTCTGTCCTTCCGCATGGCCGTTAACACGATAACTTCAGCAAAAATCGACATATCTTTAATTAACTTAGTTCACGTGCTTACTTGAACTCACTTTATCTTGGTATGAAAAATGAACGAAATCCGACTATAACCACGCCCACTTTTTCGATATCGAAAATTATGAAAAATGAAAAAAATGCCATAATTCTATACCAAATACGAAAAAAGGGATGAAACATGATACGGTAATTGGATTGTTTTATTGACGCGAAATATAACTTTAGAAAAAACTTTATAAAATGGTTGTGACACCTACCATATTAAGTAGAAGAAAATGAAAAAGTTCTGCAGGGCGAAATAAAAAAACTTAAAATCTTGGCAGGTATAACATATATAAATAAATTAGCGGTATCCAACAGATAATGTTCTAGGTCACCCTGGTCCACATTTTGGTCGATATCTGGAAAACGCCTTCACATATAAAACTACCACCACTCCCTTTTAAAACTCTCATTAATACCTTTAATTTGATACCCATATCGTACAAACTCATTCTAGAGTCACCCCTGGCCCACCTTTATGGCGATATCTCGAAAAGGCGTCCACCTATAGAATAAGCCCCACACCCTTTTAAAATACTTATTAACACCTTTCATTTGATATCCATATCGTACAAACATATTCTAAAGTCACCCCTGGTCCACCTTTATGGCGATATCTCGAAAAGGCGAACACCTATAGAACGAAGGCCCACTCCCTTTTAAAAATACTCATTAACACCTTTCATTTGATACCCATATCGCACAAACAAAGTCTAGAGTCACCCCTGGTCCACCTTTATTGCGATACCTCGAAAAGGCGTCCACCTATAGAACTAAGACCCACTCCCTTTTAAAATACTCATTAACACCTTTCGTTTGATGCCCACATTGTACAAACAAATTCTAGGGTCACCCCTGGCCACCTTTATGGCGATATCTCGAAACGTCGTCCACCTATGGAACTAAGGATTACTCCCTTTTAAAATACTCATTAACACCTTTCTTTTGATACACATATTGTACAAACAAATTCTAGGGTCACCCCTGGTCCGCCTTTATGGCGATATCACGAAAATGCGACCACCTATACATCAACCACCACTCCCTTTTAAAACCCTCATTAATACCTTTAATTTGATACCCATATTGTACAAACAAATTCTAGGGTCACCCCGGGTCCACCTTTGTGGCGATATTTCGAAACGGCGTCCACCTATAGAACTAAGGCCCACTCCCTTTTAAAATACTCATTAACACTTTCGTTTGATGCCCACATTGTACAAACAAATTCTAGGGTCACCCCTGGCCACCTTTATGGCGATATCTCGAAACGGCGTCCACCTATGGAACTAAGGATTACTCCCTTTTAAAATACTCATTAAAATCTTTCATTTGATACCCATATCGTACAAACGCATTCTAGAGTCAACCCTGGTCCACCTTTATGGCTATATCCCTAAATGGCGTCCACCTGTAGAACTACGGCCCACTCCCTCATAAAATACCTTTAATGCCTTTCATTTGATACGCATGTCATACAAACACATTCCAGGGTTTTCCTCGGTTCATTTTCCTACATGGTTATTTTCCCTTATGTTGTCACCATAGCTCTCAACTGAGTATGTAATGTTCGGTTACACCCGAACTTAACCTTCCTTACTTGTTAATATTCGTTTTATGCCCGGAAATCCTTGTTTTTTGTTTCCATTTCGTAGTCCCCACATATACTTTGTCGCATACGTTGGACCCGTCACCATTACATAGAATTTTATATATCAAGTCCGATTTCTCATATTTATCTATTCTACTCTTGGAATTACTGAAAATTTGTCGCAAATTATATTGTAGGTAAATGCTAAATTACATTTCTCTTTGTCATAATATTTGAATATTTTATTTGTTAGACAGGCCTGACACACATGTAGTTGATTTATATATTTTAGTGTTTTCGGAATTTTTCCTCGTAGTGGGTTTCTTATAATAATCTCTTATAAAGTTTTTTATTTTCCGTGTTGGAAATTCGTTATTTTCTAGAATATTTATAATTATTTTAATGTCTTCCCTATGATAAACTTCATCGCTGATCGAGAAAACTCTGTTGTTAAAATTTCTGGCCGTATTGACTATTGTAGATATGTCATGTTTATAATTAAAGTTAATTAATCTACTTGACGCGGTAGGTTTTTTATACCAATCAAAAGATAATTGGTTATTCTTTTTTATAATAAGAGTATCGAGAAACGGTAGTATTCCATCCTTCTCCACTTCAAATGTAAATTTAATATCCCTGTTATATCTATTTAGAAAATTTAGCAATTCTTCCACCGTATCAGTTTTCACAATTGCGAAAAGGTCATCGACGTATTTGGTAAGCAAACGTGGCTTATAAGGGGAGTCTTCTTCAAATTTCTCCAGTAATTCTTCCATTACAATGTCTGCTATGACTGGGGATGCTGGGGAATCCATGGGCATACCGCAAGGTTGCTCATAAATTTTATTGTTTAATTTAAAATATCTATTATCTCTAATGCAGAAACGAACTACTTCTAGAAAAATTCTTTTGTGAGTGTGGTGTGGTTCTTTATCTGGTTCCACTTGGATGCTATAATTTCTAAGGCATGATCTACGGGAATACTGGGAAAAGTGAGATGGGATCAAATGACACGAGACTCTCATCATCATATATGTATGTATCCTTTATTTTGTTTTTAAAGTCGATAGTTACCTAGTTTAACTTTCATCATTGAAGTTTGGTTTACTTTAAATTTAATTCATTACATCGTCCTTTGTTAGTTCATAAGTTGTTATTGTTAATAAAAACCCTGAATTAATTGAAAGGAAGTTGTACCCATCAATTCAGAATACATACCCTGCGTGAGTATAATTCCCAATTTGCATTCAGGCACACCCCTAGTGTTCAACAAATTATATTATTTAATTTGTCGATATTTCGACTTCAGTCTGAAGTCATCATCAGGACTAGGTACGAAAAGAAAAATCATACATATTAAAATCATAAAAATACACATTTGCACAAGTACAGAACTTACATTGTTGAATGGAATATTTCGACTAGTGTAACAAAAATATAAGTTTACGAACAGTGCAAAGCAAATAACAATAAAATCTAAATAATACAAAGCCGTTATCATAAACAATGAACATAAGCAGAAAGTTAGCTAATGAGTAGTGAGCGCCGCTCAAGTGATATCAGCTGCAGCCTGCAGGTGAACTCTTTGGTAAACAGTGGGAGATGCTCTTATATATTATTGTTGTTGTTGTTGATCAGCTGCCTAAAGGCAGAGGCAATACCAATTGTATCCGAATTGAAGTTTATGCGTTTGTCGCTGGGTGTATTTATGATGTGTAGCATCTCTAATATATAGCGTTTGTTGTAATTCCTCTCTTGCTGTAGAATTTCTACATTTTCTAAATCGGGAGAGTGTCCAGTTTCTCTGCAATGCTGTGTTAGCGCCGTTTTGCCATCATTAGGGTTGTTGCGATTTTTATACTCAGTTGAGCAGAGCTCACAGAGTATATTAAGTTTGATTGGATAACGGTTGTCCGTCCGTCCGTCCGTCCGTTAACACGATAACTTGAGTAAATTTTTAGGTATCTTGATGAAATTTGGTATGTGGGTTCCTGAGCACTCATCTCAGATCGCTATTTAAAATGAAAGAAATCGGACTATAACCACGCCCACTTTTTCGATATCGAAAATTTCGAAAAACCGAAAAAGTGCGATAATTCATTACAAAAGACAGATAAAGAGATGAAACTTGGTAGATGAGTTGAACTTATGTCGCAAAATAGAAAATTAGTAAAATTGTGGACAATGGGCGTGGCCACCGCCGACTTTTAAAAGATGGTAATTTAAAATTTAAAAAAATTCAATCGAGTCTTTTGCGTTATATTTGGAAGATTTGGTTATGTTTGTGAGAATATTAACCACATACTTGCCTAAATTACACGAGGGGGAGTTTACAGACGAACAAATAGGTCTCAAGGGGATATTTGCTTTATGAATTTTGGGCAGGCCATATAATCTAGGCGCATTGGACGTTTTGCTTATTAGTTTGTATTTCTCTTTTAAATCTATAACTTTGTTTTTAAACAATTTTTCTACAATCTCGTTCTTTTTGTCTGGTTTTTGTCTTGTAATTTATTAGTGGGATCTCGTTTCAATACCCGGTATGCCGAAGTGTCATTTACCAAAAGTTGTAACTTCTTTTCATAGTCCGACTTATCCATTAAGACGGTCACACTACCCTTATCTGCCACTGTTTACCAAAGAGTTCACCTGCAGGCTGCAGCTGATATCACTTGAGCGGCGCTCACTACTCATTAGCTAATTTTCTGCTTATGTTCATTTTTTGTTTATGATAATGACTTTTTATTATTTAGATTTTATTGTTATTTGCTTTGCACTGTTCGTAAACTTATATTTTTGGTACACTAGTCGACATATTGCATTCAACAATGTAAGTTTTGTACTTGTGCAAATGTGTATTTTTATGATTTTAATATGTATGTTTGTTCTTTTCGTACCTAGTCCTGATGATGACTTCAAACTGAAGTCGAAATATCGACAAATTAAATAATGTAATTGTATATTAAAAATTCACGTATTGTGTTTTATTAAGAATATTCAAATATTTTTTTTATTTTATTTTATTTTGATTCATTTTATTTTAACTTATTTTATTCTATTATATTTTGTGTTACTTTGTCTTATTTTATTCCATTTTCTTTTATTTAATTTATTTTATTTTATTTTATTTTATTTTATTTTTATTTGTTGTTTTTCGGCCTTCAATATTTAAAAGCTTTGAGCTCGAAAAATTTAATAATTTTATTTTATTTTACTTTATTTTATTTTATTTATTATTATTCAACTAAATAATTTACGAAGATGCTACAACAAACAAAACCATTAAAAACCCTATTTTCATCTTAGACCTGAATACCTAGCCACATGTTTAGTTTTTGTAAACACTTTAATTCCAACAAAGCAGCAGTATATATATCTCTTCGAGCACTTACATAAACAGAAACTGTATATGCCAAGAAATTTTAATTATTATGCAGGTGACTTGTCATACCACTTACAAATACTGCCGTCATACCCTTTAAGCTTATATTCAGTATTGCCCTATACCGTGAGCAAAGATGTTTACACATCAAAAATTGTTTTAATTTTTAAGGAAATGACTTATCCTTGACGGCGGCCGTCTTGGTTCAACTCCCGGGAAAGCCACATGAAAACACCTTTTTTCAATTGAAAAAAAACTGAAAATTCATTTGCTTTCCAGATGCCGTTCGGAGTCGGCATAAAACATGTAAGTAGGTGCTTGCTGCCAATTGTTAGGAAAAATTAATATGGGAACGACGCCTATAATCTCTTCGGAGGTTATCGCGCCTTGAATATTTTTATTTTGTATTTAGGTAAGAATTTCCATATTGAAGGATCATATACCATTTGTCTTTTTTAATAGTATATTATCTTCGATTTTAGGATTTTTTTTTTAGTGTATACACATGTCTACGCAAAGGTATTAAGTTATCGTTTGCATTGCTTGTGGAGTGAGATGCAACAACAATAAAAAATTGTAAATACGTAAACAAGAGTAAACAAGTTGACAACCATCCACTGTAACATATTTACCATTTACCGAAAAGTACGTAAATCAAGAACAAATCGTAAACAAGTTGCTAAATCCCTACAGGCAAATCCTAAGGAACATCAATTCACGTAAAAGTTGCGAAGGTAGTCGTAACAAGTTTTAATATTCAGTAGGTGTTTTGTTATATCAAGGAATGTACTTACATATGCAGATACAGTCAAACATATATATATATGAATGTATGTGTAGTCATAAGTTTGTTTTTTGAACGCGTGTCACATAGAAGACACTTGCTTTATATTCCATACGATATCCGATGAATATGTAGAAATTGCTGACTCTTCGTTCAAATGATACAAAATAAGCAAAAGGAATGGAAAGATGAAAGCAAAAAATATGAGAAAATTGAAGCAAACAAAATATTGCAGCTTCCGCAAATCTAAATTGGTGACCGTTAGCTATCATGCATCATACATATGTATATACCAAAATATTATACATTTCAATATACAAAAATGTTGGCTTTGGATTTTGCGCTACCAAAATAATCTTAAAATGTTTGCACTGCGCCAACATGTGTCAAAGAATTTCCAAACCTTTCACATAGAAAAGGCACACTTCAAATTTTTTTTCCACATAGCCTTAGAAAAATTAATCCTTTTTTAATGCATTTTTCTTTTCCTTATAAAAACATACTGCTCAAACTCAAAATTTTAGGATAACATTTATCTATCTTAATGTATCTATCAAATTTTTAGTAGGATAATAAACTAAACCGATAGTAAACTAACCGATACTGCAAGAACTCAACTCACAAACTTGGTACCGAATAAAGAACCCTAATAAAAGTGTAAATGGCCGGAAAAGTTATCTAAATCTGCATTGAAGTCATAATCAAACTGAAAGTGTGTATTAATATTAAAGTCACGATCATATTTAAAATCTGCACGTGGAACCGAAGCCCTAGTCTAATACTCCTTTTCTAGCTTGCAAACAACTAAAAATCACTGGAAATAAATTTCTTTTTTTCCTGATACAGGAACATTAACCTGGGTCGATTTGTATGGAGGAGAGTTGACCGATATCGCGCCATCGATTTTTCGATAGGATTTGGGCTCAGGAAAAAAAGTTCCACTACGCATACCCAAAAAAATAATTTTCGAGCCTGCAAAAAAAATGACGAAAGGGTCAATTTTTCGACCAAAACACTGCCCAAAACCCAAAAAATGTTTTTTTTCTTCAAAAAAACTGTTGTAAAAACGTTAGCGATAACAGATTTTTGAAAAAAATATTTTTTGGGTTTTGGGGAGTGTTTTGGTAGAAAAATTGACCCTTTCGTCATTTTTTTTTTTGCAGGCTCGAAAATTATTTTTTTGGGTATGCGTAGTGGACCTTTTTTTCCTGAGCCCAAATCCTATCGAAAAATCAATGGCGCGATATCGGTTAATAAATCTACCCAGTCTAATGAACATATTTGCTCACGGTAAATGCGAATCCTGTATGCAAATGCAAGGTAACTGTAAGCGTATGCGTAATATTTGTGAAGACACGGCAAAAAAAAAACTGAAAAAAAAAACAACATAAAATTGAAAAAAAAAAATATATAACATAAATAAAATAAAATAAAATAAAAAAACAAAAATAAAATAAATTAAAATAAAATGATAAAATTAAAGCAAATAAGGACGGGACTGTCTTCGGCTTCGTACCTTTCACAAATGGTAAAAAATGTGTAGTTCATAGTGATACATAAGCTACATTTTCAAAAAATAGATCGGTAAACTTCACACTAAGTTTCACGTTTCTTGTTATCTGAATGAGCTATCAGCATGAATCGCATATCTGAACTATATATGACGTATAAGTAGGTATTTTATGAAAGTTCAAGCTTCTAGCTGTTAAAATGGGGCAGAAATTACGAAAAGCTCCTCGGTTTATATGGAGTATATACTATATATACGACCGATCGCATTGATTTTTTCACACATTATTCGCTGAATTACCTCTAAGAAGAAAAAGTTGAAGAAAAATTCTCCCTCAAATTAATGAAAAGCTTTATACAAAACTAAAAAATTCTTATTCATTCAATTGAAATTTCCTCAATTTAATGAAAATTTTTTAAGGAAATGTTATCCTTATTTTAGGTTTTTTTTTTCTCAGTGATGCTTGCAGTAACTCCAGAATAGATAGTCAAACCGATTTATGACCATTGATGGGATAATTGATACATTTTTTCACTTTAGCCTATTTGAAATCGAAAAAACTACAAACACTTTTTTAATGTGCGTATTGGTTTATTATCCTATTTGTAAGCAATGTCGTATGAGTATTTGGACTATGAATGGGCAGCATGAAAAGTCTTCAAATCCATGCTTCTGAAGTAATTTCATAATTTTTAAATGAAATCACTTCACGAGCAAATTGAATACTTGACCCTACCGAATGAATTATTATTATTTTTTTTTCGCTACTCACACTTTTAACATCGTATCCCTTCGACATGTCCACTTGCTTGTTGCCACACATTTTGACAATTTTGTGTTCTCCGCCTTTCGGAGATTTTAGTCATAATTTTAAATTTATGCGCCCATACATCTGTCCATTTATAATTTATGAGTTTTCCAATGTAAAGGCTAGTATAAGCGTATATGCCTAGATACATATGTGTAGATCTAAGTATTCTTATGGAACATAGAATGAGTATGTCGTCATCTACTTTAAGCAGATGCATATGCATTAAACAAGATTAATATTAGTATAACGCTTTTGAGCAGCAGGTTCATAAAACATTTGACATTTTGAATATTTCACAAGTTTTCAATTAATTAATTAGTACTTTAAATTTTCGTTTTTATGAACATTTTTGTATATATCTATGTATATGATGGTAATAAATTTGCCGTCGTAGGCGTAAACTGGCTGTATAGTGCTAATATTTTTGCGACAGATTTACATTTACCTTACGGTGTAAAGGTAGTCATCCGATAGTGACTTTGGTGGAAATCGTATGTGAGCACTGAATTAGAAATATAAGACTCTGAGTAATCATAATAAGTAGTGAAGTGTACTTTCGGCAACATCAAATCTTCTACAAATGTTCTCTAAAATATTTGGGCGGGTATTAGCGATTTCGACTCATCCGTATGCTTCCAGTAAATAAATGCTGCACAACAACAACACCAATGTAACCTTATCAGACAAAAAATAATTACGCACACATGTAAACAGACAACAACAAAGAGCGCATATGAAATTACATAAACTATCTAACAATCAATTTGATTTCAACATATTGTAAGTGAAGTACGCATATAATTACAATTTTGAAGTTCTACTACCATATTAGTGCTGTAAATAAAGAACATTTTTACTACCTTTATATTAAGTCTCTTTCATGTTTGTCCCCTCATTTCCGTACGAATTTTTGACCCACGGAAAAGTCTTTTTCAGTAACTTCCCGTTGTGCCAGACACTTGATACTTAGAACAAAGTTCAGATCTGGGGGACGTTACAATGCAAGCAAAAAAAATCAGCTAGGTGGGGCACGGATCGAGATATACAGAAAATTAATTTTAAAATGGAAATTTCGCGATCGACTTTTAACTAACTTCTCGGTGATCCAGATACTTGAAACTTAGCACATAGTTTGCGAGTCGATGGCACTACAATTCGAGGAAAACAAAATGCCTCCGGGTGTCAGACGAATCGAGATAAATTCCTGAAGATCCCTGAAAAAACGCAGGGAATTTTGCGATCGATTTTTAAGTAACTCCCCGGTGAGCTAGAGACTTGAAACTTGGGCCGTGAGTAAGAACCCGGTGACAATGCAATATTTGATCAAAAAAAATGCGCTAAGTGGCGCATGGATCGAGAAATGAAGTATATATAAAGTAAATTAGTTTTGATTTGGGGATGTTTCAATCCATTTTTAACTAACTTTCCGGTGACATAGAGACTTGAAACTTGGCACATTGTTCGAGGTTTGGCGACAATACAATTTACAGAAAACTAGGTGGCGCGCTAAGTGAGATAACTACAAATCCTTGAAAAACGAGGAGAATCTTGCAATCTCTCAATTACTTTTTGCTTTTCATAATAATTTAAAAATTTATTTAATATTATTTATTTTATGAATTGAAAAAAACTAGTTTTAAATTGGGAATCTTGCAATCGAATTTTAAATAACTTCCTGGATATTTAGAGACTTTAAACCTGAAACATAGTTTAAAACTCGGTGACAGTGGCATGTTTGATCAAAAGATTTGAGCTACGTAACGCACTAGTCGAACTATTTAGAAGATTAGGCCATACCTTCATGGCTAGCTTCCTGAGGTTTGCAGGCGTTGTAGAATTCCACCTCGTTGAAGGCCCAACTCAATGTACGCCCTTGCATACTTTTAGGCGTACGCGACTTTCACCACTATTTTCAGCTGTGCAAATTAAGTAGCTGACAAAAGAGGTCTAATTCTCTTTTTATGATGCACATTCACCAGCAATGAAAATTCACCACATCGTCAATTGTGATGAACTTACTTCCTCAACAATTGAGATCATATTCACCAACAACGATTGCGTTGCATTATCCGGCTTCGGCAATTATGAGAATAATCGCCAACAATAATCATTAACCATATTCATCTTCTTTGTCAACTCCGCTCCACCAATATCAAGAACATCGAACAGCTATAATAATTGAGGGGATGTGTGGAATAATGGTATAAGTCGAGTTACACCGTTTTTCCATAAATCAACTAAAAAAAGTGCACGATTACATACACATACCATATTAATCTTAGAAAATTAAAGTGATACTTAAACAAAGATATTAGCTTCATTTATGGAAAAACGGTATAACTCTCAAATACAATTTTTCAGTAGTGAAGCATCGAAATGGCATGATAATATATTCAATGTCGTAGACTAGAAAGAACTGAAAAATAAAGGAATTGAAGTGGTTTCAAAAACGAATAAGCAGACAGAGAAATCCATTGTTAATAATAGAAAAAAGGTTAAAAATGATAAAAGTAATAAAAAAAAAGATTGCTAAAAATAACAAAAAGAAATAACAAATAGTTATAAGCATTTCTAAATAATAGAATATAATGTATTTAACAATGGTTATTAATGTATCTACTGTTCTGTTTAATCAAGTATCTAAATCAAAATATTTGATATCCGATCTATAGAATAACGGTATAACTCAAAAAAAAAGGAAATCATCCATTTTCTAATAAAATTACTAAAATACTATCTAAAATCTTACCAAGTAGGATTATTATAAATTTATTTTTACCTGTATTGTTAAGTTCCTTTGAAATTAAACAAGTAAGGAAGGCTAAGTTCGGGTGTAACCGAACATTACATATTCAGCTGAGAGCTTTGGAGACAAAATAAGGAAAAATAACCATTAAGCAAAATGAACCTAGGGTAAACCTGGAATGTGTTTGCATGACATTGGTTTCAAATGGAAGGTATTAAAGAGTATTTTAAAAGGGAGTGCGCCATAGTTCTATAGGTGGACCCAATTTCAGGATATCGCCATAAAGGTGGACTACGATATGGGTATCAAACGAAAGGTGCTAATGATTATTTAAAACGTAGTGGGCCTTAGTCTATAGGTGGACGCCTTTGCGAGATATCGCAATAAGGATGGACCAGGGGTGACTCTAGAATGTGTTTGGACGAAATGGGTGTTAATGAGTATTTTAAAAGGGAGTGGGTCTTAGTTCTATAGGTGGACGACTTTTCGAGATAATGCCACAAAGGTGGCCCAGGGGTGACTTTATAATGTGTTTGTATGATATAGGTACCAAATTAAAGGTACTAATGGGGGTTTTAAAAGGGAGTGGCCCTTAGTTGTATATGTGAAAGCGTTTTCGAGATATCGACCGAAATGTGGATCAGGGTGACCCCGAGCATTTATTTATATATGTAATACCACGAACAGTATTCCTGCCAAGATTCCAAGGGCTTTTGATTTCGCCCTGCAGAACTTTTTCATTTTCTTCTACTTGATATGGTAGGTGTCACACCCAATTTACACAATTTTTTCTAAAGTTACATTTTGCGTCAATAAATCAATCCAATTACCATGTTTCATCTCTTTTTTCATATTTGGTACAGAATTATCGAATTTTTTTTTCATTTTTGTAATTTTCGATATCGCAAAAGTGGGCGTGGTCATAGTCGGGTTTCGGACATATTTCATACCAAGATAAAGTGAGTTCAGATAAGTACGTGAACTAAGTTTAGTTAAGATATATCGATTTTTGCTCAAGTTATAGTGTTAACAGCCGAGCGGAAGGACAGACGGTCGACTGTGTATAAAAATTGGGCGTGGCTTCAACCGATTTCGGCCATTTTCACAGAAAACTATCTATGAAACACCAAATTTCACAAGGATTGGTAAATTTTAGTTCGACTTATGGCCTTAAAAGTATTCTAGACGAATTAAATGAAAAAGGGCGGAGCCGCGCCCATTTTGAAATTTTGTTTTATTTTTGTATTTGGTTGCACCATATCATTACTGGAGTTGAATGTTGGCATAATTTACTTATATACTGTAAAGATTTAAAAGTTTTTGTTAAAATTTTACTTAAAAAAATTTTTTTTTAAAAGTGGGCGTGTTCGTCATCCGATTTTGCAAATTTTTATTTAACGCACATATAGTGATAGGAGCAACGTGCGTGCCAAATTTCATCACGAAATCTTCAACGACTGCGAAATTACAGCTTGCAAAACTTTTAAATTACCTTCTTTTAAAAGTCGGCGGTGCCACGCCCATTGTCCAAAAATTTACTAAGTTTCTGTTTTTCGTCATAAGGCCAACGCACCTACCAAGTTTCATCGCTTTACCCGTCTTTGGTAATGAATTATCGCACTTTTTCGATTTTTTGAAATTTTCGATATCGAAAAAGTGGGCGTGGTTGTAGTCCGATTTCGTTCATTTTAAATAGCGATCTGAGATGAGCGCCCAGGAACCCACGTTCCAAATTTCATCATGATACCTCAAAATTTAGTCAAGTTATCGTGTTTACAGACGGACGGACAGACGGACGGACAGACGGACGGACATGGCTAAATGAATTTCTTTTTTCACCCAGATCATTTTGATATATAGAAGTCTATATCTATCTCGATTAGTTTATGCCGTTACGGATTACCGATATGCGAACAAAGTTAATATAGTTTGTGGGCTCTGCTCAGCTGAGTATAAAAATGATAAAAAAAATTTTAAGGACTAGCTTTATATAAATGAACCAAAAAATATAAGGCAATTTTTCCTTTAATACAAACATATTCTTGTTGAATTTTGACAAAAAACTTTAACAATAGCTCTTGTAAAAGAATTTTGGAATTTAAAACTATAAAGGTGGAGCGCAATCTTAACTAAATGATTATTTAAAATTTAAACACGCGCTCTACCGATGTAATTTTAAATCCAAAATTTTTTTACAAGAGCTAATTTTAAAGTTTTTAGTCAAAATTCAACAAGACTATGTTTGTATTAAAGGAAAAATTGTCTTCTATTTGCCTACAAAAGGCAATTGCAACTTTGATTAGCAATTTAAGTAAATCCTAAGTGAAAATTCTAATCTTTATTTGTTTGTTCAAAATAGCTACCCGTTCTTTGGCGTTGCTCGGACATACTACGTCTATATCTATATTCGGCTTAATTTTTTTATCATCTTTTTATTTATGAACAGAGGGCAAGATATATCGAGAATTTCTTAAATTTGCAACAACAGGATAGTGCTGCATTTGCAACATTTTAAGTGTATAAAAAATGCTTGAGTACCACGTACTCATGAAGTTCGATGTGTAAATGTATAGATGTATGTCAAGAAAAGTTAACTAAGGCTCGCCTTTAAGTTGAAGTTAAACCACGGCAGAGGCAACTTTAGCAGAAACACATAATTTCGGGCTTTGAAAGAAATACTTGGTCTGTCTTCGTACTAACAGATATCAAAATTTATTATTTTAATAACGACCTTTTATCGACAGTAAATTACTATCATAGAGCTATCAGATTTTTATCGGCTTGTTATCGCCGGGTCATAGCTTTTTTTGGTTTCTTACCTACTTCCTACATTCGGGTTAGAGATGTGTCATAATTTTTATGGTGAAGCTTTTTTAGTATCGGGTTTATAACCAATAGATGAATCATCGATAGCAAATCGATAATACGCCGAGAGCAACTTAGCTAGATTTCGTAAAGAAATTGATAGCTAATCGGTAACCTTTTGATGGAACTTTGAGTATGATTCCGATAACATTCCGATAACAGATTTGCCACAACTCTTAAAACCAACTGATAACTTTTTGTTTGGTATTCGATTACTTTTCCATAATAAATCGAATAATATAAGATATCCATTCACTTTAACAGAGTGTAATACCCTAGAAGTTACAAAAGCGAAAGATAGTTTGAATGTAAATTCCGCCAATGGCCCACATGGAATCTCTGCGAAATGTATAAAAAAATATAAAGCTGATCTTGCTGATCCGATCAGTAAATTTATAAACGATTGTTTTCAATCAGGCCAGCACCCGGATGAGCTTAAGTTTGGCTCAGTGGTTCCTGTGCATAAAGGAGGAACTATTGTGCTCAAACTACCGGCCGATAACCAAGCTTAACACTATCGATAAAATATTTAAAAGCATACTACTTAACCGTCTCAAACAATTTCTGACTCAAAATGAGATAATTGATAAAAACCAGTTCGGCTTTGTGAAAACCTCGATATTAGCAATAGATTTATCGAAGGTTTTCGATTCAATCAATTTAGAAATAATGGTTCGGAAGCTGGCCGAATTAGGGTTGGAAGGCAAATAACTAAAAATATTCGAAACTTTTTTAACAAAAAGAAAACAGTTCATACAAATGAATAATATTTGAAGCTCTGCTATGGAAATCAAAACGGGTGTTCCGCAAGGCTCAAAACTAGCGGCAACATTATTCATAATATATATAAATAACATACTAAAACTAAAACTCGAAAGTACCCCTCAGTTCTATGCTGACGGCAAGTTTGTATACAAGTACATTAGAGGAACTGGTACGCAACGTTAGGATGGACTTGGATAAGATAAAAAATTTGTTAAAAATTTATTTAGCAAAAACCAATTTCATAATTTTTAATAACTATGAACCGATTCCATCCATTACTGATTTTCCTAGCTTCGACTTTGAAAACATATCCATTAAAAGGGTTGATAAGTTGAAATATCTGGGAGTATGGTTCGACTCTAACATAAATTGGAACGAACATATAAGCAAACTGAAACTTAAGATGATACCATCAAACTTCGCCAAATATCGAAATATAAATAATATACCCAGAAAGCAACTCTGGCTACTTTACGAAACATATTTCATGTCTCAAATAGTATATTTAAACCCAATTTGGAACAGGTGCGCAGATAACAAAATAAGCGAGTTACAAATATTACAAAATAAAATAATTAAAAATATTCTATTCCTGCCAAAAATTACCCCTACAATTAGTTTATATGAAGATAGGCTAGATATCCAAAAGCATATCATCTTGCAAACCTTGATACTTGTTTTCAAAATCAAAAATAATCTAATAAAACATAATCTTGACAGCGACTCCAACATATCAATTCAGAAACACATTTAATATAAGGAATTACTATTTCCGAACGCAAAGGAGATAAATTCTGTACGTAGTTATGGTGTAAGATTGTTTACTAAACTACCTGATAATGTTAAGATATGTGTTAATATGATAGACTTTAAGAGGCCTGTTACAAAATTATAATTTTGATCTGTAAACCATATAATATTAACAGTAAAATTTACGACAATTATCACTTTAATAGGTAAGAACTGAATACATACTTACGTGAAATCAAGCCTTTCTTTTTATAGGTAAATTAAAAAACTTGTATAAACCATGTATCTATACTTATTTATAAATTATTTTAAATTTGATATATGTAACTAACGCAGTTGAAAGCGTAGTAGGCAAATATAACTTACAACGTTAAACTATCTTCTCACACAAAATGTATATTTTCGAGAAAACCTTTGTATTATTTTATAAATACGCCAACAATAAAGAGAAAAAAGCGATAACTTTTTAGTAGCGAATCGTTAGCTTATCAATAACTTTTGTTTTAACATAGCGATAAGATTTTGACAAATATTCCATACATCTTAGATAAGAAATTGATAATTTTTCCATTAAAAATCGGTTACTTTAAGACAACAAATCGATAACACGCCCATACCAAATTAATGACAACTCCAAAACGAATCGATAACCCTTTGATAAGATATCGGTAACCTTAGAATAAAAAATCGATAGCAAATCGAAATCAGTCAACAAATTTTTTCCAATATATCGATAAATTTTTTATAAGAAATTCATAACACTTCGATAAGAAATTAAAAATTTTTATACCCAGCTGTACTTGTACTTTGATTGGATAACGGTTGGTTGTACAGGTATAAAGGAATCGAGATAGATATACACTTCCATATATCAAAATAATCAATATCGAAAAAACTGCTCTCCGTCTGTCCGCCAACACGATAACTGGAGTAAATATTGAGATATCTTTACAAAATTTGGTACGCGAGCTTATCTGGACTTAGAATAGATTGGTATTGAAAATGAGTGAAATCGGAAGATAACCACGCCCACTTTTTATATATATAACATTTTGGAAAACACAAAAACCTGATCATTAATAAATAATACACCTAGAATGTTAAAATTTTACGTGTGGACTGATATTGAGACTCTTGATAACAATTTTTTTTAAAATAGGCGTAGCACCGCCTACTTGTGATAAAATAAATTTTGCAAATATTATTAATGATAAATCAAAAATCGTTAAATATATCGTCACAAAATTCGGCAGAGACGTTGTCTTTACTATAAGATATTCGTTGAAGAAAAATTAACGAAATCGGTTAAGGACCACGCCCACATCGTAGGCGGAGCACGCTTTCGCCTCACCACGGCGGCCGCCTACCTCTACTCGGCCGCCCTAAGTATAACAATTTAAGCGGTCAAAATACATAATTAATTTCCGTCAACATTAGAATAACAGTGGCTGTTCATATGACAAGTCTGTGGCATGATAGTTATAAGAAAAAGTCGTTAGCGCCATGTGCGTAACTTTCTATTTAAAATTGGCTGATGCATTTGCAAAATATTCACAGTTGTTCGCTGTGAAAATGACCAATGAAATCGATCTTTTTAACGGAAAAATCGGTTAGATTAATTGACAATCAGTTACTTTTACAGAATATTGTTAAGTTGACACCAACAGTTATTCTTCTGTTGAAATAACTAAAAAAAAAAAATTGTTTTATTGAAAAAAAAAACTCGTTTGACACAACCATAATGCTATACATTTTGCTGCATGTCTGCCAATTAGTACGTCTTCCGTACAAGCAATTTATTTTTTAAACTTTAATTTCAAAGTGTGAACATATATGTGACGCCCCTCGAGAAAAGGCCCCTAACAAGAATGTCGTTGATTCAGCATGGCTAGCATGTGGGTCGCGTGCGCTAGCTTTCGCATGATATAATAAATCAGATTGATTTTTTTCGAGTTAGTGGTCCTTTTTCACGAAGTTTCACATATATATTGTTTATTTAAACCTTTTTTTTGTAACAGAGCTGTGAGTTGATGGCCTTTTATTTTGTTGTCTCGGCTGTTGCAACACTTAATTCAGAATAAACAGTTTGCGCAAAATTGATTCAAGAGCTATTTGCTTTGGAAAAAGTGGCAGAAATATCGGTTCAGTTGACGTGCCATTCTGTCGAATTTATTAGCGGTTCACTTTCAGTGTATGATTTGTCCCATACTTACCATGTAATGCTCCATATAGTGCTTTTGTGTTTTAGATGACCATTATTATCCTAAAAATATAGGCAGTACAGTGGTTTAGTAGACTATTAGATTACTAGGCGATTAAATTTGTATTCGATTCCCGGAGAAACCCTTTAATTTTGATATACTGTGTAATTAAACATCTATTATTTTTAACCTAATCACAAACTCTTACAATTCCATACAATTTTTGAGCACCCAAAAAAAAAAAAACAAAAACTAGCAGTACTGCGAAAATACAATAACAACAAAAAAATAACATAGTTTTATAAGGCCTTTTCAAAAGAAACATAAGTAAAAATAGAAAAGAAATGATTCTCTCAGATTTTCCCATTGGACCATATGGATAAAAGTAGTAAAGTACATATTTGATAGAACTCACTTATAAATTTGATTGAAATTTTAAGTGATTGCTTCAAAAAAGGTGTTCACTGTTTTTATGAATATGTTATAATTTATCCAATAAATGTCATGTTAAAGTGTAATAAAATTTGAATGTTTGAAACCTTAAAATATTTAACCTAAATTTTGTTATTATTTCAAATATTTGTAGTTGCGAAACAAGAGCACGAATAGAAAAAACACATTTTCTTTTCCATATTAAGCAAATAGCCACTCACATATGCGCATACATATGTATTTGTATAGAGTATATACCACTTATAACCATTATCCGCAGTTTCATATAACTAACTTACTTTAAAATTACAAAATTACCCTTTACTATAACGATTTAAATAGCTAAATTTGACTTAGTTTTGAAAAGGATTAAAGTGCATTTTGGTCAAAAAACAAACTAATAACAAAAACAACACTAATAATAATAAATAATAATGGTCACACAGATAGTTGAAAGGCTTCATACAAGTAAATTTTGAGCACCACTACAAACATGCGTTATATCCCTGCAGGACAACATCTAAACGGAGAAGAAATGAAAAGTTGTACTACCAAGGAATATGACTTGTTCGAGGTGGCGGTGTGCCCATAACTATAATTTTCTTTATAATTATTCTTTTTTGATTTTTCAATAATTCCAAAATTCCTTTTTATACTCAGCTGAGCAGAGCTCACAGAGTATATTAACTTTGTTTGCATAACGGTACTCCGTAACGGCATAAAATAATCGAGATAGATATAGACTTCTATATATCAAAATGATCTGGGTGAAAAAAGAAATTCATTTAGCCATGTCCGTCCGTCTGTCCGTCCGTCTCTAAACACGATAACTTGACTGAATTTTGAGGTATCTTGATGAAATTTGATATGTAGGTTCCTGGGCGCTCATCTCAGATCGCTATTTAAGATGAACGAAATCGGACTACAACCACGCCCACTTTATCGAAAATTTCGAAAAAACGAAAAAGTGCGATAATTCATTACCAAAGACGGGTAAAGCGATGAAATTTGGTAGGTGCGTTAACCTTATTACGCAAAACAGAAAATTAGAAAAACTTTGGACAATGGGCGTGGCACCACCCACTTTTAAAAGAAGGTAATTTAAAAGTTTTGCAAGCTGTAATTTGGCAGTCGTTGAAGATATCATGATGAAATTTAGTAGGCACGTTACTCCTATTACTATATGTGCGCTAAATAAAAATTAGCGAAATCGGATGACGAACACGCCTACTTTAAAAAAAAAATTTTTTTTAAGTCAAATTTTAACAAAAAATGTAATATCTTTACAGTATAAAAGTAAATTATGTCAACGTTCGACTCCAGTAATGATATGGTGCAACAAAATACAAAGATAAAAGAAAATTTCAAAATGGGCGTAACTCCGCCCTTTTTCATTTAATTCGTCTAGAATACTTTTAATGCCATAAGTCGAACAAAAATTTACCAATCCTTGTGAGGACATAGATTTTATGACGATAACTGTTTTATGTTAAAATGGGCGAAATCGGTTAAAGCCACGCCCAGTTTTTATACACAGTCGACCGTCTGACCCTCTGCTCGGCCGTTAACGCGATAACTTGCGCAAAAAACAATATATCTTAACTAAACTTAGTTAACGTACTTATCTGAAGTCACTTTACATTGGTGTAAAATATGGCCGAAATCCGAATATGACCACGCCCACTTTTCCGATATCGAAAATTACGAAAAATGAAAAAATGCCATAATTCTGTACCAAATATGAAAAAAGAAATGAAACATGGTAATTGGATTGGTTTTTTGACGCAAAATATAACTTTAGAAAAAACTTTGTAAAATGGGTGTGACACCTACCATATTAAGTAGAACAAATGAAAAAGTTTTGCAGGGTGAAATCAATACAAACACATTCCAAGGTTACCCTAGGTTCATTTTGCTAAATAGTGATTTTCCCTTATTTTGTCTCCAAAACTCTCAGCTGAGTATGTAATGTTTGATTACACCCGAACTTAGCTTTCCTTACTTGTTTAATTTGGAATAGAATATAGAAAATGTTTTAGACGGCTGCCATAGTTGCGCAGATGGATCAATTTCGAAGGTTGCTAAGCCTTCATCATCAGTAAGCTTTGGGCACACTATACGAACCATTTTAGCTACACAGCGTTGATTTGTTTGACAGACAAATCGCTACTTCTATCCCTTTTTAAAAACAATATTTTACCAGCACTGCACCATCTTTTGCAAATCACTGATAATACTAGATTTTCGTTTACGCTCAATTACGATTTATCAGTCGAACAAATCACCGCTGTGTAGCCAAATGCTTAGCGCAGTTGGCCTAAAGGGTACTGGTGATGAAGGCTTAGCAACTTTGGAACTGAATCTATCTGCGTAGCTTTGGCAGCGGTCTGAAAAATTTGCTATCTTCTATTTGAAATTTAAAAATAATTTATCAATTATAGAAAATAAAAATTTATAATAATTATATTAAAAATGTTTTTAGTTATAGGCCTTGAGCTCGAACTCGATCTGGAATCGTTTATCAATAGACCGATAAAACCAAAGAAATAGGAGATTTTTTAAGCTGCTCTTGTGTTTTCTGAAAATAGTCTATTAGTGATGATGTGAAATAAGATGAACGGCCAAAAGGTCAATTGACGTTATATCCATTTCAAATGGCCGTAAGATCAATTGGCCTTATCAACGCTGCCATGAAAAGCTTCTCAATGAAAACTTTCATGGCTTGCAAATACCGTTCGGCATCGGCATAGAACAAGTAGGTCCCAATCCGCCACTTTGTGCTTTGCATTTATTATACTCAGCTGGGCAGAGCTCACAGAGTATATTAACTTTGTTCGCATAACGGTAATCCGTAACGGCATAAACTAATCGAGATAGATATAGACTTCTATATATCAAAATGACCTGGCCGAAAAAAGAAATTCATTTAGCCATGTCCGTCCGTCCGTAAACACGATAACCTGAGTTACTTTTGAGCTATCTTGATGAAATTTGGTATGTAGGTTCCTGGGCACATATCTCAGGCCGCTATTTAAAATGAACGAAATTGGACCATAACCACGCCCACTTTTTCGATATCGAAAATTTCGAAAAACGGAAAAAGTGCGATAATTCATTACCAAAGACGCCTAAAGCGACGAAACTTTGTAGGTGGGTTGAACTTATGACGCAGAATAGAAAATTAGTAAAATTTTGGGGCGTGGCACCGCCCACAATTTTTAAAGAAGGTAATTCCAAAGTTTTGCAAGCTGTAATTTGGCAGTTGTTGAAGATATCATGATGAAATTTGGCAGAAACATTACTCCTATTATTATGTGTGCTAAGTAAAAATTAGCAAAATCGGATAGCGAACACGCCCACTTTAAAAAAAAAATTTTCTTAAAAGTCAAATTTTAACAAAAATTTTTATATCTTTACAGGATATAAGTAAATTATGTCAACATTCAACTCCAGCAATGATATGGTGGAACATAATACAAAAATAAAAGAAAATTTCAAAGTGGGCGTAACCACGCCCATTTCTTCAATATCGAAAATTACGAAAAATGAAAAAATGCCATAATTCTATACCAAATATGAAAAAAGAGATGAAAGATTGTAATTGGATTGGTTTATTTGCGCAAAATATAACTTTAGAAAAGACTTTGTAAAATGGGTGGGTATTAAGTAGAAGAAAATGAAAAAGTTCTGCAAGGCGAAATCACACGCCCTTGGAATCTTTGCAGGAACACTGTTCGTGGTATTACATATATAAATAAATTAGCGGTACCCGACAGAAGATGTTCTGGGTCACCCAGGTCCACATTTTGTTCGATACCCCGAAAACGCCTTCACATATATAACTAAGGGCCACTTCCTTTTAAACCCTCATTAATACCTTTAATTTGAAACCCATATTATACAAACACATTCTAGAGTCACCCCTGGTCCACCTTTATGTCGATATCTCGAAAAGGCATCCACCTATAGCACTAAGGCCCACTCCCGTTTAAAATACTCATTATTACCTTTAATTTGATACCCATATCGTACAAACACATTCTAGAGTCACCCCTGGTCCACCTTTATGGCGATATTACCTATAGCGCTGAGGCTCACTCCCTTTTAAAATACTCATTAACACGTTTCATTTCATACCCATATCGTACAAAACACATTCTAGAATCACCTCTGGTCAACCTTTATGGCGATATCCTGAAATGGCGTCCACCTATAAAACTATGGCCACGCCCTTTCAAAATACTCTCTAATATCTTTCATTTGAGACCCATGTCATACAAAAACATTCCAGGGTTACCCTAAGTTAATTTGGTAAATGGTGATTTTCCCTTATTTTGTCTCCAAAGCTTACTTATTTGGATCCTCATCGGCCCAGCTATTAATACCAGTCAGATTTTTCACTAGAATGGGACCAAAATATATGAAAAGCAGCGTACAAAATTTTTAGTAAAAAATATATATACTCAAGTTAAGTTATGGCCTTTGAACTTATGTCATAATCGTTTTTTAGTATCAAGCAAAAATTTGCTGATCTATCCTTAATTCCCGGTCAGTTCGAAAAAGTTACTTCGGGGCTCCCACAAGGAACTGTAAGCATATATTCCTCTTACTATGCAGTGTGTGATATTATATCGCATCGTTTAAGCTGCTTCGAGGAGAGCCATAGAAAGATACATACATACAACATAAATGAATAATAAACCCATTTGTATTCCACTCTAATATCACTTTTCATAAGTTAAGTTTCGCTTTCGGTATTTTTATACTCAGTTGAGCAGAGCTCACAGAGTATATTAACTTTGATTGGATAACGGTTGGTTGTACAGGTATAAAGGAATCGAGATAGATATAGGCTTCCATATATCAAAATCATCAGTATCGAAAAAAAATTCGATTGAGCCATGTCCGTCCGTCCGTCCGTCCGTCTGTCCGTTAACACGATAACTTGAGTAAATTTTGAGGTATCTTGATGAAATTTGGTATGTAGGTACCTGGGCACTCATCTCAGATCGCTATTTATGATGAACGATATCGGACAATAACCACGCCCACTTTTTCGATATCGAAAATTTCGAAAAATCGAAAAAGTGCGATAATTCCTTACCAAATACGGATAAAGCGATGAGATTTGGTAGGTGAGTTGCACTTATGACGCAGAATAGAAAACTAGTAAAGTTTTTGACAATGGGCGTGTTACCGCCCACTTTTAAAACAAGGTAATTTAGAAGTTTTGCAAGCTGTAATTTGGCAGTCGTTGAAGATATCATGACGAAATCTGGCAGGAACGTTACACTTATTACTATATGCCCGCTTAATAAAAATTAGCAAAATCGGAGACGACCACGCCCACTTTTTAAAAAAAATTTTTTTTTAATTCTAATTTTAAAAGAAAAGTTAATATCTTTACAGTATATAAGTAAATTAAGTCAACATTCAACTCCAGTAATGATATGGTGCAACAAAATACAAAAATAAAAGAAAATTTCAAAATGGGCGTGGCTCCGCCCTTTTTCATTTAATTTGTCTAGGATACTTTTAATGCTATAAGTCGAACAAAAATTTACCAATTTTAAAATTGTGAAATTTGGTAGAGGCGTAGATTCTAGGACGGTAACTGTTTTCTGTGAAAAAGAGCGAAATCGGTTGAAGCCACGCCCAGTTTTTATACACAGTCGGCCGTCTGTCCTTCCGCTCGGCCGTTAACACGATAACTTGAGCAAAAATCGATATATCTTTACTAAACTCAGTTGACGTACTTATCTGAACTCACTTTGTATTGGTGTAAAAATGGCCGAAATCCGACTATGACCACGCCCACTTTTTCGATATCGAAAATTACGAAAAATTAAAAAAATGCCATAATTATATACCAAATACGAAAAAAGGGATGAAACATGTAATTGTATTGGTCTATTGACGCAAAATATAACTTTAGAAAAAAACTTGGTAAAATGGGTGTGACACCTACCATATTAAGTAGAAGAAAATGAAAAAGTTTTGCAGGGCGAAATCAAAAGCCCTTGGAATCTTGGAAGGAATACTGTTCGTGGTATTACATATATAAATAAATTATCGGTACCCGACAGATGATGTTCTGGATCACCCTGGTACACATTTTGGTCGATATCTCGAAAACGCCTTCACATATACAACTAAGGGCCACTCCCTTTTAAAACCTTTAATTTGATACCCATATCGTACAAAATAAATTCTAGAGTCACCCCTGGTCCACCTTTATGGCGATATCTCGAAAAGGCGTCCACCTATAGAACTTAGGCCCACTCCCTTTTAAAATTATCATTAACACATTTCATTTGATACCCATATCGTACAAACAAATTCTAGAGTCAGGCCTGGTCCACCTTTATGGCGATATCCCTAAATGGCGTCCATCTATAGAACTATGGTCCACTTCCTCTTAAAATGCTCTTTAATACCTTCCATTTGATACACATGTCATACAAACACATTCCAGCGTTACCCTAAGTTCTTTTTACAATATGGTGATTTTCCCTTACTTTGTCTCCACAGCTCTCAACTGAGTATGTAATGTTCGGTTACACCCGAACTTAGCCTTCCTTACTTGTTAGAGCTTAAATTTTAATGTATGCTGCTAAATGTATTATAAGGATACATGTGTGTATAAATATTATTATACTTAAGTATTTTGGGAAAAACTAAACAATTGGACAAATTCATATGTATGTACATATGTTGTGCAAGAATAACCTTTAGATTAAGGAATGCTAGTTACCAATTTCAATTGAGTTTTAATTAAATATGACTGTCAGCTTAAGTGAACTGTATTATGCTTTTGCGAGTGTAAGCGTTAACCCTCATTCGGCCGACGATTTTGACAACTCATTTTGGCCGACGCAGTCACCCCGGTGACTTGTAATAAAATGAAAATTCAGCTTAAATGTAGGGAACAAACTTCAGAAAAAACTGGTGTTAAATGAAAGTGGGCATCTGGCAACATTAACAGCTGATTATATTCAACAACATTCAGCTGATTATATTCATAGTTCTTGTTTAGTGCAGTTGTGGAAGAATTCAGTTTGAATGCAACCAGTTCAACCAGTAAAGGTGAAAATCCGGAAAGTTGAATTGAAATTGACGCAGAAAGAGTGGTTTCCAACCACAACCGACTACAGCGCATCGTTAATCGAAGGTAAATATCTAAATTTTAGGTGAAAATATGTACTATATATTTATGCTATATAGAGCATTATCGGATGTGGATATTGAGACGCTGCTTCTTGATGATGACGATGATGTTGAATTTGGCGATGGCAACGATGGTGAAGGTGATGAATGGCTACCAGGTGGCGAAACTGCATCGGATGCTAAGACAGGGGATGTGATTGACGAAGTGGGCGAGCCAGAAAGCGATGAAGAAATAGAAAGTACTACGGTTAATATTATTGGGTCGCAATTAGTGCATGAAGCGCCAGATGGATCTCAGTGGTCTCAGAATCCATCACCAACAGGCCAAACTCGTGGCCACAATATACTTAGACAAAGAGGTCAGCCAATGAAGTAGAATATTATGTGCAAATAATTATTTATTTGCTTTTGATTATGTTTAGGTGGGCCTGCTTGCCAAGGAGCTATGAGCCGCTTGGATGCGTTTAGTTTGTTGTTTTCCGACGTTATGAAGGATATAATAGTGCGAAACACAAACAGAAAAGGCGAGCAGCTGGCCCAAATATGGAACGAGAAACATCAAGAGTCGCCCCCAAAGTATGGGAAAAAACTGACAATATTGAAATGGATGCATTTTATGGAATTTTATTAGCTTGTGGTGTCCATAAGTCCAGCATGGAGACGATTGATGAGTTATGGGCTTCTTATTCATTTCCACTCTACCGTGCTGCGATGAGCAGAAATAGATTCAAAGCTATTCTTCGCACTATTCGTTTTGATGATAATAGAACACGTGAGGCTCGAAAGGAATCTGATAAAGCAGCTCCAATATCGGAAATTTGGATGCTTATGAACGAAAACATGCGGAAGCATTATCGACCCCACAGTAATATAACAATTGATGGGCAACTTTATCCATTCGTGGTCGAGTGGCGTTCCGTCAATATATCCCCTCAAAACCAGCAAAATACGGCATACAAAGATTTTGGGCGTGTGATGCAGAAACCAGCTATCCCTTGCATGGTATATTGTATTTAGGGTGGCAACCTGGGCAGGCAACAGCTTCTAATTTAGGTGAAAAAATTGTGCTTGAGTTGGTGCAACCATGGAAAAATAGTGGACGAAATGTTACCACGGACAACTTCTTCACTTCATTGCACCTTGCCTATGAGCTAAAGAACATCAAGCTTAGCTTAGTTGGCACTGTCCGTAAAAACAAGCGCTTCATTCCTAGAGAGCTGCAGTTTGATAAATCTGCGCCTCTGGGTGAATCTAAGTTTGCGTTCCGCAATGAAACTGTCCTCCTGGGATACAAAGCCAAAGCCAACAAAAATGTTTTTTTGCTCTCTACATTGCACAATAATGCATCAATCGATTCTGCTTCAAACAAACCTGAAATAATTCCCGACTACAATCGTACAAAGGTGGTGTCGACACAATGGATCAAATACTCGGAATTTACACATGCAAAAGAAAGTCGCACCGGTGGCCATTGGCTCTATTTTTCAATATGTTGGTTGTAATGGCACTAGGTGGACACATTATTTATAGGGATAATTATGCAACGAGTCGTGTTAATATCAGCCGTCGAACTTATCTAAAAGAACTTTCTCGTGAATTGGTCACTGAGGCTGTCAATCGGCGAGCATCAAACCCCCGAATCCTGCAGCATTATCACGTACGTACCGCTATGGAGGATGTTCTGAATACCCGTTTATCTCTGCCCTTTTCATCGGAATCGCAAATTGAGCAACGTGACGAAACAGGTCGAATAAAAATCAAAGGCAAGTGTCATGTTTGTCAACAAGTGAATAAAATACAACGGAACTCCCGGAAAGTTTGCTTAGTTTGTAAAAAGCCAGTGTGCCAGGAGCATATTCAGCCCATTGTAAAATGTGTTCAGTGCAGCGAATAAAGTTGCTATTTTTTATAAAACTCTGTTTTCATAAAACGATATACCAATAATATTTTCATATGTACATATCTTGCTTGTAATTGGTATTTACTCATGGTCACATGGGTGACTACGTCGGCCAAAAAAAGAATAAAAGTTTTCAAACCGTTACAGTTGTCTATGACTATAATTATAAAACCTTATTTTGTATTTTTTCTGCTTAAAATTCATTAGCTTCGGATGTTACAGAAAATGAGTTAAAAAAATTTATTAGAAATATGTTTTTTTGATAGGAGAATATTAAATAGTCACCCCGGTGACGCGTCGGTCGAACTAGGGTTAAGATTAAGGTAAGCATATCAAACTTCTGAACTACTGAATTAAACATTTATTGGCTGCTGTTTCAAAGTGGCGAAAACACTTTGCTTACATGTTGAAGTTAGAGGGTTAAAACAATATTGAGCTGGTCGGTCATGACCTATTTCTGCTAGACCTGTTTTAAACGTCAAAGGTGTCCGAGGTATTTCAATAAAACCTAGTTTTATGAAAAGCTACTAAAACCATTTATCGCAGATGCAGTATAGCTGGGAGGAGGACGAGCACTCAGGCAGCATGGCTTTAGGTCCGGAAAATGCACTTTAGGTGCAATGGAAGAAACAGCATAGCGAGGTAATGTCAAATCCAAAGAGGTTGTTCTGCTTGCAACTTTAGACCTAACGCTTTCAGCAGCGCCAGATGGGTAGACGTGCTGCTGCTGTAGAGCAGCGATTCCAAATGCTACCAACAGTGCGTCATAACAAGCCACCTAAATGAACCTTATAAATGAATGTGCGAGTACCATAAAAGTCACATACGGAGCAGCGCAGGGATCAATTCTTGGTTCTAACTTGTGAAACGCCAATTACGATGAAATTTTCAACCTTGAAGTGCCTAATGATTTATTCTTAGTTGAACACACATTGATGACATTTCTACAGTCACTTCACTCCGAAACCGAAAAGAAGCACGCATAAAGCTCAATGAAGTCATGATAAGCACAAAGGGATGGCTAGACTCGCGCGGACTCTGGTCGGCAGCAGAAAAAAAAGTTGATACTCCTAACGAAAAAGCATATCCCGCTAGCAGTTTACACTAAAATCTTCTCCGGAAATATAACATCTAAGAAAGTTGGCAACTATTTAGGAGTAAGGTCTAACTAACATAATAGGCGCAAATTCAACATATGACTGAAAAGGCATCTAAACATATATCAGTGCTAACTAGGCTGATGGCAAGCATCGAAAGAGGAAACTGTTGATGGACTTTACCCCATCCATGATACTGTACGGCTTTGAACTGTGGGCAAACACACTTCTTAAGAAGAATCGTTGTTAACTTCTAACAGCTGTACGTTACCCAAATGCTCTCCTTGCAAGGTAACTTCAAATAATATTTGCACAGAATACAAAAGGCCGAAGATCCGAAAACCGTTTACAGAAATTCAGGACGCTAGGCAGCCAGAACCGGAAATCGCTCGAAAAATTTCGTAATTCGTAAGTCAAAAGCCATTGAAGATAGCTGTGGCATATTCTATTCTGGTAAAAATGTAATCCTCAAATTACATTCTTAAATTCTATCTTTTGTCCACCTGCAAAATGGCTGAATTTGGTGGTACCCTTCTCTCATTTTAAGGAAATGTTTTGTGAAGGAAGCATCCAAAGTTACGAGAGAGGAATGAAAATACAGCAAGGTGACACTGTTTTCGAGAAAAGAAAAGGCCATTAGTAATATATATGTTGCTTATACCGAAAATCCTGTTATTGTTGAAAAATAGTCCAGAATTTTCGGGACTTAAAATTGGTATCACGGTATTGTATTCCCTAATTATTGCATAAACCAACCAACTCACCCTTTGCATTTGCAACATGCTTGCGGACAACAAAATGATCTGGCATTGGCATCATTATCGGACCGATGTCAGTCAATGTTGTTCAATGCAATATGAAGACAATAATTATACGCAATGCAATGTGAATGTAAGGCGAATGCATTATCCAAATTGCTTCCAGTGATTCACTTCGAGCAGCGGACGGTTGCACGTTATATGATCAGGCTGAATAAGAATAGTTCAATGGCAGCGCAAATGTAAATGCAAATCAACTCTGAACTATTAAGGAAATATGAAAATTTTGTTTGTTGGTATATGTGAATCCGGTCCAATTAAGATATGTATGAATGGAAGAGCTAAATGGTTAAGGAATATCTGGACCATATGGACACTATATATATGTGCTTTTACATACATTAATTACGCAATATGCCATTAATATGTACTACTGAGGAATTGCCGTTTCAAGCTTGAATCTGATTTCTTATTGTTGTTGCTTTTGTATCGGTAATAAAACCCTTCGAAGGTTTGGAGTAGTGTAATTGATAAGCTCAGTCCTGTGTGGAACATGAATCTGGCACGCTCGGGTACTTTTTTTTTTTTTGTTTCTTTAAAATAATACAGGTTTTTTAAAGACGAATTCATAAACAGCAATTCGTTTGCTGAAATATGATGAAATAATTGTTGAGTTCATGAAGATTTTGCCCGTACAAAAAAAAAAAAAAAAACACAATTAGAATAAAAACAAAAAAAAAAAAAAACCACTATACTTTGAAAGGAGAGATACCCCCCCCCCCCCCCCCCCCCCCCCCCCCCCAATGAATAACCTTACAAGCACGCACTATGTTATATAAAGCACTAAAGTACCCGACAGACTTTGTTCTGCCGGAAAATTTGTTTGACTACATTTAAAAATGTGCTATTCTTCTTCACTTTCCATCCCATTATTTTCTATTTTGTCTTCATATTTTCTTCCAATTTTGTGCATCCCTCATTCCATCTATCTTCCTCATTCCCCCCTCTAACTACAGCTCTAATCATAATTTTAAAGAGAAATTTACGCTCAACGCGCTCACTTCTTCGTTCCTTTGACTTTCGTGCTAAGGAAAATATCTGCCATATCAATAGTGTTGCCGTTTTTGGTTACTTGTTACCAAATTTGATTACCGAAATTTCGTTCGATTACGTGGTTATCACTTGCCTATTTTGGTTACCGTTTAAACTGTCCACCTTGATACCTATAAATTATACTTTCGAGCTTTATTTTGTAACAAGTAACATGTTGAGTGATTCTGATATATTAAAGGAAATTTGATTTAAAGTTCGATGGTGTAGCCTCTATGTAAAGCGGCGACACTGCCATCTGTAGATGTTCGTTATCGCAAATCTAAGTATCGATCTTTGCCAAATTCTTTTCATCGCTGGTTATTATCGGTTTGTTTGCGAAAAAGTTTCATATTGAAAGAATGGGATTGGGATAGACCTACATTAAGAATCTTACGCGACTTGTAATGAAGTTATTGTCATTGCCACATAGTTCAGCGGCGGCACAAAGAAATTTTTCCGACTTAGCTTTAATTAAAACGAAGCTAAGAAACAATCTAAGTTTTTAAACTATAGACAGCATAATGTTATCAAAAGAGTTGTGTACAAAAGGAAATGAAAATAATTACGTATGGACGGCTAAAAATTATTTTTAATTTAATGTATGTATTATTATTTGTAATTGCATTTACTTTTCATCTCATTACACATTTAGGTATGTAAGTATGTCTAATGTAAAAAAATTATTTTTCATACTCATCCACACAGCATGAGTAATAACATGATCTTATGTTTTTATTTTATCAAATTTTATGTAAACAATTAATTAACTCTTAATTTTTTTTTTAACTCTGTACTTTGTTTACATTATATGTACGCTAAAATAAAATAAATATCAATGCTGCCAGAAAAAACGCAAGCTATTTCGGTTTGGTTACCCTTTTCCACTTTTGGTTACTTTTTTAGAAAATTCTGGTAACTAATAATAAAAATAGCGGCAACCCTGCATATCAACAGCCACTGTTTTTATAATAGTAACGGGAGCGTACACTCTGAGAAAAAGGCCGTTATAAAATCCAACACCACCGGACTCATTTCAAGCTTTTCTGTTCTGTGAATGTTCTTCTAATGAGAATGTTATTCTTAAATTAAGTACACTGTTCTTAAATTAAGTTAAAGAAAAAGTAACGGTACAATTTGTGTGCACTACAATGTTAAATACAACATTTGGCACAAACTATCAAGCAGTTGTTGTAGGCCCAGCGGCTATGATGTTGCCGTTGCGTTCTTGTGCCGTCTAACTCTGAAGTTTTTTAAAACAATTTTTTTATCTTTTATTTTTTTAACTCTTATTTTTCATTCAGTTCCATTCACATATGCATACGTAATTCTCCAGCTTGTTATGAAATATTTTAAATATATATTCAGATCATCAAATAAGTAGAATTTCTCAGTAAGATAAATATATGAAAAAACGCATATTAATAATAATTTTTTTGTTATTAATATTTTTTTATTAATGACAAAAAAATTGTTATTAATAAGAAAATAAATAAATAAATGGGTAATAATTAAAAAAATTATCTTCTTCCCACCAATGATCATGCACAAACCGTTCTTGAACTGAGACCGAAAACTGTTAAATCGACCACAAGTTGTTCTCGAATCGTGAGAATGAAAAATCTTAAATCAAGCCCAGGTGGTGCTTGAAATGAGCACCGAAGGTTCACACATCAAAGTTAACACAGTCAAATATTAGCTTTAGCTTTCAGAAAAATGCTGCAACAGTAACTTCACATTTTGTATTGCTAACGGAAGTGGTCGCGACAAAATGTGAAGAGTTCCAATTAATTTACTTACCTGCTCCATTTGCAAATTGATGATTAGGCAATATTTCGCAAACATTAAGCGGAAGCGATCGCGACGGAAGAAAAGCCGCCGCCACTTCCAAGTATAACAACAGAAAAAAAACATAGCAATAAGAATTATTTGTAAATTAGCGAGTAAGCAAAATTGTAATATAAAAGACTGAAATAAATAAATCAATTAGTTTCAGTTGGTTCAGTTGATAAATGTAACGATTAATTTTGTTATCGACGACGCACGGGCAGTAACTGGCGCCAACTTAAAAATAGTGCAATAAAGTAACTTAAAAAAAAGGGATACAAATATTCTCGTAAAATTGAGTGAAATTAATAAATAAATCTATAAAAACTGTGGACACAATTATCCTCGTTCACTGAGTGAAACTAGTAAAAACTGTGTAACTTAAATAGGATACAAGTATCCTTGTCGATTGAATGAAACTAGTAAATAGACCCTCAAAAAAGTTATAACGGAAAGGATACAAATATCATTGTACACTGAGTAAATAAAATTTCGAAAACTGTGAAGAGGATAAATCTCCAACATCAACCGCCTGCAGCCGCCAATCACTATCAACCTTGAAAACCGTTCCTGTACCACGAGTAGGGGAGTAAAATTCTAAAAAAAGAGATTCATCAGGACGACAACCAAATATTACTGCAATGCTGTTCCTCATTTTATTGTAAGTGAATTTTGTCAACAAGAAAATAATTTAAAATATATTGTCAGAATTAACTTAAGTTGAAAGCCGTTAAGTGATAAAATTTTAGCTAAATTATTTGCTTAATTTTTAATTTGAAAATCACAAAAAAGAAAAAACAAAAAATGGGAAATATATAAAACGCAATTTCACAGCTAACTGGTCCTCTTAATTGGAAAATCGAGCAGATTAAGGCAATGAACAACAGAATATGGGAATTAGAAACTAGAATTAGGCCTCCCCCAATAAATAACCGTGCACCTCTTGCCCCAGCAACAGAGGCAGAAATTAACGAAATGAGGAAGTTGCCAGACTGTGTAAAGGACTTGCAAATTTTTGATGGAAATCCAATTCAATACATTTCGTGGATATCCAGTGTGGAGTCCATTTTGAAAGATTACGAGGTAGTCAAAAACAGACCCATCTTTCGTGCTACAATGCAGCATATTAGAAATAAAATAAGAGGACCGGCGGATACCGCCCTTATATCTTACAACGTATTTAATGACAAAAAAATAAAAACCTGCGTATCCTTACAGCTGACAAGCGTGATCTCAGAACCCTTGAGTATGAACTAACAACTTTAAGCCAGAGAAATTCTAGTGTAGACCAATTTTACGCCAGGATTAATTACCAGCTCTAGCTTATAATAAATAAGATAAAGGCTCAAGTACATTCAGAGGAAGTCATAAGCAGTTTGAAAGACAGCTACAGGAATAGGGCACTCGATGTGGCTTAATGTGACCATATAAATCGTTCCCGAGATGGTCGGGATAGTACCTTAATGGTGCTGTGTTACCGGAGCGTACCGGATCTGTATCCGGCAAAGGACCATCACATCGATAACACTCCCCAATGCCTTTAGGGAGCAACCTTATAGCTAAAACAACAACAGCATAGAGATCGATCCATGATTGCATTCTCAAAAAGTAAATTATATAAACAGGCCAAACCATGCTCCGGCTACGAGGTCACAAAATACCTCAAATTTACGAAGGAAACAACCAAATTATTTAATATTGAAGGAGATGAAAAAGTTGATGAGCAGGATAATTCCGAGGAAATAAAATTTATGATAGGGGCCGATCAAGCCTTCTTTACATAAATTAGCATACAAAAAACAATGGAGTTCTAAAGTTCCTAATTGATACTGGAGCAAACAAAAATTTTATTTCTCATAAAATTGCTGTAGGGTCCAGTAAGTTAGACAAACCATTTACTGTGCAATTTGATGTCGGGGAGGTGCTGATAACCCACAAAGTAAGTGGTCAAGTTTTCAAAAACTTGGGCATTATGACTAAACTCAACTTTTTCGTACTGCCCAACCTAAAATACTTCGACGGGATTATAGGAGACGACACTTTAAAACACTTAGAAGCCATAATTGATAGGAAAAACAATACGCTACGGCTAAATGATGTAAGGTAACCCTTACGGCAAGTGTTGCGTGACCATAACGTCAAGCAATGCTTATTAAACACAACCATAGTTCACAATTACCTGTCAAAACAACACATTCACAAGAAGGGCTATCTGTCAAATGAATAGAAGCCAATTAATTCCGCGAATTTAACTTGTACAGACGTAAAATTCAGTAGCTCGTAATTTCAACATCATTTTAAGATATATATATATCTCACTATATCAGAGCCTTTTAATTTCGGTTTAATAAGAAAGGACTATACAGTGTAATTATAAAGTGTAGCACTTTGTTTTTATTGAAAACGGAATTCTTTCGTGAGTATAAAACAGTATCGTGAGTTCTTGTACAAGCGGCTATCGTGCCTCATATTAAAAGAAGCGTTTCAACAAACTCATGGCGACCATCTCGGCCAAGTCGAAAATGGTTGCACTAAAATGATACTGAAGTCAAATTACAAGAAAAAGCGGTTAGGCAAGTAAATAATACCCTAAACACTACTATTAATGATATAGAAACTATTAAGCGGAAATACGCAGAAATTTTTGGTCTTGTTTCGGACAGCGGCACTGTTGACCCGGGTGTACGCGCAGAAGTCAAAACAACAGCGGATGAACCCGTTTGCACAAAATCATACCCCTACCTAGAAAACCTTAGGGAAGAGATGGAAAAACAAATAAAGGAGTTGCTAAGGGACGGCATAGTCAGGTCATCAAAAAGTCCTTATAACTCTCCTTTGTGGGTAGTGCCGAAAAAGCCAGGCCCATCTTGGGAAGAAAGTATAGGATAGTTATAGATTTTAAACGCTTAAATGCGACAACTATTCCTGACCACCGTGGTGTGATGGTAGCGTGCTCCGCCTATCACACCGTATGCCCTGGGTTCAACTCCCGGGCAAAGCAACATCAAAATTTTAGAAATAAGATTTTTCAATTAAAAGAAAATTTTTCTAAGCGGGGTCGCCCCTCGGCAGTGTCTGGCAAGCGCTCCGATTGTATTTCTGCCATGAAAAGCTCTCAGTGAAAACTCATCTGCCTTGCAGATGCCGTTCGGAGTCGGCATAAAACATGTAGGTCCCGTCCGGCCAATTTGTAGGGAAAAATCAAGAGGAGCACGACGCAAATTGGAAGAGAAGCTCGGCCTTAGATCTCTTCGGAGGTTATCGCGCCTTACATTTATTTTTTTTTATTTTTATTCCTGATACGTATGCTATAACGGATATATGTAAATAACACATTAGCAAGTTTAGGCGAATACAAGTACTTCACCACTCTTGATTTAACATCTGTATTTCACCAGATCAAAATGAAAGAAAGAGATATAAAGAAAACAGCTTTTTCAACGGCCAATGGTAAATACGAGTTTACCAGGCTGCCGTTTGGACTTGGAGAAGCGCCATCGATATTTCAAAGAATGATTAATGATGATCTGAAACCCTTAATTGGTAAATGTTGTTACGCTTACATTGATGATATTATCATCGTAGGGAAAGATAAAGAAGAACATTTAAAGAACTTCGAACTTGTGTTTGAATTACTTCAAAAATCAGGACTAAAAGTAAACTACGAACAAGTAAAATCGAAATTCCTCAGGATACATGTAGAATTTTTAGGGCACGTTGCCGCATAGGATGGAATCCTACCCGAGCCTGACAAAATTTCCTCTATAAAAAGCATATTGCCACCAAAAACTTGAAGGAAATAAAAAGCTTCCTAGGACCACCTTCCTTTTAAAGAAGATTTATAAGGGATTTTGCGAAAGTTGCTAAGCCCCTCATAAACCTAACAAGAGATATTTACGCCCAAACAAAAGCAAATCAATCTAAAAGGGTTAGCATTTCACTAAACAAAGAAGCCATGAAATCCTTTAATGACTTAAAGGAGTTACTTATGTCTTCGGAGATCTCTACATTTCCGGACTTCTCCAAATCCTTTATACTGACAACAGATGCAGCTATCGGAGCTGTCCTTTTTCAGGGTGAAATTGGCAAAGATAAGCCAAAAACCTGCATCTCCAGATCGCTTAATAAAATTGAAGAGAATTATTCGACAATTGAAAAGGATATCCTGTCTTTTTTATGGGCACTAGATAAGCTTAGGACCTACCTTTACGGTGCGAAAGAAATAAAAATGTTAACAGACCACCAACCCCTTACCTTCGCCTTGAGCAATAGCAATAATAATGCTAAGTTAAAACGATGGAAGGCAAGGATAGAGGAATACAACTGTAAGCTCATAAACTAACCAGGGAAAAGTAACACTGTAGGCGACGCTCTTTCGCGACTACCAACTGAAGTTAACGTTTTAACATCTACAGATGACAATTCCCAACATAGCACACAAGAGGACAACACAGGCTTGATTCCTCATTGCGAGGCTCTTGTAAACGTATTTAAGTCTCAGATAGTAATTTCCGAAGGAAAGGAAGTGGAATGACATGAGCCACACCCAAATTACCAAAGGCACTATGTAGCAAAAACAAAGCTTAGCAAAGTAGTTATTAAGTCCATATTAAAAAATTACCTAAACCCAAATATAGTTAATGGAGTCAAAAGCCGAGAAATTTACATTCCTATGTTGCAAGAAATCTTCAAAAAATGTTTTTCAAAATTTAGAATTAGAATCACCCAGAGGATAGTGAGCGATGTCTCTAACGATGAAGATAAGGCCCGCATTATCAGAAAAGAACACAAAAGAGCTCATTGGAACGGAAGAGAAAACAAAGAACAAATACTGGAAACATTTTATTTCACTCAAATGGCCAAACTAATCAAAGATTACACAGGATCATGTGAAATTTGCCATGGTAACAAATATGAACGCCGACCTCCAAAACCCGAAATCCAAGCCACACTCATTCCATCGTATCCTACTCAGATTCTTCATATAGACATTATCGAAAATGCAGGGGAAAAATATATAACCTGCTTAGATAAATTCTCGAAATTTGTTAAATTCTTTCGAATAAAAAATAAATCCGTTCTACATATCCGCGACAAGCTGAAAACTTCTTCATTTCTACTCTGTCCGAAAACGTTAGTTATGGACAACGATGGCAGTTTTATTAGCGCAATCACATTTAACTACTCAAGGTCTTAGGAATAGATATTTATTTGACCCCTCATCAAAAAAGCGAAGTCAATGGTGCGGTTGAACACGTTCCCTCTACCATAATTGAAATAGTCCGATGCCTTCAAGCCGAATATTCTGCCTTTCCTATTAATGAGATCATTAACATCGCTGCTGACAGATATAACAATACAATTTATTCAACAACTAACAAGAACCAGCTGACGTTTTATTTGGTAGGACTAAGAGAATAAATTATAATGTTAGTAACGACATCAGACACGAACTCGCCAGGAACCAGAAAAAGATGCTAAACTGGCACAACAAAAAAATTAAAAACTATGAACCAGGCGAAACAGTTTTCAAAAAAGAAAAACAGATTAAACAGAAAAACAAACCTATTTAGCAGAAATAAACCGTAGGAAAAGACAAAAATGTAACAACTACCACCACTAATAATAGAAGGATTCACAAATCTTATCTGAAAAATTAACTAGGTTGATACCAAGACTTACAGGAGCAGTAGTGGATATATACGACTACAAAAGCCCATCGGTGACGATAAAACAGGGCATAGGAAAAATATCAAACGGTTACTACAAAATTATACACACCATTGACTTGGACGATTATGAACGAATTCTCAGCAACATCAAACCTATCATTCGCTATAAGACTAGCAGAACAAACCCTCTAGCTCCACAGCTATACTATCAAATTTGACAATTCGACAACCTTTTAGATCAATTACGGACCAGAAACGTTTAAAAGAGCAAACAATCAATCAACTGTATTGGCTCGGCCTGGAAATGGCTATCAGGTAATCCCGACGCAACCGACTGGAACGAAATCTTGACTACAACGAACAAATTCACGGGAAATAGTAACAAACAGTACACAATCAATAACTGCTTGATTTAAACAACCAATAAAATACTGGATAACTACAATAAAATACTCGACGAAATCGACGCAAACGATACAGTTAGATTCGAACAAGCATTATATAATAAGCTAGGATAAGTAATATATGAACTCTCGCAAATAGTTTTAGCCACTCAACTTGCAAAAAGTGGTACAGTTCATTCGCATTTGTTAAATAAAGCAGATATAGCCAATATAATTTCCCAAACCGAAACTCTACCTTTCAAAAACTGAATTAGAAGCTCTTAGATAAGCAGAACCGCCAATGATAGTCATCCTATACGTAATAAATATCTTTGCCACAAACCGAAAATATTTTATACAACAAAATTCTTATCCGCTCAACAATAAAAAATAGCAAACAAGTTTATCTCCAATTTAGTAATTCCTTCATTGCACAAGGAGGAATATATGGCATTCGCGAAAAATGCATGATAATAGAAGACATAACAATATGCAAAAGAAATCAATTACAACCTTTGGATGAAAACCATTGTATTCCACAAATCCTCGCGGGAGGAAAAGCAACTTGCGACTATCCAGTTCGAAGCGATCCGCTAATTGAATTAAATACAGATGAAACAATCTTCATTTCCAACTTATAGGAAATCTAACGTATAACAACTTAACTCAGGTCTTGAATTGGACCTTTATCATAAATTTTTATAACGAAACTATAACTATAGGCAATATGAATTGAACAAATAGGCAAACTACGGCTCACCTTTCTTACCTCCTATACTCTCAAGCGACTTAACTGAAAAATAAATACAAATATATTTACAATACCTTCCCAAACTCCACTTGACGAATGTAAAAAAATTAGACTACGTCTCATCCAAGTTTATTATGTCAATAAGTTACAGTTTTTTAGCAATATTTCTTGTGCTGACCTTATTCATTATACTCTATTTCCACACCAAATCAGCTTACCACAGGAAATTGAAATTCACTCCTCCAATAATAGATTTCCAACCAGTTGCAACAGGTAAAAGTTAGATTCTTTATTCTATCAACGGGACGCTGGTACTTAAAAAGGGGGAGTTGACACAGTCAAATATTAACTTTAGCTTTCAGAAAAATGCTGCAACAGCAACTTCACATTTTGTATTGCTACCGGAAGTGATCGCTACAAAATGTGAAGAGTTCCAATGAATTTACTTACCTGCTCCATTTGCAAATTTTTGATTAGGTAATATTTCGCAATCATTAAGCGGAAGCGATCGCGACGGAATAAAAGCCGCCGCGACTTTCAAGTATAACAACAAAAACAAAACATAGCAATAAGAATTATTGTAAATTAGCGAGTAAGCAAAATTGTAATATAAAAGATTGAAATAAATAAATCAATTAGTTTCAGTTAGTTCAGTTAATAAATGTAACGATTGAGTTTAATTTTGTTATCGACGGCGCACGGGCAGTAACTTCAATACCAAACTGGTCATAAAATACGAACGGTGTGCTTGGAAAACCCGTTCTTAAAACAAGCTCATGCGTAACGAGTTAAGAAAAAACGTACTTAAGAATTTTGTCAACGAATGTTCTTAATTTTGAACTTATTTCGTTCATTTTAGAACGATTTTTTCTCTAAGTGTACCACGTACAATACTGCGAGACAGGTCTATAAAAATAATATTAAAATATTTCGAAAAACATTGTTTTATATATAAATATTTTTATTTTTATTTTAACAGAGCTATAGCTTAAATTTGATGAAAATTTTTTGTTGATTTAACTCTAGAAACGCTCAATTCAGAATCAACAATTTGTGCGTATTTGATTCAATGGGTAAAAATTGCGATGGGATAAAATCTACAGAAATATCGGCTGAACTGACCTAAATTTCGGTTGATTTTACCAGCTTTTTCTTGGTGCGTATTAGTTAGTTATTTCAATAAAAGGGTTTATGAATTCAATAAGCTTCAGTATGAGGCTTCGTTTTGTAAAAGGAATAAGTAAGGAAAGTTAAGTTCGGGTGTAACCGAACATTACATACTCAGTTGAGAGCTATGGTGACAACATAAGGGAAAATAACCATGTAGGAAAATGAACCGAGGGAAACCCTGGAATGTGTTTGTATGACATGGGTATCAAATGAAAGGCATTAAAGAGTATTTTATGAGGGAGTGGGCCATAGTTCTATAGGTGGACGCCATTTAGGGATATAGCCATAGAGGTGGACCAGGGGTGACCCTAGAATTTGTTTGTACAGTATGGGCATCAAACGAATGGTGTTAATGAGTATTTTAAAAGGGAGTGGGCCTTAGTTCTATAGGTGGACGCCTTTTCGAGATATCGCCATAAAGGTGGAACAGGGGTGACTCTAGAATGTGTTTGTACGATATGGGTATCAAATGAAAGGTGTTAATGAGTATTTTTAAAAGGGAGTGGGCCCTTGTTCTATAGGTGTTCGCCTTTTCGAAATATCGCCATAAAGGTGGACCAGGGGTGACTCTAGAATGAGTTTGTACGATATGGGTATCAAATTAAAGGTATTAATGAGAGTTTTAAAAGGGAGTGGTGGTAGTTGTATATGTGAAGGCGTTTTCCAGATATCGACCAAAATGTGGACCAGGGTGACCCAGAACATCATCTGTTGGATACCGCTAATTTATTTATATATGTAATACCTGCCAAGATTTTAAGGGTTTTTTATTTCGCCCTGCAGAACTTTTTCATTTTCTTCTACTTAATATGGTAGGTGTCACAACCATTTTATAAAGTTTTTTCTAAAGTTATATTTCGCGTCAATAAAATAATCCAATTACCTTACCATGTTTCATCCCTTTTTTCGTATTTGGTATAGAATTATGGCATTTTTTTCATTTTTCGTAATTTTCGATATCGAAAAAGTGGGCGTGATCATAGTCGGATTTCGTTCATTTTTCATACCAAGACAAAGTGAGTTCAAGTAAGCACGTAAACTAAGTTCATTAAAGATATGTCGAATTTTGCTCAAGTTATCATGTTAACGGCCATGCGGAAGGACAGACGAACGACTGTGTATAAAAACTGGGCGTGGCATCAACCGATTTCGCCCATTTTCACAGAAAAGAGTTACCGTCATAAACTCTATGCCCCTACCAAATTTCACAAAGGATTGGTAAATTTTTGTTCGACTTATGGCATTAAAAGTATCCTAGACAAATTAAATGAAAAAGGGCGGAGCCACGCCCATTTTTAAATTTTCTTTTATTTTCGTATATTTTTGCACCATATCATTACTGGAGTTGAATATTGGCATAATTTACTTATATACTGTAAAGATATTAACTTTTCTTTTAAAATTTGAATTAAAAAAAAAATTTTTTTAAAAAGTGGGCGTGGTCGTTCTCCGATTTTGCTAATTTTTAGTAAGCAGACATATAGTAATAAGAGTAACGTTCTTGCCAAATTTCATCGTGAAATCTTCAACGACTGCCAAATTGCAGCTTGCAAAATTTTAAATTACCTTCTTTTAAAAGTGGGCGGTGCCACGCCCGTTGTCCAAACTTTTACTAATTTTCTATTCTACGTCATAAGTTCAACTCATCTACCAAGTTTCGTCGCTTTATCTGTCTTTTGTAATGAATTATCGCACTTTTTCGGTTTTTCGAAATTTTCGATATCGAAAAAGTGGGCGTGGTTATAGTCCGATATCGTACATTTTAAATAGCGATCTGATATGAGTGCTCAGGAACCTACATACCAAATTTCATCAAGATACCTCAAAATTTACTCAAGTTATCGTGTTAACGGACGGACATGGCTCAATCAAATTTTTTTTTCGATCTTGATTATTTTGATATATGGAAGTCTATATCTATCTCGATTCCTTTATATATGTACAACCAACCGTTATCCAATCAAACTTAATATACTCTGTGAGCTCTGCTCAACTGAGTATAAAAATATTGGGCAATTTACAAGTGTGCCGAATTCATGTAAAATTTTGAGATTTGAGTTATTTCCATGGTTTCCAAAATAAAATGTGATTACAGCATAGAACGTACGGCGAATAGAAGTCTTTGCGAATTGCCTAAATGATTTAGTAATTTTATCGGGTACAAAGAGTGTATGAAGTAGTCACCGAAAAAAGCCTTGCTAATTTGCTCCTGCCAAAAAAAATAGCGAATGAAATAGTAATTATTTTGAAGATACTTAAACATAGGGCTAACATTCCGGCTCATGAGCAATAAGTTCGGTCCAAATGTCAAATAATTTTGAGTGAGAGTTATGCGATATCCAGAGGATGCCTCTCATACGTTATCCACTCTCCTATTTATGGCCCGTCCTCGATCTATGCGCCAAACTACGTCAAATTTAATTGAAAATTGTGATAGCTAGCTCTCTCATTTAGGAAGCAGATTCCATCACGGTCAGTTAGCCACGGCATTGAAATTTACTGTGATCTCTCAGTCGCTGTGACAAAATCACAAGTACACGAATATTTTCAACACTAATTTGGTGGTAACATATTCTGAGCCATGCAGTGAACTGTTCTGAACGTGCTTATTTTTCTATTTTTTATAGAAAGTTTCTTTTAATCTGGCAGAAAGTCAAAAGCAGAAGCACAAGCAAATATATAACAAGTAAAGGTGTCTAAGTTCGGGTGTAACCGAACATTATATACTCAGCGTGAGCTTCAATTGTACATTTCATTTAATATAAATTACTTTTCTACATAACACGTGGCACCGCCCGTTTAAAAAAATGTCTGCCCATTTCCTTTCACAATAAAACTTGATAAGTGAAATGTAATTGATTCAAAACTATTCTTTGCTAAGTTATAGCTTATTATTCTAGTCTACAACCCTTATAAACTGGTTTTATATCTAAGTTACCGTGGTCTTTAACCGATTCTGTCCATTTTTACTAGAAATATTTTCTGCTATAAGGAAAATATGTGTAGATAATTTTATTACGATCCTTTAATTTTTCTTCGAGTTTTGGCTCCCGAAACATAGAAAATTAAATAAAAAAAAAAATAATAAATGTAAAGCGCGATAACCTCCGAAGAGATTTTAGGCCGAGCTTTTCTTCCAATTGACGTCGTGCTCCTTTTTAATTAGAAAAATTTTCTTCTAATTGAAAAACCTTATTCCTAAAATTTTGATGTTGCTTTGTCCGGGGTGTGAACCCAGGGCATTCGGTGTGGTAAGCGGAACACGCTACTATCACACCACGGTGGCCGCCAACAACATAGAAAATTGCTTAGTCATAAAAGGGGCGGTGCCATACCCATTTTCAAAAATTTAATGTTTTCCAATTTAAAGTTGTAATTCAATTTAGAAAGTAAAATTCAATTTATACAAAGCTCTTTTTCGCTAAAAGATAGTTTATTATTATCGTCTACGACCCTTTCAAAAATCTTTTATATAAATGTGGGCCTGGTCTTTAACGGATGTCGTTTATTTTTTCTAGAAATATTTCATGCAATCGGGAAAATTTGTGTACCAAATATTATTAATATCCGTTAATTTTTCTTCGAGTTACGGCTCACGAAACATAGAAAATTGCTTAGTCATAAAAGGGGAGGTGCAACGCCCATTTTTTAAAATTTAAAGTTTTTCCTATTTATTGTTATAAATCCACTTGGGAAATGAAATACCATTGATATAAAGCTCGTTTTTGCAGAGATATAGCTTATTTTATTCGTCTACGACCCTTTTAAAAATCTTTTATATAAAAGTGGGCGTGTTCCTTAACCGATGTCGTTAATTTTTCTTCGAAGCATTCCATATAGTAAAGGCAATCTCTCTCCGAATTTTGTTACGATAGGTTTAACGATTTTTGATTTATGATTAATAATATTTGTAAAATTGATTTTATCATAAGTGGGCTGTGCCACAACCGTTTTAAATAATTTTTGAAAATTTTTATCAAGAGTCTCAATATGAGTACACACGTCAAATTTCAACTTTCTAGGTATATTATTTACTAAATAATCAGGGTTTTTATGTTTTCCAAAATGTTAAATATATAAAAAGTGGGCGTGTTTATCATCCGATTTCGCTCATTTTCAATACCAATCGATTCTAGCTCTAGAGAGGCTCGTGTACCAAATTTGCTGAAGATATCTCAATATTTACTCAAGTTATCGTGTTAACGGGCAGACGGTCTTGCAGACGGACGGACAGACGGACATGGCTCAATCAAATTTTTTTTCGATACTGTTGATTTTTATATATGGAAGTCTATATCTATCTCGATTCCTTTATACATGTACAACCAACCCTTATCCAATCAAAGTTAATATACTCTGTATGCAAAGCACGCTGTGTATAAAAAGCGATTTTAAATGTATGAAGGAGTTGATGTATGGTCAGCCATTATGTTGAAATTAGTGTAATGGATTTTTATTTTATTTTTTGCGCAAAAACGGGAGAGCTTCACCTAATTCAAAATATTTTCCAAGTTTCTTTAAAGGAGAGTTTTAAAATGTTAATATATAACATTAAAGTTTACTTCATTAAGAATAAATAAATAAATTTCCCTCAAACTTCGATTTTCAGGCTTTGTATTTAATTTGTTTTGTTTAGAAGAACATTAATCATCTAAAAAAACATAAATTATAATTTGAAAAAAAATTTTTTTTTCATTGCATTTTTCAAAACATTTATCTCATTCAAAAACATAAAAACAAAGCCATTTAAGCTATCCGGTATGCATAAATCTTTTTTAAACGTACAATGGAAAAAACCTCTATAGTATATTTGTAAATTATTCCTCAGATTATTACACACAAAAGAATTTACTTCGCACTTTCCGTTAAAACGTTAATTCAATTAACGAAAATCCAATGTGAGTATTTTCAATGAAGGTCCAGCGGAGTGTTGCGCACTTAACACCCTCAGGCACAATGAAGTTTTACTCATCCACTCAGCGGATATCATGACTTTGTATGTATGTGTACAAAGTTGCAGTGGGGGAATTGTGGATCATATAAGCCATACAAAGGCATCCTCATGTGTTTTGTAGTTGCTCACTGACTTGTTGGCTGTAATGGTGTGCAAAGTCAGCCCGCATGGCCGACTCTATTTGCTCCTTTATACGCATACAAATATTAACTTTTTTTTAAATAAAAGAATGGCACAAAGTGTCAATAATTATAATTGGAGTGAGAGTATAATTTTTAATATATTGAAAGCTTATTTATGTTTAAGAGGTAGAGTATATTCATACGTATTTTGTATATACAAAAATGTATGTACCTACTGAAGCAATTTTTGATTATTAAGGTGGAACCGTAACTGGCGGCCGCCGTGGTGTGAGCGTACTCCGCCATCCCCACCGAACATCCTGGGTTCACGCCCCGGACAAAGCAACATCAAAATTTTAGAAACCAGTTTTTTCAATTAGAAGAAAATTTTTCTAAGCGGGGTCGCCCCTCGGCAGTGTTTGGCAAACACTCCGAGTGTATTTTTGCCATGAACAGCTTCTCAGAGAAAACTCATCTGCCTTGCAGGTGCCGTTCGGAGTCGGCATAATAGAAGGCCTACTGTTCCACAAATTTGTTGGAAAAATTAAAAAGGAGCACGACGCAAATTTTAAGAGAAGCTTGGCCGAAAATCTCTTCAGAGGTTATCGCGCCTTACACTTATTTATTTTTTTTAATTTAGTACCTGGCCTTCATCAGCAGCGCCTGATCATAATAACGTGCGGCTGCGGTGGATCAAGCGGCTCGCTATATAAGCTCAAATCATAAATGCCTCATCCCCACTGAGAAGGTTGTGAATGAAAATAATATTCAGTTTTCGGATAAAGGGAAATCCATATTTAAGAGCATTAACATTTAATATCCATTGCCTTAATGGGATTGGCACAGATGACCAGCTGGTTGAAATCTTCGTGAGAGAAAAATACGATATCACCAAGAAATACAAGCAAAGCAAAAAGACAATTTAAACCTGTGACATTTACTGGAGAGGCCATGGAAACGAGCGCAGTTTCGGTTTGAACTTTTGGTGGTAGCGATATTATGTCGCCAAGTACTGACGTTCACGACGCAGAACTTCTCGCCGCTATTGGCATAAAAACAACATTTTTTTATGTCACATTCATTTACGCTCTTACACCAACGGATGAGAAATGTAAATGATGCAGTGTACGAGTGCTTAGAGCGCACATACGAGCACTTTCCCTGCCATGAAATAAAAGTTGTCCTTGGAGACTTGAATGCCAGAGTGGGCAAATAATGTGTTTTTGACCCTAATGTCGGAAAATTCAGCCTCATCAACAAAACCCCCTTGGTCACATGGTCATAGCCAACAACATGTTTAAGCATAAAAATACATATCAAACTATATGGCTGTCCCCAGGTGGACATCTTTGTGATAGACGGACAGCATGTCTCCACTGTTATGGAAGTAAGCACGATACGAGGGCCTTAAATAGACTCGGGTCACTATCTCGTTGTAACCAAAATAAAAGGAATAACCAAAAAACACAAACAAAGCTTGACGACAAAAATTTGCAATCGCAACAGACCGCCAATGACTTCGCGACTCAATTCTCTCACATGCCATCTGAGGGCATAAGTCAACCCTACGACATGCAGAAGCAGTAAATTCTGCTGAGTAGAAGTATAGCTATTTATCACTTCGTACCGCCGCCAAGAAAAAAAATTGGTTACCGGCGATAACGGAAAAATAAATTTTACGATGAAGAATGCCGCGTTGCAACCGAAATAAAGGGAACTGCCTACAAGGATACGATAAAATCGAACGCCACAAGGAGAGTGAGTGAACGCCAAATTGTAAAGGCAAGCGAGACGCCTATACAGGAAGAAAAGAGTTCGAAGCGCTTGAGATGCTAATCACAAGGAATAACACCAGCAAGTTTTACCAAAAAATCCAAGGGCTGACAAAAGGATTTAAGCGCGGGGCTGTAAAAATGAAAACGACGGGCTGGTAACCGATGTCCAGAGATTACTCAGATTTTGAAGGTGCTCCTATAGTCCCCACTCAAGTATGACGAAGAATAACGATAACCAGATTAAAAATCAACAATACCGAAGACGCTAGGAGATTTCCTGCGGAGTATTCAAGGACCCGGTACGACCACCGCTGGGTTATCTCCTGAGAAAAATTCGAGAGGTTCTCCTGGTCATACAGGTATAGGAAACGAACTAGCTTCCTCCTCAAGCTAAACAAATCTGCATGGGGAAAACTTACGGTTGTCATCGCAGGTCAAACGCTGTGCTGGTATATTACACAGAAGTAAAAACACACCCCATTACACTCTTTTATTGGAATGTATGAATTTACTTGACCTTAAATTAAAAACTAAGGTTAATCATATTTTCATGTTCAACAAAACATGTCATGCTTATCGAGCTTTTCACCATTTGTATCGTTCGATACAACAAAATACGTTTCCAATATAATATCCAGAAACCTCCTCATAAAATCGCAATTTTCACGTGCTAACTGCCACAACTACATGCAAATTCCAATAGTGGTAAAATTTACGATCGAATGATTGCATAGCGTTGAAAAATATGCACAAGTGAATGCAGTCGGTGTGATAATGGTACAGTAAAGGATATTAAAGGAGTGTAAAACGGAATAATAACATATGTATGTGTATCGTAGTGTATACGATAACAACCCTGCAGTCAAACCAACTAGTCGTATACTAGAAAAATACTAGTTTTCCAACTCTTAACTAGTTAGAGTTCTGTCTTTTTAACATATTAGCAACTGGTTTTATTAACCCGGCGATGTCCTACGAAATATCAATTGCCAAAGTCTTTATCAGTATTGTAACGAATTTAGAGAAATTCCACTTATTCCAAGCCTTCTGCTAACTTTCGAATCGCTAAACTGTAGCATAAATCACTCCAATATTCAGTATTGCAATATTGTCTTTATTTAGTCTACTTGGGAGTAGTACAATTACACCTCAATATCACGTACTTCACAACGCGTGTTTAAATCAAACTGAATCGTCATTACTCAGTTTGCGCTGCTTTTATACTCTTTATTGCTTCGTCAGCATATTTCTTCAAAGGTCTAGACGTTTCACCTTCTAGAATCTCCTGCTTGGTTACCAGCGATATACATGTATATTTGTAGTTTATGCGTTTCTCATAGTCATATGCATGTGTATGTGTGAGTAACTACTTCGGCTGATGACTAAATGTGTGTATGTGTGAGATATCTCTTCACTTCGAGCTGCTTTTTATGTGTGCATGTACATAAGTTTGGCGCTTACTGTATTTGTTGTTGTTGATTATTTGCTAACAACTTAGTGATGTCAACATTCGCCACAGTATCATACCTGTTGACAAACTTGTTGTTATCTATACTTAAATCGTATCAGGTGCCACATTAGTCACTATATGCATCAATTAACATACTAGTCAGCTTCTGCGCCAGCATTATACCAGATGGCATACTACAATACTGTGGCGAATGTTAGCAATTTCGATGCGTCACTGAGCTGCTAGTAAATAAATCCACAACCACAGCAAAGTAAGCAACCACACATATGTGCATGTAAACCAGACGTCAGTAAACAGTTAAACAATAGTTCACACTCAGTTCACACGTATTCTTATTCTCTTACGTTTAGTAGTCGCTGAGAATTTGGCGCAGTAACATCGATTTGGTGCATCGCTCGCAGTCTTGACGACGATGTCCATATGTATGTTAGGAGTACATATTTTGTAAACAAAAATTTTGTTTAGGCCAGAGGCCTAATTAATTTCCTACTGGGTAGCCGCTCCCGACTTAACTATTTTTTCTTGTCAGCAAGCAACGGCTAACTTCTAATCGTCCTCTCGATTCAATACTTTCTTTCGTTAAGTGAGAAAATTGGGGTTCGGTGGCGATCTGGAAGTTGCCGGCGGCTCTGATCCAGTTTGCCTGTCAACGAATCACCATCTCATCCAGCGTTCGATTTGTGGAGTTTTTCATTCGAATAAAACGTAAGTTCCTACAATTAGTTTATTGTGATATTAAATTAATATACGTATTGACGCAATAAAGACATTTATAATTATTATACATATTCCTATGTACAATCACTAATTATTGTGTTTTTATTTCTTTTCGCAAAACACAATTGGTTTCATTCCCGCCAATTGTGTTCAAATTTAATTAAAATATTTTTGTTTACAAAATGTGTATAAGGGGGTGTTTATTCTGCAAAAAACTGTATCTTAGGATAAACCAGTATTTTAGTGAGTAGAATTAGCAAAATTAAAAAAAAAAACAAGTAAAGAAGGTTAAGTTCGAGTGTAACCGAACATTACATACTCAGTTGAGAGCTATGGTGACAACATAAGGGAAAATAACCATGTAGGAAAATGAACCGAGGGTAACACTGGAACGTGTTTGTATGACATGTCTATCAAATGAAAGGCACTAAAGAGTATTTTATGAGGGAGTGGGCCATAGTTCTATAGGTGGACGCCATTTAGGGATATCGCCATAAAGGTGGATCAGGGTTGACTCTAGAATTTGTTTGTACAATATGGGTATCAAAAGAAAGGTGTTAATGAGTATTTTAAAAGGAGTGATCCTTAGTTCCATAGGTGGACGCCGTTTCGAGATATCGCCATAAAGTTGAACCAGGGGTGACCCTAGGATTTGCTTGTACAATATGGGTATCAAAAGAAAGGTGTTAATGAGTATTTTAAAGGGAGTGATCCTTAGTTCCATAGGTGGTTAAGAGATATCGCCATAAAGGTGGACCAGGGGTGACCCTAGAATTCGTTTGTACGATATGGGTATCAAATTAAAGGTATTAACGAGGGTTTTAAAAAGGAGTGGTGGTAGTTGTATAGGTGGTCGCCTTTTCAGAGATATCGCCATAAAGGTGGACCAGGGGTGACTCTAGAATGCGTTTGTACAATATGGGTATCAAACGAAAGGTGTTAACGAGTATTTGAAAAGGGAGTGGGCCTTAATTTTATTGGTGGACGCCTTTTCGAGATATCGCCATAAAGGTGGACCAGGGGTAACTCTAGAATGTGTTTGTACGATATGGGTATAAAATTAAAGTTATTAATGAGGGTTTTAAAAGGGTGAGGTAGTAGTTGTATAGGTGGTCGCCTTTTCGAGATATCGCCTTAAAGGTGGACCAGGTGTGACCCTAGGATTTGTTTGTACAATATGGGTATCAAAAGAAAGGTGTTAATGAGTATTTTAAAAGGAGTGATCCTTACTTCCATAGGTGTACGCCGTTTCGAAATATCACCATAAAGGTGGACCAGGGGTGACTCTAGAATGTGTTTGTACTATATGGGTATAATATTTAAGGTACTAATGAGGGTTTTAAAAGGGAGTGGTGGTAGTTGTATATGTGAAGGCGTTTTCCAGATAACGACCAAAATGTGGACCAGGGTGACCCAGAACATCATCTGTTGGATAGCGCTGATTTATTTATATATGTAACCCCAAGATTTCAAGGGTTTTTATTTCGTAGTAAAGATATATCGATTTTTGCTCAAGTTCTCGTGTTAACGGCTGAGCGGAAGGACAGATGGTCGACTGTGTATAAAAACAGGGCGTGGCTTCAACCGATTTCGCCCTTTTTCACAGAAATAAGTTATCGTCCCAGAATCTAAGCCCCTACCAAATTTCAAAAGGATTGGCAAATTTTTGTTCGACTTATGGCATTAAAAGTATTCTAGACAAATTAAATGAAAAAGGGCGGAGCCACGCCCATTTTGAATTTTTCTTTTATTTTTGTATTTTGTTGCACCATATCATTACTGGAGTTGAATGTTGACATAATTTACTTATATACTGTAAAGATATAAAATTTTTTTTTAAAATTTTACTTTAAAAAAATTTTTTTTTTTAAAGTGGGCGTGGTCCTTCTCCGATTATGCTAATTTTTATTAAGCTTACATATAGTAATAGGAGTAACGTTCCTGCCAAATTTCATCATGATATCTTCAACAACTGCCATATTACAGCTTGCAAAACTTCTAAATTACCTTCTTTTAAAAGTGGGCGGTGCCACGCCCATTGTCCAAAATTTTACTAGTTTTCAATTCTGCGTTATAAGTTCAACTCAAGTACCAAGTTTCATCGCTTTATCCCTATTTGGTAATAAATTATCGCACTTTTCCGATTTTTCGAAATTTTCAATTTCGAAAAAGTGGGCGTGGTTATAGTCCGATATCGTTCATTTTAAACAGCTATCTGAGATGAGCGGCTACATACCAAATTTCATCAGGATACCTCAAAATTTACTCAAGTTATCGTGTTAACGGACGGACGGACGGACGGACGGACATGGCTCAATCCAATTTTTTTTCGATACTGATGATTTTGATATATGGAAGTCTATATCTATATCGATTCCTTTATACCTGTGCAAGCAACCGTTATCCAATCAAAGTTAATATACTCTGTGAGCTCTGATCAACTGAGTATAAAAGGATTTTGTCTTGTTGCTTGCTAATAAGCGAATGAACAACGCAAACCGATGCATCAAGTGATGTGCGCGATCATCGCGCTCTCAATACCCATCTGCATTTTCATTTTGCCGATGTCTGATGTAAACATCAAAGTAAGCAGCAACACATGCATGCAAACGGCAAAGAGATTATTTCACATGCACACATGTAGTCATCACCTAAGAGCAGAAGTTATTACTTACACATGCACACGCATATAATTAGAACACAAATATAAATACCAGATACATAAAAGAGAAATAAATAAGCAGTGGTTCTAGAAGGCTGTTCGTGAAAAGCCTAGAGCCTTGGAGAGATATGCGAACGAGGCAACATAGAGCATAAAAGCAGAACAAGCTGAGGAATAATCAATCAGTTTGATCTAAACACGCTATTAGTGAAGTACGTGATAATTGTAATCGTGAAATACTACTGCCACAGTAAAGTTGTAAATAAAGATCACTTTGCAATACAGAATACCAGAGTTATTTATTCGACAGTTCAGCGATTCGAGCGTCAACAGAAAGTGCATAATAATCAGGAATTTCCCAAAATTCGCTACATTATCATACCAATTGACATACTAGTTAATAAATAAATAAATGTAATGCGCGATAACCTTCGAACAGATCTAAGGCCGAGCTTCTCTTCCAATTTGAGTCGTGCTCCTCTTGATTTTCCCTACAAATTGGCCGGACGGGACCTACATGTTTTATGCCAACTCCGAACGGCATTTGCGAGGCAGACGAGTTTTCATTGAAAGCTTTTCATAGTAGAAATACACCCGGAGCGCTTGCCAAACACTGCCGAGGGGCGATCCCGCTTAGAAAAAATTTCTTCTAATTGAAAAACCTTATTTCAAAAATTTTGATGTTGCTTTGCCCGGGGTGTGAACCCAGGGCATTCAGTGTGGTAGGCGGAGCACGCTACCATCACACCACGGTAGCCGCCATACTAGTTAGTCCATTTAAAAATATATTGTTAACGGTAATCACCGAACACGACTTAGCTAAGGTATTTACCGTCTCAGTGGATAATGGCCTCGTTATGTTTATAAGGATCAACCGGCTGATTTGTTAAATGCCGTATCTCATCGTATTGCTTACGGATATGATTTCCTTATCTCTCTGGAGGGTAAAGCTAGATCAAGCAGTTGTTTTCTAGGATTCCTCGCTTAGTGACAATTCAGCAAAAACTGTCTGTTCGGGATTTCATTATGCTTCTTTAAGTTGAATTCGCTTGCCGCACTATATAGATGGTGTTTAGGGCTCATAGTAGACATCCCCTTGTAGCTCCGAGTTCAGTATTTTGGAACGCCTGCGGCCATTCCAGAGTATGTTTTTCAAGTCAAGCGACCAAACTGGCGACGGGGGTTACATGAGCGGTTGACCAATTTCTTTGTGAGTTATGCTGCTCGGAGGGATACGCCTTTAAGGTGAGAGTTTATCGAACGTCCACGCTAAGATTTTGGGTGACTCACAGTCGGTAGCGTAATGTCATCAACGTGAATGTCCAATATTTGCGTCACCTGTTGCTTCCACGTCTTAAACATAGTGGCCGTGGACATGGTCGGCGATAGCTTCCGATCGCGCGAGGTGAAAATAAGGAGACTGATAGATAATTTGGAAATTATTTGGTGATGAAGGGAGCTTTGAAATGTATAGGTTGAAGAAAAGCGGAGATAGGACACCATCCTACGCCCTTCCAAACTCCCAGGTTTTGAGGTTATGGTCCTAAATTGAACCGAGGTTTGACAACTACGTACATAATTTGCGTTCCATCTTTTAAGACGGGGCGTCAAGCGGTGAACTTTATATGTCTTGCGGTATTATGTGGAGGTTAGCTGTATCAAAAGCTGTTCACAGATCAAGTGCCATGGGCGCCGTCTTATAATGGAGTTTTGAGTGGTTTAACCCACAATTTACTGGCGTTTAGCGCTGTGGTAGTGATATGCATTTTACGGAAGCCATGCTGACGGATGGTTAACCGAAGTCTTGCGTGTAAATGAAAGAACGATTTCCAACGTCTTTGGTACGGATTACCATCCTCACGACCCACCAATATAAGCTGTATTTCGGGGTTTTTTTTATTGGGATTATCCAATCCATTCTTTATTATTGTGGAGTAAAAAAGGCAAAAACGAAACATGCGTCAGGTAGCTAATGCCCTTATACTCATGGTGTTTTAGCATCGGCACAGCTATTCCGTCTGGCCGACTGATTAAATAGGCTTGGTTTTTAATGGCTTCATTATTGTTGTTGTTCTGTTAGCATTGCTTCGCCTCATTCAAAGGCCACGGCAACTAACAAATTGTCATCAAACCAAAAAGTTGGGCCGGGGTGATTCGTGTCTTCCTCCGTTAATCTGAAGAAGTAACTGTGAGGTGTTCTGTGATCGTATTTGTGTTTATGTGCCCCTTAATTTTTAGCCTTCTTAACGGAGGTGCGCATTGCGAATTGCCGTCATAAAAACGCTCGCGAATAACCCCACAAAAGCCTAGTAAATTGTCAAATTTATGTTCATCAATCCTAAACAATTTTGCTACTCAAATTAAAAATCTTAGAGGTTGGCTTGAAGGACCATGTATACGACTCGAAGTGCAGGGTATTTCTTTACTCTCAAATTACAAGAAAAAAAAACAACTGATCAGTGAACTATTCAATAGCTGACTAGTATGAATAACTCCATAAAATTCTAGTCAATGAATATTTGTTGACTACTTTGACTTTTGAATGCAGGGAACCATCAAAATTTTGCTTGGGTTGCTTTTTGTAAAATACGTTTGCAGCCACCTCAACCCATTAAAGCGAAGAATAAAGGAAACACCAACAACTCAAATGTTCTGACTTAATAAGTATTGCTATTTTTAGTGACATGAATTAGAAGTAAACTATTTTTAAATTAGTTTTTAATTTAAATTTAACCACAAAACTTGCAAAGTGATGCAAATTGCGACAATAACGATGCAGTTCGCTTATGAGACCAACAAAAGTTTGGGCGCCAAAATGTTTTTTCAATGCAAACTAATTAAAATATTTAGTTAAACAGCCAAAGGAATCCAAGGAATTCACTACACAGCCAGCACCCAATCTACCGTCACATTCCCAGTATTTCAAATGACCAAACGCCGACCCCATAGATACTCCGGGAACCTCCTGTGTCCGTGGTGATATTGTCAACTGCAGCAAAAGAAGAAACAAACGAGGAAGGCAATTAAATGCCCGCACAATTGTTTGTTTATTGGAGACATTGTTGCTAACCGCTTGTTTTTTTTTGTAGTTTGCACTATTATTATTATTGTTTGTGTTTCTATTGTTGTTGTTTTTGTGCTTTACACATTTGTATACAATTGTCGTTGGTTTGTTTGTAGCCTTTTTTTTGTTGTTGTTCGAAAAAGTTTTATATTTGTTTGTTAAGCCACCGAAAAAGCATACAACAACAAGGCTATTAAACTTTTTTACAAAAACAGCAGCTATTGCAAAATTAACGGCAATAACAACAAAAAAAGGAAATCCCCATACCGGAGCTATGCCAAATCAAAAAATAATAAAAACATACATACATATTCAACTAGGTCAAATGTGTCGATATAACTACATATACAGTGGCCTCTGCATAAAAACTTTCTGTACTTACTTACATACATATAAAAAATTTTACGGCGTCTCAGCACCTCAACATGCCGGCCAGTCCAGCTTCAAGTCCATTGAGTGTCGTTAAAGTTTATCCATTCAACTATGACCAAAAGTTTTATTAAAAACTATTTCTGTATACAAAAAAAAAAAAAAAAAATAGGAAACATCTGTAGCAGTAAGCCAGAGTAGCATCCTGCTAAACGTTAATGTGTTGTATAGGGATAAGAAAGGTGCATATATATACTTACACATGTGCCCTACAAAAAATGCAACTAGTCTAGGATGAATCCGGGATGTGTCGCTATGGAGTATGCGACTATAGCCAGTTACGATCTCTTTATATGGGTGGGAGTGGCCCTTTTGTTTGAGCGTGTCCTATGAATAGACCAATTATACCTGTTTATTCCTGAACGGGTAGTGTAGGACTGGTCCTTTTTATACCCCTACGGGTAATGTCGGACAGATCCTTTTTGTAATGTTCGACACTTCCTCTTTGTACCCTTTTGGATACTGTTCGACGCGCCTTCTTTGTAGCCCTACAGGTACTGTCGGACAGATCTTTTCTGTATTGTTCGACACTTCCTCTTGGTACCCCTATGGGAAATGTCCGACATGCCCTTTTTGTATCCATAAGGGTAGTGGCGGACATATTCTCTTCGTGCCTCTACAGCCAGAGTCCAACAAGTCTATTTTCTTTTGTTCGCCTATAGGTACTGTCGGACAAGTCCTGTTTCTACCCGTACGGAATTTCTTACGGATTTCATAATTTCCTATTTGTTGTTTATTGGTGTCGTATAATAATAAAATCAAAATAAATATTACGATAATGAAACATATGGCCATAGTATTTTAGGTTCGGTATAGAGCTCCGCATTTTTCTTAAACAATGCTATTTAATAACATTTAATCTTTTTATTTTATTCACTTGGTTTCTGTTTTTTTTCATTACTACCTTTATATTAAGTCCCTTTCATGCTTGTCCCCTCATTTCCATACGAAAACGGAAAAGTCTTTTTCGGTAACTTTTCGTTGAGCTAGATACTTAATAATTAGAACATAGTTCAGATCTGGGAGACATTACAATGCAAGTGAAATCCGCTAGGTGGCGCACGGATCGAGATATACAGAAAATTGATTTTAAAATGGAAATTTTGCGATCGAGTTTTAACTAACTTCTCTGTGATCCAGAGACTTGAAACATAACACAAAGTTTGCTAGGCGATGGCACTACAATTCGTGGAAAACAAAATGCCGCCAGGTGGCAGACGAATCGAGATAAACAAAAATCCCTGAAAAAACGCAGGGAATCTTGCAATCGATTTTTGAGTAAATTCCCGGTCAGCTGGAGATATGATACTTGAGCAGTAAGTCAGAACCCGGTGACGATGCAATTTTTATCAAAAAAATTTCGCTAAGTGGCGCATGGATCGAGATATTAGGAAAATTAATTTTATTTTGGGAATTTTTCAATCCATTTTTAACTAACTTCCCGGTTACCTTCAGACTTGTAACTTAGCACATAGTTCGAGACCCGGTGACAATACAATTTATAGAAAACAAACTTCCGCTAGGTGGCGTGCTAATTACGTAACTACAAATCCCTGAAAAACGAGGGGAATCTTGCGATCGATTTTTGAGTAGCTTGCCGGTGAGATAGAGACTTGGAGCTTGGGCCATGCGTCAGAACCCGGTGATAATGCAACATTTGATCAAAAAATTCCTCTAGCTGGCGCATGGATCGAGATATGAGGAAAATTTATTTTAATTTGGGAATCTTTCAGTCCATTTTTAACTAACTTCCCGGTTACCTAGAGACCTGTAGCTTGGCACATAGCTCGAGACCCGGTGACAATACAATTTATAGAAAACAAAGTTCCGCCCGGTAGGATGCTAATTGAGATAACTACAAATCCCTGAAAAACGAGGGGAATCTTTGCGATCGAATTTTGAGTAACTTCCCGGTGAGCTAGAGACTTGAAGTCTGGGCCGTGGGTGAGAACCCGGTGACAATGCCACATTTTATAAAAAGATTCCCTAGGTGGTACGCGGATCGAGATAGTAAGAAAATAAATTTTAATTTGGTAATCATTGAATCCATTTTTAACTAACTTCCCGTTTACCTAGAGACTTGAAACTTGGCAGTTAGTTAGAGGTCTGGTGACAATACAACTTATAGAAAACAAAGTTCCGCTAGGTGGCGCGATAGTCAAGATAACTGCAAATCCTTTAAAAACGGGGGGAATATTGCGGTCGATTTTTTAATAAATTCCCGATGAGCCAAAGACATGAAACTTGGGCCGTAAGTCAGAACCCGTTGACAATGCAATATTTTATCAAAAAAATTCCGCTAGGTGGCGCATGGATCGAGATATTGAGAAAACTAGTTTTAAATTGGGAATCTTGTAATCTATTTTTAACTAACGTCCTGGATATTTAGAGACTTGAAAATTGAAATATAATTTAAAACTCAGTGACAGTGCAACGTTTGATCAAAACATTTGAGCTATGTAACGCACAAGTCGAACTATTTAGAAGATTAGGCCATACCTTTATGGCTAGCCTCTTGAGTGTTGCAGGCGTTGTAGAATTCCACCTCGTTGAAGGCCCACCTCAATGCACGTCCTTGCATACTTTTAGGCGTACGCGACTTTCACCACGATTCTTTTAGATTTTCAGGCATATGCGAATTTTTCCACGATTTTCAGCTGTGCAAATTAAGTAGCTGACAAACGAGATGGAATTCTCTTGTTACGATGCGAGTTGGAATTCTGATGTTTTCGCCAGTGTTTTCAGCGAAATTCCACTAATTCTCTTAAATCTTGCTATTTTGAGCAAATAAATAAAAATAAGAATTTTCACTTAGGAATTACTTAAATTACTAATCAAAGTTGCAATTGCCTTTGTTTAGGCAGTACTAAAAAATTGAAAATAAAAAGATGATAAAAAAATTTTAAGGACTTCTTTTATATAAATGGAGCAAAAAATAGAAGGCCATTTTTCCTTTAATACAGACATAGTCTTGTTGAATTTTGACTAAAAAACTTTAACAATAGCTCTTGTAAAGAATTTTGGGATTTAAAATTATAAAGGTAGATCGAGTGTTTAAATTTTAAATAATCAATTAGTTAATCCCAAGTAAATGGTTTGCCTTAAATTGAAAGATTGCGCTCCACCTTTATAGATTTAAATCCCAAAATTCTTTTACAAGAGCTATTGTTAAAGTATTTTTAGTCAAAATTCAACAAGACTATGGCTGTATTAAAGGAAAAATTGCCTTCTATTTTTTGGTCCATTTTAAAAATGGTAGTCCTTAAAATTTTTTTATCGTATTTTTTTTTATTGTTTTTTTTTTTCAATTGGCTACATTAATTTCAAACTACCTGTTGCTAAATAAACCCAAAGTGTACTATACGGGATCAACAATACCCCCACGTGGACAAAAGAGAGCAATCGCAGACCGCTCTCTTTAGCTATTTGAGCTATTTAACGAAGTTAGGATAGTGAGGCATCTCCCATGGGGTGATATAAAGCCAACGCACATAATGTTAATTGACCTTACGCTCACTTCAAATGGCCACAAAATCAATTGAAGCTATGACCAAAGTAGTGGTTAAAACCACAAATTTCAAATGGTTACAATCTCAACTGTATTGACAGTATGACCATTCTGCTTTTTTGAAGTAGTCATAAAGTTAACTCAAATATCCTCTAGTGGTCATAAAGTCAATTATCTCCCTCTCTCTGTTACTCACCTTCACGTGTTAAACAGTTAACAATTGGTTAATTTACAAAGAGATTTACAAGGTATAATCGAAACAGCTGTCGCCTTGTCCGTCCTGATGTCAAGTTGTTTAAATTTTTCCCAAATTATTAAAAAAAAAAAAATTTACAATTATGTTTTATTATTTTCATTATATCGCTCATTTACTTCACTAGTAAAATTTTGGAAACCTTTAGGCCATAAGGAACGAGGGTAGTCGCATACGGCGACAACTTAGTGATTTTGATCACACGTAAATTTCCGCCAACATTTAGCGAGCTTTTGGATATGGCACTTTGCAGCTTTTCGCAATGAGCAGGACAAAACTTCTGGGAATAAATCCAACAACGAATAAGAAAAACAATATTTAAATTACGGAAGCTAAACAGCGCAGAGATAACTCTCTCTATAAATATCTTGGCATAATACTCGACTCTAAATTAAGCTGGAAAATGAACCTTTATGTAAAATTAAGTATATGTCTGGCGACTAATTACACCTGCAAAATGGCATTCGGTAAGAGCTGGAGACTTTAACTGCAATTCATCCATAGCATGTACAACACAGTCATTCGACCGGTGCTAATAAAGCTCTTTTCTAGTGAAAGCCGCTAAACATGAAGAGCAATCATCGTGGGTTTGTGAAGGTGCAAAGGCTAGCATGTCTGGGTAAGTCAGGTACAGTGAAGGCGCATCTCGGAAAGGGATACAAATAATTTTTCACTTGATGCCTCTACAAGTGTTCATGCAGGGATTGGCCACAAAAGGGGCTATACGACAAAGAGAATCCTACTAACGGAAATGAACTGAATACGTGCACGTGACGGTATTAAAATAAATCACAAGTGAACGATTTAACAGAATCACAACTGAATTAATGGCCGAAAATGACCACATCAGCACGGCTTTTGACTTCCAGGTGCAGAACATAAGATATCATTCAAGGGAGAAATGGGCTTTAAAATCTGAACAGACCACTAAAAAATGGGAAAGGGAACTGGAGCTAGAATTTCCTCAAAGCATCTGTAGGCAATTCAATAATACCGAGTCCCTGCAGTCATGCAGTGTATTCCAAGCGGAGGTCTATGCCATAGAGAGAGCAGCCACGCTGGTCAAGTATAGTACGGTTGTTGACATTAATGTATTGATATTTGTTTACAGCCGATACGCTCTTAAGGCATTAAGATCCAACGTGATAAAGTCGGATATCGTGCGCAGATCGAGCATCGCTGGCGTCCTTAATGAATTTGTAGACAAGATAGCCAGGAAAGAAGCCAAAATGGACATAAGCAAGGCGGCCGCTCTGTATGATCATTATCGCTACGACAACAACAACAACAGGAAACAAGGATTTGTTATGGACCCCCCGGAATGATTGCGAGGTCTCAAGATCTTTATGGCCATGTTTTGAAAGGAAAGCAACTGGCTTCCTTCGTAAGCAAAACAAATCCGCAGTGAGAGTACTTACTGGTGTCATCGCAAGTTATTGCGTTATTACACCAATACTTCGATGGTGACACATACCAAAAAGCTACCTCAGCAGAAGCTGTCAGGATGTGGAGGAGTAGAACTCAATTCATCACTTTCTCTAATGATGTCCCAGAGAATATTTCACTTCTTCTCAGGTTCATCAAAGAAAGCATGTGCCGTAACCCGGCTCTCAATAAAATCACTCACAACGGGCAAAAATGTTACCGAGTGAAAATTTGGGATATTTTCACACACGAGATCTTTAATGAACTTTTTTCTGCATCGCTTCTTTTTCTATATTTTGGTTTCATTGGTAAAATATTGGATTCAAAACTGGACCAGATATGCTATTTTTGAAATTTATGAGAAATACATATAAACTGTGAGGCAAAGTATTGCGGCGTTATACATAATCTGGTTCTTACTGTCTAGTTTATCTGGCGGAGCTTCAATGATATTTTGCTTGCCATTTTTCTGAAATGAAAAACGATCGCTGCTTTTGCGTTGCAGAATTCCAGCAACATTCGATATCATAATGAACAACCTTTTCTTAATTCAAAACAATAAACAGAATGTCATTATATTTACTTAACGAGAGCATATACCAGCAGAGCAGTGAGACCACCGTAATTAAATGTACGGACGTTTTAGGGGCATGCCTTATATAAACATTCTTGTCACAATTGGTTAGGCCATTCTCGAAAAAGTATGATCTTATCAGAATTTTTTATACCCAACGTGTACTTGTATACAAGGGTATTATAACATTGATTGCACAACGGTTGTACGAAATGGCATAAAGGAATGGAGATAGATATAAACTTTCTTATGTCAAAATTAACAACAACGAACAAGGTTTTGATTGGGCGATGTCCATCCGTCCGTCCGTTAACACGATTACTTGGAAAAATAGGGATATCTTAAAGAAATTCGATGTGCTGGCTTTTCTGAACCCAGAATAGGCTGGGAATGAAAATGTGCGAAATTAAACGAAAAATAAGATAGCTTTTTTGATATCGAAATTTTCGAAAAATGTAAAATATACATATGAGTATTCTCTAATATATACCGATAAATTTATAAAATTTGCTTTTTGGGTTGATTTTATATCTAGCTAGCAGACCCGGCAGATGTTGTTCTGCCCTAAATTTTGCCTATCTGCATATATTTTAATAAGCTTTTTCCGTCTAACTCTGCCCTACCCCTCTACACTTTTTCCTAATCTTTTTATTCACTCCTCCCTCAATCTTTTTCGCTTCATCTCCATCTTCGTATCATCCTATCTCTTTCTCTCAGTCTCCTTCTCTCTTTTTCTTCTCTCAAGTTTTTCTCCTTCTTCTTCATCTTTTATTGCCAGTCCCAGAGGGTGGTATGTATTTTGTTCCCTACCACTCCGAGTCTCAGTCCCAGTCCTAGTCCTAATCCCAGTCCCAGTCCGTCTCAGGTATACTTCCCGGAAAAAACCATCGTAAATATTAATAAAGGCAAATTTATATACGAAATTTCAGGCAAATCGAATAGGACGTATGTAAATAGGTATGTGGGTATTATTAATTTTTGCCTTTATTTCGGCTTCGCATGCATATTTATCAGTTTGCCAGGTTGATGCGACTAAATCGAATATCACAATGAACTTTAGAGCTCTCAGCAACAGCTTTCATTTGCTATCCATAATACACACACATTCTAGGGGTATACGGGTCCATGTTTTGGCCTATATCTCGAGACCCTAGTCACTCAGCGGTGTAAAACTTACTATGTACTAAAGCATACAGCAACAGCTTCAATTTGATGCCCATAATGTAAAAACACATTCTAGGTGTATCCGGGTCTACGTTTTGGGCTATTTATCCTGTACTCTAGCACTCATCAACAGCTTTCATTTGATATCCATATTGTATAAACACATTCTAGGGGTACCCGGGTCCACGTTTTAGGCTATATCTCGAGACCCTAGCCTCCCAGTTGTATTAAAATTATCCTGTACTATAGCACTCATAAAGACCTTTCATTTTATATACATATTGTATAAACACATTCTGGGGGTACCCGGGTCCACGTTTTAGGCTATATCTCGAGACCCTCTCCTCCCAGTTGTATGAAAATTATCCTGTACTATAGCACTCATGAACAGTTTTCATTTGATATCCATATTGTATAAACACATTCTAGGGGTACCCGGGTTCACGTTTTGGGCTATATCTCGAGACCCTAGCCACCCAGTTGTATGAAAATTATCCTGCACTATAGCACTCATCAACAGCTTTCATTTGGTATCCATATTGTATAAACACATTCTAGGGGTACCCGTGTCCACGTTTTGGGCTATATCTCGAGACCCTAGCCTCCCAGTTGTATGAAAATTATCCTGTACTATAGCACTCATCAACAGCTTTAATTTGGTATCCATATTGTATAAACACATTCTAGGGGTACCCGTGTCCACGTTTTGGGCTATATCTCGAGACCCTAGCCACCCAGTTGTATGAAAATTATCCTGCACTATAGCACTCATCAACAGCTTTCATTTGGTATCCATATTGTATAAACACATTCTAGGGGTACCCGTGTCCACGTTTTGGGCTATATCTCAAGACCCTAGCCTCCCAGTTGTATGAAAATTATCCTGTACTATAGCACTCATAAAGACCTTTCATTTCATATACATATTGTATAAGCACATTCTGGGGGTACCCGGGTCCACGTTTTAGGCTATATCTCGAGACCCTCTCCTCCCAGTTGTATGAAAATTATCCTGTACTATAGCACTCATGAACAGTTTTCATTTGATATCCATATTGTATAAACAATTTCTAGGGGTACCCGGGTCCACATTTTGGGCTATATCTCGAGACCCTAGCCTCCCAGTTGTATGAAAATTATCCTGTACTATAGCACTCATCAACAGCTTTCATTTGGTATCCATATTGTATAAACACATTCTAGGGGTACCCGTGTCCACGTTTTGGGCTATATCTCGAGACCCTAGCCTCCCAGTTGTATGAAAATTATCCTGTACTATAGCACTCATCAACAGCTTTCATTTGGTATCCATATTGTATAAACACATTCTAGGGGTACCCGTGTCCACATTTTGGGCTATATCTCGAGACCCTAGCCTCCCAGTTGTATGAAAATTATCCTGTACTATAGCACTCATCAACAGCTTTAATTTGGTATCCATATTGTATAAACACATTCTAGGGGTACCCGTGTCCACGTTTTGGGCTATATCTCGAGACCCTAGCCACCCAGTTGTATGAAAATTATCCTGCACTATAGCACTCATCAACAGCTTTCATTTGGTATCCATATTGTATAAACAATTTCTAGGGGTACCCGGGTCCACATTTTGGGCTATATCTCGAGACCCTAGCCTCCCAGTTGTATGAAAATTATCCTGTACTATAGCACTCATCAACAGCTTTCATTTTATATCCATATTGTATAAACACATTCTAGGGGTACCCGGGTCCACGTTTTGATCTCAAGACCCTAGGAACGTAGCGAAAAAAAGCTAGCCGTTGGCCGATTCTCAAACCTACCCAATATGCTCACAAAATTTCATGAGAATCGGTTCAGCCGTTTCGGAGGAGTTAAGCCTCTAACACCGTGACAGAAGAATTTTGTAGATTAGATTTGATAGACAAAATTTAAAAGTTTTTTAAGACGTAGCCGATGATATAATTTTGAAACATGGCATGAGGCGACCAAACGGCGAGTTTGGCTTCTACTTGATACTATTTTTAACCGGGCACGGTTACTTACGTAAATATCTCCACAAATTGGTGAAAGTACAAAACCGGAACTGCCTGTACTGTAGTATTGCATAGAGATGCTAGGTAGATCACGAAGCAAACACCCGTACCCGAAGTAATGCTAAATGCGGTATAAAGTACAGAAAACTACGCGAGCCGTGGGAGGTTAATAAATATCAAAGTAATTAAAAAAAAAAATATAGTTTCCACAAAAACTCTAGCCTGTTATATAAGTTGAATAAACTGCTGACAACATACGAAATGAAATCACATAAATACACAGTGAGACCATACAAAATATTTGGCATCGGGTTTGCACTTTCATAAGATGGTTAGATTAGGTTGAACTGACCGGTCCATGAGGACCTCACATAGACTGACTGAGTCCGTGGTGTTACCAGAAGTTTGTTTTAACCACCAAGTTGAAAAACCCTATCAAAAACAGGACCTATGTTATAAAATAAATTCGTCCTCTTGGCAAATACTAGAAGCCTCCTAGGACTTAAGCCACTTGCTGCTTCTAGATCTGACACCTGTATCACTCCTAATAGCTGGAGTCTTAGCCTGGCACTTCCTACATCTGCTATCACTGACCAAGCCTAATTTAAAGGCATGTGACGCCAGAATACCCATCCAGTCAGAATACCCGTCATGAGTCTACAGTCCTCTCTTTTTAATGATAGAAGATACTTTGTTAGTCTAAGGTTGTAAGACCTACACATAATCTTCGACACTTTACAGCCCCGCGCTTGAACCCACGCCTTTCCCGCTTGGTCCATCATGTGCACCTTTTGCCGTGGCTTAATCTCGCCCAGTCAAATTGGGACGTCTACGAAGCAAGCTTCAAGGGATGCGCTCTTTTTAGCTAGTTCATCCGCGTTTTCATTCCCATCTATTCCCATATGCCCTGGGACCCAATATAGATGTCTGCTTCTCCCTGTCGCGACTCTCAGGGACTGCTTACACCCTAACACGCAGTATGCGAGAGTATTCCTTCCACTACTTTGGAACTATCTGTGTGCACATGTATCCCCTCGTCCGCCATTTGCGCACCCTTGCGCCAACCGTCCACCTATCTTGTGGCCCTAAGATCTCCCTCGAAGCGCAGATAGAGAATCAGGTAGTCTGTTCGTCTTGCGATTGATGACGCTATACTACTATGGCCATATGGTCGGCGCTCAAGCTGCCCCGAGGCACCGAGCCTGGTTGCGGTTGTTAATGCTGTGTACTTTGCTACCAGGTCTACAGGTGGAATGTGCAGAATGGCATAGAGTGCAGCCGCCGGGTTGTTTTCAGGGCTCCCGTAATGCTAAGCATCGATAGTCTGCATACCCCCTACAAGAACTCCATAGCATAGAACAGGGCTTACAATCGCTGTAAAACCCCAATGAGAAATAGAGGGCGATAAGCCCCATGTACACCCCAGCATTTTTTTACATGCATATAGTGCCGTGGAGGCCTTCTTGACCCTCTCCTCCACGTTGAGCTTCCATAACAGCTTACTGTCTAGGATGATTCCTAGATATTTTGTGCAAGGTTTCTCCTGTAAGGTCACCCCTCCTAACTTAGGCCTGGTCCAGTTTGGGACTTTGTACCTCTTTGTAAACAACACCATATCTGTCTTCTCCGCATTGACTTTCAACCCGACATTAGTTGCCCAGGTATGAATATCCCGAAGCGCCCGATCCATGAAAGAACTAATCGTTGGAAGGCATTTTCCACTTAGGACAATTGCAACGTCATCTACGTAAGCCATAAGTTTTACGGGTCCCTCATCGAATTGCCTGAGCAGCTGGTTGATGACCAGCGTACACAGCAGAGGTGATAGCACCCCTCCCTGCGGCGTGCCCCTGTCCACTGATTTCGTGGCCTCGTACAATCCCCATTGTGATTTAATCTTCCTGCAATTTAACATGCAGCCGATCCATCTAATTAAGGCGGGATGTACTTTGATGTAATTAAGACTATCCATAAACGCCCATTTAGAAACATTATTGAAAGCCCCGGCAATGTCCAAGAAGACTCCTAGAGCATACTTCTTATATTCCAGGGATTTCTCTATGCTTATTACCACCCTATGCAATGCGGTGTCTACCGAGTTGCCTTTGGTGTACGCATGCTGTGTTGTGGAGAGCAGTTTTCATCCACATTGAGCTTTATGTACACATCTATCAGCCTCTCAAAGGTGTTGAGCAGAAATAATGTTAAGCTAATGGGTCTATAGTCTTTGTGATACACGTGACCGATCTTCCCCACCTTTGGTAGGAAAGCTACACGAACAGTTCTCCAAGAGTGCGGTACATGATTCAGCCTTATGTACCCATCGAATATTATTTTAAGTCATTCCACGACCACCATACTTGAAGCTTGTAGCATGGTTGGGAAAATACCGTCTGGGCCCGGCGATTTAAACTTAGAAAACGTCATCACTTCCGATTCGATCTTGGAATCGGTCACCAAGCCCGGCACTACCCGCTCCGTGACCGAAGTGTGAGTGATGTCTGCTGGCTCTTCTAACCCGTCTCCCGATGGGAAATGTGTGTCGAGAAGCACCTCAAGGGATTCCTCACTATTACGTGACCATTCCCCGTTCTCTTTCTTTATTAGTCCCTGGACTATGTTCCCCTTGCTAGGACTTTTTTCAACCGTGCTGTTTCGCTGGATCACGCTATGTCCGTACAGAAACTTTTCCATGAGATTCTCTTCGCCCTGGAAATTTCACCCTTGTAGATCCTCAGTAGATCCCTGTACTCGTCCCCACACGCTTCGCTTTCGCGGTCTTTGCTAGCTTAAACGTTTCTTTTACCTGTCTTCTTAGACGACTCAGCTCATTGCTCCACCATGGCGGATTTGCTTTTCCTCTTAATCTTCTTAGGGAGCAAGCTTTTTTATACGCAGTCATAAGCGCCCTTGTTAGGAATTCATTCCACTCCTCCAGTTCCTCCAAATTGACAACATCTTTGGGTTGTCCCAGTTGTGTTTCTACATGTTTCTGGAATTTAGTCCAGTTCGTTGACCCAGGGTTTCTAAAGGTTCCTCCCTTCTCTACCCTATTTAGGGGGATGCTGAAGCTGATATACGTCGGAAAAGGATGATCTATCAAGTACCAACCAGTCATACCTTAATATATCACGCTCGGAGCTCAATGTAATATCCAGAACATTGATGCATTTTGGACCAATGTATGTAGGGAAATTTCCCCTGTTGGCTATGTGCAAATTGGTTTGCAGTATGTAACAAAATAGAGATTCGCCTCTCTCGTTCGTATCTGCTCCCCCCTCGCATTGTGGTGCGCATTTGCATCTGCGCCTATGACCAACCGCCCTTTGTGCCCTTCCTCCTGTACTACCTTTTTGTACTCCATCGGTGGAACCTCCGCAGCATGGGCCATGTAGCAGGAGGCCAGGATAAATGCCTGCTTATTCTTTTGTTCAACGGCCACCGCTATGAGGTCCTCAGTGGTGTAATTAGGCAGCATATATGAATGAAGCTGTTTTCTTACCATTACTACAGCTCGCACCCGTCCTTCCGTTTGCGCGTACTAAACGCCAAACTCGCGCGCGCTAAATTCAGAAACCTTTCCTCCCGATTAGAGCCATGGCTCCTGGATCAGCGCCACGTCAATCGAACCCTCCCCAAGGGTTAGGAGTAGTTCGCTCGACGCCACTTTACTGGGTTGGAGGTTTATCTGTAGGCCTCGCAGCACCATTGGGCTGTTTGTCCCCCTCCAGTACCTTTGTCGTGTCGTCGTCCTACCCATGCCCTTTTGGTTTCGAGTATTCGAGGCCCCCTTCAGCCTCTCGTAACTGTTGTGCCGGGTGTTCCTCTGTGCGAGTCACAGCACCATTTGGCGGCTGGTCCTCTTCTAACACCTTCGTGGTGACGTCGGGGATATCCACCTGTCTTTTTTCCCTTAGGCCTTTGAGGTCCTTTTCGACTTCGGCCACCTCTAGGTGTTAGGATTTTTATCCTCGGGACTATTTTTCCTGAGTCGCATGTAAATTTTGCCAGTGCCAAAGGACATTTTGCCAAGCTGCGTGTACAAAATATCCTCCGCCTGCTTGTTTATTTGGAAGATGTAAAACTGACCTTCCTGTGTGGGCCGAGATACAGTAACTACCTTCCAATCCTGTGTCGGTATGTTCGGATTCTGATTCTGCAGAAGTCGCAGTGTATCCTCCGACTTCATCACGCATGGTATCCATACCTTAACTTTTGGTACCGTGGGGATTTGTGTTTTATCCACCACCTCAAACAGCGCGTTCGTGCCTTGCCTTTGGATGTTTGGAACCACTTCCTCCAGCCACCGCAAGCTCGCGATATTGTCGCACGCTATCATCTTCACACCATTATACCATCCCCCCGAATCAAAGATTGGAAGGGGCTTACTTGGTTTTTCCCGCATCATTTTAAGCATTAAGCTAATAAGTTCCCTTTCCCCAGATCTCCACTTTCAGTAGTCATTTGTCCGAAAGGACTAGTACGATCAACCAGTGCCACAGTCAGTGACTGCTTTGCCACATCACTCATCTTCTCGGGAAAAGCCGGATTCTTAGTGTTATCTCCCTTTGGCACCTTCGAGAAAGCCGGAGTCTTAGCGTTAACTCCCTTTAGCACTTTCACAAGATATTTTGAAATAATTGTGGGAAGGACTAAAACTGGCTTTCGAACTTTGAATTTGGAATTTTTCCTGACACAGAATATTCATCCGTCTCACTGTGACCCATTAGCCACTTTTTCAGCCCCCCAGCGGGTTATTGGGCTTAGAATATACCTGCGGCAGGTACGCTTGTCGAAAGAGGCGACTTAAATACCCAATTGATTCAAGGGGTTGTGTAGCGCAACATATAGCTTCTCCAAACCAATTGCCAACCTCACCTACCCATGGCGAATCCTGTCTCTTTAAGGGCCGAAGATCTGGCGACCCCAAGTTGCTTATGGATCTAGGGATGTGAGGGCGGGATAGCCTAAAAGGTTTCATGTCATACCAAATCATTTTCGAGATGGTGCTTGTTATCGGAACGTGCCGGATCTGCATCCGGCAAAGGACCATCAACATCGATAGCACTCATCAAGGCCTTCGGGGAGTGTCTTTATTGCTACAACAACAACAGTCACTTTTTGAGGCTATAATATAAGCCATATGTGAGGGGCACATTTTTATGTGAGAGAACTTAAGAAATAGTTTGGAATAAGCTTAATCTTCTTTGCAGTAAGTACAAGGATAAATGCATTATTATGGGTAAAGCGAATGCTGCAAAAATTGCTTTCAAATGTGCAACCATTGGTAAAATGTGCAGCGTTGGCGAAGCAAAAGAAACTCTTAAATGAGCAAATCAAAAAGCAGAGATTAAAAAATTTATGTAAGGTAAGAAATTTTACGGATACGAAGAAGCCCGTAATGGCATATACATATGTACTAATATGGACATTGGATATACCCACATACATTTATAATTCTAAAGGAACTTTACAACTTCTACTTGGATGTCGAAATTATTATACTGCTTGTTCTTATGTAAAGAAACGTGTTACTTGAAGACGAGACTTGGCAAATAAACTTTATTTTTATATTTGGTGGTGGCGGCCACCGTGGTGTGATGGTAGCGTGCTCCGCCTACCACACCGTATGCCCTGGGTTCACACCCCGTGCAAAGCAACATCAAAATTTTAGAAATAAGGTTTTTCAATTAGAAGAAAATGTTTATAAGCGGGGTCGCCCCTCGGCAGTGTTTGGCAAGCCTTCCGGGTGTATTTCTGCCATGAAAAGCTCTCAGTGAAAACTCATCTGCCTTGCAGATGCCCTTCGGAGTCGGCATAAAACATGTAGGTCCCGTCCGGCCAATTTGTAGGGAAAATCAAGAGGAGCACGACGCAAATTGGAAGAGAAGCTCGGCCTTAGATATCTTCGGAGGTTATCGCGCCTTACATTTATTTTATTTTTTTTAATATACTTATGAAATGACATTTATAACATTTACAAAATCGCGGGTTCGAATCGAGCTCAAGGCCTAACAATAATTTTTTATCATTATTATTCTTATGATAAATTTTTTCTTAATTGAAAAAATTTTTAAATTAGAATAGAAGAAAGAAAAAATTTTAGACAACTGCCAAAGCTCGTTGTATAGATCCATTTCGGGAACTGCTAAATTCCTTCATCGGCAACGTTTAGGCGCCGCTGCTATAACCATTCAGCTATCACAGCGGTTTTTTGTTTGTCTTCATTAATCCTACTTCTATTCTGTTTCGTGCCAATTGATATTCACAACACTGCGACATCTGTTGCAGAATGGCTGTGAAAATTGGACTTGTTTGTTGGCAATGCCGCCATAGTGTCATAATTTATTGACACTTTTTTTCCCCGTGCTCTGGGATGTATTAACAATTTTTGTTGTTATATCGGCCTACTGATTTTAAGATCGCGGGTTCGAATCGAGCTCAAGGCCTAACAATAATTTTTTATCATTATTATTCTTATGATAAATTTTTTCTTAATTGAAAAAATTTTTAAATTAGAATAGAAGAAAGAAAAAATTTTAGACAACTGCCAAAGCTCGTTGTATAGATCCATTTCGGGAACTGCTAAATTCCTTCATCGGCAACGTTTAGGCGCCGCTGCTATAACCATTCAGCTATCACAGCGGTTTTTTGTTTGTCTTCATTAATCCTACTTCTATTCTGTTTCGTGCCAATTGATATTCACAACACTGCGACATCTGTTGCAGAATGGCTGTGAAAATTGGACTTGTTTGTTGGCAATGCCGCCATAGTGTCATAATTTATTGACACTTTTTTTCCCGATATAACAACAAAAATTGTTAATACATCCCAGAGCACGGGGAAAAAAAGTGTCAATAAATTATGACACTATGGCGGCATTGCCAACAAACAAGTCCAATTTTCACAGCCATTCTGCAACAGATGTCGCAGTGTTGTGAATATCAATTGGCACGAAACAGAATAGAAGTAGGATTAATGAAGACAAACAAAAAACCGCTGTGATAGCTGAATGGTTATAGCAGCGGCGCCTAAACGTTGCCGATGAAGGAATTTAGCAGTTCCCGAAATGGATCTATACAACGAGCTTTGGCAGTTGTCTAAAATTTTTTCTTTCTTCTATTCTAATTTAAAAATTTTTTCAATTAAGAAAAAATTTATCATAAGAATAATAATGATAAAAAATTATTGTTAGGCCTTGAGCTCGATTCGAACCCGCGATCTTAAAATCAGTAGGCCGATATAACAACAAAAATTATTTACAAAATGACAAAAGTTATAATATGTGTTGAACTGGCCAGTCTGTGAGGACCCCGCATAGTGATATGAGTTAGTTTAGGTTAACCAGGACTTACGTTAAAGATTAACTCCATATTCTTGCCAAATACAAGAAATTGTATAGGACCAAGTTTAACAGCCCCTTGAGATTTAGCAACTCTGCGGATCCTGGTAGCTGGTGCGCGAGTTCAGTAACAAAGAACGTGCTTAAACGTTTGTTAATGCAGCTCGCACTTCCTACATCTGCTGTTATTAACGAGGGCTAACTAATAAGTATTAAATAAGTATTAGGATCGTTTGCTACACCCTCTTTTGCCAACTTATCGACATTTTCGCTATCTTCTATGAAAACACTGAAAAATACTGCAGTAATCTGGCAGTCTGTAAGATCTACTTATTTTGGAACAGTAAAGAGCAGACCCGACCCCTTCCGTTTATTAGGAGCCATCTGTATACACGTGTATAGAATGGTTTGCCATTTTCGCATTTCCAAAATGTCTTTCAAAACTCAGACATGAGAACATGTAGTCCGGTTGTCCTATATTAGATCGCGCTATGTTGCTAATCAGCATACCTCTCTCCCCTCCTCGTTTTTTGGTGTACGTAATTTTTTGTGCGGCTGTGCACCAAACAAGGAACCCATAGTAAAGTTTAAGCTTGACCTTTGCCATGAATTAACAATGAGAAATGGGTCTCACGTGAAACCAGCACCCTGTTTCATATAAACAGTGCCATGGAGGCTTTCTACGCTCTCCCTTCCACATGGAGTTTTCACGCCAAGTTACCATACCTAGATATGCAAAAATAATAATTTTTGACTATTTTTCATCCATTTTCGTACAAGAAAAGTACGATTTTTTTAAGAAGATAAACAGATAATAGCTCACCTGAGTTTATTTCCTCATTTCTTGCTGGAATATTATCGGAGCATCAGCTCATTCACTGACTGGCAGTAAATCGAAGAAACCATGTTTAATAAATTCTTAGTATGTAATGGTGACCATACCGGCGGAGTAGTATAGTTTCATCAACTATTAGAGGGACAAACTCTCTTGTTCCCTACCTGCATTTCGATGGGTCTCTTAGAGCCACGATAGAGGTGAAAGGTTGACTCAAGGGCATTGAAGTGGCAGACGAGGTTATACACATATATACCGATTGCTCAAAAGCATCGGAAGGATTTATTTTTGTAGTATACTGCGCAGATCCGGAAATTAACAAATTCTACAATCGGACAGATCACTGTATTGTTTTTTCAGGCGGAGGTTGTAGCCGTGTCTAAACCATGACACCGACACCCAAACAGCAATTAAGGCTATAAACTCTCATAGCGCAGAATGCAAAAGTGTGTTAGAGCGTAAGCATTGCCTGGAAAGAATCAGGAGAGGCAGCAATATATTGGGTCCCTCGACATAAGGGAATAGATGGAAATTAAAATGGGTATGAGCTAGCTAAACAGCGTGCATCGTTCGAAGCGTTTTCCGTAGACATTTCAATCATATTGGGCAAGATCAAAAAAAGGCGAGAGGTTCATATCATAGACCAAGTTGGGAAAGCGTGGAACCAAGCACGGGACTATATAGTGTCGAAGATAATGTGCAGGTCTTACAGCTTTTGAATAACTAAGTTATTCCAATCTTTGAAAAGAGGGGACTGTGAGATCCACGTACGGGTTCGAGGAGGAAATGATACAGATTGTTTTATGCTCGTGCCCCGCGCTCGCAAAGATAATAATTCAGCTATGAGGAGTGGTACAGCTAGCAGATCTAGAAGCAGCAAGTAGCATAGGTCTTAAAACGATTCAAGTATTTACCAAGAGGCCGATGTATTTTTTATAACATAGGTACTGGTCTCTGGTAGCGCTTTTCAGTTCCGGTAACACTATGGAACTATTCAGTCTATGCGAGGATCAACTCGACCTAACCTTACCTTATAAATGGTATTAATTTCTTGTACTGATTGCTAAACGTTAAATTTAAAACCGCTTTTAACTAACACTTTAAACTAAAGAAAATGTGAAAATATCAGAGTTAACGTAAATGTTATGTGAAAAATCTCTACTTGCCGTGGTCGTCAAAATAATTGGAGATGGGAATGAAACAAAATGCATGTGTCAAAAACTATAGAAATAAAGTGACACACTCCAGGTATTCTGACGGAGCATAGTATGCTCTATGTTGTAATTTTTGTTGTTGATCCATAAAATTGCCATAAAAGGTTAATGCAAGCAAACACACATACCAAATGCAGTTTGTTATCTATGCATGTGCTCAAACTACCATATTCATTTTGGAAACATGTCCTTACGATGACAACCAAAGTGAATATACAAATATCGACGAGTTTGGTTGTTTTTCTGAATAAGACATGCTGACATATAAACAAATTGTATGTATGTATAAAAATATGTAAAAGCTTTTATGGTGAAATTGTTATAGTGAACCAAAATTACAACTCTCAAAACGCTGGTGGATGTGAAATACTTACATTCAAAAGGGTGTTGCAAAAAGTACTTTACGTTATTGCAGAAATTTCGCTAAGCAATTGCCAGTTAAAACATAAAAAGTCTAGCATTTTTATTTTGGGACATTTATAAAATTTTGTTTATATACATATAGACCCGGCAGACATTGTTCTGCCCTAAATTTGGTCTATCTGCATACATTTTAATAAGCCTTTTCCGCCTAACTCTGACTAATACTTATATACCAATTTCAGGCAAATCGAATAGGACGTATGTAAATAGGTATGTGGGTATTATTAATTCATGTTTTATTTCGGTTTCGTATGCATATTTATCAGTTTTTCCAGGTTGATGCGTCTAAATCAAATATCACAATGAAAATTACTTTAAGGCTCTCATCAATAGCTTTCATTTGATATCCATATTACCCACTCATTCTATGGTCCACGTTTTGCCCTATATCTCGAGACCCTAGTCAACCAGCGGTATAAACTTACTCTATACTAAAGCACACACCAACAGCTTCAATTTTATACCCATAATGTAAAAGCACATCCTAGTGTTAACCTGATCGACGTTTTGGCTAACATCTCGACACCCTAGTCACCAATAGGTATGAAAACTACCCTGTACTAAAGCACTCATCAACAGATTTCATTTGATATCCATATTGTATAAACACTGTCTAGGCATTCACGGGCCTACGTTTTTGCCTATATCTCGAGACCCGAGTCACCCAGGGGTATGAAAATTACCCTCTACTAAAACACTCATCAACAGCTTTCATTTGATATCCATAAACTATAAACACATTCTAGGTGTACCTGGTCCACGTTTTTGCCTATATCTCGAGACCCGAGTCACCCAGGGGTATGAAAATTACCCTCTACTAAAACACTCAACAGCAGCTTTCATCTGATATCCATATTGTATATACACTCTCTAGGCATTCACGGGCCTACGTTTTGGTTTATATCTCGAGACCCGAGTCACGCAGGGGTATGAAAATTACCCTCTACTAAAGCACTCATCAACAGCTTTCAGTTTATATCCATATTTTCTTAAACATATTCTTGGTACCCGGGTCCACGTTTTGGCCTATATCTAGAAACCCTGTGCGTCGATCGCAACCAAACCTATGTGTAAACCACCCTGTGATTATACGCAACTTATGTGAAAGCTTGAACAAATCGACCGGCGCACTCTTCAAACACCGGTTACAAACTAACACACACTTTAGGCTTTCTTTTTATATACAAGATGGTAAAAATTTCAAAGCCAAAATTCATCAAGGTTATATCTTCATATAAGGGAGAAGTTTAAAGTCTTCTATGAATGTGTAAAGCTCTGGCGCTTGCCATTAAAATATACACATCCAGCTCTTTGTAAATTGTTCCCTTATTCGTCAAGGTAGAGACGTATTGTATCTGTTTACGCCATTATAGAAATGTAGCTTACAAATCGATCTCAAACTTCGCATGAATTTCGTAATTATCTCGTCCCGTGCTCCACCTAGCGGACTTTTCCTCTTTTGTCGATTTGCTCCACCGTTTCCTCCTTCAATCGGCGTTTTCTACATCTGTTATCATTGGCCAAGCATAATTCAAAGGCATGTGACTCCCGAGGAGAGTGTTCAGTCAGAAAACCCGTCATGAGTTTACAGTCCTCCCTTTTTCATGATAGGAGTAACTTTGCTAGCCTAAGGTTGAAAGACCTACACATGAAGTTCGACACATTACAGTCACATGCTAGATTTAACTACCTTTTTCTTTGGTCGATCATGTGCATTGCTTTAATCTCGCCCAATTTTATTGGCGCGTCTTTGGAGCAAGTTTCAAGGGACGCTTCTTTTTTGCTAGCTCATCCGTTTTTTCATTCCCTTCTATTCCCATATAACCTGGCACTCAATATAGATACACGCTTTTCCCTTTCGCCATTCATTCAAGGGATAGCTTACATTCCAACACACTTTAAAATTCTGTGATATGCGAGATTATTGCCTTAATTGCTGCTTAACTGGCTCTAACGTGGCTCTAAGAGGACTTTCGAAGCGTAGATACGTTATCAGGTAGTCTACTTTCCCTTCAGTAGATGACGCTGTACTAATATGTCCGTATGGTATGTGCTCAAAATGCTCCAAAGCACAGAGCCTCGTGACAGTTGTAAAGGCTATGCAGGGCCGGATTAACAAGTACGCAGAGTAGGTAGTTGCCTGGGGCCCCCGATTTTAGGGGGCCACCGAAAAATGAAAAAGACTTCTAAAATTTTCTTACAAACATAAAATTCTAGAGAGTGAAAGAAAAATATGATCAGAACTGAAAATAATTTTTAATCAAATAAATAAAGCGCAAGTGACCGCATTCAAAAGGTGACGACCGACGAACTAGACAAGGACATTTCCGACTCATTTATTTATTTATTTATTATAGCTTAATTAAGCCTAGCTTATATCTATTTACAATGTATATATATAATTATTATAACTAGACTAACATATTCTAACCTAGTTATATCTATGAACTACCATAAAGTGCCATACTGTGGCAGACCTACGAATCATGCCAACAATATTTTGATGCCAGTTATCTCTAGTATGAAGGCCATTTACGCATAGGCACGAAGGCGACATCCGAGCGGCGATCCACTGATATGATCGAGTGATGCGCTGCAGTATGTGCTTCGGCGACTTTTATTGTATGCGCACGAGAGCTTGGAAGGCGCTTCATATCAGAATATTTAGCAGCCATACATTTGTATTGATGTTATGGAAGCCTGCGTAAACAATACTAAATTGGTAGTGTTTTACAATGCGTATCCAATTTTATTTTTTTTTCATCTATTGCCATTACATGATTTGATATCATTAGGTAGCTCGTTATAGCATTTTAATCCCTTATAATACAAGTTACATTTATCTGCCTCGGTTTTATAAGCCCGTAGATTGAAGTTATTTTTGCTTCGAGTATTTACAGAATGTATGTATATTTTGTACATAATTGTTGTGTACGCAGGCAAATTACCGTCTATTATGGTCTTAATAAATTTCAGAGTAAAATAAAAAAGTTTCTGTCTAATTTGACAAATTGTATTAGCGTGCAAAGAAGTGTATCGAAGTGAAAGGAGAGTATATTGAAAAATAAATAAAATAATTTAAAAAAAAAACAATTTTAGTCAAACGATTTTATTGAAAACAATACTTACATGAAGTAATAATAATACTAAAAGCTAGAAAATAATTAGGTAGGTCCTAGGTTCTAGTCATCACACTCCTCATCAATCTAGGGCGTTGATCACACAATTAAATAAAAGCGTTGGGCGCGTGAAATTTCTAAAAATGTGAGGCGTAGCATAACCTGATTAGGGTTCAGTTGGTCTTATATATGACTATCAAATGAAATTTGACGCGTCCAACGCTTTTATTTAATTGTCTTATCAACGCCTTTTTCATATGTCGCTTTCTATTCATGTATGTATTACTTACTTACTTAATTGGCGCTTAACCGTCTAAACGGTTATGGCCGTCCAACAAGGCGCGCCAGTCGCTCCTTCGCTCCGCCAACCGGCGCCAATTGGTCACACCAAGGGAGTTTAAATCGTTTTCCACCTGGTCCTTCCAACGGAGTGGGGGCCGCCCTCTACCTCTGCTTCCATAGGCGGGTTCCGATAGAAACACTTTCTTGGCCGGAGCATCATCTTTCATTCGCATAACATGGCCTAGCCAGCGCAGCCGCTGCGTTTTAATTCGCTGGACTATGTTGATGTCTGCGTATAGCTCGTACAGCTCATCATTAAATCTTCTTCGGTACTCGCCATCGCCAACGCGTAGAGGTCCATAAATCTTTCGAAGAACTTTTCTCTCGAACACTCCCAAAGCCGCTTCATCTGCTGTTGTCATGGTCCATGCTTCTGCCCCATATAGCAGGACGGGTACGATAAGTGACTTGTAGAGTATGATTTTCGTTCGCCGAGAGAGGACTTTACTTTTCAATTGCCTACCTAGTCCAAAGTAGCATTTATTGGCAAGATTGATTCTTCGCTGGATTTCAGTGCTGATGTTGTTGCTCATGTTGATGCTGGTTCCCAAATAAACGAAGTCTTTTACTATTTCGAAATTATGGCTGCCAACAGTAGCATGGTTGCCAAGGCGCATATGCGCTGACTCTTTGCTCGATGACAGCAGGTACTTCGTTTTGTCCTCTTCACCATCAAACCCATCTTTACCGCTTCTTTTTCCAGCTTGGAGTAAGCAGAACTAACAGCGCGGGTATTTAGGCCGATGATATCAATGTCATCAGCATATGCCAGTAATTGCACGCTTTTATAGTATATTGTTCCAGTGCGGTGAAGTTCTGCAGCTAGTATAATTTTCTCCAGCATCAAATTAAAGAAATCGCACGATAGGGGGTCACCCTGTCTGAAACCTCGTTTAGTTTCGAACGGCTCGGAAAGGTCCTTCCCAATTCTGACTGAGCTGATGGTGTTGCTCAACGTCATTTTGCACAGCCGTATAAGTTTTGCGGGGAAACCAAATTCAGACATAGCGGCATATAGGCAGCTCCTTTTCGTGCTGTCGAAGGCGGCTTTAAAGTCGACGAAGAGGTGATGTGTGTCGATTCTCTTTTCACGGGTTTTTTCCAAGATTTGGCGCATTGTGAAAATCTGGTCGATGGTAGATTTACCAGGTCTGAAGCCGCACTGATAAGGTCCAATCAGCCGGTTCACGGTGGGCTTCAATCTTTCGCACAATACACTTGAAAGGACCTTATATGCGATATTAAGAAGGCTGATTCCACGATAGTTGGTGCATTTTGCAGTATCCCCCTTCTTGTGGACTGGGCAAAGAACACTTAGATTCCAACCGTCGGGAATGCTTTCGTCCGCCCATATTTTGCTAAGAAGCTGCTGCATGCGCCTTACCAACTCCTCGCCGCCGAACTTGAATAGCTCCGCAGGCAATCCATCAGCGCCCACGGCCTTGTTGTTTTTCAATCTGGTTATCGCTATTCTAACTTCGTCATAATCGGGCGGGGGTACATATATTCCATCATCATCGATTGCGGGATCGGGTTCTTCATCTCTGCGCGGTGAATTGCTGCCTCCATTTAGGAGAGCAGAGAAGTGTTCCCTGCATAATCTAAGCACTCTCTGGACATCAGTTACAAGGTCGCCGTTTTCATTGCTACAGGAGTTTGCCCCGGTCTTAAAACCTTCCGTCTGTCGCCGTATTTTTTGGTAGAATTTTCGGGCGTTATTCCTGGTGGCTAGCAGCTCAAGCTCCTCGCACTCACGCCTTTCTGCTTCTGCTTTTTTCTTCCTGAAAAGGCGTCTCGCTTCCCTTTTCAACTCACGATAGCGTTCACACACTCCTCTTGTCGCGCTCGCTTTTAACGTAGCCCTGTAGGCAGCGTCTTTTCTTTCGGTTGCAACGCGGCATTCTTCATCATACCAGTTGTTTTTTCGTGGCCGCCGGTAACCAATTTTTTCCTCGGCGGCAGTATGAAGTGCTTTGGAGATATGCTCCCACTGCTCCTGTATTCCTTCAGGATGAGTTGTGCCCTCAGAGAGCAGGTGTGAGAGTCGAGTTGCGAAATCATTGGCAGTCTGTTGTGATTGAAGCTTTTCGACGTCTAGCTTTCCTTGTGTTTTTTGTTCCTTGTTTTTAGCCGCGTTGAGGCGGGCGCGTATTTTGGCTGCAACGAGATAATGGTCCGAATCGATGTTAGGTCCTCGGATCCTTCGCACATCTAAAACACTGGAGGCATGCCGTCCGTCTATCACAACGTGATCGATCTGATTGCGAGTATTTCGATCAGGAGACAGCCATGTAGCTTGATGTATCTTTTTATGCATGAACCTCGTGCTTGATATGACCATGTTTCGAGCACCGGCAAAGTCAATCAGCCTCAGCCCGTTAGGAGAAGTTTCATTGTGTAGGCTGAACTTTCCGACTGTAGGGCCAAAAACACCTTCTTTGCCCACCCTGGCGTTAAAGTCGCCAAGCACGACTTTTATATCATGACGGGGGCAGCGCTCGTATGTGCGTTCTAATTGTTCATAAAAAGTGTCTTTCACCTCATCGTCTTTCTCCTCTGTCGGCGCATGGGCGCAGATGAATGATATATTATAAAATTTTGCTTTTATTCGAATAGCGGCGAGACGCTCGTCCACAGGCGTGAACGCCAGCACTTGGCGACAAAGTCTCTCTCCCACCACGAATCCGACGCCGAAACTGCGCTTATTCGCATGGCCACTCCAATATATGTCACAATTTTTGATCTTCTTTCTTCCTTGCTTCGTCCAACGCATTTCTTGGATGGCGGTGATGTCAGATTTTGCTTTGACGAGGACATCAACCAGCCGGGCATCTGCACCAATCCCATTCAGGGAGCGGACGTTCCAGGTGCATGCCCTCAATTCATTGTCCTACAAACGTTTGCCATGGTCGTCATCAATAGAGAGTGTATTTATCCGAGGCTTGTTGTTATATTTCATTGGAGTATGGTTTTACGTGGCGGGTCCCAAGCCCAGCGCACAACCCGCTCAGCGGGGGTGAAAATATTACTTGGCACGTTTATATAGCGAGCCGCTTGCTCCAAGACAGACGCCCGCTTGCAGCCGCACCTAGAGGTGTACAGACGCTGCCGATGAAATCTCCCCCGGCTAGCCCTTAAACCGATTACCATATATGTATTATGTGTTCCAAATATGAGCCAAATCGGACCACAAATAAAAATTGTGTGCATATCTCGATCCTTGCGCCACCTAGCGGCGATTTTTTTTCATAGGTCGCTTTCTATTCTTGTATGTATTATGTGTTCCAAATGTGAGCCAAATCGGACCACAAATACGATTTTTTGAATATCTCGATCCTTGCGCCACCTAGTGACGATTTTTTTCTTATTAGTGCATTGTCATCGGGTTCTGAACTATATTCCAAGTACCAACCTTGTAACTTATCGGGAAGTTACTTAAATTTCAATTATAAAATTAGTGCAAACCAGCCATCCAACCAACCAGCCTGTCAAGTCAAGCTAAATAAAACCGTTTAAAAAGAATTATCTCAAAATGTACACTGGTTGTTTTTATTTTGAAACATTTCGGTTATTTTTGGAATAGAGTGTGTAGATGTCTTCAACTCTATTTTGATTGCTATGCATTCAGTGAATAAGTTATTGCAAAGTGAAAAGTTCAATGATTTCAAGGAAAAAACAATACTATTATTACCTGGTGTAGGAAATCGTAAAACGTAGAACGTAGAAAAAACAACCTAATGACGGAAATGCTCCAGAAGTAGAATTTCCGCCTCGCGATGATTTTAGGACAAAAAGGTTTCCTCAAAATCATCGACAATCTCCACAGTATGGAAGTTTCAGAGAGATGTATAAGATGCTAATGGAAGATCAATTAGCCGATGTATTTCCAAACACAGAAATAGTTCTTCGGATTTTTTTAACTTTATTTATTTATTTATTTATCACAAATTGTTCTGCCGAACGATTTTTCTCGCAATTAAAAAGAATCAAAGTTGCTGAAAGAGCTACAACGCGACAAGGTCGACTCGAGATGTTAGGTATGCTTTGCACTGAATCAGATTTATTGAACAAAATCGATATTGATGATATAATTGATGAATTTGCCGAAACAAATGTAGCAAATGACATGTTTAAAATGTAGATAGTAATTTTATTGATATTATTACATTATGACTATAAAATTTTTATGAAAGACATAAGTTTGTACTTTTTAATCGAAAAAAGAAGGGAACGGACGTGAAAATAGGGTGCCCAAATTGATGGTTGCCTAGGGCCCCGTTGAGGGTTAATTAGGCCCTGACGCTATATGCAGAATTGCATACATCTCAGCCGTCGGTGTTGTTTTCGGGGCATACGTAATGCTAAGCTTTGATAGGCTGCATAACATCTCTAATTTTTTAAGGTTGGTTCTTTTTTGTGTGGCTGTCCACCAAAAAAGAAACTCAATAGTACAGGGCAGACTTAAAATCGTTGTAAATACCCAATGAAAGAGAGAGGTAGATAGACCCCACATCCACCCCAGTATTCTACTATATAAATAAAGTGCCGTCGAGATCATACTCACATTGAGCTTTCAGAACAACTAACTGTCTAGAATGATTCTTAGATGTGCGTAAGTTTTCTCCTACAGGGTCACCGCGTTGGCGGTCAAATCGACATTAGATGCCCAGGTATGTATGTATGTATATCCTGAAGCGCCCGATCTATCTTCCTAAAAAAATGTTGTCTTTGCAAATTTAATACCGTTCCTAAACGTTTATTTTAATGCAAGTACAGTGGTTAACTACTTTAATCTTGAATTGATTTGAAATTTATAATTTTATTCAATAAACTAAAACATTTTGCATCATCCTTTGTTAAAAATATATCGACCGCCAAAACGCTGCCAACCGCATTAACGATAGCTAGGCTGATGTTGGAACTGAAGGCGTCGTCTCAGACAAGAACGATTTCGTTGCGGGTTAAAGTTGTCACAACAAGCAACAGCTGTTAGTAACTGCCTTTGAAATTGCCATAAAAGTAGTGTCGCATAAGAACTTCACAAAATGGCAAAGACAACAGATATGCATTGCTACAACAACAAAGGAAACCATTAAAAATTGCATCTCTGAGTGTTGCAGTATTATTTCAGCGATAACATCATAGGCAAAGGGAGATGTAAATGGAAGCCTGAACGACAGCGACAACGGTAAGCAAACTGCAAATGCATGAGTAGGCAGAAAAGAAAACAAATAACATCATACATCGACCGACCATAACATTCACCATTTCTCTATGTCTTTTTCTCACTTGCGCCAGCCTTCATCTTTTTCTTTTATCAAAAACCTTATACAAGACAAGGCGTCATATGGCACGCGGGTAATTGTTTTCATTTTGTTAAACAAACTTTGCATATTCTTTTCACCATTCTGTTTGTTTGTGTGTGCTCTTTTCCTGCTGCGACTATTCCTAACTATTCGCCACAGCATTACGGTACAAGTCACATTTTCTTCGCGGAGTTAAGCAGCTGTTTGTTGTCATCTTTTTGTCTTACGACTCCTGTTACATTGCTTTTCTTCTTCTTCTTTAAGCAACTGTTACAACCGGCATTGTTGGGCTCACCGCAAATTCATTCAAGGGCGACGGATTGTCCGGTATGCCTATTAAAGACGTTTTCGTTTCCACATCGTTGAATTTTTTTACATCTGTGAATGTATAATTAAGTACGTATGTATGTATGTATGTATGAGATGGTCGATATGAAAGTTAAAAACAGCCAGTTCGATGTAGGCATACATTTTATTAAGCCTCTTGCGTTGATTTCCAGAAACCAAATTACATAAGCTATAAATGTTGGGCCTCAAAAAAATTGGAAGAGCAAACAAACATAGCGTGTACTTGTACACAAGAGTATTATATTTTTGATTGGATACCGGTTGTACGTAATGGAATAACGAAATCGAGGTAGATATCAAAATAATCAGCATTGGACCAAATTTTCACTTGGCCATGTCCGTCCGTCCACCCGCCAGATGACACCATAACTTAAGTAAAAATTGAGATATCTTTATGAAATTTGTTAAACTGGCTTATTTTTGTCCATCATAGAGTAGTGTTGAAAATAGGCCTAAACGCACGCTTTTCCGGTGTCGAAAATTTTGAATAATGGAAAAATTGCGATAATTCATTACAAAGACCGATAAAGTGGTAAAACTTCATTGTGGATTTACTACATGAAGATAGAAAATTGTAAATTAGTAAAATTTGGGAAAATGAGAATTTTGCAAGCCGTAAGTCAAAATCCGTTGAAGATATTAACTGTGTTTCTTTTATTACATGTATATACATATACACTTAAACTTTATATGGACTGCTAAGTGCACAACTTTTTCTACACTTATGAAATTGTTGCGCATAAAATTAGTACTAAAATTGTGTGTAGGGTACTTTTATTGTATTACTCTAATTTTTTTAACTTTAATACAAAAATATTTTAAAAATAAGTAAAGGTGTCTAAGTTCGGGAGTAACCGAACATTACATTATCAATTGTACATTTCATTTCAAATAAATTACTTTACTACACAACACGTGGAACCATCCATTTAAAAGAAAAATGTGTCCCCATTTCCTCTTAGAGTAAAACTTCATAAGTGAAATATCATTGATTCAAAACTACTTTTTGCTAAGTTATAGCTTATTATTCTAGTCTACGACCCTTTTAAATTTGTTTTATATCTAAGTTGCCGTGGTCTTTAACCGATCCCGTCCATTTTCGCTAGAAATATTTTCTGCTATAAGGAAAATTTGTGCACACAATTTCATTACGATTCGTTAATTTTTCTTCGAGTTATGGCTCCCGAAACATAGAAAATTGCTTAGTCATAAAAGGGGCGGTGCTCCACCCATTTTCAAAAATTTTACTCCTTTCCAATTTAATGTTATAATTAAATTTAGAAAGTAAAATTCTATTGATGTAAAGCGCTTTTTCGCTAAGATATAACTTATCATTTTCGTCTACGACCCTTTTAAACATCTTTTATATAAAAGTGGACGTCGTCTTTAACCGATCTCGTCCATTTTTTCTAGAAATATTTCCTGCTATAGGGAAAATTTGTGTACCCAGTTTTATTACGATCCGTTAATTTTTCTGCGAGTTATGGCTCCCGAAACATAAAAAATTGCTTAGTTATAAATGTGGCGGTGCCACGTCCGTTTTTTAAATTTGAATTTTTTCCTATTTATTGTTATAAATCCATTTGGGAAATGAAATACCATTGATATAAAGCTCTTTTTTGCAAAGATTAAGCTTATTTTATTCGTCCACGACCATCTCAAAAATCTTTTATATAAAAGTGGGCGTGGTCCTTAACCGATTTCGCTAATTTTTCTTCAAAGCTTTCCTTATAGTAAAGGCAACCTCTTTGCTGAATTCTTGATTTATGATTAATAATGTTTGTAAAATTGATTTTATCACAAGTCGGCGGTGCCACGCCCATTTAAAAATTTTTTTTTTAATTTTTATCAAGAGTCTGAATATCAGTCCACATGTCAAATTTAAATATTTTAGGTGTAATATTTACTAAATAATTAGGTTTATTGTGTTTTCCAAAATGTTATATATACAAAAAGTGGGCGTGGTTATCATCCGATACCAATCTATTCTGGGTCCATATAAGCTCGTGTACCAAATTTGGTGAAGATACCTCAATATTTAATCAAGTTATCTTGTTAATGGACGGACGCATAAAGCAAATAATTTCTTTCTTCAGACCTTCAGCAAAACGCGAAGCTATTCTCAAGGATGCCGTCGAAACTTTGAATTGCCCAACAAAAAACGCACGTTTGAAGCGAATGTGTGAAACAAGATGGTCGGAAAGACTGGATGCTGTGATCTTCTTCAAAGAAATGTTTGCTCCCATTTATTTCAATTTAGAAAAAATTCATGACTATGGAAACGCTGAAAGTTCTAGAAATGCTTTCAGTTATCTACACACTTTGAGAACTCGAGGATTCGTCGTGGCAGTGGTTGTTATTAACGAAATTTTTTGGCCCAACCGTTAACCTCTTACCTTCAAGGAAAAAGTGTTGATCTTTCTGCAGCACTTTCAGCGGCTGATGATATGGCTGTTTTGTTGAAAGAAATGAGGCTGAACCTATCGGAGAGAAGAGAGAAGTTCCTAGGATTGTGAGTCGTCAAAAAACCGATAAAACTACGAAAACAGCTCAGCAGAAGAATATTTTCGCAAATCAATACTCATCCCTTTCATCGATCACTTCATATCTTCAGTGTCTAATAAATTCATTAAGCATAAAAACAATTGCCCATTATTGAAAATGCCATTCCCGATAAATTGGTTAGAAAAGTAGGTGAAAGCGTCTATGAAACTGTCGAAATAATAATGGATCAGTGGCCAGCACTTACTGGAACAGCAGTATCTATGGTGAAAAATGAAGTCCTACTATGGAGACAACGTTGGATTGGAGCAGAAGATCGCCCAAAGACATTCATCGACGCATTGAATTTTTGTAATGAAGAACTTTGTCCACACATTTTCAAGTTTTTGAAGATTGGAACCACGTTAGCTGTAACCATTGCCAGCAGTGAACGAAGTTTTTCAACTTTGAGACGTTTGAAAAATTGGATAAGGAATACAACCGGAAAAGATATGCTGAATGGACTTGCCCTTAAAGTATCAATAGAAATATTGATATCACAGTGGAAGAAGTAATTGACCGATTCGCTCAAAAACAGAGGAAAATCAATTTGTAATTTTGCTTTTTGCTATTAATTATTACAACACTTTCATTAAATGCATCACTGAATAAATACAATACTATTTCCTCCCAATAACATTATTCCATACAATAAGTACTTATCATCACTTAACAAAATTTGAATTTTCAATTTTTTAGTTTAATTTTTTAGTTAAAGTAATTTTAGAAGTTTTAGTCGAGAGTGATGAAGCCCCGAAACGCCATCGGTCCATGGATGAATCCAACCCCACGGCACCGAAAAAGGCCAAGAGGCAGGGAGGCTGGACGCGGTCTTTCGCCGAAATTGCCAAGGGTCGACAGATCATTGGCATTATATACGACAGCAGCGAAGACGGCAGGATCCCGAAACAACAGTGGAAGTGGATCGAGGCCGCGCTAGCTACGGTGGCCGTTAAGGTTAAGAAAGGCAACCCTGGTCCACCGCCATCTTACACTTCCAGAGCAATGTCAAGCTAATTGCCTGTGACGACGCCAGGTCTTAAACCTCTATAGGGCCGCCGTCACGCTGATAGGGGTGGTATATCCGGGCGCGCGCCTCAAGGTAGTGGAGGCGCGTGTTAGCCCCCCACGACCAAGGGCTAGAGCCTGGGTTCCAGTGACGCCAACGGACCCAGCTAACATCCTGGAGCTGCTCCAGGAGTACAACCCGCCACAAGTTTGGAAGTCAACCCGGATAAAACCGAGCTTGTCCTATTCACTAGGAGGTACAAAGTACCAAATCTTACACCGCCAAGAATTGGGGATACGTTCTTAGCATTTAGCGATCAAGTCAAATATATGGGAGTCATTCTGGATAGGAAGCTATTATGGAGTGACCATATAGTGGAGCGATCCAACAAGACAGCAGCAGAGCTGTTCACCTGCAAGAGGGCAATTGACACCTCCTGAGGATTCTCCGCTAAGGTGACCTACTGGATTTACACAGCCATTGTGCGCCCGGTTCTTCTTTATGGTGCCTTGGTCTGGTGGCCTGCACTAGCTAAAAGTACCTACCTTAACATGCTTCAAAAGGTGCAACGGAGTTTGGAGCTCTGCATTACCGGGGCTCTTGGCTCCACTCCAGATTCCGTTACATACATACATGGATACATAGATACATAGATAGATACAGGCCAAGCTAATAAAAGCGTGTTAAAAAGGGCTGCAGTATGCTCTTTCGTAGATGTGCCATGCATCCACTTCTATCATTAATAAAGGAATGCTTTTTCGCATTATGTGCAAATTTTAATATCTATGGTCATTTAGGGTGGTCATAAGTTCAATTGACCTTATGTTCGTTAACCTTATATCACCCCACCATCACATTATTGCATTGTCATCAAGCCTTGATACATGTGCAAAGTTTCAATCAAACTTATGGCCATTCAAAGTGGTAATAAGGCCAATTGACCTTATGGCCGTTGACCTTATGTCACCGCACCATAACATTAATGCATTGCCATCGAGCCTTGATACGTGTGCAAAGTTTCAATCAAACTTATGGCCATTCAAAGTGGTAATAACGCGAATTGACCTTCTGGCCGTTGACCTTATGTCACCACACCACCACATTAATGCATTGTCATCGAGCCTTGATACGTGTGCAAAGTTTCAATCAAACTTATGGCCTTTCAAAGTGGTAATAAGGCCAATTTACCTTATGGCCGTTGACCTTATGTCACCGAACCATCACATTAATGCATTGCCATCGAGCCTTGATACGTGTGCAAAGATTCAATCAAACTTATGGCCATTCAAAGTGGTAATAAGGCCAATTGACCTTATGGCCGTTGATCTTATGTCACCAAACCACCACATTAATGCATTGTCATCGGTCCCTGATACGTATGCAAAGTTTCAAATTAAACAGACTTCTAGAAACCGGTGAAAATTAAGCTCAAAGATTCCGTCACATACAGGCCAAGCTAATAAAAGCGTGTTAATAAGAGAATCATCTTCTTAACAAATTTCAATTATGAGTCAAAGGACTGCAACGTCCTCTTGTCAAAAACTTTTCCATGTACCCTTCCGAAGAATGGAGCTTTTCGGCCTTGCTATCGAAAGGTAATATGCATGTCATCGGTTATATTGAAGGTATGTTTTTCATAAAAAACCGATGCGTCGACACGAACAAATCGATAACATACATGAGTCGAGGGTGCGTATGCTTCTCCCTTTCCCGATTCTTTCCAGGGATTTCTTACACACTAACACCTTTTTATGTGTTGTGCTATACTAGGTTATTACTTTACCTGCTGCTTGGCTCTCAATGTAAAAGTTGAAGCGGCTGCAGTTAAAACTATTTTTACCAGTGTTTCTAATGGTTTGGTTACGGCTTATACTTCCACCTGAAAGACACTACAGTAATCTGGCTGGCGACAGGATCTGTTTATTTCCGGATCAGCATAGTATACTGCAGACCCTACTCCTTCCATTACTTTGGAACCATCGGTGTACACGTGCATCACCTAGTCTGCCATTTGGGCACCCTTTCGTCAACCATTCACCTTTATTGTGGTTGTAAGAGGCTCTTTGAAGCGCAGGTACGGAGTTAGTCTGTGTTCCTCCTGAAATTGATGTACCTATGCTACTATGGCCATATGGTCTGCGCTCAAACTTTCGCGAGGCACCTAGCCTCGTTGAAGTTGTTAACATAGCGTGCTTCAGAATGGCATACAGTACATTTGGTTAAACAAGAGTCATTCAAAAACTGTATGTATTTTTTAGTATTTATCTATTATGCTAATTCAAAAGCATTACAAATCATAAGGGTGCAATGTCTACATCCGAATATGTAAAGAAAATAAAATTAATTTTAATGTAATTTTAGCGTAATCTAAAAGAAGCTTCTAAGTGAAAAAGCGCAGCACCAGCTAAAAGAGGAGGGGCGATTCGACCACAAGGATACTGCTACTGTGGTATTCACTTAGTTGGTATTATCAGTGAGAAGCATTGTATGAAGTTTCCAGCAGGCACTAGAGTTGACAAAGCTCGCGATTTTAAAGAAACAACATGAACTGTGAGTGCCAATTTTCAGTTGAAGCGACCCTTATCCGTGACTGTGACTGAACAGTGAGAGAAGGGCAGTATGATATAACATACGCGATCGCAATTACGCTTACCAATACACGCCTTCGAAATAACAATATGAATCAACGATTCTGTGATTTTGACTGGTTTCTACTGCAAGATAAGGCAATTTTTTGTGACGTCTACTGCAATCTTGATTTTTATACTCAGCATGCTTTTATATAAAATATTTTTAAAAGGGTCGTGGACGAATAAAATAAGCTATATCTTTGCAAAAAGAGCTTTATATCAATAGTATTTCATTTCCCAAGTGGATTTATAACAATAAATAGGAAAAACTTCAGATTTTAAAAAATGGGCGTGGCACAGCCGCATTTATGACTAAGCAATTTTTTATGTTTCGGGAGCCATAACTCGAAGATAAATTAAGGGATCGTAATAAAATTCGGTACACAAATTTTCCCAATAGTAGAAAATAATTCTAGTAAAAATGGAGGGGATCGGTTAACTAATAAGCTATAGCTTAACAAAAAGTTATTTTGAATCAATGATATTTCACTTATCAAGTTTTATCGTAAGAGGAAATGGGGAAACATTTTTTTTAAGCGGGCGGTGCCAGGTGTTATGGAGAGAAGTAATTTATCTGAAATGAAATGTACAATTGAGTATATAATGTTCGGTTACACTTAGACACCTTTACTTTGTTTTATTTAATGTTGTTGTTGAAGTTGTGTCAGTGTCGCGACCACTTCAACAGGTTAGACGACTCAAGAAATTGTCACCAATGTCCTTTTGGGACAATTGCGGATGTATTTGTATTGAAAAAGAGAGTATGATCAAATATTTTAGTAGTCTTTGAGTGTTTCACAGTGTCGAAAATTGAGTTTTCCACGACTTTCAAATTGAACAACGTGGACGTAGTTTTAACTTATGACAGTTTTAAGTCAAGTGAGATGAAAAACTTGAGAGACAAGTTAGATATCTGTTCATATATTGGGGAGCTCACACCTGTTGTTCTTGTCCGGGCTGCATCTTCAGCTGGAAAACTTGATATGATTTACAGGTTTCAATGATCTAATGTAACTTTAAAAAACAATGTTCAGATGTTTGACTTGGGATCAACAAAAATAATGTCCAGGAATAATTGTAAAGTTACATCGGAAGAATTATAAAGCAATATGGCCGCCTATCAACCAATTTTGCTACCACATATCTGAAATTATTTTAACTTTACAGGAAAGTAGAAAAATTTATTGGCAGAAAGGTTTTTGATCAAAATTTCGTTGTTACTGAGAAGCCCAATACAAAGTTCTAGAACAGAAGGGTGATGTCGTCTACCGCATACCAGAAGTTGAGAAACCACGAAATATAAAATGGTTGGTTCGATTTGATAGGCAAGCAACATTAGGATCCCGATCAGACTTAGTTGAAGGGGAGTGTAGCCAATACCAACACATTCGTCATGAACCCCCACCGGGTAAGGGGCTACGAATATACCCGCGGCAGGTATGCCTGTCGTAAGATTACCAACTTAATTCAAGGGGTTGTGTAGCGCAACCATTCAAAGGTTGCCAGCGCAATATATGTATAGATTATCCAACCAAATCGTCCCCCTCATGGTCGGTCATAACGGTACGTACCGGATCTGCATTCGGCAAAGGACCATCAACATCGAAAACCTCTTCAAGGCCTTCGGGTAGTGTCCTTTATCGCTACAAAAATAACAACAACGCACTTATGAACACAGCAGCTAAGAGTATAGACGATATTACAGGCACATGTACACCGAAACAAAGAGCATACTCTTACATAAACAAAAAAGATATCAGCTAGTATGAAAAAAGTGAGAGAAGTAATTAAGCAACTAATCTAGAAGGCTGTTTGCGCAAAGTCTAGACCCTGGGAGATATACGCAAACGCAGCAACTGAGAGTGTAAAAGCGGCGCAGTCCAAAAGATAATTCCAATTCTTAATTTTAAAGCGAAGTAAGTGAATTACGCGAATAATTTCAATTGCGAGATTCTGCTACCAGAATAATGCCGCTTATAAAGAGCATTTTATGCACAGAACATTTGATTGTATTTATTTGATAGTTTATGGTTTTGAGCGGTCACAGAAACCGCAGAATTATGAGGAATTTTCATAGAATTCGCTACAATATTTCAGTGAAATCTTTCGCGCTGGCGTAAAAAATTTGCAATCATCAGTAATTGGGAGAGAAAATTCAGCGAAAATTTCCTCCTGGATAATCATTGGATTTTAACACGAGCACTGCCGTCATTATTATTGGTGAGCGTAATTGTGATGGCTGCGAATTCTACGTGTAACTTACCTTATGAAATTCTCGATAACGCTACGCCTTCTGTGTTCGCAAGCAGCCTTCTCGATTAGTTGCTTATTGACTTCTTTCACATGTCTGCATCTTATATTCGCTGTTATCTTCTACGTATAGGTGTAAATACTATCGTTTGCGGTCTTTGTTGCTGTTAAAAGAGTGTGTAATATTGTCTACTCTCTAAGCTGCGATACATGTGTGCGTAGCAACTTGTTAGAGCTTACGGTTTCTCAAACATGTTAGAGAAGAGATTTCTCGCGAGTCTCGCCTCCTCGCGAGATTCTCGAATCTCGAATTACTCGTAAGGCTCGCGGGCTTCTCGAAATTCAACTTAATCGATTCATTGGCTGTTTTATATAGAGCTTCCGATTTCTTCTGGAGCACAAGCCAAAATGTACGCGAACCCACAAGTAAAAAATCGCGAAATGTATAGAATATTGCCAAAGCAGCGACGGAATTGAAAGTCGAGAATCTCGCGAGTATTACGAGTAATGCGAGATTCGAGAATCTAGCAAGCCTTACGCGAGAATCTCGCGAGAATCCGTATTCTTGATGTCTTGTTGAAAAAGAAAATATTTCGAACAAAATTATATGTATAATGAACATGTTTTGAGTTAAATATCATTGGAAGCAATATAATCAACAAAAAAGTCACAAGTAAAAAAAACCAAGTCTATAAATATTGTCCATACAGCGATTAAGTAAGAATGTAGAGAAGCTCGCGAGAAGTCGAGTTCTCGATTTCTCGGGTCTCGAAAATCTCGCTTGTGTTCGAGAAGAAATCGTAAGCTATACTATTTGTTGCTTCATTCGCTTACATTTATGTTTTGATAATTTACTACACGCACGGGGTTGTATCGGAATTGCTAATAATCTCCACATATAAATAGAACGTTGCGATTCATTGTGAGCTTTCAGTCACTGTGAGAAAATCGCAGGTAGAAGAACATATGCCAACTCTAGCATGCACAGCGGTGGTTGACCAAATACACAACAGGGGATTATGGGTATTGTGCTGGTGGTAGGAGCAGTACTTAAGTATCTATTATGTGTTTTGGCCTACGGAATTTGCGACACACCACTAACAAAGAATAAGAAAAAAACTTTTTAAGCTTAAAAAATTACAATTGTCATAAGCTGTTGAGAGGACGAAAATAAAATAACCAAAGCACCATAGAAGAAAAACCGCTGATTCTCAAGTGTTTGAAACACAAAAGAAAACCAAAAGAAAGTAAACGTTTAGAAAACTTAAAATGAAGAGAAGTACTTTTAAAAATAAAAATTCACTTAACACGCGTACAATAATAACAATTGCGAAATACACACCTGCCAAAGATTGATCACTCAAGTGAAATGCTGTAAACAAAAAACAAGAACAAAATAAGGGAAAATGTATTAAAACGACGATGGGGGTTGATAGATAACAAAGCCTAACAAACAACTTTTTAATCTAAATAACACAAAGGCGTAAGTAAACACAATTTGGCCTGCAGATTATCAATATATTCGATGCTGAAATCATTCGATTTGATTTATTTTCTTTAAGTAGGCCTTTCACTTACGCTAATAGTGAGAGTGTTTTACATGCCAGTCACAAAATACTTTTATTTTTTTTAATAAGAGCGCCATTCAATTAAATTACCTGCAGCTGGAAAATCAAAACTTATCACTCTGTTGTTGAACAAAAAAACTAATAAATAAATTAATTAATTAACAGGACATCTTCGTGACAGTTTCGCGTAAAAAGTATTTATTTGAGGACATCATTAATAGTAAAAATGTCTTTAAACGAGTTTCAGCAGCGCGAATTAATTTGGAAATTTTGTGAAAATAATTCTGACAAAAGCGCAAATTTTATCTTTCACCATTTAAGGGGAATGTGATTTAAAAAAACAGCTTCTCAGAGAGAATAAAAGCATATTTCGAAAAAAGGTTTCGGCAAAAACTGTGATTTACAAGATAGTGAAATACGTGAGAAGTTGAAAGCAGATAGAGTGGGGCGCAAAGCACAATCATTCCGTCAGCTTGAACGAAAATACCAAGATGATAGGAATAATTTAAAAAATTATTTGGAAGATATGAAGACACAAATTAAAAAAAGAAAATCGAAACAAGCTACTACAGAAAAGCAGGAACAAACAATAAAATCCAGGTTGCGGCTACTTTCATTACATAGCCGCAAAATCTAATTTGCACCTAAAGAGTACAACTCCCCAATCGTTCCACAGCTGAGACCAATTAAAACGTGAAAAGGCATGTTTATGGGGAAGGATACTCTGACAAAAACATGACTTGTTTAGTTAACAAAATCCATACAAAAGGAATTCAAGAATAAATGAGGAATTTGCTTGAAAAAATACGAAAAGCAAGCCGGAATGGAGCAAATATTTATTTACAAATTTTTATTATATATTTAGATATTAAAATAAATTAACTTTTAATAAAACAAATATCTTTTCATTCATTGTTTTGACTATAATACGTGTGTTGAGATTTCATTCACCATACTCAACGAGCCTGGTTGATTGTTCTCTAATCAAAAGTTATTCAGTCAAACTTTTCGAAATATGGATAATTCGACAAAGACTCTTGTTAAGAGGACAACATTGTATGGTTGATGTGTCTCCACATTTTGGAAACGGGGACAGGAAGGAAAAGAGAAGAGAATACAGAGGAAAAAATTAGAGAATGTTGAAGGGAGGTCGAAGGAAATAAAAACAGAAAAGGTTCGAAAGAGTAGAAGAAGGTGGGTAGATAGAGAAATGTTTGGTTTGATTATAAGACTGGGAGTATTTCATGTTAGTCTTAACGTTGCCAGAGTTAGCCAGAGCTATTTAAAAGTAAAGTTGTGATAAGCCAACGTTTTTTTTTTTTTGCCATCAGGTAAGTCTATAAGTTCTGATTTTTGAAGCATCGTTGCTGAAAACCTCTGCCTCTATATACTTTTTTACACCAGCCGCATCTTTCTGCTCAATAAGTACAACTCAATGCTTGGTTAACATAGATAAACGTTGGGTCTTGGGACCGTGTGCTGTCAATACCGAGTTTTCGTATTACAAGCCTCCCATATACTCACCCACAACTTCATGATATTATTCCAGATCGTCAAACATTTCATTGACGTTAGCAGTATGTTTCCATATGAAGTTCCATTAAGTTCCATTGACTAAAACGTTTCTATTTTCTCTCAGGAAAAAGAAATAAACCCTACCACAAAAGGAAAAAGTCTGTATGACTGCATGCGTTATTTTCCTCCACGTTACTTCATATTGCATAAGGAAATGCGAATCCACTTTGTAAGATTGACTTCACATGTCTGGTTTGTTGCATCATGCATAGAAAATATAGAGGCCGATGCAAATTTTTCAAAATTTTAAATTGTTGGCGATAGGATAATCTATTAGTCCAAGGTCACAGGGCCGCCAGACGTTATTTATTTTCTGTTTAACAAAAATTATTGTAAAGGAAAGTATTAGTATGTACTATGTAGAAATGCATGTCCGCTGATTTGGCAATGAAGGTCAAAAGTTAAAACCATTTTTTGTTAATATCGCGCTTTCTTAAGCTTTACAGCGTTTTTTGTCTTGTCTGGAAAATGTATACATGTTAACAACCGTTGCTGCGGTACAGAGCTGAAAATTGTCCCAAAAATTTTAAAAAATCAATTTCTTCCAATTTTTCAGAATCTTAATGCCTTCATCGCGAAGATCTTCAGAGATTATGGTGAAATCCATACCAATACAACGTGCCTTATTTGGTTTTGAAAAATACGTACGCAATCGTTCTAGTTGTGATGAATACCAAGGGACTGACGTCAGAGTTTTAAGTGCTTATTTCTCGAAAAAGTTGTATGTGACTCAAAAAATGTATTTAAATTTAAATATCCAAATAAATGCAATTTTTGATAACCGTCTATATAGATTTCCTCGGATTACCAAACCATAATTTTATGTAAAAAAGCTGATTGTTGCTGCTAATTTTGAAAACTATGATGGTGTTCTAATAGGTATTAGTACTGAGAATGCTGACTCTTAACATAATATCTATAACTAAACTGCAAAAAAAAATTTTCCTCCATAAACCCTTTCCACTTTTCGCCTAATATATGGTGGCGAATATTAGTAGTTTCGATACGTCACTTTGCCGGAAGTAAGTAAATGCTGCACAACTACATAAACAATGAAAAGAGTTGGAATAGAAAACAGCCACACATACAATTACACAGCAATAAAGAGCGCATATTACTCAGCATATACACACATACAAAGAGAGGGCAAGGGTTAATATGAGTTGCAGAGATGTACATATCAACAAAGAGCACGTATGACCTTACTTACATAAACCCCAGATATACATGTGCTAAGTCAAATTCAGTAAAAGATACAGAAACGAGAAATAACAAAGAACCTATTCGGGACGGATGTTCGTGCAATATCTAGACCCTGGGAGAATATGGCGAA